>NC_133621.1:125885143-127101283 GCF_048593235.1 Sminthopsis crassicaudata
TCCTAGTGTAATTTTTGGATGACTTTCTAGAATCCTCTAAGTATATCATCATATCATATGCAAAGAGGGATAGTATGATTTCCTAATTTACTTTTTTAATAATTTATTAATTTTATAATTATAATTTTTGACAGCACATATGCATAGGTATTTTTTTACAGGGGCGGAGCCAAGATGGCAGAGAAGAAACACACGACTCAGTGAACGTCCTCACTCCCTCGCAACCAATTAGATAAATTAAGTCTCAAAATAAGCCCAGGACTGACAGATACCACAAGGACTGGAAGCACGACTTACCAGCTGAAGAGAATCTGGAGTTTCAACAGAGAAGGTCAGTTCCCAGGGGAGGAAGAAGAGAGGCCAGCACAGACGGTGGGGTAGTGGCACACTGCGCCCATTGCGCTGGGAAGGGCTCTGGGATCAGAGAAGCCACTGAGGTAAAGGAATTTGGCACAGGCTGTTGTTAGCTCTTCTCTGCTAATTATTTAGCAGTTCAGAAGAGAAAGCCAAAATATTTTAAAACTCAGATTAGATTTTCCCCTGACCCTGGAGGTGACTCAGCAGATCTCAGCAGCAGGGGGCGTGACCTCAGCTACCACCTGAAAATAGTTAAGAGATTGACAAGTGGGTGGATATGGCCCAAGGCAACACACACTGCCTAGTTTAGCTGGAGGGAGTGGAACTCAGCTCCAGGAAGTCCCAGAGAAGCGGGACCTTTGAACTAGGGACCGCGGTTTCTGGCAGACACTTCCAGTTTGAGCACAGGGGCTTTTCACGTCACCTGCTGCAGACATCCACTCCCCACCCGGACACATAGGCTGGGCTTTGTGCTGTCTTTACTGTTCAGTCTCAAATCTCAGGGAAGCCTCTAAAACACAGCGCCCTTGGGGCACAGCAGTGCTAGTCACCTCTGAGGCACTTCCAGGGAGGGGGTGGGGAACTCTCTCCCAGAGCTCTCTCTTAGCTCAGGCACAGGGGCCGCTGCATCCATCCAGTCTGGGAGGAAGCTGGTAAAGAAGTAAATAAATAATTTCTTACCCCAGGGACAGACCCCAAAAGATTTTTTTTAAGTATGAGCAAAAAAGCCAGAAAACTATAAATTCCTTCTACACAGAGAAAGAGCGGGTATCCAACCCCGAGGAAGTTAACAGCAGAGAGACAGCAGATAACAACCCAAAGGGGAACGATTCCTGCCCCCCATCACATAACTCTCTCCTAGAAGAAACTCTTAAAAAATTAAGGGAGATTGAAGAAAAATGGGGAAAGTAAAGGGAAGCTATGATAGAGAATAACAACGTCCTGAAATTGGAGTTGGAAAAAATAAAGAATTCACAGGAGATGCAGGGAAACAAAATTTATGAATTAGAAAAGGTTAAAAAAACACAGGAAAGTAGGATTTCTGAATTGGAAAAAGAAAATAATTCTCAAAAAAAAAATTAGGGAAATGGAAAAAAATTCAATAGAGCAAAATAATTCATTTAAAAACGAAATTGGGCATTTACAAAAAGAACTAAAAACTGTGAAAGAAGAAAATAACTCCTTAAAAGTCAGGATGGAACAAATAGAAATGAATGATTCACAGAGAACCCAAGAATCAGTCATACAAAACAAAAAAAAATGAGAAGCTGGAAAACAACGTCAAATACTTACTGGGAAAATCTATAGACGTGGAAAATAGATCTAGGAGAGATAATCTGCGGATTATTGGACTTTCTGAAAACTATGACCAAAAAAAGAGCCTAGATTCTATTTTACAGGAAATTATCAAAGAGAACTGTCCAGAGATAATAGAAACAGAAGGGAAAGTAGATGTGGAAAGAATTCATCGAACTCCTTCTGAAATAGACCCTAAAAAAACAACACCACAGAATATAGTGGCTAAGCTGTAGAATTACCACAAAAAGGAGAAAATCCTGCAAGCAGCTAGAAAAAAACAATTTAAATACCAAGGTGCCACAATAAGGGTCACCCAAGATCTGGCTGCCTCCACATTAAAAGATAGAAGGGCCTGGAACCTGATATTCCGTAAGGCAAAAGATCAAGGACTGCAACCAAGAATGAACTACCCAGCTAAGTTTAGCATCTTTTTCCATGGAAGAAGATGGTCATTCAATGAAACAGAGGAATTCTATATGTTTCTAAGAAAAAAACCAGACTTAAACAAAAAATTTGATCTACATCCACAAGACTGAAGAGAAACAGAAAAAGGTACACAGAACCCTTGAGAACTGTAACTCTGTTGTGGGTATATAAAAAGTACTCAAGGATAATTTGATTTTACTGATATAAAAGAAAAAAAGGGGGGTGTAGTAAAGGGAAGGAGGTCGGTTCAGAAAAAGGGGAAGGAATGATAAAAAGAGGGAAACTACATACCAGGAAGAGGCATAGAAAATACACCATATCTGAGGGAACTTAGTGAGGGGGAGAATCATTGTGTGAATCTTACTCTCATCAGGAGAGGCTCAAAGAGTAAATAATTAACATATTTGTTTTTTAGAGAATTTTCTCTCACCTCATTAAAAGGAGGGAGAGGAAAAGGGAAAAGGAAAAGGAGAATAAGTGAAGGGACTTGGAGGGAGGGGGGAGGGATCCTAAAAAAAAAAAAAAAAAAGAGGGAGGGTTGCACATCACAAGGGGGGTCTGTAAATTAAATATAGGGGAGGGGGATCAGGGGGGTCAAGGGAAAAAGCATAATCTGGGGAATAACACGATGACAGGAAATACAGAATTAGTAATTTTAACTGTAAATGTAAATGGGATGAACGATCCCATCAAACGGAGACGGATAGCAGATTGGATCAAAAAGCAGAACTCTACAATATATTGTCTACAGGAAACACACTTAAAGCAGGGAGATACATACAGAGTAAAGGTAAAAGGTTGGAATAGAGCCTATTATGCTTCAGGTAAAGCCAAAAAAGCAGGGGTAGCTATCCTTATCTCAGATCCAGCAAAAGCAGAAGTAGATCTCGTTAAAAAGGATAAGGAAGGCACTTATATCCTGCTGAAAGGTAGCATAAATAATGAAGCCATATCAATACTAAACATATATGCACCAAGTGGTACAGCATCTAACTTTCTAAAGGAAAAGTTAAGAGAAATTGCAACAAGAAATAGACAGTAAAACTATAATAGTGGGAGATCTAAACCTTGCACTCTCAGATTTAGACAAATCAAACCACAAAACAAACAAGAAAGAAATTTAAAAAGTAAATAGAACATTAGAAAAACTAGGTATGATAGACCTTTGGAGAAAACTGAATGGCAATAGAAAGGAATATACTTTCTTCTCAGCAGTTCATGGATCCTATACAAAAATTGACCATATATTAGGACATAAAGATCTCAAAATTAAATGTAGGAAGGCAGAAATAATAAATGCCTTCTTCTCAGATCACAATGCAATAAAAGCTACATTCAGTAAAAAGTTAGGGGTAAATAGACCAAAAAGTAATTGGAAACTGAATAATCTCATCTTAAAGAAAGACTGGGTGGGTGAAAGAGCAAATTATAGAAACAATTAACAATTTCACGCAAGATAATGACAATGATGAGACATCATACCAAAATCTTTGGGATGCAGCTAAAACAGTAATAAGGGGAAATTTTATATCTTTAGAGGCTTATTTGAAGAAAATAGAGAAAGAGAAGATTAACGAATTGGGCTTACAACTTAAAAGGCTAGAAAAAGACCAAATTATAAACCCCCAACCAAAAATTAAACTTGAAATACAAAAATTAAAAGGAGAAATCAATAATATTGAAAGTAAAAAAACTATTGAATTAATAAATAAAACCAAGAGTTGGTTTTATGAAAAAGCCAATAAAATAGATAAACCACTGGTAAATCTGATCAGAAAAAAGAAAGAGGAAAATCAAATTGTTAGTCTTACAAAGGAAAAGGGGGATCTTTCCACCAATGAAGAGGAAATTAGAGAAATAATAAGGAGTTACTTTGTCCAACTTTATGCCAATAAATTTGATAACTTAAGTGAAATGGATGACTTCCTCCAAAAATAGAGGCTCCCTAGATTAATAGAGGAGGAAATGAATTGCTTAAATAGTCCAATTTCAGAAAAAGAAATAGAACAAGCTATTAATCAACTCCCCAGGAAAAAATCCCCAGGACCAGATTAATTCATATGTGAATTCTACCAAACATTTAAAGAACAATTAGCCCCAAATGCTATATAAACTATTGGAAAAAATAGGGAATGAAGGAGTACTACCAAACTTCTTTTATGACACAGACATGGTACTGATACCTAAATCAGGTTGGTCAAAAACTGAGAAAGAAAATTATAGACCAATTTCCTTAATGAATATTGATGCTAAAATCTTAAATAAGATATTAGCAAAAAGACTTCAGAAAATCATCCCCAGGACAATACACTATGATCAAGTAGGATTTATACCAGGAATGAAGGGCTGGTTTAATATTAGAAAAACTATTAGTATAATTGACCATATTAATAATCAAATTAATAAGAACCATATAATCATCTCAATAGATGCAGAAAAAGCATTTGACAAAATTCAACATCCATTCCTACTAAAAACTCTTGAGAGTATAGGAATAAATGGACTAATCCTTAGAATAATCAGGAGCATATATTTAAGACCGTCAGTAAGCATAATATGCAATAGAAATAAACTACAACCTTTCCCAGTAAGATCAGGAGTGAAACAAGGTTGCCCACTATCACCATTACTATTCAATATAGTACTAGAAACGCTAGCCTCGGCAATAAGAGCCGAGAAAGAGATTCAAGGAATTAGAGTAGGAAATGAGGAAATCAGACTATCACTTTTTGCAGATGACATGATGGTATACTTAGAGAACCCCAAAGACTCTCCTAAAAAGCTACTAGAAATAATTCAAAATGTCAGCAAAGTGGCAGGATACAAAAGAAATCCACATAAATCTTCAGCATTTTTATATATCACTAACAAAATGCAACAGCAAGAGATACAAAGAGAAATTCCATTCCAAACAAATGTTGAGAGTATAAAGTATTTGGGAATCCATCTACCAAAGAAAAGTCAGGAATTATATGATAAAAATTACAAAACACTTGCCACAAAAACAAAGTCAGATTTAAATAATTGGAAAGACATTCTGTGCTCTTGGATAGGCCGAGCGAATATAATAAAGATGACAATACTCCCCAAACTAATCTATTTATTTAGTGCTATACCAATCAGACTCCCAAGAAACTATTTCAATGACCTAGAAAAAATAACAACAAAATTCATATGGAAGAATAAAAGGTCGAGAATTGCAAGGGATCTAATGAAAAAAAAAAAAAAACTCAGAGGAAGGTGGTCTAAGTGTACCTGATATAAAACTATATTATATAGCAGCAGTCACCAAAACCATTTGGTACTGGCTAAGAAATAGACTGGTAGATCAGTGGAACAGATTAGATACAAAGGACAAAAAAGGGTACATCTATAGCAATCTAATCTTTGACAAACCCAAAGATATCAACATTAGGGACAAAAATTCATTATTTGGAAAAAACTGTTCAGAAAACTGGAAATTAGTATCGCAGAAATTAGATATGGACCCACACTTAACATCATATACCAAGATAAGATCAAAATGGGTACATGATTTAGGCATAAAGAGGGAGATAATAAATAGATTAGAGGAACAGAGAATAGTCTACCTCTCAGACCTGTGGAGGAGGAAGGAATTTATGACCAGAGGAGAATTAGAGATCATTATTGATCATAAAATAGAAGATTTTGATTACATCAAACTAAAAAGTTTCTGTACAAACAATACTAATGCAAACAAGATTAGAAGGGAAGTAACAAATTGGGAAAATATTTTTCAAAGGAAAGGTTCTGACAAAGGTCTCATTTCCAAAATATATAGAGAACTGACCCTGATTTATAGGAAACCAAACCATTCTCCAATTGATAAGTGGTCAAGGGATATGAACAGACAATTCTCAGATGATGAAATTGAAATTATTTCCACTCATATGAAAGAGTGTTCCAAATCACTACTGATCAGAGAAATGCAAATCAAGACAACTCTGAGATACCACTACACACCTGTCAGATTTGCTAAGATGACAGGAACAAATAATGATGAATGTTGGAGGGGATGTGGGAAAATTGGGACACTGATACATTGTTGGTGGAGTTGTGAAAGAATCCAGCCATTCTGGAGAGCAATTTGGAACTATGCCCAAAAAGTTGTCAAACTGTGCATACCCTTTGACACAGCATTGCTGTTATTGGGATTATATTCCAAAGAAATACTAAAGAGTGGAAAGGGACATCTATGTGCCAAAATGTTTGTAGCAGCTCTTTTTATTGTAGCTAGAAACCGGAAGTTGGATAGATGTCCATCAATTGGAGAATGGTTGGGCAAATTGTGGTATATGAAGGTTATGGAATATTATTGCTCTGTAAGAAATGACCAGTAGGAGGAATACAGAGAGGCTTGGAGAGACTTACATCAACTGTTGCTGAGTGAAACGAGCAGAACCAGAAGATCACTATACACTTCAACAACAATACTGTATGAGGATGTATTCTGATGGAATATCTTCAACATAAAGAAGATCCAACTCACAGTTGATCAATGATGGACAGAAATAACTACACCCAGAGAAGGAACACTGGGAAGGGAATGTAATTTGTTAGCACTACTGTCTATCTACCCAGGTTACTTATACCTTCAGAAGCTAATAATTAATGTGCAACAAGAAAATGGTATTTACACACATATATTGTATCTAGGTTATATTGTACCACATGTAAAATGTATGGGATTACCTGCCATCGGGGGGAAGGAGTGGAGGGAGGGAGGGGATAATTTGGAAAAATGAATAAAATAAAGAAAGAAAGAAAGAAAGAAAGAAAGAAAGAAAGAAAGAAAGAAAGAAAGAAAGAAAGAAAGAAAGAAAGAAAGAAAGAAAGAAAGAAAGAAAGAAAGAAAGAAAGAAAATAAATCAGATTTTCCATTGAGCTCTGGCCTTTTCATCGTGAATGTTTTAAAAATCCTCTATTTCAACAAATGTCTACCTTTTCCTATAAAGAATTATTCTTGGTTGTAATCCTAGCTCCACTGGTCTCTGGAATATTGTATTCCAAGTCCTCCAGCACTTTAATGTAGAAGCTGGTGAATGTTGTGTTTTTTCTGACCCTGGCAGCACTCTGCTTAAATTGTTTCTTTATGAATTCTTGCAATATTTTCTCCTTGACTTGAGAGTTCCAAGAATTGGCTATATTATTCCCGGGAATTTTTATTTGGGGATTTCTTTCATGAGGTGCATGGTTAGATTATTTAATTTTCCATTTTATCCTCTGGTTCTACAATATCAGAAGAGTTTTCCTCAATTTAAAGATGATGTCGAGGTACTTTTTTTTTTTTTTTTTTAATCATGACTTTCAGGTAGACAAATAATTATTAAATTATCTCTCCTGGATATATTGTCCCAATCAATGAGAAATTTCACATTTTTTCCTATTTTCTTTTTTTTTTTTTTTTTGCATTATTGTATCTTGATTTCTCATTAAGTTAGCTTTAATTTGCTTAATTCTAATTTTAAGAATTATTTTCTTCAGTCAGGTTTTGTACCCCCTTTCCCTTTTGGCAAAATTTTTGCTTTTTGTTAAAACATTTTTTTCCTTATTAGCTTTTTTGTATTTTCCTTTGTATTACTATCACTTTTCTTCCTTATTTTTTCTATCTCTCTTATTTATTCACAAAGTCGATTGTGGGATCATCCATAGCCTGAGACCAATTCTTATTTATCCTGGAGACTTTGAATATAGGAGATTTGATATTGTTATCTTTTCTGAGTGTGTGTTTTGAACTTCCTTGTTATCATAATAACTTTCTAAGGTCAGAATCTTTATTGTTGTCTGCCCAATTTTCTAATGTATTACTTGGCTTTTAAGTCTTTTATTAAGGTAGGGCTCTCTTACAGGATGGAGGTTGCATTGTCCCAAGCTTCAAGGGAATTGTACAGCTGTTTTTCAGAGATTTTTTCTAGAATCTGATCACAAGCCCTATTTTCATCTCTGTTAGGAAGCCTTTCTGCTCCTCAGTAACTGTGTGATCTAGTATGCTAAAGCAAGATAATCCTTCCTCAGTGCAAAGAGAGTGCACCTCCTGTGAGTTGACAACTTTCAGAAGCAGCCACCATCAGCACTGCCAATGCCCATTCCTGATACACTGATTTGGCAAGGCCTTCTCACCCTATTGACAAACCTTTCCTACAGATCTTCGAAGTCACTTTTGATGTTTTCATTACTGATTGAAAAATCCATAGATCAGTTCCTCTTATGCTGACACTGAGGCTGGGACTGGGGACTAGGCGCATGGCTGCATTACTGCAGTCTGTACTAAGAATGCATGCTGGACTTCCACCCTTGTGTCACAAACCTTTCTTGCTCACCTTCTAAATTGACTTTCGCTGGAAAAGTATTCTGTACCATTTTTCTGCGTGTCTTGATGGCTGAAATTTGTCTGAAGTCAGTATTTAAAAGAAATTGAAGTGGTTTTCAGGGAGAGTATGGTGAATTTCTGCCTTAACTTCACCATCTTTAAAAGGAAGTCACAATCAAATCAATATAACAAATATACAAGCAACTATATCTATGGACAAGATATATGCAGGGGTAAAGTGGAAATAGTCTTAGGGCAAATCTATTATAACTAAGTAGAACAAGGCAAGGTCTATAGAAATACCTTGATAATAAATATTACATTATTTTGTAATCATCCTAGATAAAATATTTGAATTTATCTACTCATTGCTCAAAATATTTCAAAAGATCCTTACTGATTATTGGATTAAATACATTTTTTTAAGTCTGGTAATTTGTAATTATACATAATTTGCATATTTTACATTTGTGTATGTTTGTATAAATTTATACATTTTGTATACACATATACATTTTGTATATTTTACAAAATTTGTAATTTTACATACTTTGTAAACTTTTGGATACTATAATATTGATCTTCTTCAGCTCTATGCTGTGGCCAAAACTGTACTATCCCCTATCTTTCAAATATACTCTATCTTTACCATTTTAAAACAGTTACTCATGGTAATCTCTCTGCCTGCTATATATCCTTCCTTTCTAGTCTTCAGAAAGTGAAATCCTAGCTATCCTACAAAATCCTTCCTATATACTCTCACCCTCATTTATCTATGTTACACTAATTGTGTCTTCTGAACAATAGTAACATGTTGCACTTTTTAAATATAAATAAAATATATATTATATAATATTTTGTTATGTAAATATATTCTTCCTACTAATTGTAAAGTTTCTTGAAAGCAGAAACAATGTGTTATTTACTTTTAGCAAAATTTAGACAATCAGATATGCTTCAGAGGGAATACCCTTTCTATATAGATTTGTTGATTACTCAGGTATTTTTCAACCCTCATATTTTTGTGAATATGTGAGGCAGTACTAGAAAGATGCATTTAAATTTTTTTATTAATTTGATAATTTTAACATTTTTGTTAGTACATATGCATAGGTAATTTTTTTACAACATTATCCCTTTACTCCCTTCTGTTCCAAAATTTTCCCCTCCTTCCCTCCATCCCCTCCCCTAGATGGCAGGCATTCCCATACATATTAAATATCTTATAGTATATCCTAGGTACTATATATATATATATATATATATATATATATATATAGATATAGATATAGATATATATATACATATACATATATATATACATATATATATATGTATATGTATATATATATCTATATCTATATATATATATATGTGCAGAACCGAATTTTGTTGTTGTTGTTGCAAAGGAAGAATTGTATTAGGAAGGTAAAAATAATCTGGGAAGAAAAACAAAACAAAACAAAATGCTCACAGTTTACACTCATTTCTCAGTGTTCCTTTTCTGGGTTTAGCTGATTCTGTCATCATTGATCAATTGGAATTGGATTAGCTCTTCTCTATGTTGAAGATATCCACTTCTATCAGAATACATCCTCATATAGTATTGTTGTTGAAGTGTATCTCCTAGTTCTGCTCATTTTACTCAGCATCAGTTAATATAAGTCATCCTGCTGGTCATTTCTTACAGAACAATAATATTTTGTAACATTCATATACCATAATTTAACCAATCATTATCCAATTGTTGGGCATCCGTTCATTTTCCAGTTTCTAGCCACTACAAAAAAGGTTGCCACAAACATTTTGGCACATACAGGTCTCTTTCCCTTCTTTAGTATTTCCTTGGAATTTAAGCCCAGTAGTAGCACTGCTGGATCAAAGGGTATGCCAAACTGTACTATCCCCTATCTTTCAAATATACTCTATATTTACCATTTTAAAAGAGTTACTCATGGTAATCTCTCTGCCTGCTATATATCCTTTCTTTCTAGTCTTCAGAAAGTTTGATGACTTTTTGGGCATAATTCCAGATTGTCTTCAGAATGGTTAGATTCTTTCACAACTACACCAACAATGCATCAGTGTCCCAGTTTTCCCACAGCCCCTCCAACATTCATAATTATTTGTTCCTGTCATCTTAGCCCATGTGACAGGTGTGTAGTGGTATCTCAGAGTTCTATTAATTTGTATTTGTCTGATCAATAGTAATTTGGAACACTCTTTCATATGAGTAGAAATAGTTTTAATTTCATCATCTAAAAATTGTCTGTTCATATCCTTTGAACATTTATCAATTGGAGAATGCCATGATTTCTTATAAATTAGAGTCAATTCTCTGTATATTTTGGAGATGAGGCCTTTATCAGAACCTTTAACTGTAAAAATGTTTTCCCCATTGTTACTTCCCTTCTAATCGTGTTTGCATTAATTTTGTTTGTACAAAGCTTTTTAATCTCTATTTCTCCTTTGGACACAAATCCCTTCCTCCTCCACAAGTCTGAGAGGAAAACTATCCTATGTTCCTCCAATTTATTTATGATCTCATTCTTTATGCCTAAATCATGGACCCATTTTGATCTTATCTTAGTATGTGGTATTAAATATGGGTCCATGCCTAGTTTCTGCCATATTAATTAACAGTTTTTCCAGCAGTTTTGGTCAAATAATGACTTCTTATTCCAAAAGTTGGGATCTTTAGGTTTGTCAAACACTAGATTGCTATTTTTATTCACCATCTTGCTCTGTGAACATAACCTATTCCACTGATCGACTAGTCTATTTCTTAGCCAATACCAAATGGTTTTGGTGACTTGCATTTTAATATAGTTCTAGATCAGGTATAGCTAGACCACCTTCACTTATTTTTTTTTCATTACTTCCCTTAAAATTCTCGACCTTTTATTGTTTCATATGAATTCTGTTGTTATTTTTTCTAGGTCATTAAAATAGTTTCTTGGGAGTCTGATTGGTATGGCACCGAATAAATAGATTAGTTTAGGTAGTATTGTCATCTTAATAATATTGGCTCAGCCTATCCAAGAGCACTCAATATCTTTCAAATTATTTAAATCTGCCTTTATTTTTGTGGCAAGTGTTTCATAATTTTGCTCACATAATTCCTGACTTTCCTTTGGTAGATATATTCTCAACTATTTTATACTATTGACAATTATTTTGAATGGAATTTCTCTTTGTATCTCTTGCTGTTGGATTGTGTTGGTAATGTATAAAAATGCTTAGGATTTATGTGGATTTATTTTGTATCTTGCAACTTTCCTAAATCTCTGAATTATTCCTAATAGCTTTTTAGCAGAGTCTTTGGGGTTCTCTAAGTATACCACCATGTCATCTGCCAAGATGATAGTTTGATTTCCTCATTTCCTACTCTAATTCCTTGAATCTCTTTCTCGGCTCTTATTGCTGAGGCTAGTGTTTCTAGGACAATATTGAATAGTAATGGTGATAGTGGGCAACCTTGTTTCACTCCTGATCTTACAGGGAAAGGTTTCAGGTTATCGCCATTACATATGATGTTTACTGATGTTTAAATATATACTCCTTATTATTTTAAGGTATAGTCCATTTATTCCTATACTCTCAAGCGCTTTTAGTAGGAATGGATGTTGGATTTTATCAAATGCTTTTTCTGCATCTATTGAGATGATCATATGGTTTTTATTAATTTGATTATTAATATGGTCAATTATACTAATAGTTTTCCTACTATTAAGCCAGCCCTGCATTCCTGGTATAAATCCCACTTGGTCATAGTGTATTATCCTGGGGATGATTTTCTGAAGTTTTTTGGCTAATATCTTATTTAAGATTTTAGCATCAGTATTCGTTAAGGAAATGGGTCTATAGTTTTCTTTCTCAGTTTTCAATCTACCTGGTTTAGGTATCAGTACCATGTCTGTGTCATAAAAGGAAATTGGTAGGACTCCTTCAATCCCTATTTTTTCAAATAGTTTATCTAGCATTGGAGTTAATTGTTCTTTAAATGTTTGGTAGAATTCACATGTAAATCCATCTAGTCCTGGGGATTTTTTCTTATGAAGTTGGTTAATAGCTTGTTCTACTTCTTTTTCTGAGATGGAACTATTTAGACTACTTACTTCTTCCTCTGTTAATCTGGGCAAGTTATATTTTTGAAGGTATTCTTCCATTTCATTTATGTTATCGAATTTATTGGCATAAAGTTGAGCAAAGTTGCTCCCATTGTTCTAATTTCCTCTTCATTAATGGTGAGTTTTCCCTTTTCATTTTCAAGACTAACAATTTGCATTTTCTCTTTCTTTTTTTAATCAGGTTTACTAAGGGTTTGTCTATTTTGTTGTTATTTTTCATTGAACCCACTCTTAGTTTAATTAATTAATTCAATAGTTTTTTTTTTTTTTTTTTTTTTTTACTTTCTATTTTATAAATCTCACGTTTTATTTTTTGAATTTCAAGTTTTGTGTTTGTCTGGGGTTTTTTAATTTGTTCCTTTTCTAGGAATTTTAGTCGTAAGCCCAATTCGTTGACCCTCTCTTTCTCTATTTTATGCAAGTAGGCCTGTAGAGATATAAAACTTCCTCTTTTTACTGCTTTGGCTGTATCCCACACATTTTGGTTTGATGTCTCATTATTGTCATTTTCTTGGGTGAAGTTATTAATTATGTCTATGATTTGCTGTTTTACCCAATCATTCTTTAGTATAAGATTATTTAGTTTCCAATTATTTTTGGTCTATTTTCCCCTGGCTTTTTATTAAATATAATTTTGATTTCATTGTGGTCTGAAAAGGATGCATTTACTATTTCTGCCTTACTTCATTTGATTTTGAGGTTTTTATGCCATAGTACATGATCAGTTTTTATATAGGTTCCATGAACTGCTGAGAAGAAAGTATACTCCTTTCTGTCTCATTTAGCTTTTGCCAAAGTTCTATCATATCAAACTTTTCTAGTATTCTGTTTACCTCTTTTACTTCTTTCTTATTTATTTTGTGGTTTGGTTTATCAAATTCTAAGAGTGCAAGGTTGACATCTCCCACTATTATAGTTTTGCTTTCTATTCCTTTTTGCAGTTCCCTTAATTTCTCTTTTAAGAATTTAGATGCTGCTCCAATTGGTGTGTATATGTTTAATATTGATACTGCTTCATTATCTATGCTACCCTTTAGCAGGATATAATGCCCTTCCTTATCTCTTTTATGGTTAGAATGACTAATTCTATATGGCTTGCCATCCTGTTAAACCCTGCTTATGCTTTTTTCCTTTCCTTCTCTCTTACTCCCCTACCCAATATTAAACTTGTGAACACTACTTGTTTTAACAGCCCTCCCTTTATAGTATACCTCCCCTACCTTAAAGTACCTCTTCCTATTTTAACCCTTTTAGTCACAATTTCTCTATTGCCTTCCCCTTAACTTACTCCTTCCCTCTCATTTTTCAATGAAGTGGAAGAAATTTCACCATAAATCAAATATGTCTATTGTTCCACACTATGTTCATCTTCCTCCTTTCTTTCTCTCAGATATAATAGGCTACCTTTGCCTCTTCATGAGATGCAGTACCACCACTTTACCCTTTTTTATGCTATAATTCCCTTTCTACCTCTAGTTTCTAGGACAAATTATACATGTGTTCTTTACATATCTTTGTGACAGAAATATAGTTCTCAAGATTTCTTTTTACCTTTTTTAGAAATCTCTTGAGTTCTGTATTTGAAGATCAAACATTTTCTGTAGTTCTGGTTTTTTCATCAAAAATAAATGGAATTCATTTATTTCGTTAAATGTCCATCTTCTTCTCTGGAAAACGATGCTTATTTTTGCTGGGTAAGTTATTCTAGGCTGCATACCAAGTTCCTTAGCCTATCCTTAAATATCATGTTGCAGGCCTTCTGTTCTTTTAATGTGGACGCTGCTTGATCCTGGGTTATCCTTATTGTGGCTCTTCCATTTCTGAATTGCTTTTTTCTAGCAACTTCCAGTATTTTTTTTCCTTGTCTGATGGTTCTTGAGCTTGGCAAATATATATCTTGGCATTTTGCTTTTAGGGTCCCTTTCAGTAGGTGATCTATGAATATTTTTAATGTCTATTTTACCCTCTGTTTCCAAAATGCCTGGGCATTTCTCTTCGATAATTTCTTGGAAAATAACGTCCAGGCTGTTTTTTCCTCACATTTTTCAGGGAGTCTGATTATTCTCAAATTATCTCTCCTGGATCTGTGTCTTTCCAATAAGGTACTTGACATTATTTCAATTGTTTTGTTTTTCTGGTTTTCCTTGAACAACTTCTTGGTTTCTCCTTGAGTCATTCATTTCTACTTGTTCAAGTCTAATTTTCAGTGATGTATTTTCTTCACTCACTTTTTTAATATCTTTTTTTGTAATTGTCCAATTGAGTTTTTAAGTGAGTTTTTTTCTTCTATGGAATTTTTTTCCATTTCATCCATTTTATTTTTTAGGGAGCTGTTTTCTTTTTCCAGCTCACTAATTTTATTTCTCAATGATTTGATCTCTTTATCCACTCTGGATGACTTTTCCAGACTCTCTTGCCAAGCTTTCCTTTCCTTTTTCCATTTTTCTTCTAGCAATCTTGTGAGAGCCTTTTTGATATACTCTATGAGATTCTTTTGTATTGAGGAGCAGCTCATATCCCCCCAGGGAATTTCTTTGGAGACAATCTGCTTTTGGTCCCCTCAGTATTTGAAGTCTGCTCTCTCTCCATACAGAAGCTGTCAATGGTTAGAGCCCTTTTAAATTTTTTGTTCATTTTGTCAGAGCATGAATCGAAGAAAACAATTTGACAAGAGAAATAATTGGTCTGTTTCTGGGGTTGGGATGAGGCTGGATGGTGTTACCGAGCTTCCTCTACAAACTGAGGGAGACAGTAATGAGGCACTAACAGGACAGAGATGGCTGTTCTGCATCTGCTCTCTGAGGTTCTGAGAACATGCTGAGTCACTGTGGATGGGAGTGGGGGTGGCTGATCCCAAAAGAAGCTAGCTTTCCGGGGTTTTATTCTTCACCTTAGGTGTACCCTCTCCACTGCTTCTGGTTTGCTGCCAAGATGGAACATCCAAACTGGAAAAATTATTTTTGCAGAAACAGCAGAGATTGCAGCCCTCCCCTCTATGGTTGGAGCTGTGTAAGCTGCCTGTCTTGCTCTTGTTGCCTGCCCTCAGTCTGTGCCCAGTCTGTTGGACCCTTCCTTGAGCAAACGCAGACTTTCTCTAGTGAATTTCAGGGATGTCTTCTGTTGGTGATTATTTGTGGGTTTCTTTTCTGGTCAAGCATTAACTGTGAGGCTTGTCATGAAGTAAGTCATGAGAGAAAACATGGAGCTCAAGCAGCTGTCTGCCTCCACGCCAACATATTGGCAGGAAGTCCTCTGTATTTAAATTTTAAGCTTCTAGAGGACTACATAAACTCAGTCAATAAGCATTCATTAAATGCCATGTACTTTTCTAAATGTTAAGGATGCAAAACATGGCAAAAAATATCCTATCCTCAAAGACCTTATAATAAAATGGGTACAACAATAAGTTAACAAATGTTTGAACAGGATAAATCAGAAATAATTAAAAGAGGAAAGGCAATGGAATTAAGAGGTTTGGGAAATGCTCCATATAAAAGGTAATCTTTTAGTAGGGGCTTAAAAGAAGATCGAGAAACATGGTTCTAAGGAGTGAGAACATTCCAAGAATGATGGACATAATATAAAGCCCCCAAAGCTCAGGGATAAGTGCGGAATTGTGTCAAATATGGTGTTAATTGGTAGAAATCTGTTAGAGGGGGTGGAGTAATCTCTTTACATCCATAGCACATATATATGTATATATATACACATACACACACACATACACACACACATATATATATGTTTTTATATATGTGTATATATGTATGTGTGTATATATGTATGTGTGCATATATATATATATATTTACAGTAATATCTAATTATACTTATAGACTATATATATATATATACATATATATATATATATATGTATATATATATATATGTATATATATATATATATATATATATAGTACACATATCTATATATAACGATTTCCCAAACATAACTCAAATGATTTTTTTTTTTTTTTTTGCTTAGTCAATTTGGGTTAACTGATTTGCCCAGGATCAGGCAGCTAAGAAGTGTTAAGTATCTGAGACCAGATATGAACTCAGGTTCTCCTGACTTCTGGGCTGATTCTCTATCCACTGTACCACTAGCTGCCCTTATAACTCAATTTCTTATTGAAGCAAAACAAAAAGGCAACAGAAACAACAAAACAAAAGGAGATATATCCTAACTTATTAACTTCCTATCCAGATCAAACTTGTGATGCTGGGATCAACTCAGTGATAAGTTCACTCCAAAAGAATGTTATCAGAGTTTCCACATGATATTACATGCATAAACTTCATCTACCAATACACAGGCTTGTGTGTGCGCACGCATGCGCTCACACACACACACACACACACACACACACACACACACACCATGCATTACTTTTTCTATTAGGTTAATGGAGATGTGTTCTGTTTTTTGTTTTTGTTTTTTTTTTGCTCTTTCCTTATAAGCGTGAAATTTTTTTGTAAATCCTGAGTTTAAAACTTCTGTGGTCAGAAGTATTTAAATTTTCACAGCTGTTTTTATTTGTAATTCCATCAGTAGTGATCTTGAAACATCTATCATATATTATTCTAATTAAGTAATATTACTTTAAAATATTATTTCCTTCTGATAACTTGATTTTTATGTAACAGCATTTGTTCAAATATATTTGTTAATGTTTCTATAGATCTTTTATATAGGAACCATTTCATATATAATTAAAATATATTATAGTCAATTACAGCTTATATAGTTATTCTTCATACATTGATTCTTCATGCAAAAGTTTTTTTTTTAATATTCATAATTGAAATTATTTATTTTTGCTTTTTCACCTCTAACTTTGTTTTTCTTAAAAATCTTTCTTATGTGACATAGTTGCAAAATTAGTCTGATTTAATTTACTGCTATTTTTATAGTGTGCCCTTTCATATTCAGGACAGATCTATTTTGAGCATATTATAATATGAAATCTAAGATGTTTTCAAAACAATTTATATCAAGGTAGAAAATGTTCTCAGCAGATCTTGTTAGATATCAGATCTTTCCAAAAGTTAATTTGAGTTCATGGTTTTGTTTAACATAATAATATTGAAATTATAGTGTTTTTTTATTTCCTTGATCTAATTTTATTGATTAGAGCAAATACTAGATTAAAAATAATTATTGTTTTAAATTATATTTTGAGACCCATAAGTTATGTGCTTTTTCCATTCAATTTTTTTATTTCCCTTGTGACTTTAACACTTTTCTTCCCATAAATTAATTTTGTTGCTTGATGAATTCTTCAAATACTATGTTTTGATATACACACAGTCCCCACAGTGCTTTCCCTTGATGCAGATGGCTCTTTGCAATACAATACCATTGAAACTGTCCTATATTATCTCATTGTTGAAAAGAGCACATCCATTCCAATTAGTTCTTTTAAATAGTCTTCAATAATACTGATTAATATGACTGATATTGCTCATTTTTTCCTATGCTTCTCTTTTAATTAAATCTATTTAGCTTAATCTCTGTTGACCATTAATGATTACTACTCCTCCTTCTTTTCTAAAAAAAAAAAAAAGTTGTTCCTGATCATTATTATTGTTTCTGTGTATCTATTTCCTATAAAAGTTGACTCGTCTTTACTTTATTTGCCTTACTATTACTTAATGCCCTCTCCAAGAATCCTTCCCTTCTTTCTTCTACCCTTTCCTTTCCTCTTTATTCCATTCCCATTAATACATATCCTTTATCCCATTCCTCTTAATCTAAACATCCTTCTATATCCAAATTTATCCTCTTTCTTCCTTATTTCATTACAAATTTTGTAGACTTTTATTCTTTTTAGATATATATTTACGGGGATAGTATCAGAAAAAGGGGAAGGAGTGATAAAAAGAGGGAAACTACATTCCAGAAAGAGGCATAGAAAATATGCCATGTCTGAGGGAATATAGAGAGAGGGAGAAACATTGTGTGAATCTTACTCTCATCAGAAGAGACTCAAAGAGTAAATAATTGACATATTTGCTTTTCAGAGAATTCTCTCTCACCTCATTAAAAGGGGGGAGAGGAAAAGGGAAAAGGAAAAGGGGAATAAGGGAAGGGATTTGGAAGGAGGGGGAAGGGATACTAAAAAAGGGAGGGCTGCACATCACAAGTGGGATCTATAAATTAAATATTGGGGAAGGGGTGCAGGAGGGTCAAGGGAAAAAGCATAATCTGGGGATAATATGATGGCAGAAAATACAGCATTAGTAATTTTAACTGTAAATATGAATGGGATGAACTCTCCCATCAAACGGAGACGGATAGCAGACTGGAACAAAAGTCAGCACCCTACAATATATTGTTTACAGGAAACACACTTAAAGCCAGGAGATACAGAGTAAAGGTAAAAGGTTGGAGTAGAATCTATTATGCTTCAGGTAAAGCCAAAAAAGCAGGGGTAGCCATTCTTATCTCAGATCAAGCAAAAGCAGAATTTGATCTAATTAAAAGAGATAAGGAAGGAAACTATATCCTGCTAAAAGGTAGCATAAACAACGAAGCCATATCAATACTAAACATATATGCACCAAGTGGCATGGCACCTAACTTTCTAAAGGAAAAGTTAAGAGAATTGCAAGAAGAAATAGACAGTAAAAGTATAATAGTGGGAGATCTCAACCTTGTACTCTCAGATTTAGACAAATCAAATCACAAAACAAATAAGAAAGAAATTTTAAAAATAAGTAGAACATTAGAAAAATTAGGTATAGAGAAAACTGAAAAAACCTTTGGAGAAAACTGAATATAGTTTCTTCTCAGCAGTTCATGGATCCTATACAAAAATTGACCATTTATTAGGTCATAAAGATCTCAAAATTAAATGCAGGAAGGCAGAAATAATAAATGCCTTCTTCTCAGACCACAATGCAATAAAAGCTACATTCAGTAAAAAGTTAGAGATAAATAGACCAAAAAGCAATTGGAAACTCAATAATCTCATCTTAAAGAATGACTGGGTGAAACAGCAAATTATAGAAACAATTAATAATTTCACCCAAGGTAATGACAATGATGAGACATCATGCCAAAATCTGTGGCATGCAGCTAAAGCAGTAATAAGGGGAAATTTTATATCTTTAGAGGCTTATTTGAACAAAATAGAGAAAGAGAAAATTAACGAATTGGGCCAACAACTTAAAAAGCTAGAAAAAGACCAAATTATAAACCCCCAACCAAAAATCAAACTAGAAATGCAAAAACTAAAAGGAGAAATCAATAATATTGAAAGTAAAAAAAAAACTATTGAATTAATAAATAAAACCAAGAGTTGGTTTTATGAAAAAGCCAATAAAATAGATAAACCTTTAGTAAATCTGATCAGAAAAAAAGAAAGAGGAAAATCAAATAGTTAGTCTTACAAATGAAAAGGGGGATCTTTCCACCAATGAAGAGGAAATTGGAGAAATAATGAGTTACTTTGCCCAACTTTATGTCAATAAATTTGATAACTTAAGTGAAATGGATGACTTCATCCAAAAATATAGGCTCCCTAGATTAACAGAGGAGGAGATAAATTGCTTAAATAGTCCCATTTCAGAAAAAGAAATAGAACAAGCTATTAATCAACTCCCCAGGAAAAAATCCCCAGGACCAGATGGATTTACATGTGAATTCTACCAAACATTTAAAGAACAATTAGCCCCAATGTTATATAAATTATTTGAAAAAAAAAGGGGATGAAGGAGTCCTACCAAACTCCTTTTATGACACAGCCATGGTACTGAAAACTAAACCAGGTATATCGAAAACTGAGAAAGAAAATTATAGACCAATCTCGTTAATGAATATTGATGCTAAAATATTAAATAAGATATTAGCAAAAAGACTTCAGAAAATCATCCCCAGGATAATACACTATGATCAAGTAGGATTTATACCAGGAATGAAGGGCTGGTTTAATATTAGGAAAACTATTAGTATAATTGACCATATTAATAATCAAATTAATAAAAACCATATGGTCATCTCAGTAGATGCAGAAAAAGCATTTCATAAAATCCAGCATCCATTCCTACGAAAAACGCTTGAGAGTATAGGAATAAATGGACTATTCCTTAGAATAATCAGGAGCATATATTTAAGACCGTCAGTAAGCATAATATGCAATAGAAATAAACTGCAACCTTTCTGTGTAAGATCAGGAGTGAAACAAGGTTGCCCACTATCACCATTACTTTTCAATATAATACTAGAAATGCTAGCCTCAGCAATAAGAGCTGAGAGAGTGAAAGAATTAGAGTAGGAAATGAGGAAATCAAACTATCATTCTTTGCAGATGACATGATGGTATACTTAGAAAACCCCAAAGACTCTGCTAAAAAGCTATGAGAAATAATTTAGAATTTTATCAAAGTTGCAGGATACAAAATATATCCACATAAATCCTCAGCATTTTTACATATCACCAACAAAATGCAATAGCAAGAGTTACAAAGAGAAATTCCATTCCAAACAAATGTTGAGAGTATAAAGTATTTAGGAATCCATCTACCAAAGAAAAGTCAGGAGTTATATGAACAAAATTACAAAACACTTGCCACAAATATAAAGTCAGATTTAAATAATTGGAAAGACATTCAGTGCTCTTGGATAGACCGAGCAAATATAATAAAGATGAGAATACTCCCCAAACTAATATATTTCTTTAGTGCTATACCAATCAGACTCCCAAGAAACTATTTTAATGACCTAGAAAAATAACAACAAAATTCATATGGAAGAATAAAAGGTCGAGAATTTCAAGGGAATTAATGAAAAAAGTCAGATGAAGGTGGTCTAGGTGTACCTGATCTAAAGCTATATATATAGCAGCAGTCACCAAAACCATTTGGTATTGGCTAAGAAATAGACTAGTCGATCAGTGGAACACATTAGGTACAAAGAACAAAAAAGGGGTACATCTATATCAATCTAGTGTTTAAGAAACCTAAAGGTACCAACATTTGGGATAAAACTTCATTATTTGGAAAAAAAAACTGTTGGGAAAACTGGAAATTAATATGGCAGAAATTAGATATGGATCCACACTTAACACCATATACCAAGATAAGATCAAAATGGTTCCATGATTTAGGCATAAAGAATGAGGTCATAAATAGATTATAGGAACAGAGGATAGTCTACCTCTCAGACATGTAGATGAGGAAGGAATTTATGACCAGAGGAAAACTAGAGATCATTATCGATCACAAAATAGAAAATTTTGATTACATCAAACTAAAAAAATTCTGTACAAACAATACTAATACAAACAACATTAGAAGGGAAGTAACGAATTGGGAAAATATTTGTATAGTTAAAGGTTCTGATGAAGGTCTCATTCCCAAAATGTATAGAGAACTGACCCTAATTTATAAGAAAACAAACCATTCTCCAATTGATCAATGATGATGCTTTCTCAGATGATGATTTTGAAATTATATCCACTCATATTAGAGAGTGTTCCAAGTCACTACTGATTAGAGAAATGCAAATTAAGACAACTCTGAGATACCACTACACACCTGTCAGATTGGCTAAAATGACAGGAACAATTAGATGAATGTTGGAGGGGATGTGGGAAAACTGGGACACTAATACATTGTTGGTGGAGTTGTGAAACAATGCAACCATTCTGGAGAGCAATTTGGAACTATGCCCAAAAAGTTATCAAACTGTGATCCAGCATTGCTGCTATTGGGCTTATATCCCAAAGAAATACTGAGGAGGGGAAAGGGACCTCTATGTGCCAAAATGTTTGTAGCATCTCTTTTCATAGTGGCTAGAAACTGGAAGATGTATGGATGTCCGTCAATTTGAAAATGGTTGGGTAAATTATGGTATATGAAGGTTATGGAATATTATTGCTCTGTAAGAAATGACCAGCAGGTGGAATACAGAGAAGCTTGGAGAGACTTACATCAACTGATGCTGAGTGAAATGAATAGAACCAGAAGATCATTGTAAACTTCATTGTTGTACGAAGATGTATTCTGATGGAAGTGGATATCTTCAACATAAAGAAGATCCAACTCACTTCCAGCTGATCAATGATGGACAGAAACAGCTACACCCAGAGAAGGAACACTGGAAAGTGAATGTAAATTTTTAGCACTACTATCTATCTACCCAGGTTACTTATACCTTCGGAATAATACTTAATGTGCAACAAGAAAGTGGTATTTACACACATGTATTGTATCTAGATTATATTGTAACACATGTAAAATGTATGGGATTCCCTGTCATCAAGGGGAGGGAGTAGAGGGAGGGAAGGGATAATTTGGAAAAAATGAATACAAGGGATAATGTTAAAAATATTACTTATGCATATATACTGTCAAAAATTATAAATAAATATCTTGATTTGGCATAAAAAATAGATATATATTTACTGGTCCCTCTGTAACCCATTCCTGATCAGAGTAGGGTTCCTAAATCACTAGTCCAATCTAATTCCTGTTAGTTCTTCCTCTTGAACCTCATTTGTATAACATGATTATTTTTTTTTACTTTTTCCTACACAGTTTAACTTTTTAAGTATCACTTCTTATTGTTCCTTCTCCATCTCTCTTTCAAATTGGCTAATTAATAATGACAATTTTAGACATGGTTTACATTACCATGTAAATAACATAAATAATTTGTTGTTATTAATTCTCTTGTAATTACTCTTTGGTGTTTACCTTAGATTTCTGTTAATTTACTTTTAAAGTCATGCCATTTACAACAAAATCCTGAGATTCTTGCAATTCATTGAATATATATGCAATTTTTAAAGGCTTTGATATGATCACTGAGTAATTGGAATAGGAAACCAGTTACTATATGATAAACAGCAAAACTATCAATTGACCCCCAGCGATTCATAAGCTTATGTTATCTATCTGCTAGTGTGACTTTTTTATTGGTAATATATACAGTATCAAGGAAATCAAATAGAGCACAGAGCATCAGAAGAAGGTGGTAGGATTTTTTTTTTTTTAATTTACAAGATATATGCATGGGTAATGTTTCAGCATTAACAATTGCAAAAACTTTTGTTCCAATTTTTCCCCTCCTTACCCCCATCCCCTCCCCCAGATGGCAGGTTGACCAATATATGTAAAATATGTTAATGTACAAGTTAAATACAATATATGTATACATGTCCATACACACCAAAAAAAAAAAAAAAAAAAAAATCACGTAAAATTAACCTGTCAAGGAAATCAAAAACGCATGCGGACAAAAATAGAGGGATTGGGAATTCTATGTAGTGGCTCATAGTCATCTCCCAGAGTTATTTTACTGAGTGTAGCTAGTTCAATTCATTACTGCTCTATTGGAATTGATTTGTTTCATCTCATTGTTGAAGAGGGCCACTTCCATCTGAATTGATCATCATACAGTATTGTTGTTGAAGTATATAATGATCTCCTGGTTCTGCTCATTTCACTCAGAATCAGTTCATATAATCTCTCCAGGCCTTTCTGAAATCATCCTGCTGGTCATTTCTTACAGAACAATAATATTCTATAATAATCATATATTAAAATCCATTCAGCCATTCTCCAATTAATGGGCATCCACTCACTTTCCAGTTTCTGGCCACTGCAAATAGAGGGCTGTCATAAACATTCTTACACATACAGGTCCCTTTCCCTTCTTTAAAATCTCTTTGGGTTATAATCCCAGTAGTAACGCTGCTGGATCAAAAGGTATGCACTTTTTGTCTATAGTTCCAAATAGCTCTCCAAACTGGCTGGATGTATTCACAATTCTACCAACAATGTATCAATCAGTGTCCTTGTTTTCCCACATCCCCTCCAACATTCCACATTATCTTTCCCTGTCATTGTAGCCAATCTGACAGGTGTGTAGTGGTATCTTAGAGTTGTCTTAATTTGCATTTCTCTGATTAATAATGACTTGGAGCATCTTTTCAGATGACTAGAAATAGATTCAATTTGTTCGTCTGAGAATTGTCTGTTCATATCCTTTGAACATTTATCAATTGGAGAATTGCTTGATTTCTTATAAATTAGAGTCAATTCTCTCTATATTTTGAAAATGAGACCTTTGACTGTAAAAAAGCTTTTCCCAGTTTATTCTTCCCCTCTAATCTTGTCTGCATTAGTTTTGTTTGTCCAAAAACTTTTCAATTTGATATAATCAAAATTTTCTATATTGTGATCAATAATGGTCTCTAGTTTTTCTTTGTTCACAAATTCCTTCCTCTTCCACAGGTCTGAGAGGTAAACTATGCTAAATTCTTCTAATTTGTTTATAATCTCATTCGTTATGGCGAGGTCATGAACCCATTTTGACCTCATCTTAATATATGGTGTTAAGTGTGGGTCAATGCCTAGTTTCTGGGATGAAATATTTCACTCTCAACTGAGTAGACTACTACTATTTGTAGAGACTCACAATCTATCAATGAGTATATCAAACATATCTTCAGGCTCATTTTGTGCCAGTTCTTCCAAAACGATGCTGCATGTATTTGTGGGAGAATGAATGCCAGATTTATGTGGACAATGTTTCTACCATTAAGCAATGAATAGAGTTAAGTACTACTATTAACGCTATTCCGTTTCATTAGGTTACTTTGTATTAAGCTCATTGTTTTAAAAACCCATTAAAATGAATGTTACTAGAGTGGGTTTAGGAGTTATTATTTAAGGGGTGCCTTGAAACATTGAGGACGAGAAAAGTTGTTTGACTTGTCCAATATGATAAAGGAAGTAAACATAAATATATTTTATGTAATATAAATATATTTTATATAATATATAACCAAATATATACCAATATATACAAATATATACCAGTATATAAACCAAAGTCTCTGATTCCAGAGCTAGTTTCTTTTCATACATTACCATACTATTGTGTTTTCTGTGTACACTAGCTATGGTAATATTGTTTTAGTCTACCTATAATGAAAAAAACAAATCTTAGAATATCAACAAAAACAAATTATAATGCCTTAATTTGTACTTTGATTGATGACAATTTTACCTCTTCACTCAGAATTGCATAAGAAAATAAAACAATCTCTAAGAGCTCTAAATGTCATATGAACATCTTCATGTTTTTTACATTTTTCTTTTAGCTAAATGTTTTTGAGAATGAATCATGGCAGTTCATCTCTAGTGTCTCTTGACAGCTCAAAAGCAATTTTGAATATCTGACATTGCCCAGGAATATCATATTCTTTAGAATAGTTATGATGATGGAAGTCCTAACACAATGATGCAACAACTGGCAGTACTTTATCATGCTTGTGTTAAAGATAAAACTAAGAAATATCTTTCTAACAAACTGATTAAAAGACCACATTTTAAAAATATTAAAATAAAAATTATTAAAATTTTAAAATATTTAAATATTATATTACATATAAAAAATTTAAAATAAATGATAAATTAAATGATAGGATTAAATAATAAAATAGTAAAAATTAAAAACAAAATTTAAAATATTTAAAATGAGCAGAAAATAGTAAAAGCCAGATATACCACTTCCAGTATATTTGCTGAAGGAGGCAATGTTTCCTGGTGAGATAACAACAAGGAAAAAAAAAATACATATACTAGTTTCTGCTTTAAAGTGTGAGATGAAATAAATCAATTCCTGAATTATTTTGAAATGCATCTCACTTTTTCTTCTGCTTGCTGTAATCATCTGGAAATATTTTTATGAATATTTATGCATTATGATGTATAGAAAATGAATTTCTAGTAGACTTATAAGTAGATTTGTCTGTACAATATCTCCATTCTCAAAATACTTTTCATTGCAGTATCTTAAGAGTTATAAGATTTTTCAGAGGTCATCTAGGCAAATGCAACTAAACAAGATTCTTTTCTGTACTCTACTTGAAAAAAATCTGTATGACTTTGCTTAAAGACATTCATTAAGAGGAAATTCATTACCCACAGAAGTAGCACATTTCATTTTTTTCATAATTTTAATTTAGGTGGAAAAAGGTAACTTTCTTTTTTTTTCTTAATGTATTTATTATTTTAGTACACATTACTTTATGAATCATTTTGGAAAAGAAAAATCACAACAAAAGGAAAAATAAAAACATCAGAGAGAAAAATAAAACAGTAAAAATAAATGAACATAGCATATGTTGATTTACATTCAATTGTCATAGTTCTTTTTCTGGATCCAGATGGCATTTTCTGTCCAAAGCTTATTGCTATTGCTTTGGGTAATTGAACCACTAAGAAGAACCAATTCTTTCAAAGTTGATCACCACACACTCTTGCTGTTATTATGTACAAAGTATTACTGGATTTGCTTGTTTCATTCAACATGAACTCATGCAAATCTTTCCAGGCTTTTATAAAATAAGTTTATTCATCATTTTTATACAAAAATAACATTCTGTTACCTTGATATACCACAACTTATTTAGCCACTCCCCAAGTAATAAGAATCTTCTCATTTTCCAATTCTTTGTTACCATAAAAAGACCTACTACAAATATTTTTGTACGTGTGGATCCTTTTCTGTTCTTCATGATTTCTTTAAGAGATAGAAGAACTTCCTGCCAAGATGGCGGCATGGAGGCAGACAGCTGCTTGAGCTCCTCATTTTCTCTCAGAAGATACTTCATGACAAGCCTCAGATTTAATGCTTGACCCAGAAAGAAACCTACAAATAATCACCAAGAGAAGACATCCTTGAAAGTCACCAGAAAAGGTCTGTGTTTGCTCGGGGAAGGGTAGAACAGACTGGGCGCAGACTGAGGGCAGGCAAGCTAGAGTGAGACAGGCAGCTCACACAGCTCAGACCAGAGGGGGAGGGGTACGATCTATGCCGTTTCTGTGAAAAGGCTTTTACCCCAGTGTGGATACTCCACCTTGGCAGCAAGCCGGGAGCAGCAGAGAGGGTGTAAACACCATAGGTGAAGATTAAAACCCCAGAAAGCCAGCGTCTCTCAGAACCCGGCCACCCCCAACCCCCACCTGGACTGACTCAGTGCTTTCTCAGAGCCTCAGAGCACAGACTCAGTACAGTCATTGCTGTTCTGTTAGTGGCTCTCTGCTTCCCTACCCCCAATCTGTAGAGGAAGCCCATTAATACCATCCAGCCCCATTCCCCCCAAAACAGACCAATTGTTTCTCTTGTCAGTTTGTTTTCTTTGATTCCTACTCTGACAAAATGAACAAAAAATTCAAAAGGGCTCTAACCATTGACAGCTTTTGTATGGAGAGAGAACAGACTTCAAACACTGAGGAGACTAAAAACAGACTGACACCAGAGGAATCCCCTAAGGGCATATGAGCTGCTCCTCAATACAAAAGAATCTCATAGAGGAAATCAAAAAGGCTCTCACAAGAGAGCTGGAAGAGAAATGGGAAAAGGAAAGGGAAGCTTGGCAAGAGAGCCTGGAGAAGTCATCCCATGCATTTAAAGACAGAGTGGATAAAGAAATCAAATCATTGAGAAACAAGATTAGTGAGCTGGAAAAGGTAAAGAACTCCAAGGAAAACAGGATTAGTGAGCTGGAAAAAGAAAACAGCTCTCTAAAAAATAAAATGGATAAAATGGAAAAAAATTCCATAGAAAATAAAAACTCAATTGGACAATTACAAAGAGATATAAAAAAGTGAGTAAAGAAAATATATCATTGAAAATTAGACTCAAACAAGTAGAAATGAATGAATCAAGGAGAAACCAAGAAGTTGTCAAGCAAAACCAGAGAAATGAAACAATTGAAAAGAATGTCAAGTACCTTATTAGAAAGACAACAGACCTGGAAAACAGATCCAGGAGAGACAATTTGAGAATAATCGGACTCCCTGAAAAATGTGAGGAAAAAAAGAGCTTGGACAACATTTTTGAGAAAATTATCAAAGAGAACTGCCCAGACGTTCTGGAAACACAGGGTAAAATAGACAATTAAAAAATTCATCAATCACCCACTGAAAGGGACCCTAAAATCAAAACGCCAAGAAATATAGTGGCAAAGTTCAAGAAGCATCAGACAAAGGAAAAGATATTGGAAGCTGCTAGAAAAAAGTAATTTAGATATGGAGGATCCACAATAAGGATAACCCAGGATCAAGCAGCGTCCACATTAAAAGAATGAAGGGCCTGTAACATGATATTCCAAAAAGGCTAAGGAATCTGGTATGCAGCCAAGAATAACTTACCCAGCAAGAATGAGCATCGCTTTCCAGGGAAGAAGATGGACATTTAACTAAATAAATGAATTCCATCTATTCTTGATGAAAAAACCAGACCTACATAAAAAGTTTGATCTTCAAATACAGAACTCAAGAGATTTCTAAAAAGGTAAAAAGAAATCTTGAGAACTATACTTCTGCCAAAAAAAAATATGTAAAGAACATATGTACAATTTGTCTTAGAAACTAGAGGTGGAAAGGAAATTATATCATAAAAAAAGTGTAAAGTGGTGGTACTACATCTCATGAAGAGGCAAAGGTAACGTATTATATCTGAGAGAAAGAAAAGAGGGAGATAAACATAGTGTGTATCAATAGACATATTCGATTTATGGTGAAACTTCTTCCACTTCATTGAAAAGTGAAAGGGAAGGAGTAAGCTAAGGGGAAGGGAATACAGAAATTTCGAGGAAAAGGGGTAAAATAAGGGGAGAAACCTTAAGGTGGGGGAGGGATCCCAAAAAGGGAGGGCTGTGAAAAGCAAGTGGTGTTCATACTTTTAAGACTGGGTAGGGGGGTAAGAGGGATGGAAAGGGGAAAAGCATAAGCAGGGATTAATAGGATGGCAAGTAATATAGAATTAATCCTTCTAACCATAAATATGAGTGGGGCAAACTACCTCATAAAGAGGAAGCAGTTAGCAGACTGGATTAAAAGTCAGAATCCTACTATATCTTGTTTACAGAAAACACACCTGAAACAGGGTGATACATTCAAACTAAAAGTAAAAGGGTGGAGCAGAATCTATAATGATTCAGGCAAAACCAAAAAAGCAGGAGTACCCATCCTCATCTCAGATCAAGCAAAAACAAAAATTGATCTAATTAAAAGAGAAAAGGAAGAGCATTATATTCTGCTAAAGGGCAGCATCAATAATGAAGCAGTATCTATATTAAACATATATGCACCAAGTGGTGCAGCATCTAAATTCTTAAAAGAGAAATTAAGAGAGCTGCAAGAAGAAATAGATAGCAAAACTATAATAGTGGGAGATCTCAACCTTGTACTCTCAGAATTAGATAAATCAAATAACAAAATAAATAAGAAAGAAGTCAAAGAGGTAAATAGAATACTAGAAAAGTTTGATATGATAGATCTTTGGCAAAAGCTAAATGGAGACAGAAAGGAGTATACTTTCTTCTCAGCAGTTTATGGAACCTATACAAAAACTGATCATATACTAGGGCATAAAAACCTCAAAATCAAATGCAGTAAGGCAGAAATAGTAAATGCATCCTTTTCAGACCACAATGCAATCAAAATTACATTTAATAAAAAGCCAGGTGTAATAGACCAAAAAAATAATTGGAAACTAAATAACCTTATACTAAAGAATGATTGGGTAAAACAGTAAATCATAGACATAATTGATAACTTCACCCAAGAAAATGACAATAATGAGACATCAAACCAAAATGTGTGGGATACAGCCAAAGCTGTAATAAGGGAAGTTTTATATCTCTTTTTTTTTTTTTTTTTTTTTTTTTTTTTTTTAATTTTTATTTTTTTTTTAAATTTTTTTTATTATATATATATATATATTTTATAATATTATCCCTTGTATTTTTTTCCAAATTATCCCTCCCCCCGACGACAGGCAATACCATACATTTTACATGTGTTACAGGCCTACTTGCATAAAATAGAGACAAGAGAGGGTCAACGAATTGGGCTTATGACTAAAATTCCTAGAAAAGGAACAAATTAAAACCCCCCAGACAAACACAAAACTTGAAATTCAAAAAATAAAAGGTGAGATTAATAAAATAGAAAGTAAAAAAAAAAAAAAAAAAAAAACTATTGAATTAATTAATAAAACTAAGAGTGGGTTCTATGAAAAAAACAACAAAATAGACAAACCTTTAGTAAACCTGATTTCAAAAAAGGAAAGAGAAAAAGCAAATTGTTAGTCTTGAAAATGAAAAGGGTGAATTCACCACTAATGAAGAGGAAATTAGAACAATATTTAGGAGCTACTTTGCTCAACTTTATGCCGATAAATTCGATAACTTAAATGAAATGGAAGAATACCTTCAAAAAATAGCTTGCCCAGATTAACAGAGGAAGAAGTAAGTTGTCTAAATAGTCCCATCTCAGAAAATAAAATAGACCAAGCTATTAACCAATTTCCTAAGAAAAAGTCCCCAGAACCAGATGGATTTACATGTGAATTCTAACAAACATTTATAGAACAACTAACTCCAATGATATGTAAACTATTTGAAAAAATAGGGATTGAAGGAGTCCTACCAAATTCCTTCTATGACACAGACGTGGTACTGATACCTAAACCAGGTAGATTGAAAACTGAGAAAGAAAACTATACACTAATTTCCTTAATAAATATCGATGCTAAAATCTTAAATAAGATATTAGCAAATAGACTTCAGAAAATCATCCCCAGGATAATACACTATGACCAAGTAGGATTTATACCAGGAATGCAGGGCTGGTTTAATATTTGGAAAACTATTAGTATAATAGCCATATTAATAATCAAATTAATAAAAAACATATGATCATCTCAATAGATGCAGAAAAAGCATTTGATAAAATCCAGCATCCATTCCTACTAAAATGCTTGAGAGTATAAGAATAAATGGACTATTCCTTAAAATAATAAGCAGCATATATTTAAAACCTTCAGTAAACATCATATGTAATATGATGATAAACTAGATATGGTGATAAACTAGAACCTATCCCTATAAGATTAGGAGTGAAACAAGGTTGCCCACTATCACCATTACTTTTCAATATAGTACTAAAAACTCTAGCCTCGGCAATAAGTGCCTAGAAAGAGATTCAAGGAATGAGAGTAGGAAATGAGGAAATCAAATTATCACTTTTCGCAGATGATATGATGGTATACTTAGAGAACCCCAAAGACTCTGCTAAAAAGCTATTAGAAATATTTCAGAATTTTAGCAAAATTGCAGGATACAAAATAAATCCACATAAATCCTCAGCATTTTTATACATTACCAATACAATCCAACAGCAAGAGATACAAAGAGAAATTCCATTCAAAATAATGGTTGATAGTATAAAATATTTGGGAATATATCTACCAAAGGAAAGTCAGGAATTATATGAGCAAAATTATAAAACACTTGCTACAAAAATAAAGTCAGATTTAAATCATTGGAAAGACATTCAGTGCTCTTGGATAAGCCGAGCGAATATAATTAAGATGACAATACTCCCTAAACTAATCTATTTATTTAGTGCTATACCAATCAGACTTCCAAGACACTATATTAATAACCTAGAAAAAATAACAACAGAATTCATATGGAACAAAAAAAGGTCGAGAATTTCAAGGGAAGTAATGAAAAAAAAAAATAAGTGAAGGTGGTCTAGCTGTACCTGATCTAGAACTGTATTATAAGGCAACAGTCACCAAAACCATTTGGTATTGGCTAAGAAATAGACTAGTTGATCAGTGACATAGGTTGGGTTCACAGGGCAAGATAGTGAATAAAAATAGCAATCTAGTGTTTGACAAACGCAATGATCCCAAATTTTGGGATAAGAATTCATTATTTGACAAAAACTGCTGGGAAAACTGGAAATTAGTATGGCAGAAACTAGGCATGGACCCACATTTAACACCACATACTAAGATTAGATCAAAATGGGTCCAAGATTTAGGCATAAAGAACGAAATCATAAATAAATTGGAGGAACATGGGATGGTTTACCTCTCAGACATGTGGAGGAGGAAGGACTTTGTGTCCAAGGGAGAACTAGAGACCATTATTGATCACAAAATAAAAATTTTTGATTACACCAAATTAAAAAGTTTCTGCACAAACAAAAGTAATGCAAACAAGATTAGAAGGGAAGTAACAAATTGGGAAAATATTTTTACAGTTAAAGGTTCTGATAAAGGCCTCATCTCCAAAATATACAGAGAATTGACTTTAATATATAAGAAACCAAGCCATTCTCTAATTGATAAATGGTCAAATAATATGAACAGGTAATTTTCTGATGATGAAATTAAAACTATTTCCACTCATAGGAAAGAGTGTTTCAAATCACTATTGATTAGAGAAATGCAAATTAATACAACTCTGAGATATCATTACTCTCCTGTCAGATTGGCTAAGATGACAGGAACAAATAACGATGAATGTTGGAGGGGCTGTGGGAAAACTGGGACACTGATTCATTGTTGGTGGATTTGTGAAAGAATCCAACCATTCTGGAGAGCAATCTGGAATTATGCCCAAAAAGTTATCAAAATGTGCATACCCTTTGACCCAGCCATACTACTACTGGGCTTATATCCCAAGGAAATACTAAATAAGGGAAAGGAACCTGTATGTGCCAAAATGTTTGTGGCAGCCCTTTTCATATTGGCTAGAATCTGGAAGATGAATGTATGTCCATCAATTGGATTATGGTTGGGTAAATTATTGTATATGAATGTTATGGAATATTATTGTTCTGTAAGAAATGACCAACAGGAGGAATACAGAGAGGCTTGGAGAGGCATATCAACTGATGCTGAGTGAAATGAGTAGAACTAGGGGATCATTATACACTTCAACAATGATACTGTATGAGGATGTATTCTGATGGAAGTAGATATCTTCAGCATAGAGAAGAGCTAATCCAATTCCAATTAATCAATGATGGACAGAATCAGCTACACCCAGAAAAGGAACACTGGGAAATAAATGAGTGTAAACGGTTATTTTTACCTTCTGAATCCAATTTTTCCTGTGCAACAAGAAATTCGGTTCTACACACATATATTGTATCTAGAATATATTGTAATATATTTAACATGTATAAGACTGCCTGCCATCTGGGGGAGGGGTTGGGGGAGGAAGGGAAAAAAAATCTGAACAGAAGTAAGTGCAAGGGATAATGTTGTAAAAAATTACCCATGCATATGTACTGTCAAAAAAAGTTATAATTATTAAATAAAATAAAAATTAAATTAAAAAAAAAAGAAAAAGAACAACTAATGGTGAAAAAAAAAAGAGAGAGATATAACCAGTAGTGGCACTGCTGGGTAAAAGGATTATACACAGTTTTATAGCCCTTTGGGCATATTTCCAGATTGCTCTCCAGAATGGTGGAATCATTTCACACCTCCACCAACAAAGGTTAGTGTCCCAGTTTTCCCACATCCCCTTTAGCATTTATCATTATCTTTTCCTGTCATCTTAGACAGTCTGAGAGATGAGTTGGTACTTCAGAATTGTTATAATTGCATTTCCCTAATCAATAGTGTTTTAGATTGTTTTTCCATATGGTTATAGTTGACTTAAATTCCATCATCTAAAAATTGTCTGTTCGTATCCTTTGACTATTTATGAATTTGGGAATGACTTGTATTCTTATAAATTTCAAAAGTTCATTATATAGTTTAGTCATGAAACCTTTTTCAAAAACACTGGCTATAAATACTTTTTATAGGTTCTCTAGTTTTTCTTTGGACATAAATTCCCCCCTTCTCCAAAGATCTGATTAATCAATTATTTCTTACTCTCCTAATGTGTGAGAGAGAGAGAGAGAGAGAGAGAGAGAGAGAGAGAGAGAGAGAGAGAGAGCTAGAGAGAGAGAGGGAGAGAGAGAGAGAGAGAGAGAGAGAGAGAGAGAGAGAGAGAGAGAGAGAGAAAGAGAGAGAGAAAGAGAGAGAGAAAGAGAGAGCGAGAGAGAGAGAAAGAGAGAGAGAGAAAGAGAGAGAGAAAGAGAGAGAGAGAGAAAGAGAGAGAGAAAGAGAGAGAGAGAGAGACTTTATTTGGTATAGGGTATGAGATATTGGTCTATGCCAAGTTTCTGACATAAATTCCCATTTTTCTCAGCAATTTTTTTCAAATAGTGAGTTCTTATTTCAGAAGCTCGACTTTTGAGGTTTATCAAATATTAGACTACTGTAGGCCTTCGTTATTGTATCCTGTGTATCTAATCTATTCCACTAACCCAGCTCTCAGTTTCTTAGACATTACCAAATTTAATGACCGCTGCTTTATAATAAAGTTGTAGGTTTCATACTTTTAAACCACCCTCTTTTGTACTTTTTCCCCCTTAATTCTTTTGATATTCTTGATATTTTCGTCCAGATCAATTTTGTTATTTTTTTCAAGTTCTATATTTAATTTTTGGCAGTTTGATATAGCACTGAACAAGTAGATCACTTTTGGCAGAATTTTTCTTTCTTATTATTTAATTTTTCACCCAATTGTTTAGATCTGACTTAATTTGTGCATGAAATGTTTTGCAGTTTTGTTTATATAGTTCTTGGGTTTTTCTTTTCAGGTAGATACCAAAACATGTTATTTTGTCTATAGTTATTTTAATAGAATTTCTCTACCTCTTGATGAAGGACATTTTCAGTAATATATAGAATTGCTGATGGTGTGTGTGAAGTTGTTGTGTCAAGTATGTTTTTGATGATTGTCTAGAATTGTCTAAGTATATCATTATATCAGGAAAGAGTGTTGGTTTATTTTTTATTGCCTATTCTAATTCCTTTCATTTCTTTTTACTTTCTTATTGCTAAGCCAACATTTCTAGTACAATTTTGAGAAATAATGGTAATAATGGGCATCCTTATTTCATCCCCTCATCTAGCTTCTCTTGATTACAAATAATGCCTACAGTTGGTTTTAAATAGATACGTATTATTATTTTAAGAAAGGAAACCTTTATCCTTATGATCTCTAGTGTTTTTCATAGGAATTTATGCTGTGTTTTGTCAAAAGCTTTTTCTGCATCAATTGAAATTACCATAAGTTTTCTGTCAGTTTTGTTATTGATAAAATCAATTATGGAAATAGTTTTTTCTGATATTGAACCAGCCATGCATTTTAATTAGAAGTCTCACTTGGTCATAGTGTATTATCCTTCTGACAAATTGATACAATCTCTTTACTAATATTTTATTTAAAATATTTGCAGCAATATTTATTTAGGAAGATTGATCTATAATTTTATTTCCATATTTTGGCTATTCCTCATTTAAGTTTCAGCATCATATTTGCGTCATAGAAGGAAGATGGCAAGACTCCTTTACTTTTTGTATCAAATAGTTTACATAATAACTGGAATTAATTGCTTTTTTTGTGTGTTTGTTAGAATCCCCTTGTCAATGCATCTGGCCATGGAGATTTTTTTCTTGGGAAGTTTGTTCATGACTTCTTTGATTTATTTTTCTAAAATTACTGTTTATGTAATGTACTTCCCCTTCTATTAAACTGGGTAACATATATTTTTGTAAATATTCATCCATATTAGTTAGATTGTTAGATTTCCTGCCATTCAGTTGAGCAAAATAGTTCCTCATTAGGGTTTTAATTTTTTATTAACTGGTATTTTTTATCCTTTTTTATTTTTGATGCAGTTGATTTTCCTTTCCTTTTTCTAAACAAATTAGCCAAAGATGTATACATACATACATATATATATATATATGTATGTATGTATATATATGTATACACACACACACACACACACACACACACACACACACATATATATATATATATTTCTCCATAAAACCAACTCTTAATGTTATTAATTAGTTTGATAATTTCTTCGTTTCAATTTCACCAATCTCTCCTTTGTGTTTCAGAATTTCTAATTTGGTACTTAAGTGTGGGGGTTTCATTTGTTCTTTTCCTAACTTTTTGTGTTGCATGAGTGTAAGTTCTGGGCTAGCTCCCTAGAGACCTCAGAATCAGCCAGAGTCAGGATAAGCAAAAGACCTTGGTTTTTAGGGGTAGAAGTAAAGGAGATGGATAAAACTGCCACAAGCTCTCCATCAACCTCCCTTTTCCTGGTCCTCCTGCAAAGTGAGTCTGCCTTGTCTCACTCCACCCTCTAATCCCTCCTATGACTATCTGTATACACCAAAAGTTCCAGCTAGCAAGGATAGTGAGAAGGGCCATTTTTCCAAATATATGCTAATTGAGTTATTGTCCAATTGATATGGGTTAAGATTATTTTCTAATTCCCAGACCCCATGAATTTCAATGGGAGGTATCCAGGGTTCTCCCAGCCCCCATTTGGATCTGAGCTAACTTGGGCTGTCCCAGCTCCCATTCTAATGATCTGCTCAAGTTTCCCCAACCCCCACCCCCAGCACAAACAGTTCCTTGTCTAAAAACCCATTGAATTCTATTCAAATTCTAACCCTGGCTGAAACCACTCAGGAGCCAATCTCGGACTTCACCCAAGGGCCCATTTCAAGATTACCAAAAGCCCTCCATTATAAAAAGGGGCAAAACTGGAGTCTACTCTTTGCAGGAGCCCAAAATATGGCATCCTTACACCAGCTATGTGAAGGGTTCCTGCCTATCTGGTGCCAGGCCTGGCCCTGGTGACTATCCAACTTTAACCTTACTTCCAAACCCCATAATAAACTTCTTTTATTAATCTAGGTTTTCAGGTCTGTAAATTGCTTTACAGAGAACTCTTGCGCCACTACTAGACCTCATTTCTCATTTAACTCTGTATCCTTGCACCAAATCCAAAGGGGTTGCAGGAGAGCTCTATTTGACTACCTGTATCCCTAACCTGCCATTAGATCTCAATTAACCCTAATTTCATTTAGGTACCTCTTACCTAATTCTCAATGGGTAAGTGTTCCATTGTGTCACTCAAGCTGACCTTTTAAGAGTTTCACCCTATACTCATGACCAATCCCAACTTTCTGAATTTTATTCATGTATTTATTTAGAAATATAAAACTTTGCTTAAGAACTATTTTGGCATATTTTCCCATAGGTTTGGGTAAGTTGTCTCATTTTTGTCATTCTCTTACATAAAGTTATGGATATTTTCTGTAATTAGTTTCAACCATCCATTTTTTTAGAATTAAATTATTTAATTTCCAATTGTTTTTTAGTTTATCTTTTCCTGGATCATTATTGCATATACAGAAACATGAAGTCCTACACTATTACATTTTTTGCTGTCTATTTCTTCCTGTAACTTAGTTAATATATTGTCTAAGAATGTGTATGCTCTATCTATTGGTGTGTATACATTTAATTTCATTATTATTTCAGTGTTTATCATACCCTTTATCAAGATGTATTTTCCTTCTTTATCTCTTTTAACTACATTTAGTTTTAATTTTGCTTTATCTGAGATCAGAATTGCTACTCCAGCTTTTTTTATTTTGCACTTCAGTTGAAGCATAATAAATTCTCTTTCATCCTTATACATTTTCTGTGTATGTGTCTCTCTGTGTCAAATGTGTATCTTGTAAACAATATATTTTTAATCCACTCTATTATTCACTTCCATTTATAGCATTCACATCCATAGTTATGTGTTTCACTCCATTTTGTTTTTTCCCTTTATATACTTTTGTTCTCTCTTTTCAAATCTGACCCACTGTGTTGTCTACCATCACCTCTGCCTGTCATCTTATTAGTTTTTTTTTTTTTCTTAGCCATCCCACCCATTATTTTCTATCACCCTCTCCCTTTTCTTAGCTTTTTTTCCTACTGTCTGTCTTCCCTTCTATCCAGGTCCTTTCTTTTCTTTGTTCTTATACTTCTTCATAGGGTTAGATCTTTTTAAATATACAACAGAATGATTAAGTTATTCTCCCTTACAGTCAAAATTGATGAGATCAAGTTTCATGAAATGGTCATCTCTTTTCCTTTTCCATTGATTGTAATATGCCTTTTATGCCACTTCATGTGATCTGATATGCTCTATTGTACTTCTTTTTTCCTCTTCTTCCACTATAGCCCCTTTCCATTGTTTAATGTCTTTTTCTTAAATATCATCACAACTGAGGCCATTTACAATCACACACTCAGTCCATGTGATTTCCCCTTTCTCTCACACTTTTCCCCAGTAATAGACACAGTCCTCAAGATTTACAGATATTGCTTTCCCATCTAAGGATATAAACAGTTTAAACTTTAAATAATATATATTCTCCCCTGTTTACCTTTCTAGGCTTCTCTTGAGTCCTGTGTTCGTAGATTAAATTTTCTGTTTCATTTGTTTTTTTTTCAATAGAAATGATTGAAAGTGTTTTTTTCATTGAAGATCCATTTCCTCCTCTAAAAAATGCTGTTCAGTGTCATTGGGAAGTTAATTCTTCATTGTAACCCTACATCCTTTGCTTTCTGGATTGGCCCTCCAATACTTTATTGTAGAATCTGCCAGATCTTGGGTAATCCTGACTGTTGCTCCTTGATATTTGAATTGATTTTGTCTGGTGGCTTGCAATATTTTTTCCTTTAGTTTGTAGTTCTGGAGTTTTGCAACTATATTCCTTGGGCTTTTGTTTGTGAGATCTCTTTCTGAAGGTGATTGATGGATTATTTTGATGAGTATTTCCCTTCTGTTTTTAGAATATCAGGGTAGTTTGTTTTGATGATCTGAAGAATTCTATTCATGCTCCTTTTTTGATCGTGGTGTCCAATTGGAACAACAATTTATACATTTTCTCTTCTGGATCTAATTTCCAAGGCAACTCTTTTTTCAATAAGTTTTTTCACATATTATTTCATTTTTTTTTCCATTCTTTTTAGTTTGTTTTACCAACTTTCATGTCTCATAGGTCATTAATTTTCCTTTGCCTTGTTCTAGTTTTTAACCGTGTGATTTTCTTTAGTTAGTTTTTGCATCCCTTTTTCCAGTTGTTTAATTCTGCTTTTTTAGGTGTTGTTTTCTTCAGTTAATTGTTTTACATTTGGCCAATTGTGTGTGTGTGTGTGTGTGTGTGTGTGTGTGTGTGTGTGTGTGTCTTAATGAATTGCCTTCCTTTTCCAAACTGTTGACTTTTGCATATCTCTCACTTATTTTCTTATTTTCTCTTCTATTTCCCTTAATTGCCTTTTAAAATCTTTTGTGAGCATTTCCAAGGAGTTTCTTTGGGATTGAGACCAATTCATATCACTCCTTGAGATTTCCTTTGTGGACATTTTGTCCTTGTCTGAGTTGGTATTTTGATCTTCTCTGTCACCAAACTAGCTTTCTATTCAAAGTTCTTTTTTGCTTCTTGATCATTTTCTTTCCTTTTCTTTTGGTATTTCCTCTTTTTTTTAATTTTATGGTTGAATTCTTCTCCTAGGATAAAGAGGGTAGTGTCTGAAGCTTCCTGTGCAACTCTGAGTCTTGGTTTTGAGCCTAGGGCTCCTTGTTTTTGCAACAGGTAGCTTTGCCTGCTCTTTGCAAGAAACAGCTGGATTTCCCCAGAGTCTGCCTTCTGAACTGGGACTGGAAGCTGCCCCAATTTTCTGCTTTTCTACTGATTTTGGAACCAAGATCTCAAAGGATGATTTGATGTGATAAAGATCCTTTTAATGTCTTTCCCAGAATCTGTCTGACCTGGACTGAATCCCTTTTCACCCTATTTAGACTGACCTTTCTTGAAGTTTTTCCAATGTATCTTGAATGGGGAAGTGGTGTCATTCTATCAAACTCTATTCAAAAGGTTGGTTTCATGTGTTTTTTTTTTTTGATGGATACTGGGAGAGCTCAAGCAGCTTGCTGGCTTCACATTGCTATCTTGGTTCCACCTTCATAGCATCCAACATATACAAGAGATCATATAATCAGATTTTTCTACTTGTACTGAGGAAGGAATTAAGAACAGTCCTTGGAAAAGAAGCAAATTTCATGCAACTTTTTTCATTGTTTTAGGATGGGACCTTCTTTTCAATCTTTTGTTATTCTTCTTAATAATATTTCACAAATTTTTCATATACTGATTCAACTATTCTGGAAAACAATTTGGAACTATGCCCAAAGGGCTATCTAACTCTGCATATTCTTTGATGCAACAGTGTTTCTACTGTGCTTGCTTCACAAAGAGATCATAAAGGAGGAAAAGAACCACACATGTACAAAATGTTTTGAGGCTATTCTTTTTGTAGTAACAAGAAACTGGAAACTTGAGTGGATGTCCATCAGTTGGAGAGTGACTGAGTAACTTATGGTATATGAATGAATGTAATGAAATATTTTTTTTTCTATAAGAAATGATCAGCAGCATGATTTCAGAGAGGCCTAGAATGACTTACATGCACTGATGCTAAGTGAAGTATGCAGAACCAGAAGATCATTGCACACAGCAACAGCAAGATTATATGATGATCATTTCTGATGGCCGTGGCTCTTTTCAACAATGAGATAATTCAGTCCAGTTCCAATGGTCTTGTGATGATGAGAACCATCTGCACCCAGAGAGACTATAGTGAAAACTGAATGTGGAAAACAAAATAGTATTTTTAATATTTTTGTTGTTGTTTCCTTGCACTTTTCTTTCTTTATCACCTTTTCCCTCTTTCATATGAATTTGTTTGTGCAGCATGATAATTTTGGGAATATCTATTAAAAAAACACTTTTACTGATGTCATAAATCACCTATGGCCATTTTTTTCCTTTATATTTAAAAACAGGGGCGGAGCCAAATTGGCTGAGAAGATACATACTCATTTCTAAGCTCCCTTCTACCCTCAATAATAACCAATTAAATCAGCCTCAAAAATAACGCTGGGCTGATAAAAACCATAAGGATTAGAAGCACAACTTACCAGCCAAAGAGATTCTGGAATTTCAACAGAAAAGGTCGGTTCCAAGGGGAGGAACAAAAACACTGGCAAAGACAGGGTTGGAGTAGGGGTTAGCACATTGTACCAAACAGGCTGGGGAGAACTCTGGGATCAGAGAAGCCACTGAGATAGAGAAATTTGGCATAGGCTGATAGCTCTACTCTGCTTGTAAAACAGCAGATCAGAAGAGAAATCTTAAATAAAATATTAGCAAAAAGATTTCAGAAAGCCATCCCCAGGATAATACACTATGATCAAGTAGGATTTATACCAGAAATACAGGGCTGTTTTAATATTAGGAAAACTATTAGTATAACTGACTATATTAATAATCAAATTATTAAAAACCATATGATCTTCCCAATAGATGCAGAAAAAGCATTTGATAAAGTATAACATCCATTCTTACTAAAAACACTTGAGATTATAGGAATAAATGGACTATTCCTTAAAATAGTCATGAGCATATATTTAAGACTGTCAGTAAGCATAATATGTGATGGAGATAAACTGAAACCTTTCCCGCTAAGATCAGGAGTGAAACAAGTTTGCCCAATATCACCATTCCTATTCAAAGTTCTATTAGAAATGCTAGCCTCAGCAATAAGAGCCGAGAAAGAGATTAAAGGAATAAGAGTAGGTAATAAGGAAATCAACTATTACTCTTTACAGATATAATGGTACACTTAGAGAACCCCAGAGATTCTAATAAAAAGTTATTAGAAATAATTCACAACTTTACCAAAGTTGTTGGATACAAAATAAATCCACATAAATCCTCAGCATTTTTATACATCACCAACAAAATGCAACAGCAAGAGATACAAAGAGAAATTCCATTCAAAACAACTGTTGAGAGTATAAAATATTTGGGAATCCATCTACCAAAGAAAAGTCAGGAATTATATGGGCAAAATTACAAAACACTTGCCACAAAAATAGTCAGATTTAAATAATTGCAAAGACATTAAGTGCCTGTGGATAGGCAGAGCGAATATAATCAAGATAACAATAATCCCCAAACTAATCTATTTATTTAGTGCTATACCAATCAGACTCCCAAGAAACTACTTTAATGACCTAGAAAAATAACAACAAAATTCATATGGAAGAATAAAAGGTCGAGAATTTCAAGGTAATTAATGAAAAAAAAAAAAAAGGCAGATGAAGGTGGTCTAGCTGTATTTGATCTAAAGCTATAATATAAACAGCAGTTACCAAAACCATTTTGTACTGGCTAATAGACTAGTTGATCAGTGGACCAGATTAGGTACACAGGATTAGGTACATAGGCTACAACAATAGCAATCTAGTGTTTGGCAAACCCAAAGATACCAACATTTGGGATAAGAATTCATTATTTGAAAAAAAAAAACTTTTGGGAAAACTGGAAATTAGTATGGCAGAAATTAGATATGGACCAACACCTAACACCTTATACTAAGATAAGATCAAAAATGAGTCCATGATTTAGGCATAAAGAGTGAGATCATAAATAGATTAGAGGAACAGAGGATACTCTACATCTCAGACCTGTGGAGGAGGAAGGAATTTATGACCAAAGGTGAACTAGAAATCATTATTGATCACAAAACAGAAGATTTTGATTACATCAAATTAAAAAGCTTCTGTACAAACAAAATTAATGCAAACAAGATTAGAATGTAAGTAACAAATTGGGAAAATATTTTTTATTATTTTATTTTTTTATTTTTTTATTCATTTTTCCAAATTATCCACTCCCTTCCTCCACTCCCACCCCCAATGGCAGGTAATCCCATACATTTTACATGTGTTACAATATAACCTAGATACAATATATGTGTATAAATACCATTTTATTTTTGCACATTAATTATTAGCTTCCGAAGGTATAAGTAACCTGGGTAGATAGACAGTAGTGCTAACAATTTACATTCGCTTCCCAGTGTTCCTTCTCTGGGTATAGTTATTTCTGTCCATCATTGATCAACTGGAAGTGAATTGGCTCTTCTTTATGTTGAAGATTTCCATTTCCATCAGAATACATCCTCATACAGTATTGTTGTTGAAGTGTATAGTGATCTTCTGGTTCTGCTCATTTCACTCAGCAACAGTTGATGTAAGTCTCTCCAAGCCTCTCTGTATTCCTCCTGCTGGTCATTTCTTACAAAGCAATAATATTCCATAACCTTCATATACCACAATTTACCCAACCTTTCTCCAATTGATGGACATCCATTCAACTTCCAGTTTCTAAGCTACAACAAAAAGAGCTGCCACAAACATTTTGGCACATACAGGTCCCTTTCCGCTCTTTAGTATTTCTTTGGGATATAATCCCAATAACAGCAATGCTGGGTCAAAGGGTATGCACAGTTTGACAACTTTTTGGGCATAGTTCCAAATTGCTCTCCAGAATGGCTGGATTCTTTCACAACTCCACCAACAATGCATCAGTGTCCCAGTTTTCCCACATCCCCTCCAACATTCATCATTATTTGTTCCTGTCATCTTAGCCAATCTGACAGGTGTGTAGTGGTATCTCAGAGTTGTCTTAATTTGCATTTCTCTGATCAGTAGTGATTTGGAACACTCTTTCATATGAGTGGAAATAGTTTCAATTTCATCATCTGAGAACTGTCTGTTCATATCCCTTGACCATTTATCAATTGTAGAATGGTTTGGTTTCCTATAAATCAGGGTCAGTTCTCTATATATTTTGGAAATGAGACCTTTGTCAGAACCTTTCCTTTTAAAATATTTTAAATTGGGAAAATATTTTTACAGTTAAAGGTTCTGATAAAGCCTCATTTCCAAAATATATAGAGAACTGACTCTAATTTGTAAGAAATCAAACCAATTCTCCAATTGATAAATGGTCAAAGGATATGAACAGACAATTTTCAGATGATGAAATTGAAACTATTTCCACTCATATGAGTGTTCCAAATCACTAATGATCAGAGAAATGCAAATTAAGACAACTCTAAGATACCACTACATACCTATCAGATAGGCTAAGATGACAGGAAAAGATAATGATGAATGTTGGAGGGGATGTGGGAAAACTGGGACATTGATTCATTGTTGGTGGAGTTGTGAAAGAATCCAACCATTCTGGAGAACAATTTGGAACTATGCCAAAAAAGTTATCAAATTGTGAATACCCTTTGATCCAGCAGTGCTATTACTGGGCTTATATCCCAAAGAAATACTAAAGATGGGAAAGGGACCTGTATGTGTCAAAATGCTTGTGGTAGCTCTTTTTGTAGTGGCTAGAAACTGGGCAATGAATGGATGTCCATTAATTGGAAAATGGTTGGGTAATTTAGGGTATAATAATGTTATGGAATATTATTGCTGTGTAAGAAATGATCAGCAGGATGAATACAGAGAAGTTTGGAGAGACTTACATGGATTGATGCTGAGTGAAATGAACAGAACCAGGAGATCACTATACACTTCAACAAAAATACTGTATGAAGATATATTCTGATGGAAGTGGATATCTTTAACATAAAGAAGATCCAACTCACTTCCAGTTGATTAATGATGGAAAGAAATAGCTACATCAGAGTAAGACCACTAGGAATTGAATGTAAACTGTTAGCACTACTGTCTTTCTACCCAGGTTATTTATACATTTGGAATCCAATTCTTACCATGCAACAAGGAAATTGGATTTACACACATATATTGTGTCTAGGTTATACTGTAACACATTTAATATGTATGGGATTGCCTGTCCTCTAGGGAAGGAAGTAGAAGGAGGGAGGGGAAAGTTTTGAAAAATGAATACAAGGGATAATATTGTAAAAAAAATTACTCATGCATACATAATGTCAAAAATTATAATTATAAAATTAATTAAAAAAAGAAATTGATGATCTACAATTTCATATATTACATGTGGTGTTTCTTTGGGGATATTACAATTTATTCTTTCCTATTTTGTTATTGTTTTGTTTTTTTTTTCTTTTCTTTTAAAAAAATACTCAATTTTATGTTATGATTCTTTGGGAGAGGATGGGGAAAGGAGAAGCAGAAAGTAACTGGGGAAATCTATGATGATGTAAAAAAGAGAAGATCTCAATAACACTTATTTTAAAAATACATAAAATAATTCGAGTCATTGAATTTAAAATCTGAAAATTTTGAAGACTTTATATCCTTGTGATCTTATAATAGACAATTTATTTTTATATGTATTCTTCTTCATGAAATGAGAACTATGCAAAGGTTAATGAGCAATATTAAATTGTATCCCTATTTCTTTTAAATGCATTTATTTTATTTGACACATGAGATAAATGATTTGATCTTGCTTAAAAATAACTACTTTTTATACTTTAATTTATATTTCATACAAAACTTTCCTCTATGAAAACCTGAGGTACATATTACACATATTACACTTATTATTTATCAGTTATTTATTAATTTAGAAGTTGAGAAATTCTGTCTAAGAATCAGATACATCTAATAAATATATACATACATATATATATATATATACATACATACATATATATATGTGTGTGTGTGTGTGTGTGTGTGTGTGTGTGTGTGTGTGTGTGTGTGTGTGTATAATATATTTCAGAGCTACAGTTTGGTATTGTATCCTGCCTCCAAATTTCATGTTGTTATTTTTTTCTGCTATATCAGAAAGTGGAAACATCTTTAGAAGTTATCTGATCTATCTTCAGCTTTTATCAATGAGTGGTCTCAAACCTAGAAATTTGAACTGACATATCTATAATTACATAGCAATTTAGTGGCAGAACTTTAATTAGAGTACAGATCTCCCAAAAGAAAAAAATTATATTATATAACTTATGTCAATAACATTGAAGATGATATTTGTCTAAATTATGGTTTAAGTTTAACAAAGATGATGAATTGTAGGCAACATGGGTTTTCTAAGAAGAAATTATGTCAAAGTAATTGAATTTTCTTTTTAGCAAGGTTCCTAGTGTTTCTAAGAGGAAAACATTTTCTAAAGTATAAAATAATAAAAGCAGCAGAGGGAAGAAATAAGATGGGAAAATAATTACCTAATAATACTTTTCTAATATATAATTTCTTTGAATATTTAAATTGCTATGATCGACTTCTCCTTACACAAATGATGTGCTTTCATACAGTTATGTGTACAAAGTTTGAAAAACATGTAAATCAAATCATATTTGCATTGTGATTGGGTGGTTACTTCCAGAAGAGATATAATGGTGAATCCTTTTGCAAACTGAATCTGAGTGAATATTTTTGTAAATCTTAGAACATCAATAAGCATGTACTGAATGTTGAAGGAGCAAATTTACTAAATTGTAAATTTTTTGACACCTGAAACAAAGAAAAGCTGATTCTTTAAATAAACCACTACACTATATCTATGCATATATAAGTAAAAGTCAACTTTATTTGCTTGCCAAGAAGGCATAAAGCTGGACCATAAATAAGCGTTTCAAACATCACCATTGCTCCATTTATCTACAAAGCAAGAAAACAAAATGATTGGCTCTTTGTTGCTGTGAGATAAATTATTTTAAGAAAACACTAAAGAAAAGGAAAAAATGAGATAGAGAGAGAAACAGAGAAAGAAAGATAAAGAAAGAGAAGAGACAGTGACATAGAAAGACAGGGAGATACAGGGAAAGGCAGAGGAAGAAGGTGAGAGAACTGAAATAGAGGGGAGACAAAGATCTCTTTAATAATTCATAAAATAGTTTATTCTGGTTTAAAGTATTCACAGAAAAGGATTTTCTGTGTTGTCTTTTGTTCATTTATTAAAGATAGATTGTCCAAATTGCTTCAGAGATTTTATGTTAAATAAAGCTACATATGCTTAACATATTTCAAAATCAGAATACCTAGACTTCATTTTTTGAATGAATCTCTGAGATAAAATTTTCAGAGACACACTCTCTCTCTCTCTCTCTCTCTCTCTCTCTCTCTCTCTCTCTCTCTCTCTCTCTCTCTCTCTCTCCCCTTTTATCTTCCTTCACTGTCTCTATTTTTGTGTCATTGTCTCTATTTCATTCTCTGACCTCCATCTCTGTTTCCGATTTCCTTTTACTCTCTAAAACTTTCTTGTCTTCTCTTAAACAATTTAATTTTAAAGTAGAGAATAACATCATATCACTTTAAACACAGGGGAAAAACTTAAGTATATATTTCTACCTTTTGTTCAATGCTTAGTTTTATATGAATGTCATACTATGTCAGAAAAATCATACAATTATGTATTCTTTAAAAAAACACTAGTGTTAAGAACATAAAAATAAAATTAATGGATAATTATTTAAAATGCATCTATATGTAATATGTCAAAATTTTTCTAGATTTACTCCAAAATATATAAATTTTCTATTATAGTATTGAAAGGAAGAAATGCAATATGATGACCTTAGACTATTATAGAGACTTGATCCATCAAGGACAATTCTAATTATAACAATTTTGGGGTGGTGTAGCCAAGATTGTAGAGAGTAGACAGATCATTGTCAGAGCTCTTCTTGATCTCCCTTAGATCAGCATCAAACAAGTCTCTGAATGGGTTTTGGAGTAATAGTACTCACAAGTATTTGGAATGTAACCAATTTCCAACAAAAGATATTTTGGAAGAACTTCAGGAAATGTCTATCTCAACTGGGCATGAGGGAGAGGCAATCCAGGCAGATACAGCGCAAGGGCACAGAGCGTTGAGGCCTCCAGTCACCTCAAGAATCTTTTGTGAGATAGTCTCTTAGCCAAAATACAGACCCATTGGCTTCTCAGTTCTGGTTCAGAAGGCAGTGAATAAGCAGACTAGCTGTGAGACATCCAATGCAAGGCAAATTGTGAACCCCTTAATACTAGCATAACAAGCAGGACTTAGGCATTCCCACCCACATGGAAAAAAGCCAGCAGCACTATCCCCAGGGTGGTGTGAAACTGCTGATCTCTGTAAAGGAAGCTTAGGACAATCTCCTCTTTGCCCTAAGAGCAGAACTTAACTTTTAAAATTGAGCAAAAAAGCAAAAAAGAACACTGACCATAGATAGTTATTATAGAGACAGGGAAGAACAGATCTCAAACTCTGAGGACACTAAAGAGAAAATGTATCCAGATGAAGCCTCAAAAGGTGATACAAGTTGCTTTCCAACTCAAAAACAAACAAACAAACAAACAAAAAAACTTGAAAGAGTTCAAAAAGCATCTTGAAACAGAAAAAAAATGGATAAAGTAAAAGAGAACTTTGTAGGAGAGTTTGGAAAAAGAAATACAAATTGTCTGAAGAAAACCCCTTTAAAATAAATTTGGTGAAATGGAAAAAAATAATACAACTCCTTATAAATAAATTTGGAAAAATGAAAAAAAATAACAATTATGCTTTGTTACACTAATGTAAGAAAAGTATGCAATATACTTTAGAAAGATTTTTAAATAGGGTTTAAAGCAATAAATAATAGTACATTTAACCTTAACCTGCAGCTAACTAAACAAATCATCTAACCAGAAACATCTCTTCAAATATGCCTGAAAAAATAAAAAATTCACAGGAGGTGGAGGGAAACAAAATTTGTGAATTAGAAAATGTTAAAAAATCACAGGAAAGTAAGAGTTCTGAATTGAAAAACATAAAAAAATTCTCAAGAAAGTAGGATTTGTGATTTGGAAAAATAAAATAACACTAAAAAATAGTGAAATGGAAAAAAATTCAACAGAGCAAAATAATTCATTTAAAAACTCAATTGGACATATACAAAAAGAACTAAAAAATGTGAATGAAGAAAATAACTCATTAAAAATCAGGACTGAACAAATAGAAATGAATGATTCATTGAGAAACCAAGAATCAGTCAAACAAAACAGAACAAAAAAAAAAATGAAAAACTGGAGAATAATGTCAAATATTTACTGGGAAAATCTATAGAGCTGGAAAATAGATCTAGGAGAGATAATCTGAGATTCATTTGACTTCGCGAAAATTATGATGAAAAAAAAAACAAAAAATGCCTAGATTCTATTTTACAGGAAATCATCAAAGAAAACTGTCCAGAGATAATAGAAACAGAAGGAAAATGGGTGTTGAAAGAATAAATCAAACACCTTCTGAAAAAGACCCTAAAAAAAGAACTCTACCCAGATAAGTTTAGCATTTTCTTCCATGGAAGAAGATGGTCATTTAATGAAACAGAGGAATTCCATTTGTTTCTAAGAAAACAAAACAAAACAACAACAAAAAAAAACAGACTTAAACAAAACATTTGATCTACATCCACAAGACTGAAGAGAAGCAGAAAAAGGTAAAAAAAACTCTTGGGAAATGTATCTCTGTTGTGCATATACAGAAAGTCCACATGGATAATTTGATTTTACTGATATAACATAAAAAGGGAAGTAGTAAAGGGAAGGGGATAGTATCAGATGAAGGGGAAGGAGAGACAAAAAGAGGGAAACTACATCCCAGAAAGAGACATAGAAAATCTACCATATCTGAGGGAATTTAGATAGGGGGAGAAACATTGCATGAATCTTACTCTCATCAGAGTAGGCCCAAAGAGTAAGTAACTGACATTATTTGTTTTTCAGATAATTCTCTCTCACCTCATTAGAAGGGGGGAGAGGAAAAGGGAAAAGGAAAAGGGGAATAAGGGATGGGTGCAATAAAGGGGAAGTGACTTAAAAGGAGGGGTAAGGGATATTAAAAAAGGGAGAGCTCCGTGTCACAAGTGGGATCCATAAATTAAATATAGGGGAAGAGTTTCAAGTGGGACAATAATGGCAGGAAATATAGAATTAATAATTTTAACTGTAAATGTGAATGAGATGAACTCTCCAATTGTTTTTTTTTTTTTTTTTGGATGCCAAAGAGAAAATTTTTTATTTACTCCTGGAGATGACTGTACTTGAGTCCTCTCATATTAACCAATTTCAAAATCTATATAAAAATCCATGATCATTATGATGCAATACTCAAATTATGATAAATATGTTTGATTACATAAAGCATATAAGCCTATACACTCTGCTTCTAGATTAGTTTCTCAAAGCAGAGACATATATTTATTTATTTATTTTTAAAGTTGCATTTAGAACTTATTATATATTCAAAAACAAAAATAAGCATTTTTACATATTTATAATAGAGATTCACAAATTCATATAACACCTTCCTTTTATACTTTCTATATAATCTGTATATGGAAATGTTCACTTTATTTGCTGTGTTTTGTGAACTCTCCTATTAAACGAAGGCTGATAGCAGACTGGATCAAAAGTCAGAACCCTACAATATGTTGTTTGCAGGAAACACATTTAAAGCAGGGGGATACATACAGAGTAAAGGTAAAAGGTTGGAGCAGAATCTATTATGCTTCAGGTGAAGCCAAAAAAGCAGGGGTAGCCATCCTTATTTCAAATCAAGCAAAAGCAGAAATTGATCTAATTAAAACAGATAAGAAGGAAACTATATCCTACTAAAAGGTAGCATACACATTGAAGCCATATCAATACTAAACATGTATGCACCAAGAGGCATAGCATCTAACTTCCTAAAGGAAAAGTTAAGAGAGTTGCAAGAAGAAATAGACAGCAAAACTATAATAGTGGGAGATCTCAACCTTGCACTCTCAGAATTAGATAAATCAAACCACAAACAAATAAGAAAGAAATTAAAGAGGTAAATAGAACATTAGAAAAACTAGGTATAATAAATATTTGGAGAAAACTGAAAGGTGATATAAAGGACTATACTGTCTTCTCAGCAGTTCATGGAACCTATACAAAATTGACCACATATTGGGACATAAAGATCTCAAAATTAAGTGCAGGAAGGCAGAAATAGTAAATGCCTTCTTCTCAGATCACAATGCAATAAAAACTACACTCAATACAAAGTTAGGGGTAAATAGACCAAAAAGTAATTGGAAACTAAATAATCTCATCTTAAAGAATGTCTGGGTGAAACAGCAAATTATAGAAACAATAATTTCACCAAGATAATGACAATGATGAGACATCATACCAAGATTTCTGGGATGCAGCTAAAGCTATAATAAGGGGAAATTTTCTATCTTTAGAGGCTTACTTGAATAAAATAGAGAAAGCGAAGATCAATGAATTGGGCCAGCAACTTAAAAAGCTAGAAAAAGACCAAATTAAAAACCCCCAACCAAAAACTAAACTTCAAATTCTAAAATTAAAAGGAGAAATCAATAATATTAAAAGTAAAAAAATAAAACAAACAAAAAAACAAAACAAAAAACTACTGAATTAATAAATAAAAGGGGGGATCCCCTGGTGCCGGGATGGTGCAGTGCTCATGCTTGGAGCACGGCGCCCCCGACTTCTTGCTCGGCTGGGCTCCGGCATTTCTGCCTCTTTGTTTTAAACTCTGGATGGATTTTTTTTCCTCCTTTTTGGGGCCCCATAGGGAGCAGCGCCCCCTCCCCTTTTTCCCCTCCCCAAGAGGCCCCGCCGATCAGCGACTCGCAGCTTGGGAAGCTGCACAAACTATCATAAGGATACGTGAAGTGGTACACTGTCATCAGTATTTTTACAAGTAAAATGAAGACTAGTTTTTAAAGTTTCCAAAATGTAGCATGAGATTCCAGTCTGTCTGCTAGAAAATGGAAAATAAACAAGGGACTGAGGAAAGGAGCAAAGGTGAAGAGCCAGAATACAAACTAAGACAGACTACCCGGGATAACAGAGTAAAGCCAGTAGCATAAAAAACCAAAGAGAAGACAAACTGAAGACAAAGAAAACATCTACAAGAGACACTAAAGATGTTGACCAGAAAGATTAAGCTGTGGGACATAAATGCCCATATCACATGTCGCCTGTGCAATGGGTACCTAATTGATGCTACAACTGTAACGGAGTTTTTGCATACCTATTTGTATAGAGCTTATTTTAGAATGTTAAAAATTATAAAAACTCAAGGTCTCTAATTTCTGGCTGAAGCCAAATATGAAAAAAACTACCATTTTAATTCCAAAGTATTCAGTGGAAAGGAGGGAAGAAGAGTAAAATTAGTTTTATAGAATTTTAGTAGTAACTTCTAGAAATAGTAGCAAATGGAAAAATAAATAATTGAAGCAGTATATTTAAGAAAATTGAATTATGTAATAAAAAGGTTTGTCTTTATAATCGATACAGAAATTTAAAAATTAGACATACTAAGTTGATTGGGTATAAAATATGCGGGAACATAATGCATTAATTTTTTTTTGAAAATTAGTTAAACTGTGATGTTTAAACACTTTCCATATATATTACTTATGGGAAAAAACAGCCACAGGCAGTTAGACCAATTAGTTATCTTAGTACAGAAGGTACATTCAGATTTCACCCATGGGAGATAGCAGAGAGACTTAATTTTTATGTAATTAGTTAATAGACATGGCCCTTTATTAGAGCACATCAAATAAGAATCCTGTATCCATAGGCAGTTTTCAGAAGGAATCAAAGTTATCTCTAGCTATATGATAAAACAAACAAACAAACAAACAAAAAATATGCTATAAATAATAATTGTTGAGAGAAAAGATTATTAAAACAACTACAATTCACATCTGTCAGAAACAACAACAGCTGGAGGAAATGAGGGAAAATATGTATACTAATGTATTGTTGGAGCTGTGAATTGTTCTGATCATTCTCAAGAACAATTTGAAACTATGTCCAAAGAGCTACAAAACTGTGCATACACTTTAAACAAGTAATATCACTACTATCACTACTAAGTCTATATCTTGGAGATATCAAAGGAAAAGGAAATGGACATACATACACATATACAATAGCTCTTTTGTGGTGACAAAAATAGGATGTTGAGGGAATGCTCAGCAAATAGGGAATGTCAGGATGAGTTGTGGCATATGATTGTGAGGGAGTACTAAACCACTATAAGAAATGATGAGGAGAGTGATTTCAGAAAAAATAGGATTAGATCTATAATAATTGATGCATATCAAAGCTGGGGAACAGGAAAATCATTGTAAACAATAATAGCAATATTTCAATGATTATCACCTATGAAAGAGCCACCTACTCTTATCAATACAATGATCCAAGGAAATTGAAAAGGATTCATGATCAAAAAAATGCTTTCTAGATAAAGAACTAATAATTTTTAAGTACAGAGTGGAATATAATTTTATCTTTTCTTCTTTAAAATATGGAAGTATATTTTATATTGTTTCATACGTATACTTGATATTTTGTTTGCTTTCCCAGTGAGTGTGGGTCTGCTGGGAGATATGGAGGAGATATGGAAATCACAATGTAAAAAGATGAGAACTACAAATGGTGTACATCAAATTTAATTTTAAAATAATTTCACTTAGTATGGCATAAATCAGGCATTGACCCACACCTAACAATTTATACCGAGATAAGGTTGAAATAAACTCTTTTTTTTAGAAATAGTGATACAATTACCAAATTATAGGAACAATGGATAATCTACCTCTCAGGTCTATGGAGAAGAAATAATTTGTGACCAACAAAGTGCTAGAGTATATTATGGAATGCAAAATGGATACTTTTGATCATATTAAATTAAGTTTTTTGTAGAAACAAAACCAATGCAAAAAAGATTATAAGAGAAGCAATAAATGGTGAGCGGGGATTACATTGAAGGGCTTTAATGAATGCTTCATTTCTAAAATATAAAGAATTGACTCAAACTTATAATTCACGCCATTCTCCAATTGCTAAATGGTCAAAGGATAGGAACAGACAATTTTCAGATGAAGAAATTAAAACCATTTCTAGTCTTATGAATAAAAGTACTAAATCACTATTATCAGAGAAATACAAACTGAAACTCTGAGGTACCTCTACACATCTCTCAGATTGGCTAAAATGAGAGGAAAAGCTAACAAATGTTCTAGTGTTCAAGTGAATGTGGGAAAACTGTTGGTAGAGTTGTAGACTGATCCAACCATTCTGTAGGCAATTTGGAATTATATCCAAAGGGCTATCAAAATGTGCATATCCTTTGACCCAGCAGTGTCTCTACTGGGTCTGTATCCTAAAGAGATTACAAAAAGGCAAAAGAATCCAAATGTTTTGTGGAAACCCTTTTTGTAGTGGCAAAAAATTGAATGAATGCCCAATAGTTAAAGAATGCCTGAATAAGTTATGGTACATGAATATTATAGAATATTGTTTTATAACGCCTGATCAGCAAAAATGGTTGCAGAGAGATCTGGAGAGCTTTACATGAATAGATGCTAAGAATAGAACAAAAAGAACGTGGTCCACAGCAACAGCAAGATTATATGATGATCAATTCTGATGAACATGGCTCTTTTCAACAGCAAGGTGATTCAAGCCACTTCCAAAGGCCATATAATGAAGAGAGTCATCTGAATCCACAGAAAGGTTTATGAGGACTGAGTGTGAGTCATAACATAGTATTTTCACTTTTTTACAGTTGTTTCATTAATTTTATTTTCTTTATCATTTTTATTGGATTTTTCTTGTATTGTATGATAACTGTGGAAATATATATAATTGCATGTTTAAATATATTGGATTACTTAATTTCTAACTTAAGGAATGTTTGTATTATTTTAAATTTGACTCAGTTCACTCTATATTTCAGAAATGAGGCCTTTATCAGAAATGTTGCCTCTAAAATTTATTTACCAGGTTTCTGCATCTCTTCTATTCTTGACAGCTTCAGTTTTGTTTATGCAGACCCATTGTAATTTAATGTAATAAAAATTATTATTTTAGCATTTCCTAATGTTCTCTATTTCTTGTCTGATCCTAAATTCATCCCTTTTCCAAAGATTTGAAAGTTAAACTATCACTTGCTCTCCTAATTTATTTATAGTATCACTCATTATCACTAAATCATAAATCCATTTTGACATTATCTTGTAATGGGATTTTAGATGCTTTTCTATGTTTAATTTCTGGCATTTAATTTTTCCATTTTTCCCTGTAATTTTTTTCAAATAAAGAGTTCTTTTTCCAGAAGTTGGAGTCTTCAGGGATATCAAACAGTAGATTACACTTTCATTAATTATTGTGTCATGTGTATCTAATTTATTCCACTCTATTTCTTAAGCAGTACCAAATTGTTTTGCTGCTTTTTATTTGCTGTTTTTACTGCTGTTTTATAACATAGTTTTAGGTTGGGTACTGCTAATTCAGCATCTTTTGTATTTTTTTTATTGATTACCTTGATATTCTTGACATTTTTCATTATTTTTTGTAGTTTTATAAAATAATGTTTTGATAGTCTGATAGATATGACACTGAATAAATAGACCAATTTAGGCAGAATTGTCATTTTTATTACATTAGCTTGGCCTAGCCATGAGTAATTGATATTTTCCCAATTGCTTAGATCTGATTGTATTTGTGTAAGAAGGAATTTTTAATTGTGTTCATATAGTTCTTGAGAATTGAAATGTTTATTATATTAACTCAGCTTAACAATGAGCAATTTATATTTTTACAGTTGTTTAGATATGACTTTATGTGAAAGGTATTTTGTAATTGTATTTGTGTAATTTCATATAGTTTCTGGGTTTTTCTTATCTCCTGCTCATATCTACAATTATTTTAAATGGAATTTCTCTTTCTCTCTCTTGCTGATGGGGTTATTTAGTAATATACAATAATGCTGAAAGTTAATGCAGATCAATTTATATCCTGCAACTTTGCTAAATTAGTTAATTGCTTGTTTTTGTTTGATTGTGTAAATATACCATCATATCGGGGCAGCTAGGTGGCACAGTGGATAGAGCACCAGTCCTAAAGTCAGGAGGATCCCAGTTCAAATTTGGTCTCAGAACAACACATCCTAGCTCTGTGACCCTGAGCAAGTCACTTAACCCCAATTGCCTTAGCAAAAAAAAAAAAAAAAAAAAAAATATATATATATATATATATGTGTGTGTGTGTGTGTGTGTGTATATATATATATATATATATATATATATATATATATATATATATATACCATCATATCATCAGCAAAGACTGATAGGTTCTGATAGGTTTTGTTTCCTTATTGACTATTTTAATTCCTTCAATTTATTTGTCTCCTCTTATTGTTAAAGCTGACAATTCTTGTATAATATTGAATTTGAATAACAATGATAAAGGCATCCTTTTTTCACCATATCATCTTTTTTGGAATGCTTCTGATTTATTTTCATTATATAAAATGCTTACAGATGAATTTTAAAACATACTACTTATCATTTTAAGGAAAATTCCATTTATCCTTATGCTTTCTAGTTCTAGCGATTTTTATGAATTGATACTGCATTTTGTCATTTTTTTCTGTATCTATTGACATAATTATATACTTTTATTATTTTTTATTAAAATGACCAATTACACTGATAGATTTCTTTATGTTAAACCAACCCTGCATTTCTGGCATAAATCACAGTTGGTCATAGGGTAATATATCTGTGATAAGTTGGTGTAATGTCTTTGCTAATGCTTTAAGATTTTTATCAATATTTATTAGGGATATTAATCTGTAATTTTATTTCTCTATTTTACCTCTTCCTGTTTTAGTTACCAGCATTACATTTGTATATGAAAAGACATTTTGTAGGTCTCGTTTTATGCCAAAATTTCCAAATTATATATGGAAATTAATTGATCTTTAAATATTTGGTAATATTAACTTTGCCATCTTTGCCAGGAGTTTCTCCCACCCTTGACAGCTTGATCAATTTATTTTTCTAGAATGTGATTATTCAAATATTTTGTGTCTCCTCTGTTAAGATAATCTATTTTTATGCAAATATTCCTCATGTTCAATTAGATAGATTCATTTATATATACTTTGATAAAATAGCTCCTAATTATTATTGCTTTGATTTCCTCATCATTGGTGCTAAATTCACCCTTTTCATTTTTGTTACTGCTAACTAGGCTTTCTTCTTTCATTTTTTTTAAAATCAAATTGGCCAAAATTTTACCTATTTTGTTATTTTTTTCATAAAATAAACTCTTTGTTTCAATTGTTAGTTCAAAACTTTTCTTACTTGGCAATCTAATCTATATCTCCCTTGATTTTCAGAATTTCTAAGTTGATGTTTAATTGAGGATTTTAATTTGTTCTTTTTCTGTCTTTTTTAGATGCATGTCCAATTCACTAATCTTTTGAAATATTGTCTCATAAGTGTAATTCTCTTAGATAAAATTGATTGTTTCAATGATGTGTTGTTTTAACCACATATTCATTAGGATTAAATTATTTGGTCTTTTTTATATGCTCCTTTTTTTTTAATTTTGTGGTTAGATTTTTTTAATTATTTGAGTAAAACGTTGATATTGTTTTACTGTCGAATTATTTTTACAACTCACTTAATTGTTCTATTAAGAATTTAGATGCTATAACACTTGGTACATATATGTTTAGTATTGATAATAAAATTTTATCAAAAAAGGAGAAAAAATTAGAAAAGTTAAGTATGATACATCTCTAGAAAAAAGTTGAATGGATATATAAAAAGGTTTCTTCTTCTCAGTGGTACATGGCACCCACACTTAAATTGACCATATATTAGGGCATTAAAAATCTTCACAATCAAATGCAGAAAGGTAGAAATATTAAATACATCTTTTCAGATCATGATACAATAAAAATATATATAATAAAGGAGCATATAAAAAAGAAGTTTCCTCCCATATCTCCTTTAAACAGGTCTATTTTTGCTTTTGATTTATTTGAGATCAGGATCAATATTCCTCTATTTTAACTTCAACTGAAGCACAATGTATTCTGTTTTTTATCTTTATTCTGTGTTCAAATTTGTTTTTCATAAACAATATATTGTTGGATTCTGACACTTAAACCACTCTGCTATTTACTTCTGTTTTATGGTAAAGTTCACATTCACAATTAGATTATTGGTTGTTTATTGTCCTCCATCTTTTTTCCCCATTTATATTTTTATCTCTCCTTTCAATATTTCCCTCCTCATCAGTGTTTTACTTCTGATCTTCATTTCCCTCAATCCCTACTCTTCAATCAACTCTCCTTATTTTTTACTCTTTCCCTTTTATTTCTACCTTTTTCTTTTTGTCAGACTTCTTTCTTCCCTTTTATTTTCCATTTTCCCTCAGACTTTTCTGTAAGATAAATTTCTATAAATAGCTAAGTGTGTATGTTATTCTGTCTTTGAATCAAATCTAATGAGATTAAGGGTCAAACTGTTCATACATCTCTATTTCCCTCTACTGTAACAAGTCTTTTGTGCCTCTGATGTAATTTATTACATTTAATCTCTTCTTTCCTCTTTTCCCAATAAAACCACTTTTGCACCCCTTAAGTTTTTTTTTAATATCATCACATCAATTTCAACTAATACCAAACTCTCTATGTATAAATACCCTTTCTAACTGTCACAACAAAGATAAAATTCTCAAGAGTTACAAGCATCATTTTCTCATATAATGAAGTTGACAGTTTAACATATAAATAATTGTTTTCTTTCCTGTTTACCTTTCTTATTATTTTCTTCAGTCTTGTATTTAAAGATAAAATTTCTGCTAAGCTCTGGCCTTTTTCATTAGAAATATTGAAAATTATTCCAGGGATGGAGCCAAGATGATGGAATAAAGTCAGGAAGTTGTTTAGTTTCCCCCTGTTTCCATAAAAAAACAACACATGAAACCAAACCTCTGATAAGAATCTGATGAAATGAAACCACACATGCAACAAACTAGACCAAAAAAAAAAATGAAGAAAGGTCAGTCTCCCTAGGGTGAAAAGGATTTCAACCAAGGTCAGATAGATTATGGGAAAATCAGTGAGAAGGTCTTAATCCCAGAAAATCAGGAATTAAGACCTTCAGTCTGGGCTCAGTAAAGGAGTAAATCAGTGGGGCAGCCTCTAGTACCAGCTCAGAAATTAAACTTTGGGAAATCAGTTTGTTTCCTAGAAAGATGAATCAAGCTACACCATAAAAACACAAACCCCTATGTTCACAGTCAAGGCTCACAGCTGCACAGGAATTTTGAGATAACAACACCTTAACTCCAGGAGTCAAGCTACACCTTAAAAGTAAAAAAAAAAGGAAATACCAAAATAAAAGGAAGGAAAATGAGCAAGAAACAGAAAGCAACCTTGACGATTGAAAGCTACTATAGTGACAGGGCAGACCAAAATATAAACTCAGAGGACAGAATACCAACAGAAAAATCTAAAAGAGTGAAATGAATTGGTCTCAAGACCAAAGAAGCTTCTTAGAAATGGTCTAAAAGATCCTCAGCATTTTTATACATTACCAACACAACCCAACAGCAAGAGATACAAAGAGAAATTCCATTCAAAATAACAGTCGATAGTATAAAATATTTGGGAATATATCTACCAAAGGAGAGTCAGGAATTATATGAGCAAAATTACAAAACACTTGCCACAAAAATAAAGTCAGATTTAAATCATTGGAAAGACATTCAGTGTTCTTGGATAGGCCGAGCGAATATAATAAAGATGAAAATACTCCCTAAACTAATCTATTTATTTAGTGCTATACCAATCAGACTCCCAAGAAACTATTTTTTTTTATTATATATATATATATATATATATATATATATATATATATTTTATAATATTATCCCTTGTATTCATTTTTCCAAATTACCCCCCCTCCCTCTATTCCCTCCCCCCGACGACAGGCAATACCATACATTTTACATGTGTTACAATATAGTCTAAGTACAATACATGTGTGTGAATATCATTTTCTTGTTGCACAATAAACATTAGAATCCGAAGGTACATGCATCCTAGGCAGACAGATATTAGTGCTAACAATTTACATTCCCCTCCCAGTGTTTCTTCTCTGGGTGTATCTACCTCTGTCCATCATTGATCAACTGGAAGTGAGTTGGATCTTCTTTATGTTGAAGATTTCCACTTCCATCAGAATACATCCTCATACAGTATTGTTGTTGAAGTATACGGTGATCTTCTGGTTCTGCTCATTTCACTCAGCATCAGTTGATTTAAGTCTCTCCAACCCTCTCTGTATTCCTCCTGCTGGTCATTTCTTACCGAGCAATAATATTCCATAACTTTCATATACCACAATTTACCCAACCATTCTCCAACTGATGGACATCCATTTATCTTCCAGTTTCTAGCTACAACAAAAAGAGCTGCCACAAACATTTTGGCACATATAGGTCTCTTTCCGCTCTTTAGTATTTCTTTGGGATATAATCCCAGTAGTAGCGCTGCTGGGTCAAAGGGTATGCACAGTTTGATAACTTTTTGGGCATAATTCCAGATTGCTCTCCAGAATGGCTGGATTCTTCCACAACTCCACCAGCAATGTATTAGTGTCCCAATTTCCCCACAGCCCCTCCAACATTTGTCATTATTTGTTCCTGTCATCTTAGCCAATCTGACAGGTGTGTAGTGGTATCCCATAGTGGTCTTAATTTGCATTTCTCTGATCAGTAGTGATTTGGAACACTCTTTCATGTGAGTGGATATAGTTTCAATTTCTTCCTCTGAGAATTGTCTGTTCATATCCTTTGACCATTTATCAATTGGAGAATGGTTCGGTTTCTTATAAATTACGGTCAGTTCTCTATATATTTTGGAAATGAGACCTTTGTCAGAACCTTTGTTTTTAAAAATATTTTCCCAATTTGTTACTTCCCTTCTAATCTTGTTTGCATTAGTATTATTTGTACAGAAACTTTTTAGTTTGATGTAATCAAAATCTTCTATTTTGTGATCAATAATGATCTCTAGTTCTCCTCTGGTCATAAATTCCTTCCTCCTCCACAAGTCTGAGAGGTAGATTATCCTCTGTTCCTCTAATCTATTTATTATCTCCCTCTTTATGCCTAAATCATGGACCCATTTTGATCTTATCTTGGTATATGGTGTTAAGTGTGGATCCATATCTAATTTCTGCCATACTAATTTCCAGTTTTCCCAACAGTTTTTTCCGAATAATGGATTTTTATCCCTAATGTTGGAATCTTTGGGTTTGTCAAAGATTAGATTGCTATAGATGTACTCTTTTTTGTCCTTTGTATCTAATCTGTTCCACTGATCTACTGGTCTATTTCTTAGCCAATACCAAATGGTTTTGGTGACTGCTGCTATATAATATAGCTTTAGATCAGGTACACTTAGACCACCTTCCTCTGAGTTTTTTTTCATTAGTTCCCTTGCAATTCTTGACCTTTTATTCTTCCATATGAATTTTGTTGTTATTTTTTCTAGGTCATTAAATTAGTTTCTTGGGAGTCTGATTGGTATAGCACTAAATAAATAGATTAGTTTGGGGAGTATTGTCATCTTTATTATATTCGCTCGGCCTATCCAAGAGCACTGAATGTCTTTCCAATTATTTAAATCTGATTTTATTTTTGTGGCAAGTGTTTTGTAATTTTTCTCATATAATTCCTGACTTTTCTTTGTTAGATGGATTCCCAAATACTTTATACTCTCAACATTTGTTTGGAATGGAATTTCTCTTTGTATCTCTTGCTGTTGCATTTTGTTAGTGATATATAAAAATGCCGAGGATTTATGTGGATTTATTTTGTATCCTGCCACTTTGCTGAAATTTGAATTATTTCTAGTAGCTTTTTAGCAGAGTCTTTGGGGTTCTCTAAGTATACCATCATGTCATCTGCAAAAAGTGATAGTTTAATTTCCTCATTTCCTACTCTAATTCCTTGAATCTCTTTCTCGGCTCTTATTGCCGAGGCTAGCGTTTCTAGTACTATATTGAATAGTAATGGTGATAGTGGGCAACCTTGTTTCACTCCTGATCTTACTGGGAAAGGTTGCAGTTTATTTCTATTGCATATTATGCTTACTGACGGTCTTAAATATATACTCCTGATTATTCTAAGGAATAATCCATTTATTCCTATACTCTCAAGAGTTTTTAGTAGGAATGGATGTTGGATTTTGTCAAATGCTTTTTCTGCATCTATTGAGATGATCATATGGTTCTTATTAATTTGATTATTAATATGGTCAATTATATTAATAGTTTTCCTAATATTAAACCAGCCCTGCATTCCTGGAATAAATCCTACTTGATCATAGTGTATTATCTTGGAGATGATTTTCTGAAGACTTTTTGCTAATATCTTATGTAAGATTTTAGCATCAATATTCATTAAGGAGATTGGTCTATAATTTTCTTTCTCAGTTTTCGATCTACCAGGTTTAGGTATCAGTACCATGTCTGTGTCATAAAAGGAATTTGGTAGTACTCCTTCATCCCCTATTTTTTCAAATAATTTATATAACATTGGGGCTAATTGTTCTTTAAATGTTTGGTAGAATTCACATGTGAATCCATCTGGCCCTGGGGATTTTTTCCTGGGGAGTTCATTAATAGCTTGTTCTATTTCTTTTTCTGAAATGGGACTATTTAAGCAATTTATCTCCTCCTCTGTTAATCTAGGGAGCCTATATTTTTGGAGGAAGTCATCCATTTCACTTAAGTTATCAAATTTATTGGCATAAATTTGGGCAAAGTAACTCCTTATTATTTCTCTAATTTCCTCTTCATTGGTGGAAAGATCCCCCTTTTCATTTGTAAGACTATCAATTTGATTTTCCTCTTTCTTTTTTTTGACCAAATTTACCAAAGGTTTATCTATTTTATTGGCTTTTTCATAAAACCAACTCTTGGTTTTATTTATTAATTCAATAGTTTTTTTACTTTCAATTTTATTGATTTCTCCTTTTAATTTTTGTATTTCGAATTTAATTTTTGGTTGGGGGTTTATATTTTGGTCTTTTTCTAGCCTTTTAAGTTGTAAGCCCAATTCGTTAATCTTCTCTTTCTCAATTTTCTTCAAATAAGCCTCTAAAGATATAAAATTTCCCCTTATTACCGCTTTAGCTGCATCCCAAAGATTTTGATATGATGTCTCATCATTATCATTATCTTGGGTGAAATTGTTAATTGTTTCTATAATTTGCTCTTTCACCCAGTCATTCATTAAGATGAGATTATTCAGTTTCCAATTACTTTTTGGTCTATTTACCCCTAACTTTTTATGGAATGTAGCTTTTATTGCATTGTGATCTGAGAAGAAGGCATTTATTATTTCTGCCTTCCTACATTTAATTTTGAGATCTTTATGTCCTAGTATATGGTCAATTTTTGTATAGGATCCATGAACTGCTGAGAAGAAAGTATATTCCTTCCTATTGCCATTCAGTTTTCTCCAAAGGTCTATCATACCTAGTTTTTCTAATGTTCTATTTACTTTTTTAATTTCTTTCTTGTTTGTTTTGTGGTTTGATTTGTCTAAATCTGAGAGTGCAAGGTTGAGATCTCCCACTATTATAGTTTTACTGTCTATTTCTTCTTGCAGTTCTCTTAACTTTTCCTTTAGAAAGTTAGATGGTATACCACTTGGTGCATATATGTTTAGCATTGATATGGCTTCATTATTTATGCTACCTTTCAGCAGGATATAGTTTCCTTCCTTATCTTTTTTAATGAGATCTACTTCTGCTTTTGCTTGATCTGAGATAAGGATAGCTACCCCTGCTTTTTTGGCTTTACCTGAAGCATAATAGGCTCTGTTCCAACCTTTTACCTTTACTCTGTATGTATCTCCCTGCTTTAAGTGTGTTTCCTGTAGGCAACATATTGTAGGGTTCTGCTTTTTGATCCAATCTACTATCCGTCTCCGTTTGATGGGATCGTTCATCCCATTTACATTTACAGTTAAAATTACTAATTCTGTATTTCCTGCCATCGTATTATCCCCAGATTATGCTTTTTTCCCTTGACCCCCCTGATCCCCCTCCCCGATATTTAATTTACAGACCCCCCTTGTGATGCGCAACCCTCCCTCTTTTTTTTTTTTTAGGATCCCTCCCCCCTCCCTCCAAGTCCCTTCACTTATTCTCCTTTTCCTTTTCCCTTTTCCTCTCCCCCCTTTTAATGAGGTGAGAGAAAATTCTCTGAAAAACAAATATGTTAATTATTTACTCTTTGAGCCTCTTCTGATGAGAGTAAGATTCACACAATGATTCTCCCCCTCACTAAGTTCCCTCAGATATGGTGTATTTTCTATGTCTCTTCCTGGGATGTAGTTTCCCTCTTTTTATCACTCCTTCCCCTTTTTCTGAACCGACCTCCTTCCCTTTACTACACTCCCCTTTTTTTCTTTTATATCAGTAAAATCAAATTATCCTTGAGTATTTTTTATATACCCACAACAGAGTTACAGTTCTCAAGGGTTCTGTGTACCTTTTTCTGTTTCTCTTCAGTCTTGTGGATGTAGATCAAATTTTTTGTTTAAGTATGGTTTTTTTCTTAGAAACATATAGAATTCCTCTGTTTCATTGAATGACCATCTTCTTCCATGGAAAAAGATGCTAAACTTAGCTGGGTAGTTCATTCTTGGTTGCAGTCCTTGATCTTTTGCCTTACGGAATATCAGGTTCCAGGCCCTTCTATCTTTTAATGTGGAGGCAGCCAGATCTTGGGTGACCCTTATTGTGGCACCTTGGTATTTAAATTGTTTTTTTCTAGCTGCTTGCAGGATTTTCTCCTTTGTGTGGTAATTCTGCAGCTTAGCCACAATATTCCGTGGTGTTCTTTTTTTAGGGTCTATTTCAGAAGGAGTTCGATGAATTCTTTCCACATCTACTTTCCCTTCTGTTTCTATTATCTCTGGACAGTTCTCTTTGATAATTTACTGTAAAATAGAATCTAGGCTCTTTTTTTGGTCATAGTTTTCTGGAAGTCCAATAATTCGCAGATTATCTCTCCTAGATCTATTTTCCAGGTCTATAGATTTTCCCAGTAAGTATTTGACGTTGTTCTCCAGCTTCTCATTTTTTTTTGTTTTGTTTGACTGATTCTTGGGTTCTCTGTGAATCATTCATTTCTATTTGTTCCATCCTGACTTTTAAGGAGTTATTTTCTTCTTTCACAGTTTTTAGTTCTTTTTGTAAATGCCCAATTTCGTTTTTAAATGAATTATTTTGCTCTATTGAATTTTTTTCCATTTCCCTAATTTTTTTTTTGAGAATTATTTTCTTTTTCCAATTCAGAAATTCTATTTTCTTGAGACTTTTTTATCTTTTCAATTCAGAAATCCTACTTTCCTGTGTTTTTTTAACCTTTTCTAATTCACTAATTTTGTTTCCCTGCATCTCCTGTGAATTCTTTATTTTTTCCAACTCCAATTTCAGGACGTTGTTATTCTCTATCATAACTTCCCTTTCTTTTCCCCATTTTTCTTCGATCTCCCTCAATTTTTTAAGAGCTTCTTCTAGGAGAGAGTTATGTGATGGGGGGCAGGAATCATTCCCCTTTAGGTTGTTGTCTGTTGATTCTCTGCTGTTAACTTCCTCGGGGTTGGATACCCGCTCTTTCTCTGTATAGAAGGAATCTATAGTTTTTCTAGCTTTTTTGCTCATACTTAAAAAATGTTTTGGGGTCTGTCCCTGGGGTAGGAAATTATTTACTTCTTTACCAGCTTCCTCCCAGACCGGATGGATGCAGCGGCCCCTGTGCCAGAGCTAAGATAGAGCTCTGGGAGAGAGTTCCCCACCCCCTCCCTGGAAGTGCCTCAGAGGTGATTAGCACTACTGTGCTCGAGGGCGTAGAATAGTGAAGACTGCAGGAAGCCCAGCCTATGTGTCTGGGTGGGGCGTGGATATCTGCAGCAGGTGACGTGAGAAGCCCCTGTGCTCAAACTGCAAGTGTCTGCCAGAAACCGCGGTCCCTAGTTCAAAGGTTCCGCTTCTCTGGGACTTCCTGGAGCTGAGTTCCACTCCCTCCAGCTAAGCTAGGCTGTGTGTGTTGCCTTGGGCCGTATCCACCCACTTGTCAGTCTCTTAACTATTCTCAGGAGGTAGCTGAGGCCACACCCCCTGGTGCCAAGAGTTCTGCTGAGTCACCCCCCAGGAACGGGGAAAATCTAATCTGAGTTTTAAAATATTTTGGCTTTCTCTTCTGAACTGCTAAATAATTAGCAGAGAAGAGCTAACAGCCTGTGCCAGATTCCTTTAGCTCAGTGGCTTCTCTGATCCCAGAGCCCTTCCCAGCGCAATGGGCGCAGTGTGCCCCTACCCCACCGTCTGTGCTGGTCTCTCTTATTCCTCCCCTGAGAACTGACCTTTCCTGTTGAAACTCCAGATTCTCTTCAGCTGGTAAGTCGTGCTTCCAGTCCTTGTGGTATCTATCAGTCCTAAGCTAATTTTGAGACTTAATTTATCTAATTGGTTGTGAGGGAGTGAGGACGTTCACTGAGTCGTGTGTTTCTTCTCCGCCATCTTGGCTCCGCCCCCGGTCCCAAGAAACTATTTTAATGACCTAGAAAAAATAACAACAGAATTCATATGGAACAACAAAAGGTCAAGAATTGCAAGGGAAGTAATGAAAAAAAAATAAATGAATGTGGTCTAGCTGTACCTGATTTAAAGCTATATTATAAAGCAACAGTCACCAAAACCATTTGGTATTGGCTAAGAAATAGACTAGTTGATCAGTGGCATAGGTTAGGTTCACAGGGCAAGATAGTGAATAAAAATAGCAATCTAATCTTTGACAAACCCAAAGATCCCAAATTTTGGGATAAGAATTCATTATTTGACAAAAACTGCTGGGAAAACTGGAAATTAGTATGGCAGAAACTAGGCATGGACCCACATTTAACACCACATACTAAGATTAGATCAAAATGGGTCCAAGATTTAGGCATAAAGAACGAAATCATAAATAAATTGGAGTTACATGGGATGGCTTACCTCTCAGACTTGTGGAGGAGGAAGGAGTTTATGTCCAAGGGAGAACTAGAGACCATTATTGATCACAAAATAGAAAATTTTGATTACACCAAATTAAAAAGTTTCTGAACAATCAAAAATAATGCAAACAAGATTAGAAGGGAAGTAACAAATTGGGAAAACATTTTTACAGTTAAAGGTTCTGATAAAGGCCTCATCTCCAAAATATACAGAGAATTGACTTTAATTTATAAGAAATCAAGCCATTCTCCAAATGATAAGTGGTTAAAGGATATGAACAGACAATTTTCAGATGATGAAATTCAAACTATTTCCACTCATATGAAATAGTGTTCCAAATCAATATTGATCAGAGAAATGCTAATTAAGACAACTCTGAGATACCACTACACACCTGTCAGATTGGCTAAGATGACAGGAACAAATAACGATGAATGTTGGAGGGGCTGTGGAAAAACTGGGACACTGATACATTGTTGGTGGAGTTGTGAAAGAATCCAACCATTCTGGAGAGTAATCTGGAATTATGCCCAAAAAGTTATCAAAATGTGCATACCCTTTGACCCAGCCATAGTACTACTGGGCTTATATCCCAAGGAACTACTAAAGAAGGGAAAGGGACCTATATGTGCCAAAATGTTTGTGGCAGCCCTTTTCATATTGTCTAGAAGCTGGAAGATGAATGGATGTCCATCAATTGGAGAATGGTTGGGTATATTATGGTATATGAATGTTATGGAATATTATTGTTCTATAAGAAATGACCACCAGGAGAAATACAGAGAGGCTTAGAGAGACTTACATCAACTGATGCCAAGTGAAATGAGTAGAACCAGAAGATCATTATACACTTCAACAATGATACTGTACGAGGATGTATGCTGATGGAAGTGGATATCTTCAACATAGAGAAGAGCTAATCCAAGTCCAATTGATTAATGATGGACAGAATCAGCTACATCCAGAAAAGGAACACTGGGAAATGAGTGTAAACTGTTATTTTTACCTTCTGAATCCAATTCTTCCTGTGCAACAAAAAATTCGGTTCTACACACATATATTGTATCTAGAATATACTGTAATATATTTAACATGTATAAGACTGCCTGTCATCTGGGGGAGGGGGTTGGGGGAGGAAGGCAAAAAATCTGAATAGAAGTAAGTGCAAGGGATAATGTTGTAAAAAATTACCCATGCATATGTACTGTCAAAAAAAAAGTTATAATTATAAAATAAAATAAAAATTAAATTATAAAAGAAAAAGAAATGGTCTAAAAGGCTTCAAAAGCTAAATAAGAGAGGCAGAAGAAAAAAATGAGAAAATAAATGAGAAGAATGCATGAGAAAGTCAACAGTTTGGAAAAGAAAGGAAAAAATTGTCTGAAGAAAAGAACTACTTAAATTGTAAAATAAACCAAATGGAAAAAGAGATACAAGAGATAACTGAAGAAAGTCACACATTAAAAACTAGAATAGGACAAATGGAAGGAAATGATTGTGAAACAGGAAGAATCAGACAAATTAAAAAGAATAAAAAAAACAAAACTGGGAGAAAATATGCAATGCCTGATTGGCAAAACAACTAACTATTGGCCTACCTGAAGACACATGACCAAAAAAGAGCCTGGATAGCATTGTACATGAGGTCATTAAGAAAAAACTGACCCAAAATTCTAGAAACAGAGGGAGAAATAATCACTGAAAGAATACATCCATCACATCTGGAAAGAGATCCCACAAGGAAAGCCTTAAGGAACATTGTTCTGAAATTCCAAAACTATACTTTCAAGGAAAAATACTGCAACCTATCAGACAAAAACAATATAAATATCAATGAGCAACAGTCAGGATTATCCAAGAACTGACAGCTTCTAAAATAAAGGATAGGAGAGCCTGGAAAACCATATCAGGAATTACAACTAAGAATTATCTACCCAGTGAGACTTGACATCATATTTTGGGGGATGAAATGGATCTTCGATGAAGTAAGACATTTTCAATCATTTCTATTGAAAAAAAACATAGCTAATCATAAAATTTAATCTACAATCACATGATGCAAGAGAACCACAAAAAGTTTAATAGGGGAAATATATATATATATGTATATATATATATACATATATATATATTCACACATATATATGCATATACATACATATATAAATATGTATATATGTATGTGTGTGTATATATACATATATATATATATATATATATATATATATATATATATATATATATATATATATATATGTATATATATGTAATGTTTAAACTTTAAAATGTTTACATCCCCATTTAGGAAAACAATATCTGTGGCTCTTGGCAACTGTATCTCTCATTAGGGTAGACAGGGAAGGGGTACATATGGATTGGGGAGTGTATTTGTGAATAGTCTCTGATATGATGATATCAAATAATATTAAGGGTCGAAAAAAGATGAAAGGGGTGGTATAGTGAGATAACTAATACACAGGAAGAGCTGCAAAAGACTTAATACAATCCGTGGAAAGAAGGGAGGAGGATGAACATTGTCTGAAGAGTTATCTTATCAGTTTTGACTTTAAGAGAGAATAATTGAATCATTCAGTTGAATATAGAAATTTATCTAAGGCTATAAAGAAGTAGGAGGAGAAAGAGGGAAACAAAAAGGAGGGAGAGGATAGAATGGAGGGAAGGAACACTAAGGAAAAAGGTAAGAGAAGGGGGGGGAGAGTTGATAGACAATGAGGTAGTGGGTGAAATGGGTTTTAAAAAACACTACTAAGAGAATGGAGGAGAGGTGAAAGAAGAAAAGGAGGTGGTGAGGTGGGTAAAAAACACTCTAAGTACATGGTGGAAAGAGATAACAAAAGTATATGCAAGGGAGAAAATAGGATGGAGGAAACCACATAGCTGGAAATCATAAATGTTAATGTGAATGAAATGAACTGGAAGAAATTGCAAAGTGGATTAAAAAAAAAAAACAGAATCCTACAATATGTTATTTACAATAAACACATTTGACACAGAGACACATACAGAGTAAAGGTAAAAGTCTGTATCAGAACTTATGTTTCAGCTGAAGTAAAAAAAAAAAAAAAAAAAAAAGGTAGAAATTCGATCTCAGATAAAGCAAAAGTCAAAACAGATCTTATTAAAAGATATAAGGAGAGAAAGTATATCTTGATGAAGAGTTCCATAAATAATGAAGTAGTAAAAATACTAAATGTCTATGCACCAAGTGGTAGAGCAGGCAAATTCCAAGAGAAGATGTTAAGTCAATTACGGGAAGAAATAGGCAGCCAAATCATTCTAGTGAGGGACGTCAACTTTCTCGTCTCTGAATCAGACAAATCTAACCACAAAATAACCAAGAAAGAAACTAGAGAGTTTAATAGAGTCCTGGAAAACCTAGACAGAATAGACCTCTGTAGAAAATTGAATAGGGACAAAAATGAATATACCTTTTTTTGTGGCACTGCATGGTACCTATACAAAAACAGGCTATTTATTAGAGCATGAAAACCTTATAATCAATTTCAAAAAGGAGAAATAATAAATGCTTCCTTTTCAGGTCACAATGAAATAAAACTATATATTCATATAGAGGACCAGAGAAGAAAGACTCAAAAGTAATAGTAAATTAAGTTATTTAATACTAAAAATTGAGTGGGTTAAACAACAAATCACAGAAACAATCCATAATTTCATACAAGTAAATGGCAATAATGAGACAATGTACCAAAATATATGGGATCTAGCCAAAGCAGTGGTTCAGTGAAATTTTACATCTCTAAATAACTAAATAAATAAAATAAAGAGATCAATGAATTGAGCATGCAAATAAAAAAGCTATAAAAAGACCAAATTATAAAAAAATTATTCCAAATTAGAAATTTTAAAACTCAAAGGAGAGACTAACAAAACAGAGACTAAGAAAACTATTGAACTAATAAACAAAAAACTAAGAGTTTGTTTTATGAAAAAAAAAAACGAATAAAATTGATAAACACTTGCTTACTTTGATCAGAAAAAAAGAAAGGAAAAAAAATCACCAACACCAAAAGTGAAAAGGGTAAACTTACCACCAATGAAAAGTAATTTAAAATAACAATTAGTAGTTATTTTGTACAACTCTTATGGTCACAAGTCTGACATTCTAATTGAAATAAATGAATATTTACAAAAAAAAAAAATCCCCAACACCAAAAGTGAAAAGGGTAAACTTACCACCAATGAAAAATAACTTAAAATAATGATTAGTAGTTATTTTGTACAACTCTTATGGTCACAAGTCTGACATTCTAATTGAAATGAATGAATATTTACAAAAATATGAATTTAAATAATTTAATTTTAGAAAAATAATTTGAAGAAGTCATTATTTAATTGCCTAAGAAAAAATTTTCCAAGGCCAGATGGATTAATAAGTGAATTCTCTGAAAGGTTCAAAGAAAAATTAATTCCAATACTATATAAACTATTTGGAAAAATAGGTTAAAAAAAGGAGTTCTGCCAAATTCCTGTTATGGCACAAATATGATACTGATACTTAAACCTTTTTGGTCTGGTTAAGACCAAAATAGAGAAAGAAAATTACAGACCAATCTCCCTAATGAATATTAATGTAAAAATTTTATATGAAATATTAGCAAAGGGATCACAGCAACTTATAAGCAGGATAATACACTATGATCAAATGGGATTTATGCCAAGAATGCAGGGCTAGATCAATATCAATAAAACCACTATCATAATAGACTATGTTAAAACAAAACCACCAGAAATCATATGATAATCTCAATATATGTAGAAAAATCTTTTGAAAAAGCACAGCACTCGTTCATATTAAAAATACTAGAGAGAATAATGATAAAGTGAGGTTCCCTTAAAATAACAAATAGTATCTATCTAAAACCTATAACAAGCATTATTTGTAATGGAGAGAAGCTGTATGTATTCCCAATAAGCTCAAGGGTGAAAGAATTCCCATTATCACTACAATTATATTAATATTTTATATAGTAATTAATAGTAGAATAATATTTAAATGACATTTTGCCCGACTGTCGAGCAGTATATCTAAAAATCTCACTGAAATGCATGAATGTTTGCAAAAATATAAATTGCCAACATTAATAGAAAAGTAAATTAATTACTTAAAGAGTCCTATTTTAGAAAAAAGAAAATGAACAAGCCATTAATGAATTCCCTAAGAAAAAATCACCAGGGCTACATGGATTCAGAAATAAATTCTACCAAACATTTAAAGAACAATTAATACCAAAACTGTATAAACTATTTGGAAAAATAGGTAAAGAAGGAATCCTAACAAATTCTTTCTATGAAACAAATATTAGATATTGATATCTAATCCAAGAGGAGGTGAAACAGAGAAAGAAAAATACAGACTAAACTCCCTAATGGATATCAATGCAAAAAAAAAAAAAAAAAAAAAAAAGTTAAATAAAACATTAGCAAAGAGATTAATTACAATAGCTTATTAGCAGGTTAATACAGTATGACCAAGTAGGATTTATACCAAGAATATTGGACTGGTTCAATATCAGAAAAACTATTGCTATACTGGAACATATCAATAACAAAACCAACAGGAATCATGTGATAATCTCGAAAGTTTGAGAAAATAAAACATTTGTTCTTGTTAAAAATACTAGAGACCCAAGGAATAAAGAGATATTTTCTTTAATAAGTATCTATCCAAAACCAAAGTCATGAATAATTTATAAAAGAAAAAAAATTTGGGCATATTCCCAATAAGATCAGTGGTAATACAAGAATGCCCTTCATTACCACTATTATTTGATATGGTACTAGACATATTGGCTTTAGCAAAAAGAAAAGAAAACATAAATTAAATGAACTAGAATAGGCAACGAGGAGATAAAACTATCAATCTTTGCTGATGAAATGATGATATACTCAAAGAATCATTAAAAAATCATCCAAAAGCCTATGGAAATAATTAGCAGCTTTAGCAAAATTGTAGGATATAAAATAAACCTACACAAGTCATCATCATTTATTTATACTACTGATAAAGTCAAGTGGCAAGAGATGCAATTAAATATTCAATTTAAAATTACTGTAAACAAAATTAAATATTTGGGTGTCCACCTGCCAAGACAAACACAGAGTTATAGGGACACAATTACAAGATACTTATCACACAAATAAAATTAGATCTAAACAATTGGGAAAATTTCAAGTGTTTATGATTAGGCCATGTTAATATACTAAAATGACAGTACTACCTAAATTGATCTACTTGTTCATTGCCATACTGAATGCTAAAACATTATTTTATAGAACTAGAAAAAATATAACAAAATTCATCTGGAAGAACAAAAGGTCAAGTATATCAAGGGAATTAATGAAAAAATAAAATTACAAAGGATGGTGGCCTAACAGTACCAAACCTAAACTATATTAAGAAGCAAAAGTACTCAATACTATTTTGCACTTTTTAAAAAATAGAAAGATGGATCAGTGAAATAGATTATTTACACCTAATAAAAGAATCAAGGCCTTTAGCAATCTAGTATTTGTTAAACACCTGAAAAGTGCTGGAAACTTGGAAAATAATATGTCAGAAATTCAGCTCCATACCAAAAGAAGGTCAAAATGGATGCATTATTTGAACATAAGGGATGATACCATAATCAAATTAGGAGAAAAATGAAAAATTTACCTACCAGATGGTTGGAGAATGGGGGAATTTAAGACCAAAGAAGAACAAGAGAATATTATAATATACAAAATAGACAACTTTGAGCATATTAAATTTTAAAAAAATTGCAGAAACAAGATTAAAAGACAAGTACCATTTAAGAAGAAATCTTTATAGCCAGTATTTCTGATAAAGGTATCATCTCTTAAATATATAATGAACTCTGACAAATTTATAAGAATATGTCATTACCCAATTGATAAATGATCAAAGGATATGAATAGCCAATTTTCAAATAATGAAATTAAAGCCATTTATAGTTATATGAATAAATGCTCTAAATCACTATTGATTAGAGAAATATAAATTAAAACAACTCTGATATACCACCTTGTACCTCTCAGATTGGCTAAATGAGAGAAGAAGATAATGATAAATGTTGGAAGGGAGGTAGGAAAACTGGGACAGGAATGCATTGTTGGTGGAGTTGTGAAATGATCCAACCATTCTAGAGAGCAATCTGGAACTCTGCCCAAAAAGCTGTAGAACTGTGCTTAGTTTTTGACTCAGCAGTACCATTATTGGGTCTGTATCCCAAGCAAATCATAATGGAGGGGAAAGGATCCATATATGCAAACATGTTTGTTGCAGCTCTTTTTGTGGTACCAAAGAATTGGAAAATAAGTGGATACCTATCAATTGGGGAATGGCTGAACAAGTTGAGATACAGTAAATTAAGGAAATATCATTGTCCTTTAAAAATATGTGCAAGCTGAGTATAGAAGAGCTTGGAAAATGTATGTGAACTTATACTGAGCACAACAAGCACAACCAGAAATAAATTGTGCATAAAACAACAGGAATGTGTGAAGATCAACTATGAAAGGCTTGAGTCGTTTCAGTATTTCAGTGATCCAAAGCAATCCAAACAGACTTTGCATCAAAAAAAAAAAAAAAAAAAAACTAAGGAGACTGAATGTAAATCAGTACATTCTTTGTTCACGTTTTTTTTTTCTAATTTTTAAAAATGTCTCCCATGTTTTTTCTTTTCCTGAGTTTTCTCTCCTAATATGTGTATTAAAATTAACTTCCTTAAAATATTGAAAATACTTTTTTTCATTAAATATCCATCTGTTGCCCTAAAAGAGTATGATCAATTTTGCAGGATAATCAATTCTTTGTTGTAATTCAAGCTATTTCCAGAATATCTTATCACAATCCATTCAGTCTTTTAAGAAGGAAGCTACCAAAACCTGGGTAATTATGGCTGTGGCTCTATGAAAGTTGAATTGTTTCTTTCTGACTCATTTTAGTGTTTTCTCATTGACCTGAAAATTTTGCTATATTCCTTGGAGTTGTTATTTTGGCATCTCTTTCAGGAAGTGATTAATGGAATCTTTCAATGACTATTTTACCCTCTGATTCTAAGATAGAAGGGCAGTTTTCCATGATGATTATTTGAAAGAAGTTGTCTGGACTCCCTTTTTTTATCATAGTTTTCAAGTAGTCCAATAACTTTTAAATTATTTATCTTGAATCTGTGTTATTCTATTTTCTCAATTAAAAAGAAGAGAAAAGTCTTTATCTGAGCTCTCCTCAAACATCCTCAGATCAACACCAAATGAAGTCTTGAGCTAGTTTTGAAGTGACAGAACCCACAAATATTTGAAGAGTAACAAATTCCCAGCAGAAGATATTTTGGAAAAACTTCAGAAAAGGTCTGCTTCAAGCAGTCATGGATGGAGGGATCAAATCCAGAAAGAGTGAAGATCCTCCTAGGAATATAATGGGAGGAATCTACAGCAGTGTTGGCTACTCTGTCCTGGTTGCAAGCCAGTAGGTTAGCAGATTAGCTGTAAGACATCGAAAACAAGTACAACATGGAAATAGCCCCCAAAATCCAGAATAATGTAGAATCTGACCACAACCAACCAGCACTGGAACTTAGTCAGAATTGACACAATGCTGTCACTGTCACTTGTAGAGAAAGCTTGGACAAACCCCCTTTTGCCCTAAAAGCAGACCTCAAACTTTTAAAAATGAGCAAAAAAGTAAAAAGAACTCTAACCACAAATAATTTTTATGGAAAAAGAAAAAAAGAGAATTAGAGAGAAATACAGAATTAGTCTTTTTAACTGTGAATGTGAATGAGATGAAATCTCCCATAAACTGGAAACAGAAAGCAGACTGGATTAAAAATCAGAATCCTACAAAAGGTTGTTTACAAGAAACAAAAAGGGGAGATTAATAAAATTGAAAGTAAAAAAAATAAATTATTGAATGAATAAATAAAACTAAGAGCTGGTTTTATGGAAAACAATAAAATAGATAAACTTTTAATTGATTTGATCAGAAAAAGGAAAGAAGATAATCAAAATTTCCACTAATGGAGAAAAAAAAATTGGAGCAATAATTAACAACTATTTTGCCCAACTATATGTCAAAAATCTGAAATCTAAGTGAAAGGGATTAATATTTACAAAAATATAGATTGCTGAAATTAACAGAGGAGAAACATATTAATTAAATAGTTCCATTTTATTTTTAGTTTTAATAGTCCCATTTTAGAAAAAGAAAATGAATAAACTATTAATTAAATCCCTCAAAAAAAATATCCAGAGATGGATGGATTTACATGTGAATTCTATGAAACATTTAAAGAATAATTAATTCCAATATTATGCAAACATTTTGGAAAACAGGGAAAGCATCCTACCAAATTATTTTTTATGACATAGACATGGTGCTAATACTTAAATGAGGTAGGGTCAAAACATAGAAAGAAAATTATAAACACATTTCCCTAATGAATATTGATGCAAACATCTTAAATAAAATATTATCAAAGATATTACCATAAGTTATCTTTAGGAAACTATTCCATGACCAAGTAGGATTTATGTCAGGAATGATAGGCTGATTCAATATTGGGAAACCCTTTTGCATATTTGACTATATTAATAACTAAACTAACAAAAATTATTATTATCTGAATAGATGCAAAAAAGCATTTGACAAAATCCAACACCCAATAATATTAAAAACACAACAGAATTCAGGAATAAATGGATTTTTTTTAATGATCAGTAACATCTATTTAAAGCCATCAGCAAGCATCAGATATAATGGGAATAAATTAGAAGTATTCCCAATAAGAACAGGAATGAAACCATTGTCCACTATCACCATCACTATTCAAATTTGCAGATGATATGATAATATATTTCATGAAACCTAGAAAATCAACTTAAAATAATCCTAGAAACATTCACAACTTTGGCCGTATTACAGATTGCAGAATAAATCCACATAAGTCATCACCATTTTTATATATTACCAGCAAAGTCCAGCAGCAAGAAATACAAAGCAAAATTGCATTTAAAATAACTGTAGATAATATCAAATATTTGGAATTCTACTCGGCAAGGCAAAGTAAAGAATTATATGAATACAATTACAAAACACTTTCTACATAAATAAAGAAGGTTCCAATCTCTTGGGAAAATATCAAGTGCTCATAGATATGCTGAGTTAATATAATAAAAATGACAATGTTACCTAAATTAGTCTACTTATTCAGTGCCATACCAATCAAACTCACAAGAAATTACTTCACAGAGCAAGAAAAAAAATAACAAAATTCATTTTGTAGAACAAAATGGTCAAGATTTCAATGGAACTAGTGAAACAAAATGTAAATGAAGGTGGCCTAGCTGTATTATAGAGCAGTATAAAGCTATATTATACAGCAGTTGTCATAGAAATCATTTGGTACTGTCCAAGAAAAAGAGTAGTCAATCACGGGAAGAGTTTAGGTTTATAAGAGAAAATAATAATGACTATAGAAATCTAGTGTTTCATAAATCCAAATTCTCTAACTTTGGGGATAAGAATGCACTATTTGACAAAAACTGCTGGGAAAATTAGAAATTAGGATGGCAGAAACAAGGCAGTGGTCCACACCTAACACTCTATATTAAGACAAGATTAAAATGGGTTAATGATTTAGACATAAAGTGGGATATTATAAGGAAATTAGAAAAACAAAGAAAGAATGGTTTACCTCTCAGATCTGTAGAGAAGGAAGGAATTTGTGGCCAAAGAAGAACTGGAGTACATTATTGAATGCAAAATGGATAATGTTGGTTATATTAAGTTAAAAACAATTTTGTACAAACTAATGCAGATTAAATTAGAAGGGAAGCAATAAACTGAGAAAGAATTTTTTACATTCAAGGCTTCTGATAAAGGCCTCATTTCTAAAATATATAGAGAATTAACTCAAATTTATAAGAATTCAAGCCACTCTTTAATTAATAAATGGTCAAAGTATATGAACAAGCATTTTTAAATGAATAAATTAAAACTATTGCTTGTCATTATGAAAATATGCTTTAATCATTATTGATCAGAGAAATTCAAATTAAGAAAACTCTGAGGTACCACTATGCATTTCTCAGATTGATTAAAATGACAGGAAAACATAAGGAGGAATGTTGTAGTGGATGTGGGAAAACTGGGACACTAATACATTGTTGTTGGAGTAGTGAACTGATTCAAAAATTTTGGACAACAATTTGGAACTATGGCCTAAGTTTTATTAAACTGAGCATACCCTATAATCAAGCAGTGTTTCTACTGGGTTTGTATTCTAAAGAGATCAAAAAGGAGGGGGAAAGAACTACATGTGAAAAATTTTATAGTTTGAAAATAAAAATATTTTCAAAATTAGTAATAATTGTAAATATTTTTGCACTTTAAGGTTTGTGAAACATTTGATATATAAAATTCATTTTGATGTCCACAACAATCCTGTGAAATAGCTATTATTATTATATCTATACTTACACATATATCTATAGTTTTGTGTGTAAAAAATTTGGCATATATGAAATTATATGTTACTGTTCTGTTGTTTCTTAGTTGTGTCTGATTCTTTGTGATGACTTCATTTGGAGTTTTTTTGTTTTTGTTTTTGTTTTTAAGCAAAAAAACCTCGGTGGTTTGCCTTTTTCTTCTCCAGTTCATTTTATAGATGAGTAAACTGGTAAACAGGATTAAGCAATTTGTTGAAAGTCACACAATAAATCCATATTTGGAGAGGATATACCAACCACTGAATCATCTATCTGCCCCCATGCAGTCATATACATTTATATGTATAGTTCATACATGTATTAGCCATATATACATATTTATTTCATGCATAGTATGTACGTTAAAATGAATGTCTATACAGATATAAACGTTAGAGATATAAATTTACTTGCTTATTGTCACTAAGCAACTCCCAGAGGCATGTTTTGAAGCCAAGTCTTTCTGAGTACAAGTCTAAAATTTTATGAAATTCTAATACAAAAGGATGAAAGATATAACATTATTTAACAATGCACTAAGACCATCAAGTATCTTGTTGATAAATAACTTTCCCAAAATTAAAACAACTATACTTAAGAATGAGTTTTTATATATCAAAATTTCTATCAACTATCCTTTGTTCTGAAATACTATAAAGCTTCTTCAATAAAATTCAACTGACATTAAAGAGATTGATCCAATCATGTACAATGGAAAATCAATGTGTATCCCAAATACAGCTAACCTAAGTAAGATCCAAAGTTATTATTTCAGTCCATTGACACTAGGGTCCTTCACATCAAGCAGTTATCAAGTGAAATAATATTTTGAAAGCAGTTAGCACTGGAATTGTAACACAATAGGAACTTAATAAATGTGTGTTCTGTCCCTTGATTCTTCTTTATTGTTTCTCAAGCAAGACACTTCATCTACTTTTCAGGTATTTTCTCTAACTGACTCAAGTATGAAAAATGTTCTTTCTTCTCATGTCTACCTTTTCAGTATCTTGGCTTCATTCCAATAGCAACTAAAATACCATTTTGTATAAGTATCTTTCTTAGTCCCCATTTATGCTAGTGCACTTCTTTTGCTGATAATTTCAATTTAATTACATATATAGCTTATAATGGTTTGCATGTGTTTCCTCATGGGACTATAAATTCCATGAGAGTAAGCTCTGTATTTATCTTTATTTGTATTCCAAGAAGTCATCATATTGTTTGACACAGCAATCACATAACAACTGCTTGTTAACTGATTGACATTAGTCTAGAAATAAGTGAATCTAGTTCAGGTTTTGCAGATTGAATGTTTCTCTATAAGATGAATTACAAAAAATTACACATGGTCATTAAAATCATTGAGTTTAAATCTTACAAAGTAGATGACTTCTTTTTTAATGTTAAAAATGGCTTATCATATAATAAACCATGAAATGCAGAATTGAGGCACAAGTGAAAAAACCTAAAAGGGAAACAAAGGCAAATTTTAATAGAGATGAACATTTAAAGCAGGGGTTGTCAACTTTTTAGTTTGTCATGTTATCCTTTGTCAATGAGGTAAAGTCTACACCACTTTTCAGAAAAATATGCAGATAATTAAAGGAAACATTAATTTTGAGTTAGAGACCAGTATAAATAATGAAAGTTTTTTTTTTCCCCTCAGTCAACTTTGCAGATCCCATGAAATCTATCCATGAGGCTTAAGATGCCTTTTATAAAGCAACAAAGAATAATGCAACTACATAAAATAATTCTATGTGAATTATCTAAACCTCTCTGTAAAAATGAGTACATTTTTTCAATCATTTTAAAGACATTCTATGGCATAGAGCAATTTTCCCCAAATACTACAACTTTTCAAGCTTCTCCAAAATAGAAATTGTAAGTCAAAAGCAAAGAGACTTTAGCTGTTTCATGAACATCATCAGCAATTTTATGTAGACATAAGAAAATCTAGTAAAATGAGAGTAAAAGAAATGTCAATTAAAATAGCTTTGAACTGTTGAAGATGTCTGTCAAACCACAGTCAGACTTGTATAAATTTAATTATCAAAAAAAATGATAAAACTTTTGCCCAATTAATACAAGGAAAAATGGAAATTAATACTATGTCAAAAGTAAAAATTCCAATTTCATTAGCTAATTAAAACAAGTTTCATGTGTCTATTATATTGATAATAATAAACCCTCTACAGATTGAAATATATATTTTTCATTTTCCTTATATTTTTGTGTGTTTGTGAATGTGTTTTATTTTTCAACGCTCATAATATGAAAATGTTTTGCATGAATTTCTAAAATATTGAATGTTAAAATGGTATGTTAAATGAATGTTAAAATTTTCTCTCCCTCTAAAATCTGTCAGTTCTTGACCTGGGCATGGATAGTATTTTTTTTTCTTTTTTTTTGTCTATTTTGTCTATTTTGTTTATTTGTTTGTTCATTTGTTTGTTTTAACACACATTGCTTTAGGAATCATGCTGGGTGAGAAAAATCAGAGCAAAAGGAAAAGAAAACTATGGGAGAGATTAAAAAATAGAAAAAATAAATGAACACAGCATGTGTGGATTTATATTCAGTCTCTTTAGTTATTTTCCTGTATGCAGATGGCATTTTCTGTCCAAAATCTATTGGGATTGCTTTGAATCATTCAGAAGAACCAAGTCTTTCATAGTTAATCATCACAAATTATTGCTGTTATTTTGTCCCTTGTTTTACTGATTCTGCTTGTTTCAGTCAGCATCAGTTAATGCAAATTTTAGCAAGCCTTTCTAAAATTACTTGTTCATTATGTTTTATGGAACAATAACATTCCATTACCTTCATATACCTAGCTAACATTTTCATCACAAGTCCTTCAAAGTAGTCTTGGATTATTGTATTACTGAGGATAGTTATGAAATTCACAGCAAGTCACCTTACAATATTACTATTATTTTGTATACCACCCATTTCACTTTTCATCAGTTCATGGAAATCTTTTTCAGGTTTTTCAGAGAGCTTCCCCTTCATCATTTCTTAAGCCAAAAAAAAAATCCATCATATCATATGCCACAATTTTTTCAGGCATTCCCCTTTTGGAGAGTATCCCTTTAATTCTTTGTCTCCCTGGAAAACTTCTGATATATTCATTGATTTATACATGTAAGTTCTTTTTGTGTGTGTGTTTTATTGCTTTAAATTCACACACTCAGTGTGTGGTATTGAAGTTATCAGGTAGTTTTTTTTTTTTCTTGCCTCTTTTATGTGTGATATTTTATTTCATTCTGCCTGTCCTTTTCCTTTTCTCACAGTATATTTGCCCCTCACTCTTTGACTTTATTTATTTATTTTTAGATATGATCCCTTCATATTCAACTAACACTTGTGCTCTGTTCTGTGAGCAATCAAAAAGCATTTTGCCCTGGAACTGTGAAGAGGCTCACTGATGACTGTATATTTTATGTATTCTCATCTGTTAGTGCTTCTCCTCATTTGGGTACTTCCACAGAGGACTGTGACCCAAGTTCAAGTATGCATAAAGCACTAGAGTCCTCCCTAACACTTACAAAGAGACCTATTTAATCTCCTTCTTACCAGCTGTTTTTGCTTCTATACAATTTGTGGGATGAGACCTCTGAAAGTCACTGCTTCTACTGATACTGGTTTAGTGCCACCCAAGAACACCTGCTGGTTTTCTGGATCTGTGCTGGTGTGGCCTGTGCTTGCCTGTGCTCCACTCTCACCTAGATGGAACAAACCTTTCCTGCTAACCTTCTATATTGTCCTGTGCTGGAAAATTGTATCACTTCATCTTTCTGTGGTTTTGACGCTCCAAAATTTATAATCATTATTTAAAGATATTTTAGGAGGTTGGTGGAGAGCTTGGGTGAATTCCTGCCTTAACTCTATCATACTAATTCTACTTCTCATATTAAGTTTCTGAAAAATATATATGGATATAGAAAATTAAAATATGGTTTACAAACAAAATGTGTCCTTTTTAAGCCTTAATAAAATCATAATAATGCAGCAAAGTTATGGAGCAAATTAGATGAGGAAACTGCATAAGACACTGAATCTGAAATCAAGAAAAATTGAGTTGCAATTTGACATTACTTTCTAATTACATGACTTTGTACAAGTCATCTTTCAGTTTCCCTCTCTGTAATATGGGGGAAATAATGGTACCCACCTTCCAAAGATGTTGAAAAGATAAGCTTGGTTACTATTTATAAACTACTATACTAGCCCACAAAATGTTATAAAAATTTAACTGTTATTATTACTTTATATACAACATGCTTTGAAGTTACTTTCCTGAATATCCATTTGTATCAGTTGTCTGGGTTCCCCCTCAGGGTGCTATGATTAATTCTGAGGGGGTTAGATATTTTTTTTTCCTAAGGCTTTAGCTCATGGGCCTGCACATATGTAATTTCTCTCTTCCCATGAAGAGTTGATATTGATGACCCATATTGAAATATCATTTAGAAACAAAATAGTATTATGGACCGGAATATTATGGGGAGGATTCAAGGACAATAATGAGGTTTTGTTATTTTAGTGGTGGTGGTGATAGTGATTTGGTTGAGTAGGAAGTGATAGGTTCTATCCCCTGATGGAACAATATTAAATGATGTCACAGGGATTAAAAAAAAGTGATTAATTGTTCATCATTTATTTTTGTTGTTTTTAATTTTTTCTACTTAATAGTATTTCTTTTTTCTAATTACACATTAAAGATGCTTTTCAACATTCATTTTTGTAACAGAATTCCACTTTTTTTTTCCTTTCTCATTTGCTTTCCACTTTGTCAAGACAGCAAGCAATCTTATATAGGTGATGCATGTACAATAATTTAAAATATATTTTATATTAGTCATGTACAACTCTTATTTTGATCCTACCCATATCAATTAAAGTAAAATAATTTATAACAGGAAAACTCACTTTCAATAATTCAGGTTAGGGAGAAGCATAGGCATTTTAAAATATCATGATAAGATTTGAAAATTATATTAAACTGCAAAAGAGCAATGACACATGACATGGCTTCTAAAAAGTTAATATGTTGTATTAGACTAAGAAACATATTGCTCAAAAATGGAGAACTAACATTTATGCTATATCACCAATAGTCAGAAGACCATTTGCAATATGTAATACTAGGAGCCACAATATCCAAAAAAAATTAAACTAGAAAATGTTCAGGAAAGAGTAACCAAGATGGAGAGATTATAGGAAAATACATCATTTGAGGATCACTTTAGGCATATGTAATGTAAAGAGAAGAATATTTACAGGGATCACATCTCTCTTTACTTGTTTGAACAAGCTATCTTCTGGAAAAGAAGTTATGCCTGTTCCCAGATAACAAAACTAGGAGCAATTGATGGAAATTAAAATGAGGTAAATCTCAGTATGTTGGAAGGAAAAATTTCTTAAATCATAACTATCCAAATGGATATGTAGGAAACTTTCCTGATTGGATGCCTTTAAGCAAATGATTTATGAAGGCTCTCAAAAAACAAAATTATTTCTAGGTATGGTTTGGTCCAAATGATTCCTAAGTTCCTTACTCACTTTAATTTTGTGAATCTGATATTCAAGTGATGTAATCAAAATTTCTTATTATAGACTTTAAGAAAAATCTTGATGAATCAGTTCTGTAAGATTTCTCTTATGGAGAAAGGAAACCTTCCACTCAGTAAATGATTGTCAAGAACAAGAAATTTTCTATAAATTTACACATTTATATTATTATTCCTTATCCTTATAGCAATTTCATGTTGTGTAATTGCTTCACAGAAAATCCTCTAATGCTCTGATATTTGTAAAGGCTCCCTGAATTGCAATCTGCTACTTTTATCAAGAGTCTTAGGCTTAATTCTAAATAAATTAATCAAACCTTAAAAGAACCACCAAATAGAAATAGTTATAGTGTGATCTCTGCAGATCATAAAGGACGAGTACCAACATTGCTCAGACCTGTTTATATTAGCTTTTTTTTTATTATATATTTCATTGCATATGTCAGAAGCAACAGAACCCAACTTTATATACTCTTTCTACCATAAAAGACAAAGGATACTATGTCATATTAGTACAGTTTATTCATATTCCGGAGTATTGTCAGGAAACCCTTAAGAAAAAATGGATCAGTTGTAATGCAACAATTTCTATGCTTGTGTAATGTGGACTGCTTTTTGGTGATAACATTTTTATTCAATTATGTCTGCAAGCATCATAACTTCTATTGATGAACATGGATTGGCATACTTGTTTAAGCCTATAATGAACTAAATGTTACACAGAAGACAATTTTCCTCTTCATTTACTTTAATTTATTCAAGTTGTAAATATCATTGCCTTCCATGATTATGGAATAAATCTCACTGTAGGATCAATTACCACAGTTTAAGAATTAGACTTAAGAATTGTGTTGTAATTATGAATGTTTAGGAGTATCTATTGCCATTGACCACAGCTCTTTGAAAAATATTTGGAAACCTAATGAATGGCAGGTAACTCTGATGTTGGGCTACCAGGCATATAATAATTAATATTATTGTAACATATTTATTCAAATTCAGTTTATTTCATCATTTTCCTATTTATCTACCTACAGAGGTGCTCACTGTATTTACTAAATGTTTGGACATAATTATGTACTTTAAAAATGCTGATTTTTTTGAGTCTCAAGAATTTCCATATTAAACCTTTTCTTTTTAACATGCAGTGAGCAAAATCTGATAATGATTTTGCCACCACTGCTATGGAAATATGCTTAGCACTAAAGTGTAAAGGGAAAATACTTGTGCAAATCAATAGAGCTCATTAAAAAGAATGATCATTTAATTGTGAATCTTTTTTTTTATATTTAGTTTAGTGAACTATTAGGAGTTCACTAATAAATATAATGGCATTAATGTAAGAGTTCATACACATTAATCATCCAATTTTTATAATTATATTATCATGATGAAATTATTTTAGATATTTTAATAATGAAGATTATTAAAAATTTTTACCTTTCAAAAATATTTTGTTGATAAAAAAATAACATAAAGAAGCTTATTGGTCAAAGCGTGAAAGAAAAAATGCAAAACATACATTAGCACAATGAGACCATGTTAATAGTTTTGTTCAACAAAACATTTACATTATATTACATTGCATTATTTAATTTCAGGAAACTTTTATTTACAGATCCACCTAACTCTCTAGATTGGACATACCTTAGAAGCAATATTAGAGATCAGACAGTTGGAAATTCCTTGAGGAAAATTCTCAACATGATTATATATAGGGGTGCGTATATACCTAAAATGGATTATTGAAATGAAGCAGGTTCCCTGAGCCAGTTAGGCAGAAAGTATTTCTTGAACCAAATCATCACCAGCATTTACTTAGTTCTCTAATGTACATTATATGGATAAAAATTGTTTGATTCATCATAGCTTGGAGCAATTCCTATTGAAATACATGAACCATCAAATGACTCACACATACTAATCAAGTTAACTGAAAGATCATTTTAATAAATGGTGGAGATCAGCTATAATGAATCTTTTAGTCAATCAACATTCAGGCTTATAAATACATATTATTACAGAGATGTAAAAATAGACTTTTTCTTTGAGGGAAGTAAAGTGTTATAGTGTAAAACATGTTGCATTTGTACAGTCAGAAGACAGGGTAACAAATCCCTTGTTACCTGTGTGACCTTATTAGAGTCATGTCAACTTTGAATCTCAGTTTTGTCCATTTTTAAAAGTCTATTTGAATTTGAAGGTAACATGACATGTTACATTTTAACTAAGGTTATTAGAGGAGGAAGAATAGTCAGTGTAGCATGATACTTTAATTTTTAAAAGCCCTGCCTTAGAAGCAGAAGGCCTGTGATGGGATTGAAATTTTTTTCTATGTACATGACAATATCCTGTTCTGAAGCTTTTCTCATTTGTAAAAGGAGGGAAATGGATTAGATTTTTTTTAGGTCCCTTCTGGTACTAAATTTTATGACATATTCAAAAGTCAAAGCCTATTGTTCATATGTGAATTGCAGCCTTTGGATGCTTTTAAGATTGAACTTTAACTTTAAATAAAGGATGTTCAAATGATTATGAGCTTTCTTCGTGTTTAAATACAACAACAATCTGAATTCATCTGGGTAAGCACTCCCTGCATCAATGCAAATCACAATTCCTCTCCACTAAAATAGATGCTATGTCTTGAAAAACTCCATCAATACAACAGGGTTTTGATAGGTTATATATAGCCAACAGTCTAAACATATGTTTCTTACATATGAGTGTATCGGTTGCACATGAATACAATGATTTGGTTTAAAAAAAACCTATAATAATGAAAGACAAATCCTGTAAATTTTTTCATTCAGCAGTTAGAGAATTTGCTTCATTCCATAGTGAAAATTAAGAAATTAACTAAGAGAAATTAAGAGAAAACAAAGAAACAGCAATGGTATAACAGACATGCATTTTTCACATTAATGGTGCTTCTGCCATCACTTACCTTTCTATATGGTAAGTTCCAAAGCTCTGTAAATACATTACTAAGGTTTAGGTGGAAGATTTGGTTTCTTTTTTTTTTTTTTTTTCTCCATTCCTCAAAAAAAAAAAAAAAAAAAAAAAACCTCTCTAAATTTAACATGATCATTTTTTTCGGGTTCTTATAGCCCCAGGGTCATTCTTGGTCATTTTGTTCTTTGTGCTCTTCTTACTTTTATTCAATTTAAATGTATAATGATTTTTAAATGTATATGAAATACTCGTAATCACTAACTCATCAAATTGACTGTTAAATTTTTCTGGAGAGCCACACAGAGAAAATCATGATGGAGATATATGCATTTAGAGGGTCAAAAGTGAATTGTCTTTCCCAAACTTATGTGGTGGAAATATAATGTGAACGAATTATGATTTTTTTTAAGTTTCTGTTCTGCCATTGACCTTTTAGGAAATAGCTCCTACATTAAGCATGGAAACACTTGGGACTTAACAGTTACAGAGAAGTTAGGCAATTCAAAAATGTCACAAGCAGAAGAATTAAAATGAAATAAGGACCTTTACATTTCAACTTTCTCTTCAGTTGTATTTAGTTCATGTAACTTTCTTACATTATCACTTTTCTTAAAGGTCACCCATATTTGTTGTCAATAAATTGATTGAGTAATTTGAATAATCCAAACAAAGAAAAGAGATGAAATAATTGTTAGTGAACATGTATGTATATATATGTACATATATATATAGCAAATATTTCTCTTTTTGCTTTTTAAGAAGTTATGATTATGATCATATATGTGAATGTATAATATATATATATATATATATATTAAATATTTTCTTTTTGTTTTTAACAAGTTATGATTTTATGACACATATGTGTGTACATATATATATGTATATATATATATGCATATATTTTTTATATATGTATATATAAAATCTTCAAATTATCCTATCATTATCAGACTTTGTATTCTTGAGGGCTATACATTGACCAGGTAGCTTTTTTTTAATCTTCACCAAGCTTTTGTCCTATCACAATCCTGGATATTAAATAAATAAAACTATATATTTTGATTCATGACTATATCACTATTTTGTTACTACTTCCAAAGATTGGTTCATCTATCATAATGTTTTTTCTGAGTAATATAGTCATTACTTCATGAAATGGCATACTTTAGAGGTTTATAATTAGAGCTGTTTTACATAAAGAATCATCCTAAATGCTTTTTAGCTGAGAAAGGAACTTAAATATCTAGGTATTCTGAATAGTTAAAACATTTTCTATTCATGATTTTGAAAAAATAAATCAATCCATATATATACATATTTATTAATTTCTTATAAAATCAGGCATTGTGCTAGAGTCAAGGTATTTAAAGGCAAAAGTAAAACTATTGTTGCCCCAAGTAACTTACATATAGTGTGTTAAGGCTACATGGCATAAATAAATATGTAGAACATATTTCTAAAATAAAGGCAAGGTCATTTTTTATTAAAGCTTTTTACTTTTTTATTATAACTTTTAATTTACAAGATATATGCATGTGTAATTTTTCAGCATTGATATTGCAAAACCTTTTGCTCCAGTGTTTCCCCTCCTTCCCTCCACCCCCTCCCCCAGATGGCAGGTTGACTAATGCATGTAAAATATATTAAAGTATATGTTAAATACAATATATGTATATGTGTCCATACAGTTATTTTGTAAAATTTTTACTTTAAAAATATATGCATGGATAATTTTTTAACATTTATCCTTGCATAGACATGTGTTCTAAATATTCCCCTCCTTCCCCCAACTCCTCTCCTAGATGGCAAGCAATCAAATATTAGTTATTCAAGTTAGAATAGACGTTAAATCCAATAAATGTAAACATTTATACAAATCTTGCTGCACAAGAAAAAATCAGATCAAAAAGGAAAGAAAATGAGTAAGAAAACAAAATGCAAGCAAATGACCACAAAAAGAGGCAAACTGTCATGTTGCGATCTACACTCAGTTCCCAGAATCCTCTCTCTGGGTGTAGATGATTGTAATGTTCTGTTGTCTCGAGAGATTGCTGAGTGTTCTCTGGGAGATCTGCTGTCTCAACTCAATCTCTCTGCCAGATTCTTCTTCCTGTAGAGAGCCGCCAATTCTGACCTAGAGTAGAGACCCTTCCTCCTCCAGAGTGCCACCCTCTTTTATCCTCCCAGAGAATGGGTGTGGGATAATGCAAGGGCTTGTGGGAAAATTACTTCTACCAATGAACTTGCTCCTTTTAAACATTAAGCTCCTCCCCAGAAGTTCAAAGGGGTTAAACTCTGATTAAAGGCGGGAACTAGAGAATTGTTAAATACTGACTTAGCACTTAGTAAGAACCCATCATCTCATTATCTCATTAGCACTTAGTAAGAACCTAACATCTCCCCCTTTCTTTTCACTGAGCATCAGTTGATTTAAGTCTCTCCAAGCCTCTCTGTATTCATCCTGTGGGTCATTTCTTACAGAACAATAATATTCCATAACATTCATATACCATAATTTACCCAACCATTCTCAATTGATGGACATCCATTCATTTTGCAATTTCTAGCCACTATGAAAAGGGCTTCCACAAACATTTTGGCATATACAGTTCCCTTTCCCTTCTTTAGTAGTTCCTTGGGATATAAGCCCAGTAGTAGCAGTGCTGGGTCAAAGGGTATACACATTTTGATAACTTTTTGTGCATAATTCCAGATTGCTCTCCAGAATGGTTGGATTCTTTCACAACTCCACCAACAATGCACCAGTGTCCCAGTTTTCCCACCGTCCCTCCAACATTCATCATTATTTGTTCCTGTCATCTTAGCCAATCTGACAGGTGTATAATGATATCTCAGAGTTGTCTTAATTTGCATTTCTCTGATCAATAGTGATTTGGAAAACTCTGTCATATGAGTGGAAATAGCTTTAATTTCATCATCTGAAAATAGTCTGTTCATATCCTTTGACCATTCATCAATTGGAGAATGGCTTGATTTCTTACAAATTAAAGTCAATGCTCTGTATATTTTAGAGACCAGGCCTTTATCAGAACCTTTAACTGTAAAAATGTTTTCCCTATTTGTTACTTCCCTTCTAATCCTGTTTGCATTAGTTTTGTTTGTACAGAAACTTTTTAATTTGGTGTAATCAAAATTTTCTATTTTGTGATCAATAATGGTCTCTAGTTTTCCCTTGGACACAAACTCCTTCCTCCTCCACAAGTCTAAGAGGTAAGCCATCCCATGTAACTCCAATTTATTTATGATTTCGTTCTTTACGCCTAAATCTTGGACCCATTTTGACCTTATCTTTGTATGTGGTGTTAAAGGTAAGTCCATGCCTAGTTTCTGTCATATTGATTTCCAGTTTTCCCAGCTGTTTTTTGTCAAATAATGAATTCTTATCCCAAAATTTGGGATCTTTGGGTTTATCAAACACTAGATTGCTATTTTTATTCACTATCTTGCCCTGTGAATCCAACCTATGCCACTGATCAACTAGTCTATTTCTTAGCCAATACCAAATGGTTTTGGTGACTGTTGATTTATAATATAGTTCTAGATCACATGCAGCTAGACCATCTTCATTTAATTTTTTTTTTCATTACTTCCCTTGAAATTCTCGACTTTTCTTGTTCCATATGAATTTTGTTGTTATTTTTTCTAGGTCATAAAAATAGTTTCTTGGGAGTCTGATTGGTATAGCACTAAATAAATAGATTAGTTTAGGGACAATTGTCATCTTAATTATATTTGCTTGGCCTATCCAAGAGCACTGAATGTCTTTCCAGTTATTTAAATCTGACTTTATTTTTGTGGCAAGTGTTGTGTAATTTTGCTCATATAATTCCTGACTCTCCTTGGGTAGATATATTCCAAAATATTTTATACTATCGACAGTTATTTTGAATGGAATTTCTCTTTGTATCTCTTGCTGTTGGATTGTGTTGGTAATGTATAAAAATGCTGAGGATTTATGTGGATTTATTTTGTATCCTGCAACTTTGCTAAAATTCTGAATTATTTCTAATAGCTTTTTAGCAGAGTCTTTGGGGTTCTCTAAGTATACCATCATATCATCTGCAAAAAGTGATAATTTGATTTCCCCCTTTCCTACGCTAATTCCTTGAATCTCTTTCTCGGCTCTTATTGCCGAGGCTAGATTTTCTAGTACTATATTGAATAGTAATGGTGATAATGGGAAACCTTATTTCACTCCTGATCTTATAGGGAAAGGTTCTAGTTTATCACCGTTACATATGATGTTTACTGAAGGTTTTAAATATATGCTCGTTATTATTTTAAGGAATAGTCCATTTATTCCTATACTCTCAAGCGTTTTTAGTAGGAATGGATGTTGTATTTTATCAAATGTTTTTTCTGCATCTATTGAGATGATCATATGGTTTTTATTAATTTGATTATTAATATGGTCAATTATACTAATAGTTTTCTTAATATTAAACCAGCCCTGCATTCCTGGTATAAATCCCACTTGGTCATAGTGTATTATCCTGGGGATGATTTTCTGAAGTGTTTTGGCTAATATCTTATTTAAGATTTTAGCATCAATATTCATTAAGGAAAATGGTCTATAGTTTTCTTTCTCAGTTATCAATCTACTTGGTTTAAGTATCAGTACCATGTCTGTGTCATAAAAGGAAATTGGTAGGACTCCTTCAATCCATATTTTTTCAAATAGTTTATCTAGCATTGGAGTTAGTCGTTCTTTAAATATTTGGTAGAAATCCATCTGGTCCTGAGGATTTTTTTCTTAGGAAGTTGGTTAATAGCTTGTTCTATTTCTTTTTCTGAGATGGCACTATTTAGGGTATTTTCTTCTTCCTCTGTTAATCTGGGCAAGCTATATTTTTGAAGGTTTTCTTCCATTTCATTTAAGTTATTGAATTTATTGGCATAAAGTTGAGCAAAGTAGCTCCTAACTATTGTTCTAATTTCCTCTTCATTAGTGGTGAGTTCTCCCTTTTCATTTTCAAGGCTAACAATTTCCTAACAATCTTTTAAGAATTTTTAAGAATTTTTAAGAATTTAGATGCTGCACCACTTGGTGCATATATGTTTAATATTGATACTGCTTCATTATTGATGCTACCCTTTAACAGGATATAATACCCTTCCTTATCTCTTTTAATTAGATCAATTTTTGTTTTTGCTTGATCTGAGATGAGGATGGCTACCCCTGCTTTTTTGGCTTTGCTTGAAGTATAGTAGATTCTGCTCCACCCTTTTACTTTTAGTTTGAATGTATCACCCTGTTTCAGGTGTGTTTCCTGTAAGCAACATATAGTAAGATTCTGACTTTTAATCCAGTCTGCTAACTGCTTCCTCTCTATGAGGCAGTTTGCCCCATTCACATTTATGGTTAGAAGGACTAATTCTATATTGCTTGTCATCCTATTAACCCCTGCTTATGATTTTCCTCTTTCCTTCCCTCTTACCCTCCTATCCAGTATTAAACTGGTGAACACCACTTGCTTTTCACAGCCCTCCATTTTTAGGATCCCTCCCCCACCTTAAAGTTCCCCCCTTATTTTACCCCTTTCCCTTACAATTTCTATATTCCCTTCCCCTTAGCTTACTCCTTCCCTCTCACTTTTCAATGAAGTGGAAGAAGTTTCACCATGAATCGAATATGTCTATTGGTATATACTGTGTTCATTTCCCTCCTTTCTTTCTCTCAGATATAATAGATTACCTTTGCCTCTTCATGAGATGTAGTACCACCACTTTACCCTTTTTTTGATATAATTTCCTTTCCACCTCTAGTTTCTAAGACAAATTGTAGATATGTTTTTTACATATTTTTTGGCAGAAGTATAGTTCTCAAGATTTCTTTTTACCTTTTTAGAAATCTCTTGAGTTCTTTATTTGAAGATCAAACCTTTTATGTAGGTCTTGTTTTTTCATCAGGAATAGATGGAATTCATTTATTTTGTTAAATTTCCATCTTCTTCCCTGGAAAACAATGCTCATTCTTGCTGGGTAAGTTATTCTTGGCTGCATATCAAGTTCCTTAGCCTTTTGGAATATCATGTTACCCTCTGTTTCCAAAACATCTGGGCAGTTATCTTTGATAATTTCCTGGAAAATACTGTGTAAGCTCTTTTTTTTCCTCATACTTTTTAGGGAGTCCTATTATTCTCAAATTGTCTCTCCTGGATCTGTTTTCCAGTTCTGTTGTCTTTCTAATAAGGTACTTGACATTCTTTTCAATTGTTTCATTTCTCTGGTTTTGCTTGACAACTTCTTGGTTTCTCCTTGATTCATTCATTTCTACTTGTTCGAGTCTAATTTTCAATGATGTATTTTCTTCACTCACTTTTTTATTTCTTTTTGTAATTGTTCTATTGTGTTTTTAAGGAAATTTTTTTCTTCTATGGCATTTTTTTGCATTTTATTTTTTTAGAGAGCTGATTTCTTTATCCAGCTCACTAATCCTGTTTTCCTTGGAGTTGTTTACTTTTTCCAGCTCACTAATCCTGTTTTCCATGGAGTTGTTTATATTTTCCAATTCACTAATCCTGTTTTCCTTGGAGTTATTTGCCTTTTCTAATTGACTAATATTATTTCTCAATGATTTGATCTCTTTATCCACTCTGTATAACTTCTCCAGGCTCTCTTTCCAAGCTTCCCTTTCCTTTACCCATTTCTCTTCTAGCTCTGTTGTGAGAGCCTTTTTGATTTCCTCTATGAGGTTCTTTTGTATTAAGGAGCAGCTCATATCCCCCTTAGGGGATTCCTCTGGGAACCGTCTGTTTTTAGTCTCCTCAGTATTTGAAGTCTGCTCTCTCTCCATACAGAAGCTGTCAATGGTTAGAGTCCTTTTGAATTTTTTGTTCATTTTGTCAAGAGCAGAATAGAAGAAACATATTGACAAGAGAAACAATAGGTCTGTTTTTGGGGGGATGGGGCTGGATGGTATTAATGGGCTTCCTCTTCAGACTGGGGATAGGGCAGCAGAAAGCCACTAACAGGACAGTGATGGCTGCGCTGTGTCTGTGCTCTGAGGCTCTGAGAACTCGGAGTCACTCCAGATGGGGGTGGGGGTGGCCTGTTTCGGAGAGATGATAGCTTTCCGGGGTTTTAATCTTTGCCTACGGTGTTTACACCCTCTCTGTTGCTCCTGGCTTGCTGCCAAGACAGAATATCCACAGTGGGGTAATAGTCTTTTTGCAGAAATGGCAGAGATTGTATCCCTCCCCTCTCAGGTCTGAACTGTGTGAGCTGTCTGTCTTGCTCTGGCTTGCCTGCCCTCAATCTGGACCCAGTCTGTTCAACCCTCCCCCAAGCAAACACAGACCTTCTCTGGCGAATTTCAAGGATGTCTTCTCTTGGTGATTATTTGATGGTTTCTTTTCTGGTCAAGCATTAACTATGAGGCTTGTCATGAAGTAAGTCCTGAGAGAAAACAAGGAGCTCAAGCAGCTGTCTGCCCCCATGCCGCCATCTTTGCTGGAAGTTCGCCATAAAAATAATTTGGTAGGACTCCTCCTTTCCCTATTTTTTTCAAATATTTTATATAGTACTGAGATTAATTGTTCTTTGAATGTTTGGTTGAATTCACATGTAAAACTATCTGACCCTGGAGATTTTTGTCTTAGGCAGCTGATTAATAATAGCTAGTACTATTTATTTTTTCTAAAATGGGGCTATTTAATTATTGAAATTATTTCCTCTTCTGTTAGCCTGCACAATCTATATTTTTGTAGATATTCTTTCATATCATTTAGATTATCAGATTGGGAGTAGAACCAAGATGGCAGAGATAACACATGCATCATTCTAAGCTCCCTTTCTACCTCACTAGTAATTACCAAATTAAGCCTTAGAAATAGTGCTTCACTGATAAAATCCACAAATATTGAGAAGATTCCAGGTTACAAGCCAAAAATAATCTGGAAGATCGCTAGAAAAGGTTTGTTCTGATCACCTGGAGCAGACCAGTGCAGGCAGGGAGGTACAGGTTGGGGGCAGTCTCCATGAGTGAAGATTTTTCAGGGAGGACTCTACCACAGGTTGGCTGCCCTGCTTTAGTTGCAAAGCAGTAGATCAGCAGAGAAGTTAAAGCCAAAAGTAGAGCATACTCCAAAAAAAAAACAAAACAAAAAAAAAACAACAACAACAGAATCTAATAGGACCTAGCTACAGCCACCCAACACTGAAAGTAACTCAGCACAGACCATAGCAAAGCCGTAGCCCCATTCTGTAGCTCAGGGCTGTTGCTGGGACAGTAACACTTCTGATCACCAGCGCTGTGCTCCCCAGGACAGAGACTTTGGGGCTTTTCTCTGGGAAGCTACTAAACAGCACAATAGGGTTCTGCCTGGGGCAGTGACACTTTCACTGCTCAGTCACTTGTCCCAGGGCAGACACTGATCTGCACAGCAGGGTTCTTCCTGGGGCAGCCATAAGTCTATGGGGTGAGGGAGGGGCTCTGCCTGAAGCAATAGAAATTTCCCATCCCAAGGTGCTTCCCAGGGCAGAGATACTTCCACTGCTGAGTTCTTCCAAGGGCACTTCTGCAGCTCACCTTCTCTTAGCAGCCTGGTTGCAGGACAGCCTAAAGAGGAAGCTGATAACCTCCTTGCCCTGAAGGAAGGCCTTAAGGGCTTTAAAAAAAATGAGTAAAAAAGCCAAGCTTACACTACTTCTATACAGAAAGAGAGCAGGTTTTCAACCCCAAGGAGACTAATAGTAGTCTCCAGATGAAACCCCAAAAGAGTTTGTAACTTACTTCCCATTACACAAGGCTTTCCCATAAGAAATTATAAAAGATCTTAAAAGGGAGCTAGAAGAAAAATGGGGAAAGGAAAGAGAAGCTCTGCAAGAGAGTACAGAAAAGACATATAATATGCTAAAAGAAAAATTGATAAAGTGGAAAAAGAAAACAACTTCATGAAATGTGAATTGGAAAAGGTAAAGAACTCCAAGGGAGTGCAGAGAAACAGAATTTGTGAATTAGAAAAGATAAAGAAATCACAGGAAATTAGGATTTGTGAATTGGAAAAAATAAAATAACTCAGTTAAAAATTAGTGAAATGAAAAAAAAAACTCAATAGAGCAAGCAACTCATTTAAAAACTCAATTGGACATTTACAAACAAAGTAAAAACAAAAAACAAACTAATGAAGAAAATAATCCATTAAAATCAGAACTGAACAACTAGAAATGAATGATTCATTGAGACATCAAGAATCAGTCAAGCAAAACAAATAAAATAAAATAAAATAAAATAAATGATAAAATAGAAAAACAACAGACCTAGAAAATAAATCTAGGAGACATAATCTAAAGATTACACGACTTACAGCAAACTATCAAAGAGGATTGCCTAGATGTAATAGAATCAGAAGGTAAAATAGGTATTTAAAATTTTTATTGAATGCCTTCTGAAAGAGACCTTAAAAGAAAAACTCCAAGGGATATTGTGGATAAATTTTCAGGACTATCAGACTAAGGAAAAAATATTACAAATATCCAGAAAAAAAATTCAAATACCAAGGAGTCACAATAAGGATCCCTCAGGATCTAGCTGCTTCCATGCTAAAGGATTGAAGGTCCCAGAATCTGACATTCAAAAAGGCAAAATACCTTAAAATGCAGCCAAGAATAAACTACCTATCTAAGTTGACCATTGTCTTTCAGGGAAGAAAACAGGAGAATTAAATGTATTTCTATTGAAAAATCCAGAACTAAACAAAAAATATGACCTCCAACTATAGGACCCAAGAGAAGCAGAAAAAAGTAAAAAAAAAAAAAAATTCTTGAGAACTGTATTTCTGTTATGGAAATACATAAAGATTGCTGTATAATTTGATTTTACTGATATAATATAAAAAAGTAGAAATGGAGATAGTATCAGAAAAAGGGAAAAGAGGAGATAAAAAGGGGGAAACTATATCCCACGAAGAGGGAAAGGAAACCTATCATATTTGAGAGAATTTAGGGAGGGGAGGAACATTGTTCTCATCAGATTTTGGCTCTAAGAGAATATAATTGACATATTTGGTTTACAGAGAAATTTCTCTCACCTCACTAAAAAGTAGGAGAGGAAAAGGGAAAAGTAAAAGAATAACAAGGCAAAGATATAAGAAAGGGGAAGGGGTTCAAAGGGGATGGGAGGAATTCTAAAGTGGGAAAGCTGCATAAGGCAAGTGGTGTACTTAAGTTTAATACTTAAGAGGGGGGGGTAAATGGGGAAGGAAAAAAAGAAAACCATAAGCTGGGGATAGTAAGATGGCAGGAAATACAAAATTAGTAATTTTAACCATAAATGTGAATGGCATGAACTCTCCCATAAAGTAGAGGTGGATAGCAGACTGGATCAAAAGACAGAACCCTGCAATATGTTGTTTACAGGAAATACATTGAAACAGGGAGATGCATACTGAGTAAAGGTAAAAGGCTAGAACAGAATCTATTATGTTTGAGGTGAAGTCAAAAAAGCAGGGGTAGCTATCTTTATCTCATATGAAAAAAAAAAGCAAAAATTAATATAATTAAAATAGATAAGGAAGGAAATTATATCTTGCTAAAGTGTAGCATAGACAATGAAGCAATAGCAATTCTAAACATATATGCACCAATTGGTATATCATCTATCTTCGTAAAGGAAAAGTTAAGAGAGTTGTAAGAAGTAGACAGAAAAAAATTACAATAGTGGGAGTTGCACTCTCAGAACTAGATAAATCAAACCAAAAAAGAAATAAAAAAGAAGTTAATGTAATAAATATAATACTAGAAAAGTTAGATATGATATATCTGTGGAGAAAACTGAATGTAGATAGAAAGGCATACACTTACTTCTCAGCAGTTCATGGAACCTATAAAAATTGACCATACATTAGGACATAAAGACCTCAAAATTAAATGCAGAAAGGCAGAAATAGTAAATGCATTCTTTTCAGATCATGATGCAATAAAAACTACATTCAACAAAAAACTAGATATAAGTAGACCAAAAAGTAATTGGAAACTAAATAATCTTATCCCAAAGAATGAATGGGTGAAACAGCAAATCATAGACATAATTAACAATTTCCCCCAAGAGAATGACAACAATGAGACAACGTACCAAAGTTTTTGAGAAGTAGCCAAAGCAATTATAAGGGAACTTTTTATATCTTTAGAGGCTTACTGGAATACAATAAAGAAAGAGAAGATTAATTAATTGGGCTTTCAACTTAAAAAGGTAGAAAAAGACCAAATTTAAAACCCCCAAACAAATACTAAACTTGAAATTTTAAAATTAAAAGGAGTAATTGATGAAATTGAAAATATAAAAAAAATAATTAATAAATAAAACTAAGAGTTGCTTTTATGAAAAAAAAAACTATTAAAATATATAAACATTTGGTAAATAAGATTAGGAAAAGGAAAAAAAAAACAAAATAAAATTGTTATTCTTAAAAATGAAAAGGGAGAACTTAGAAGAGGAAATCAGAGCAATAATAAGAGTTACTTTGCTCAATTTTATATCAATAAATCTGATAACCTAAGTGAAATGGATGACTACCTTCTAAAAGACAGGTTTCACAGAATAAAAGAGGAAGAAATAAATTGCTTAAATTGTCTCACTTTAGAAAAAAGAATTAGACCAAGCTATTAATCAACTCCATAAGAAAAAATCCCTAGGACCAGATGGATTTACATGTGAATTCTACCAAACACTTAAAGAACAATGAACTCCAATATTATATAAACTATTTGAAAAAAATAGGGAATGAAGAACTCCTACAAAATTTATTTTATGACACAGACATGATATTGACACCTAACCAGGTAAAACATAGAAAGAAAGTTGTAGACCAATCTCACTAATGAATATTGATGCTAAAATCTCAAATGAAATATTAGCAAAAAGATTACAGAAAAACATCCCTAAGATAATACACCATGACCAAGTAGGATTTATACTAAGAATGCAGGGCTCATTCAATATTAGGAAAACTATTAGCATAATTGACCCAAATTAACAAAAACATATAATCATATCAATAGATGCAGAAAAAGCACTTGGTAAAATCCAACATCCATTCTTATTGAAAATACTTGAGACTTGGGGAGGCGGAGCCAAGATGGTGGAGAAGTTGCGACTGTGTAAGCTCCTTTCTTCCCTCACAACCAACTAGATTTAATCAGCCTCAGAAATAGCTCTGGACTGATAGAATCCACAAGGACTGGAAGCACAACTTACCAGCTGAAGAGAATCTGGAGTTTCAACAGGAAAGGTCAGCTCCCAGGGGAGGAAGAAGAGAGGCCAGCACAGACGGTGGGGTAGTGGCACACTGCGCTGATTGTGCTGGGGAGGGCTCTGGGATCAGAGAAGCCACTGAGATAGAAGAATCTGGCACAGGCTGTTAGCTCTTCTCTGCTTATAATACAGCAGTTCAGAAGAGAAATCAAGCCAACTTAATTTAAAAACAGATTGGATCTTCCCGGATCCCGGGGGTGACTCAGCAGATCTCGGCACTGTGGGTATGGCCAACTTAGGCTATCCAGGGCTTTCACCTGGGGATAGTTAAGAGATTGAAAAGTGGGCGGGGCGGTAACTCATAGTGCCTGGCTCAGCTGGAGGCTGTGGAACTCAGACCCGGAAGTCCCAGAGAAGCGGAACCTTTGAACTAGGGATCATGGTTTCTGGCAGACAATTCCAGTTTGAGCGCAGAGGCTTTTCACGTCACCTACTGCTGACATCCACTCCCCATGGGGACCCATAGGCTAGGCTTTGATTCGCCTATACTGTTCAGTCTCAAACCTCAGGGAAGCCACTGGAGCACACCAACAAAACACAACAGGAAGAGATACAAAGAGAAATTCCATTCCAAACAAATGTTGAGAGTATAAAGTATTTGGGAATCCATCTACCAAAGAATAGTCAGGAATTATATGAGAAAAATTACAAAACACTTGCCACAAATATAAAGTCAGATTTAAATAATTGGAAAGACATTCAGTGCTCTTGGATAGGCCGAGCGAATGTAATAAAGATGACAATACTCCCCAAACTAATCTATTTATTTAGTGCAATACCAATCAGACTCCCAAGAAACTATTTTAATGACCTAGAAAAAAATAACAAAATTCATATGGAAGAAAAAAAGGTCGAGAATTGCAAGGGAACTAAAGAAATAAAACTCAGAGGAAGGTTGTCTAAGTGTACCTGATCTAAAACTATATTATATAGCAGCAGTCACCAAAATCATTTGGTACTGCCTAAGAAATAGAACCGTAGATCAGTGGAACAGACTAGATACAAAGGGCAAAAAAGGGTACATCTAAAGCAATCTAATCTTTGACAAACCCAAAGATATCAACATTAGGGACAAAAATTCATTATTTGGAAAAAACTGTTCAGAAAACTGGAAATTAGTATGGCAGAAATTAGATATGGATCCACACTTAACACTATATACCAAGATAAGATCAAAATGGGTCCATGATTTAGGCATAAAAAATGAGATAATAAATAGATTAGAGGAACAGAGCATAGATTACCTCTCAGACCTGTGGAGGAGGAAGGAATTTATGACCAGAGGAGAACTAGAGATCATTATTGATCACAAAATAGAAGATTTTGATTACATCAAACTAAAAAGTTTCTGTACAAACAATACTAATGCAAACAAGATTAGAAGGGAAGTAACAAATTGGGAAAATATTTTTAAAAGTAAAGGTTCTGACAAAGGTCTCATTTCCAAAATATATAGAGAACTGACCCTGATTTATAGGAAAACAAACCATTCTCCAATTGATAAATGGTCAAGGGATATGAACAGACAATTCTCAGATGATGAAATTGAAACTATTTCCACTCATATGAAAGAGTGTTCCAAATCACTACTGATCAGAGAAATGCAAATTAAGACAACTCTGAGATACCACTACACACCTGTCAGATTGGCTAAGAGGACAGGAACAAATAATGATGAATGTTGGAGGGGATGTGGGAAAACTGGGACACTGATACATTGTTGGTGGTGTTGTGAAAGAATCCAGCCATTCTGGAGAGCAATTTGGAACTATGCCCAAAAAGTTATCAAACTGTGCATACCCTTTGACCCAGAAGTACTACTACTGGGCTTATATCCAAAAGAAATACTAAAGAGCAGAAAGGGACCTGTATGTGCCAAAATGTTTGTGGCAGCTCTTTTTGTTTTAGCTAGAAACTGGAAGTTGAATGGATGTCCATCAATTGGAGAATGGTTGGGTAAATTGTGGTATATGAAGGTTATGGAATATTATTGCTCTGTAAGAAATGACCAGCAGGAGGAATACAGAGAGGCTTGGAGAGACTTAAATCAACTGTTGCTGAGTGAAAAAAGCAGAACCAGAAGATCACTATATACTTCAAAAACAATACTGTATGCGGATGTATTCTGATGGAAGTGGAAATCTTCAACACAAAGAAGATCCAACTCACTTCCAGTTGATCAATGATGGACAGAAATAACTACACCCAGAGAAGGAACACTGGGAAGTAAATGTGAATTGTTAGCACTACTGTCTATCTACCCAGGTTACTTATACCTTGGGAAGCTAATAATTAATGTGCAACAAGAAAATGGTATTTACACACATATATTGTATCTAGGTTATATTGTAACACATGTAAAATGTATGGGATTACCTGTCATCGGGGGGAGGGAGTGGAGGGAGGGAGGGGATAAGATGGAAATGAATAAAAAAAATAAAATAAAAAATAAAAAAAATTGAGGGAATGCTTTACTTATTACTCATTCAAATCCTGTAAAAAAAAAAAGATAATACTTGAGACTATAGGAATAAAATGGACTTTTCCTTAAAATAATCAGTAGCACCACTTAAAACCATCAGTAAGCATCATATGTAATGAGGATAACCTGAAACCATTCCCAATAAGATCAGGAATAAAACAAGGTTGCCCACTATCACTATTACTATTCAATATTGTATTAGAAATGCTAGCTTTGGCAATGAGTTGAGAAAGAGTCTAAAGGAATTAGAGTAGATAATGAGGAAATCAAATTATCAGTCCTTGCAAATGATGTGATGGTATACTTACAGACTCCAAAGATTATATTAAAAAGCTATTAGAAATAATACACACCTTTAGTAAAGAGTACAAAATAATCCCACATAAGTCATCAGCATTCTTATATATCACTAATAACATCCAACAGTTAGAGTTGCAAAGAGAAATTCCATTTAAAATAATTGCCGATAATATAAAATATTTGGAAATGTATTTGCTAAGGGAAAGTTAGGAATGGTATAAACAAAACTACAAAACTACAAATAAAGTTAGATATAATGAATTGGAAAAATATTAAGTGCTCCTGGATAGATCAAGAAATATAATAAAGATTACAATACTACCTAAATTAATCTATTTATTTAGCACTATAACAATCAGACTCCTAAAAAACTATTTTAGTGACCTAGATAAAATAACAACAAAATTCTTCTGGAAGAACAAAAGGTCAAGACTTTCAAGATAATTAAGGGAAAAAAATTAAATGAAGGTGCTGTTGCTGTACCATATCTAAAACTCTATTATAAAGCAGCTATTACCAAAACCATTTGGTATTGGCTAAGAAATAGACTAGTTGATGAGTATAATAGGTTAAGTTCACAGGACAAATTAATCAATAAATATATCAATCTAGCATTTTTTGAACTCAAAAACTCCAGATTTTGGGATAAGAATTCACTGTTTAATAAAAATTGGAAATCAGAATGGCAGAAATTAGGCATTTCCCTGCTCCTAAAACTGTACATCAAGATAAAGTCAAAAGGAGTTCATGATCTAGGCATAAAAAATGAGATTATAAATAAATTAGAAGAACATAGGATACTTTATTTCTCAGAACTGTGGAGGAGGAAGGAGTTTGTGAACAAAGATGAACTAGAGATTATTATTGATCACAAAATAGAAAATTTTGATTACATCAAATTGAAAAGTGTTTGTACAAACAAAACTAATGCAGACAAGATCAGAAGGGAAACAATAAATTGGTCAAACATTTTGTACAGTGAAAGGTTCTGACAAAGGCCTCATTTCCAAAATATATAGATAAGTATCTCTAATTTATAAGAAACCAAGCCATTCTCCAATTGATAAATGGTCAAAGGATATTAACAGACAATTTTTAGATGAAGAAATTGAAATTATTTCTACTCATATGAAAAGTTGCTCCAAGTTATTATTAATCAGAGAAATGCAAATTAAGACAACTCTCAGATACCACTACACACTTCTTAGATTACCTAGGATGACAAGAAAAGGTAATGGTGAATGTTGGAGGGGATGTGGGAAAACTGGGACACTTATGCATTGTTGGTGGATTGGTGAAAGAATCCAACCATTCTGGAGAGCAATCTGGAATTATGCCCAAAAGTTAACAAACTGGGCATACCCTTTGATTCAGCAGTGTTACTACTGGATTTATATCCCAAAGAAATCTTAAACAAGATAAAGGGACCTGTATGTGCAAAAATGTCTGTAGCAGTCCTTTATAGTAGCTAGAAACTCTAAACGGAGTGGATGGTCATCAATTGGAGAATGGATGAATAAATTATGGTATATTATAATATGGAATATTATTGTTCTGTAAGAAATAACCAAGAGGATAACTTCAGAAAAGCCTGGAGAGGTTTATATAAACTGATACTCAGTGAAAAGAGCAGGACCAGGAGTTCATTTTATACTTTAATAACAATACTATATGATGATCAATTCTGATGGACATGGCTCTCTACCACGATGAGATGAACCAAATCATTTCCATTTGTTCAATAATGAATACAACCAGCTACACTCAGCAAAAGAACTCTGGGAAATAGTGTGAACCACTACATAGCATTTCCAATCCCTCTGTTTTTGTGTGCTTGCATTGTTTTTATTCCCTTCACAGGTCAATTATACATTATTTCAAATCCGATTCTTCTTGTGCAGCAAAATAACTGTACAGATATGTATACATATATTGTATTTAACATATACTTTTACATATTTAACATGTATTGATCTATCTGCCATCTGGGGAGGGGGTGGGGAGGAGAGCAACAAAAGGTTTTGCAACTATCAATGCTGAAAAATTACTCATACATATATCTTGTAAATAAAAATATAACATAAAATAGATAATCAAATGTATTGGCATATAGTTGAACAAAATAACTCCTAATTATTGTTCTTATTTTCTCTTCATTGATATAAAGTTCTCCCTTTCATTTTTGACACTAATAATTTCATTTTCTTCTTTCCTTTTTATAATCAGATTTACCAAAGATTTATCAATTTTATTGGCTTTTTCATAAAGTCAAATCTTAGTTATATTTATTAATTCAATAGTTTTTCTTATTTTAATTTTATTAATTTCTCCTTTTAATTGAAGAATTTCAAGTTCAATATTTGATTGTGGGTTTTTAATTTGATCTTTTTCTAGCTTTTAAAGTTGCAAGCCCAATTCTATTTTCTGTTCCTCTAATCTATTTATGCTCTCAATCTTTATGCCTAGGTCATGGACCCATTTTGATCTTATCTTGGTATATGGTGTTAAGTGTGGATCCATATCTAATTTCTGCCATACTAATTTCCAGTTTTCCCAACAGTTTTTTCAAAATAATGAATTTTTGTCCCTAATGGTGATATCTTTGGGTTTGTCAAAGCTTAGATTGCTATAGATGTACCCTTTTTTGTCCTTTGTATCTAATCTGTTCCACTGATCTACCGGTCTATTTCTTAGCCAGTACCAAATGATTCTGGTGACTGCTGCTATATAATATAGCTTTAGATCAGGTACACTTAGACAACCTTCCTCTGACTTTTTTTTCATTAGGTCCCTTGCAATTCTCGACCTTTTATTCTTCCATATGAATTTTGTTGTTATTTTTTCTAGGCCATTAAAATAGTTTCTTGGGAGTCTGATTGGTATTGCACTAAATAAATAGATTAGTTTGGGGAGTACTGTCACGTTTATTATATTTGCTCGGCCTATCCAAGGCACTGAATGTCTTTCCAATGATTTAAATCTGACTTTATATTTGTGGCAAGTGTTTTGTAATTTTTCTCATATAATTCCTGACTATTCTTTGGTAGATGGATTCCCAAATACTTTATACTCTCAACATTTGTTTGGAATGGAATTTCTCTTTGTACCTCTTGCTGTTGCATTTTGTTTCTATAATTTGCTGTTTCACCCAGTCATTCTTTAAGATGAGATTATTCAGTTTCCAACTGCTTTTTGATCCATTTATCCCTAACTTTTTACTGAATGTAGCTTTTATTGCATTGTGATCTGAGAAGAAGGCCTTTATTATTTCTGCCTTCCTATATTTAATTTTGAGATCTTTATCTCCTAATATATGGTTAATTTTTGTATAGGATCCATGAACTGCTGAGAAGAAAGTATATTCCTTTCTATTGCCATTCAGTTTTCTCCAAAGATCTATCATACCTAGTTTTTCTAATGTTCTATTTACTTTTTTATTTTCTTTCTTATTTGTTTTATGGTTTGATTTGTCTAAATCTGAGAATGCAAGGTTGAGATCTCCCACTATTATAGTTTTACTGTCCATTTCTTCTTGCAATTCTCTTAACTTTTCCTTTAGAAAGTTAGATGCTATACAACTTGGTGCACATATGTTTAGTATTGATATGGCTTCAGTATTTATGCTACCTTTCAGCAGGATACAGTTTCCTTCCTTATCTCTTTTAACTAAATCAAGTTCTGCTTTTGCTTGATCTGAGATAAGGATAGCTACCCCTGCTTTTTTGGCTTTACCTGAAGAATAATAGATTCTGCTCCAACCTTTTACCTTTACTCTGTATGTATCTCCCAGCTTTAAGTGTGTTTCCTGTAAACAACATATTGTAGGGTTCTGATTTTTGATCCAGTCTGCTATCCGTCTCCATTTGATGAGAGCGTTCATCCCATTCACATTTACAATTAAAATTACTAATTCTGTATTTCCTGACATCATATTATCCCCAGATTATGTTTTTTCCCTTGACCCCCCTGAACCCCTTCCCCGATATTTAATTTATAGACCTCACTTATGATGTGCAGCGCTCCCCTTTTTTAGTATCCCTCCCCCCTCCCTCCAAGTCCCTTCCCTTATTCTCCTTTTCCTTTTCCCTTTTCCTCTCCACCCTTTTAATGACTTTAGATCTGAAAAACAAATATGTCAATTATTTACTTTTTGAGCCTCTTCTGATGAGAGTAAGATTCACACAATGTTTCTCCCCCTCTCTAAATTCCCTCAGATATGGTGTATTTTCTATGCCTCTTCCCTTTACTACACTCCCCTTTTTTCTTTTATATCACTAAAATCAAATTATCCATGTGTACTTTCTATATACCCACAACAGAGATATAGTTCTCAAGGGTTCTGTGACCCTTTTTCTGTTTCTCTTCAGTCTTGTGGATATAGATGAAATTTTTTGTTTAAGTCTGGTTTTTTTCTTAGAAAAATATGGAATTCTTCTATTTCATTGAATGACCATCTTCTTCCATGGAAAAAGATGCTAAACTTAGCTGGGAATTTTATTCTTGATTGCAATCCTTGATCTTTTGCCTTTCTATCTTTTAATGTGGAGGCAGCCAGACCCTTATTGTGACCCTTATTGTGGTACCTTGGTATTAAAATTGTTTTTTTTTTTTTTTTTTTTTTTTTTTTCTAGCTGCTTGCAAGCTTTTCTCCTTTGTGTGGTAATTCTGCAGCTTAGCCACAATATTCCATGGTGTTCTTTTTTTAGGGTCTATTTCAGAAGGAGTTCGATGAATTCTTTCGACATCTACTTTCTCTTCTGTTTCTATTATCTCTGGACAGTTCTCTTTGATAATTTCCTGTAAAATCGAATCTAGGCTCTTTTTTTTTGGTCATAGTTTTCGGGAACTCCAATGATCCACAGATTATCTCTGCTAGATCTATTTTCCAGGTCTATATGTTTTCCCAGTAAGTATTTGACGTTATTCTCCAGCTTTTCATTTTTTTTTTTTGGTTTTGTTTGACTAATTCTTGCGTTCTCAATGAATCATTCATTTCTCTTTGTTCCATCCTGAATTTTAAGGAGTTGTTTTCTTCATTCACAGTTTTTAGTTCTTTTTGTAAATGCCCAATTTCATTTTTAAATGAGTTATTTTGCTCCATTAAATTTTTTTCCATTTCCCTAATTTTTTTAGAGAATTATTTTTCTTTTTCCAATTCAGAAATCTTATTTTCTTGAGACTTTTTTATCTTTTCCAATTCAGAAATCCTACTTTCCTGTGATTTTTTAATCTTTTATAATTCACAAATTTTGTTTCCCTGCATCTCCTGTGAATTCCTTATTTTTTCCAACTCCAATTTCATAACGTTGTTATTCTCTATCATAGCTTCTCTTTCCTTTCCCCATTTTTCTTCAAACTCTCTTAAATTTTTAATAGTCTCTTCTAGGGGAGAGTTATGTGATGGGGGGCAGGTATCATTCCCCTTTAGGCTGTTATCTGCTGACTCTCTGCTGTTAACTTTCTCGGGGTGGATACCCGCTCTTTCTCTGTGTAGAAGGAATTGATGTTTTTTCTTTGCTTTTTACTCATATATAAAAAATTGTTTGGGGTCTGTCCCTGGGGTAGTAAATTATTTATTTCTTTCTTTACCAGCTTCCTCCCAGACTGGATGGATGTAGCGGCTCCTGCTCCTGAGCTAAGAGAGAGCTTTGGGAGAGAGTTCCCTTCCCCTTTCCTGGAAGTGCCTCAGAGGTGATTAGCACTGCAGTGGTTTGAGGGCACTGTGTGTCCTAGTGACTTTCCTGAGTTTTAAGACTGAACAGTAAAGGTGGCACAAAGCCCAGCCTATGCATCCTGGTGGGGCGTGGATGTCAGCAGCAGGTGACCTGAAAAGCCCCTGCACTCAAACTGGAAGTGTCTGCCCTGAAACTGTGGTCCCGCTTCTCTGGGACTTCTGGGGCTGAGTTCCACAGCCTCCCACCAAGCAATGCACTATGAGTTACCGTCCGCTTTTCAATCTCTTAACTACCCCCAGGTGAAAGCCCTGTATAGCCTAAGTTGGCCATACCCACAGTGCCGAGTTCTGCTGAGTCACTTCTGGGTTGGGGAGGTTCTAGTATCTAACATATTTTAAAGTGGCTTAATTTCTCTTCTGAACTGCTGTTGTATCAGCAGAGAAGTACTAACAGCCTGTGCTAGATTCCTCTATCTCAGTGGCTTCTCTGATCCCATAGCCCTCCCCAGTGTGATCAGCGCAGTGTGCCACCATGCAACCATCTGTGCTGGCCTCTTTTTTTTTTACCCCTGGGAACTAACCTTTTCTTTTGAAACTCCAGATTCTCTTCAGTTGGTAAGTCCTGCTTCCAGTCCTTGTGGTTTCTATCAGTCCACTGCTATTTTTGAGGCTAATTTATCTAATTAGTAGTAATAATAATGGTGATAGTGGGCAACCTTGTTTCACTCCTGATATTACTGAGAAAGGTTCCAGTTTATCTCCATTACATATTAAGCTTACTAACAGTCTTAAATATATGCTCCTGTACTATTTTTAAGGAATAGTCCATTTATTCCTATACTCTCAAGTGTTTTTAGTAGGAATGGATGTTGTATTTTATCAAATGCTCTTTCTACATCTATTGAGATGATCATATGATTTTTATTAATTTGATTATTAATATGGTCAATTATACTAATATTTTTTCTAATATTAAACCATCCCTGCATTCCTGGTATAAATCCTACTTGATCATAGTGTATTATCCTGGGGATGATTTTCTGAAGTGTTTTTGCTAATATCTTATTTAAGATTTTAGTATTAATATTCATTAAGAATATTTGTCTATAGTTTTCTTTCTGCATTTCCGACTTACTTTGTTTAGGTATCAGTACCATGTCTGTGTCATAAAAGAAGTTTGGTAGGAGTCCTTCATCCTCTATTTTTTCATATAGTTTATATAACATTGCGGCTAATTGTTCTTCAAATGTTTGGTAGCATTCATATGTAAATCCATCTGGTCATGGGGATTTTTTCCTGGGGAGCTGATTTATAGCTTGTTCTAATTCTTTTTTTTTTTTTTTTTTCTGAAATGGGACTATTAAAGCAGTTTAACTCCTGCTCTGTTAATCTGGGAAGCCTATATTTTTGGAGGTAGTCATCCATTTCACTTAAGTTATCAAATTGGGTAAAGGAACTCATTTCCCTAATTTCCTCTTCATTGGTAGAAAGATGCCCCTTTTCATTTTTAAGACTAAGAATTTGATTTTCCTCTTTCCCTTTTTTGATCATATTTACCAAAGGTTTCTCTATTTTATTGGCTTTTTCATAAAACTAACTCTAGGTTTTATTTATTAATTCAATAGTTTTTTGTTTTTGTTTTTGTTTTTGTTTTGTTTTGTTTTTACTTTCAACATTATTGATTTTTCCTTTTAATTTTAGAATTTCAAGTTTAGTATTTGGTTGGGGGGGTTTAATTTGGTCTTTTCCAGCTTTTTAAGTTGCAGGTCCAATTCATTAATCTTCTCTTCCTCTATTTTATTCAAATAAGCCTCTAAAGATATAAAATTTCCCCTTATTACCACCTTAGCTGAATCCCACAAATTTTGGTATGATCCCTCATTGTTGTCATTATCTTCGTTGAAATTGTTAATTGTTTCTATAATTTGCTGTTTCACTCAGTCATTCTTTAAGATGAGGTTACTTTGTTTCAAATTACTTTTTGGTCTATTTACCCCTAACTTCTTATTGAATGGAGTTTTTATTGCATTGTGATCTGAGAAGAAGGTATTTATTATTTCTGCCTTCCTATATTTAATTTTGAGATCTTTATCTCCTAATATATGGTTAATTTTTGTATAGGATCCATGAACTGCTGAGAAGAAAGTATATTCCTTTCTATTGCCATTCAGTTTTCTCCAAAGATCTATCATACCTAGTTTTTCTAATGTTCTATTTACTTTTTTATTTTCTTTCTTATTTGTTTTATGGTTTGATTTGTCTAAATCTGAGAATGCAAGGTTGAGATCTCCCACTATTATAGTTTTACTGTCCATTTCTTCTTGCGATTCTCTTAACTTTTCCTTTAGAAAGTTAGATGCTATACAACTTGGTGCATATATGTTTAGTATTGATATGGCTTCAGTATTTATGCTACCTTTCAGCAGGATACAGTTTCCTTCCTTATCTCTTTTGACTAAATCAAGTTCTGCTTTTGCTTGATCTGAGATAAGGATAGCTACCCCTGCTTTTTTGGCTTTACCTGAAGAATAATAGATTCTGCTCCAACCTTTTACCTTTACTCTGTATGTATCTCCCAGCTTTAAGTGTGTTTCCTGTAAACAACATATTGTAGGGTTCTGACTTCTGATCCAGTTTGCTATCCACCTCCACTTAATGCGAGAGTTCATCCCATTCACATTTACAGTTAAAATTACTAATTCTGTATTTACTGCCATTATGTTCCCCCTGAACCCCTTCCCCAGTATTTAATTATTGAACCCACTTGTGAAGTGCAGCCCTCCCCTTTTAGTATCCCTCACCCTGACTTTTAACTCGCTTCCCCTTTCTTTTATCCTTCCCTTATTGCTCTTTTCCTTTTCCCTTTTCCTCTCCCCTCTTATAATGAGGTGAGAGAGAATTCGCTGAAAAACAAATATGTCAATTATTTACTCTTTGGGCCTACTCTGATGAGAGTAAGATTCACACATTGTTTTTCCACCTTCTCTTAATTCCCTCAGATGTAAATTTTCTATGCCTCTTCCTGGGATGTAGTTTCCCTCTTTTTATCTCTCCTTTCCCTTTTTCTGATACTATACCCTTCCCTTTACTACTTCCATTTTTTTAAATATTTTACCAGTAAAATCAAATTATCCATGTGGACTTTATGTATATCTACAACAGAGATATGTTTCTCAAGAGTTCTTTTTACCTTTTTCTGCTTCTCTTCAGTCTTGTGGATGTAGATCAAATTTTTTGTTTTAAGTCATTTTTTTTCCTAGAAACAAATGGAATTCCTCTGTTTCATTAAATGACCATCTTCTTCCATGTAAGAAAATGCTAAATTTAGCTGGGTAGTTTATTCTTGGTTGCAATCCTTGTTCTTTTGCATTTTGGAATATCAGGTTCCAGGCCCTTTGATCCTTTAATGTGGAGGCAGACAGATATTGAGTGAACCTTATTGTGGCACCTTTATATTTAAATTGATTTTTTTTCCTAGCTGCTTGCAGTATGTTTTCCTTAGTTTGGTAGGTCTGCATCTTTTCCACAAAATTCTGTGAAGTTCTTTTATTAGGGTCTGTTTCAGAAGGTCTTCGATGAATTCTTTCAATGCCTATGTTCCCTTCTGTTTCTGTTATCTCTGAACAGTTCTCTTTGATGATTTTCTGTAAAATAGAATCTACGCTCTTTTTTTCATCATAGTTTTTGGGAAGTCCAATAATTCTCAGATTATCTCTCCTAGATCTATTTTTTAGGTCTATAGATTTTCCCAATAAATATTTGACATTCTTCTCTAGCTTTTCTTTTTTTCTTTTCTTTTCTTTTTTTTTTTTTTTTTTTTGTTGTTGTTGTTTGATTGATTCTTGGTTTCTCAATGAATCATTCAATTCTATTTGTTCAGATCTGATTTTTAATGAGTTATTTTACTCATTCACATTTTTAATTCTTTTTTATATGCCCAATTGTGTTTTTAAATGAATTATTTTGCTCTGTTGAGTTTTTTTCCATTTCACTATTTTTTTTTTAATTTTGTATTTATTTATTTTTTTTTTAGTGAGTTATTTTCTTTTTCCAATTCACAAATCCTACTATCTTGGGAATTTTTCATCTTTTCTAATTCAGAAATTCTAGTTTTCTGTGAATTTTTTTAAAATCTTTGCTAATTCACAAATTCTGTTTCCCTGCACCTCCTGTGAATTCTTTATTTTTTCCAACTCAAATTTCAGGACGTTGTTATTCTCCATCATAGCTTCTCTTTCCTTTCCCCATTTTTCTTCAAACTCTCTTAACTTTTTAATAGTATCTTCTAGGGGAGTTATGTGATGGGGGGCAGGTATCATTCCCCTTTAGGGTGTTATCTGGAGATAGTCTGCTTTTAGCCTCCTCGGATTTGGATACCCTCTCTTTCTCTGTATAGAAGGTGTCAATTGTTTTCTGCAGCTTCGTACTCATTATTAAAAATCTGGGACACTAATACATTGCTGGTGGAGTTGTGAAAGAATCCAGCCATTCTGGAGAGCAATTTGGAACTATGCCCAAAAAGTTTTCAAACTGTGCATACCCTTTGACCCAGCATTTCTGCTATTGGGATTATATCCCAAAGAAATACTAAAGAGTGGAAAGGGACCTGTATGTGCTAAAATGTTTGTGGCTGCTCTTTTTGTTGTAGCTAGAAACTGGAAAATGAATGGATGTCCATCAGTTGGATAATGGTTGGGTAAATTATGGTATATGAAGGTTATGGAATATTATTGCTCTGTAAGAAATGACCAGCAGGAAGAATACAGAGGGGCTTGGAGAGACTTGCATCAACTGATGCTGAGTGAAATGAGCAGAACCAGAAGATCACTATACACTTCAACAACAATACTGTATGAGGATATATTCTGCTGGAAGTGGAAATCTTCAAGATAAAGAAGATTCAACTCACTTCCAGTTGATCAATGATGGATAGAGGTAGCTACACCCAGAGAAGGAACACTGGGAAGTGAATGTAAATAGTTAGCACTACTGTCTGTCTGACCAGGTTACTTGTACCTTTGGAATCTAATGCTTATTGTGCAACAAGAAAATGGTATTTACACACATGTATTGTATCTAGGTTATATTGTAACACATGTAAAATTTATGGGATTGCCTGTCACTGGGGGGAGGGAGTAGAGGGAGGGGGGGGATAATTTGGAAAAATGAATACAAGGGATAATATTATTAAAAAAAAAAAAAAGAAAAGAAAAAAATCTGTGGGGATCTACACTTTTGGTAGGAAATTTATCAGCTTCTTCACATTGGGAGATAGATTGCTGCTATCCTGTGTCTGGACTAAGAGAGAGCTCTGGGAGAGAGTTCCCCTCCCCCCCGAAAGTGACTTAGATATGGTTAGTATGGCTTTGTTGCAAAGAGTGCCCACTGAAGGACCCTCGCTGTGTGGCCTAGAGACTGCCCTGAGACTAGAGGCTGAACAGTAAAAGCGTCAAAAACCAGAGCCAAAGTCTCCCATGGGGCTGTGGATATTAGCAGCTGAAGTGAAAAGCCCCTGCACTCAAACCGGAAGTGTCTGTCCAGAAAGCACAGTCCCTGCTACACAGGTTCCGATATTATGAGAGTTCTGCTGCTGCTGGAGTTTCGCTCCAGGGAGAATTCCACTTTCTCTGGATGAGCCCTGCACTATGTGTATTAGAGGCTGCCCCAAGCTGTGTCCCCAATTGTTCAGCTTCTTAACTGCCCCAAGGAAAAGTCCCGGAGAGCAGAAGTTGGCAGCATAGCCATGTTGAGATCAGTGTTAGTTCACTTCCAGTTTGGGGTGATTATATTTCCCGGCCTTTAATTGTAAAATGGCTTTGATTTCTCTTCTGATCTGCTGTTTTATAAGCAGAGTACAGCTATTAGCCTATGCCAGATTCGTCTATCTCAGTGGCTTCTCTGATCCCAGAGTTCTCCCCAGCCTATTTGGCACAGTGTGCTATCCCCAATCCAACATGTCTGTGCTGATTTTTTTTTTCCTCCCCTCAGAACCTACCTTTTCTGTTGAAATTCCAGAATCTCTTCGGCTGGTAAGTTGTGCTTCTAATCCTTGTGGTTTTTATCATTCCAGCATTATTTTTGAGGCTGGATTAACTAGTGTGTAATGAGGGAAGAAGGGAGCTTACTGGACTTCAGGCCAAGATGGCAGCATGGAGGCAGACAGCTGCTTGAGCTCCTTGTTTTCTCTCAGGACTTACTTCATGACAAGCCTCAGAGTTAATGCTTGAACCAGAAAAGAAACCCACAAATAATCACCAAGAGAAGACATCCTTGAAATTCGCCAGAGAAGGTTTGTATTTGCTCGGGAAAGGGTCGAAACAGAGTGGGCGCAGACTGAGGGAAGGCAAGCCAGATTTATACCAGGAATGCAGGGCTGGTATAATATTAGGAAAACTACTACTATAATTTACCATATTAATAACCAAATTAATAAAAACCATATGATCATATCAATAGATGCAGATAAAGCATTTGATAAAATCCAACATCCATTCCTACTAAAAACACTTGAGAGTATAGGAATAAATGGACTATTCCTTAAAATAATAACAAGCATATATTTAAAACCTTCAGTAAACATATGTAATTGCAATAAACTAGAACCTTTCCCTGTAAGATCAGGAGTGAAACAAGGTTGCTCACTATCACCATTACTATTCAATATAATACTAGAAACTCTAGCCTTGGCAATAAGAGCCGAGAAAGAGATTCAAGGAATTAGAGATACAAAAGAAATTCCATTCAAAATAACTGTTGATAGTATAAAATATTTGGGAACATATCTACCAAAGAAGAGTCAGGAATTATATGAGCAAAATTATGAAACACTTGCCACAAAAATAAAGTCAGATTTAAATAATTGGAAAGACATTCAGTGCTCTTGGATAGGCCAAGTGAATATAATTAAGATGACAATACTCCCTAAACTAATCTATTTATTTAGTGCTATACCAATCAGACTGACAAGAAACTATTTTAATGACCTAGAAAAAATAACAACAGAATTCATATGGAACAACAAAAGGTCAAGAATTTCAAGGGAAGTAATGAAAAAAAAAATTAAGTGAAGGTGGTCTAGCTGTACCCGATCTAGAACTGTATTATAAAGCAACAGTCACCAAAACCATTTGGTATTGGCTAAGAAATAGACTAGTTGATCAGTGGCATAGGTTAAGTTCAGAGGGCAAGATAGTGAATAAAAATAACAATCTAGTGTTTGATAAAAAAAAAAAAAATAGATCCCAAATTTTGGGATAAGAATTCATTATTTGACAAAAACTGCTGGGAAAACTGGAAATTAGTATGTCAGAAACTAGGCATGGACCCACATTTAATACCACATACTAAGATTAGATCAATATGGAGTCAAGATTTAGGCATAAAGATCGAAATCATAAATAAATTGGAGGGACATGGGATGGTTTACCTCTCAGACATGTGGAGGAGGAAGGAGTTTGTGTCCAAAGGAGAACTGGAGACCATTATTGATCACAAAATATAAAATTTTGATTACACCAAATTAAAAAGTTTCTGCACAAACAAAACTAATACAAACAAGATTAGAAGGGAAGTAACAAATAGGGAAAACGTTTTTACAGTTAAAGGTTCTGATAAAGGCCTCATCTCCAAAATATACAGAGAATTGACTTTAATATATAAGAAACCAAGCCATTCTCTAATTGATAAATGGTCAAAGGATACGAACAGACAATTTTCAGAAGTTGAAATTAAAACTATTTCCACTCATATGAAAGAGTGTTCCAAATCACTATTGATCAGAGAAATGCAAATTAAGATAACTCTGAGATATCATTACACACCTGTCAGATTGGCTAAGATGACAGGAACAAATAACGATGAATGTTGGAGGGGCGGTGGGAAAACTGGGACACTGATGCATTGTTGGTGGAGTTGTGAAAGAATCCAACCATTCTGGAGAGAAATCTGGTATTATGCCCACAAAGTAATCAAAATGTTGCTTACCCTTTGACCCAGCCATACTACTGCTGGGCTTATATCCCAAGGAAATACAAAAGAAGGGAAAGGGACCTGTATGTGCCAAAATGTTTGTGGCAGCCCTTTTCATAGTGGCTAGAAGCTGGAAGATGAATGGATGTCCCTCAATTGGAGAATGGTTGGGTAAATTATAGTATATGAATGTTATGGAATATTATTGTTCTGTAAGAAACGACCAACAGGAGGAATACAGAGAGGCTTGGAGAGACTTACATCAACTGATGATGAATGAAACGAGCAGAACTAGGGGATCATTATACACTTCAACAATGATACTGTATGAGGATGTATTCTGATGGAAGCGGCTATCTTCAGCATAGAGAAGAGCTAATCAAATTCCAATTGATCAATGATGGACAGAATCAGCTATATCCAGAAAAGGAACACTGGGAAATGAGTATAAACTGTGAGCATTGTTTTTTTTTGTTTGTTTGTTTGTTTTTGTTTTTGTTTTTGTTTTTGTTTTTGTTTTTTGTTTTGTTTTGTTTTGTTTCTCTTCCCAGATTATTTTTACCTTGTGAATACAATCCTTCCTTTGCAACAACAATAACAACAACAACAAAATTCGGTTCTGCACATATATAATATACTTAAGATATACTATAAGATATTTAATATGTATGGGAATGCCTGCCATCTAGGGGAGGGGTTGGAAGGAAGTAGGGGAAAAACTCGGGAACAGAAGGGAGTACAAGGGATAATGTTGTAAAAAAAAATTACCTATGCATATGTACTGCTAAAAAAATGTTATAATTATAAAAATCAATTTTAAAAATGCTTAATAAAAAAATAAATAAAAAAGGAGGGAGCTTACAAATTCATGTGTATCTTCTCCACGATCTTGGCTCTGCCCCCTCTTCCACTTTTTAGTGTGATGAGAGATAGTTTTCTGTAAAGCCAGTATGTCAATTACTTTCTCATTGAGCCAATTCTGATGAGAGTAAGATTCACACAATTTTCCTCCCCTTTTCTAACTTCCCTCAGACATGATAGTTTTTCTTTGCCTCTTTGTGGGATGTAGTTTCCCTCTTATCTCCCCTTTTCCCTTTTTCTGACACTATCCCCTTTCCATTTCTACTTCCCTTTTTATTTTGTTATATCAGTAAAGTCAAATTATACATGTAATCTTAGTGTTTATCCACAACAGAAATATAGTTCTCAAGAGTTCCTTTTATCTTTTTCTGCTTCCCTTGAGTCCTATGATTGGAGATCAAAAAATTTTTTTTAGATAGTTTTTTTTTTTTTTTTTTTTTTCCCTTAGAACAAATGGAATTGATCTGTTTCATTAAATGTCCATCTTCTTCCATGGAAGAAAATGCTAAATTTAGCTGGATAGTTTATTTTTGGTTGTATTCCAAATTCTTTTGCCTTTCTGAATATCAGATTCCACGTCCTTTGATCCTTTAATATAGAGACAGCCAGATCTTTAGTGACCCCTATTGTGCTACCTCAGTATTTAAAATGCTATTTCCTGTCTGTTTGTAATATTTTTTCCTTTGTCTTAAAGTTCTGAAATTTGACCACAATGTTCTGTGGAGGTTTTTTTTTTGTTTGTTTGTTTGTTTTTTTAGGGTTTTTTTTAGGAGGTGTTCAATCCAGTATTTCAATGCCTATTTTACCTTCTGATTCTATTACCTCTGGGCAGTTCTCTTCGATGATATACTATAAAATAGTATCTAGGCTTTTTTTTTCATCATAATTTTTTGGAAGTCCAATAATTTTCAGATTATCTCTCCTAGATCTATTTTCCTGGTCTGTCATTTTGCCAAGTAGATATTTGACATTTTTCTCCAGATTTTCTTTTTTTTTTCTTTTTTTTTTTTTTTTTTTTTTTTTTTTGGGTTTTGCTTGACTAATTCTTGATGTCTTAATGAATCATTCATTTCTATTTTTCAGTTCTGATTTTAATGAGTTATTTTCTTCATTAGCTTTTTTTTTTCTTAACTTCTTTTTTTTGTGTCCAATTGAGTTTTTAAATGAGTTATTTTGCTCTATGGAATTTTTTTTCCATTTCACTAAATTTGTTTTTTAGTGAGTTATTTTATTTTTACAATTCAAAAATCCTACTTTGTTGGGAATTCTTTATCTTTTCCAATTCACAGATTCTACTTTCCTGTGATTTCTTTACCTTTTCTAATTCCTTAATTCTGTTTCCCTGCACGTCCTGTGAATTCTTTGTCTTTCCCAATTCACATTTCAGGAGGTTGTTACTCTCTTGCATAGCTTCTCTTTCCTTCCCCCATTTTTCTTGTAACTCTCTTTTGAAGTTTTTAACAGTCTCTTCTAGGGAGTGTTATTTGGGGTATTGTCTGGAGGTTGTTTTTTATTAGTCTCCTTGGGGTTAGAAATCCGCTCTCTTTTTGTATAGAAGCTATCAATCGTTTCTTCATTTTTTACTCATTTTTAGAAAATCTTTAGGGTCTACCTTCAGGGCAAGGAGGTTACTAGCTTCCTCTGCAAAGCAAGGATGGGTATATTGACAGTAACTGTCCTCTCAATGGGCTGCAAGGAACGGCCGAGCTGTGGGAGTGCTCTTTGAAGAGTTCCACAGGGAACTGACTAGGCCTGGGTATCAAGGGCCAGGCTGTGTAAGTGCCCTGCCAGGAGACTCACTGGTAGAATTAGTGACTGCCTTGGGGCTAAAGGTTAAGTAGCAAAAGTATCACTGCCCCCCTCCCTCACAAATGCTTGCTTTGATTATTAGTAGTGGCCCTATCCCTCACCACACTGGAAATGTCTCTGCCTGAGCACCATAGTCAAGCTGGGAAATTTCACTACCCCAGTCTGAGCCTCCCACTGTGCAGATGAGAGGCTTCCCCGGGCTGTGCCCCTGCTGCATGTGACTGCCCCCCAACAAGAGCTCCTAGCTGTAGAATACCACAAAGAACTGTGTTATGGTCTGCACTGAGTCACTTCTGGTCCTGGATGGGCAAAGTCAGATCCTCTCAGGCTCTAGCATCCCACAGTTTACTCTCTACCCTAGGTTCCAACTTCTCTGCTGATCCACTACTCTGCAACCAAAGCTAACCAGTCAGGCTATGGCAACCTTCCATTCCTTCTATGTAAAACTTCCAACCACAGATGCAGCCGTCCTCCTGATTCTATTCCTACCCTGTGCTGGTCTACTCCTGCCACTCAGGACAAACCTCTTCTGGCAATATTCCAGATTATCTTCAGCTGGTGATTTGTTGTACTTCCAGTCTTCCTGAACCTTACCAGTTTAGCGCTATTTTTGAAGTTGATTTTAAAAATTGGTAATTAGGGTGAAAGGAGCTCAGATTCTCACTTGTGCCTTCTCTGCCATCTTGGCCCTTTTAAAACCTCTTATGAACTCTTCCAAGAAAACTCTCTGGACTTGATACCAATTCATATCATTCTATGAGATTTCCTTTTTGTACATTTTGCCTTATCCAAATTGGTTTTTCAATCTTCCCTGTCACTATAGGTTGCTTTAAATGGTTAAGGTTATTTTCATTTTATTTTCTTGCTCCTTTCCTTTTCTTTTCTTTTGCTATTTTCTCTTTTTTTTTTAACTTTTGTAGTCAAGCTCTGCTCCTGAGATAAAGGGGCACTGCTCCAACATTCCTGTGCAACTCTGAGACTTGCCTTTTGGGCATAGAGATGTTTTGCGTTTTCAGGGCATAAATTTATCTGCTTTTTCTAGTAAATAGCATGATTTCCAATAATTTACCTTCAGGGTACCCCGTTGATATGCTCTGCTACTGAGTCAGGACTTCTAAAAACATTTACTTATCTGCTATGATTAAGATATTATCACTGGCTTTCCCAGACTCTATCTGACCTCTGCTGAACACCCAGTGAGACTGAACTTTTATGAAGTTTTTCCAAACTATCTCGAGTTGAAAGATAGTTTCATTCTGTCAGACATTTAGTTTCATGTGGTTTTCAAAAGAAGCTGAGAGAGCTCAAGCAACTTTCTGGATTCACTTTGCCTTCTTGGATCCACAACTGGAAGCCTTTGCACTTACTTTTAATGATTATAAATTGAGAATTATTCAATCAATTAGCTTTAATCATTTTCTCTCCATCAGTACTGTTATGTGCTTAGTATGTAAATGGTGATCTTTATTTTGAAATTGTGAAAAAGCTTAGATAATAATAGTAAACATTTATTTGGCACCTAGTATATACCAGGAACTTTACAAATGTTAATTCATGTGATCTTTACAACAATCTAAGAGGTTATTACCTGAATTTTACAAATAAGGAATATAAAAAGAAAAAGTGTGTAAATGTTTTCCCCAAGGTTGCATAGCTAGAAAGTGACCAATGCCAGGTATCTCTGACTCCTAACTCAGTATTGTATCTTCTGTGCTATACACTTATTCATAAGTCACAAAGAAAGGCATTCAAAAACATAACTAACCATTCCCAAAATGCATATTTATAAGGGAAAGTTAAGACTCAACTACTCCTTCTCTAAAGTATAAGAATTTATTCTTCATAACATGTTTTGCAATGGCATACATCCATTTGTACAGGTTAAACACAGAGTTCTTCAGTAAATTTTATATATTGCTCTACATAGCAGATTTCAGTGAAGTAACATCATTTTTATCTGTTGTTATATGGTATGATTTCAGTATTAACTGACTGACATTTTCCCAAGGACAGACTGTACATCATTGCATTTAGTCTACTTCCTTGTCATTAAGGTTTGGTTCCTTGACTCCCTGAAAGAAAATTTAGCTTTCTCTTTGATTTTGATGTTTCATTAGGTTCTTAACATATTTTTTCCTTAGAGAACTGTTGTAGAAAATATTTGATAAAGTACTTTCATGCCATAACATCATGATAAAATAAGACAAGATCAAGGAGATGGAGGGATGGTAGAACTGTGCTATTTTGATTTGCTGGTTGATGTTAGCTTTCAAGGTCTGATGAAAACTTTGCCTTTTAATAGGATAATTTTGGATGGAATAATAAGAAAGGTATAGTTGCAGAGGCTAGGATGGCTGAGACAGGTAGCTACTGCTCAAATAATATGGAAAAGGGTTGATTAATGAAATCTGGGGCAAAGCCTTTTCTTCATCCTCAGGTGATTCCTCCTTAAGAGGATCTAGACAATCATATGTTCCATGTTCTAGAAAAATTTCATTTCAATTTGATTGAAAGGTTATACATCTAAAAATATGACTAACTTCCCTAAACCATTAACAAATTTCCAGTATGATATCATCTTACTTCATTGAATGTCTTTAAACGCCTTTTCATATCTAATGCAATATTTTTTTTGAATTATTAAGATAACTGCCTAGACCAGTAGATGACACAGTCATCTGTTGATTTAGTTTCCTTATTTGTAAAAATAAGCTGGAGAAGGAAGTGACAGACCATCCTAAGTATCTTTGCCAAGGAAATCCCAAATGGAGACCTGAAGTGTAGACATAAAAAAGAAAAAAGAAAAATAATAAAATTAAAAATGAGTCAACCATAACTAAAAAGAAATGAAAAACAAAATATTACCATAGCAAACTTGATCCTGTAAGTAAAGATGTTCCCAAAGGGAAGTATCACATGTCTCAATTGCTTTGAATAATATTGCTTACATACCTAGCAGAGAGCTACTTTTAAAAATCTGGAAATTTCAAATTAAAATAAACAGGTCTTCTTGATGACTTTTTAATCTTAAGTGCAATATTTGTAGAGCTTCTGAGGTATTAACTAATTCCCCTCTGCTTTACACTTATCATCATTTGTTGGCATTGAAATTTTTCAAAAACCTTAGAGATTGGGATGTTTATAGCTAACTTCTATTCATTCTATTTTAATGCTATATTATCATTATTTTGATAACTCACCAAGTCTAGAAAATCATGACAACATAAAGCATACTTAAACATGTCTAACCATCTTGAAACATGTGTAAGACTATTTCATATCAACCATTGAAAAATTGAGCTAGCTAAATTTAAGGTAACTAACTCCCATGATGTTTGCTGGAAATCTTACACCTTTCTAGAAGCCTCTATGACTGGGTCATTACCTTCAGTACAATAGAAGTCTTGTCAGTCAATCTCTATCTCCTTGAATGAAATATGAGAACTGGAAAACAATCAGACTCATGAACAATAAATTGGCCCTTTCCTATTAAACTATTAACAATAGTTAATACTTTGCAATGTAATTATACACAATATAGCCATAAATAATAGCTATAAAATCCATGCCTTCCACCTAAGTCATTGGGTGATCTATGTCATCAAACTGCCCTATAAGAGTGTTCTAGTGGCATTCTTTCGCCAACTTGATTCATAATTGATGGTGGCCTAATTTGTAGTCTCTCTTGTATTTTTCTCCCCTTCCTCTCTTTTCCTACCCTGAATTTATCTTTAAAATATACCATCCAAAATGAGAGTTAAAAGTCATTTGTAAAAAGTTGTTGCTTCACTAGCTTTAAAACTTTATTTGTGAAACATCTTTTAAGCTCCTAAATTACTTCAATGTTCCAGGACATGCTATCTATTATTTATATTTTGTATCAGTAAATGAATGAACAATACCAATGGAAATACATATCTTTGAACTGTTAATATAGATAGTCTTCTTAAAGTAAAATTTTTTTTGTCTCTTTTGTACCTTGCACTGTACTGGCATCATTGAAACTATTTCCAAAGTTGAGAATTTATAAAATGGAGAAAATATGTACATTTGGTATTTTTAGGTGATCTTAGATATATTACTTTACTAACTCTTTGGGGCTTAGGTGTTTCATTTGTACAATGAGAGGTGTTGACTCAGTGGATTATGAAGTCATTTCCACTGCTACATCTAAAATGGACTAAATTTAAAATTTAGTATTTGAGGTATTAAAGCAGAAGCATCATCCTAAACCTATTTCTCGCTTTTGTTTTTCTGAACCTATTTCTCATACTTTTTTCAAGATCAAATAAAATATTTGGACTATGTTAATTTAGAAATTAAATGTGTATTCCATTCTGCAATGTCTGTTCCCCATTCCAAAATTAATTTCTTCTTCTTCTAAATTCTTCTCAAATTTTGTATTTTATCCTGTCTTACATATGGACAATTTCCTCTACCTATAGAAGATTTTCTAGGTGCAAAATATTCTATGGGTCAATAACCAAAATCATTGAAGATGAATCTAAGTTGGTATATTTATTTTTACCAGCTAATCAGAAGAGACGTATTTTAAGCAAAAAATAACAAATAAACACTTAGACAAACAATATGTTATATATAAAATAATAAGAAAAGATTATGACATACACATCAATAAACTAACCAATAAATTATATCATCATTTAGGGAGGCTTGGATGTGTCAAGAACATATGTGAATGTAGAACATACTAAGAAGGAAAAACATAAAATAAATATGATTGTTGAACAAAAACAGGCAAATTCCAAGATACTATATAGCTAAAGCACTATATGAAGATCATACACTCAGGAGATACGTGTGATCAATTCACATAATTGCTGGAGTATCTCAGTGATTCCAGTGCTGCAATACTGTTATACTGTTGCTGGTAATGTTATCTTGCTAGTTTTTCTTTCTGTCTTTTGAACCCATCATATCAGTAAGTTTTAAGATGTCTCCACTGGGTTTGTGATTACTGATATCTTTTGGGAGTATTTGAATTTTTAAAGTTTATTTTGTAGACCTCATATTCCATTTCTATATGTAAAATGATTAGAAAATGTGTACCTTCTGAGAGCTGTCTAAGGCCTCAATCTTGCTGTGGAATTAGAGGGATGGCTACACCTATTATGTAAAGACTTTTTTTCTGGTGCAATGAACTAATAAGAATTATTTGTTTCAATAGCCAAGAATGTAACTGATGAGGGTACTCTTGAAACCCTTAAATTTAGTCAGACATGGATGATGCCAAGATTATTCACTGCATAGTAATCACCTTGATTTCTGTCCTGCCACTGAAATTTTAAGGACTGAATAAGAGAAAGTGAAGCTGAGGATTTTGTGCAACTCTCTCACTTAAATCTAATTCATGTTGCAAGTCAAGGCAACAGCATTGATATCATTGCACTTCTTTAAAAATGAAGGATTTTCTGAATAGTATTTCTTTAATCTACACCTCCTCAATTAATAGGTGTTCAATTAATAATGGCAAATTTGTCTCTTTGCTTTTTCCATGTAGTAAATTTATAGTGTCCTTTAAAGCCAATGTATATAATAAGAAGAGAAAAAAGATTAAAATCAAGGAAAAATTTGAGGTGTCAGTAAAAAAAAATGAAACTCAATGACTATGTATACAAAGTGACATTTTAAGGAGACACACACAGTCTACTCAATTAAAGAACAGATTAAACACAGCTCTATAACGAATGATACAGTGGGGATTAACAAAAGCAATTTGGAAGGAAACAGCCTAGCAACCATTTCAAAAGCACAAAGGCTAAGAGGAAGCTCCTTTGAAGCTATTAAAAGCTGAGGACATTGCAACTTGGAAAACTCTACAAAATAAAGTGATCTAAATAAATATTCATGACATTGGTAGTTTCTAGGGACAATAAGTTTCTGATTGCCAGATCAAAATAAAAGTCTATTTACCGTGAGCCTAGCAATGGAATTGGAAAGACTGTTTTGACAATGGTGATCCTCCTTACTTTATTTTTCTGTTGAAATGCAATTAATGAGCTTATTTCTTATATTGTAAAGAGGAATAAAAAGTTGTTCAGTGAATACTCTATGAGCAAATTTGTGAATGTCTGCTTCTGTCTATATTTTTCTAATGTGAACCTAGAGATAAGCACACAGGCAATTATGATTGTGGTTCTATGCTGGACTAACACATTATAGCATTTCTGCTGTGCTTTTTAAACATTTTGGAAGCCATTCCAATCTGTCACTTGGTTTACACTGTGCAGCTGCTTAAATGAGAGGATAAAAAGTTTTAAAGCAGCAGCAGGGAGCTCCTTACTGTGTTTTTTCATCCTCAGTATGGGACTTTTATAACTGGGGAGATATGGTTTGAGAAGTATTTGGATAGAATGTAATGTTCCTTGAATTTTCTATACCATTTTCTTTAACTTTGGTGGATACCTTCTCCTATATACCCCAACTGTCTTATCCTCATCTCTAGTCCTCTCTTCTCAAAACCTCTTCTCTCCTCTCTGATTGTCTCTTTTTCTTCTCCGAAATCTCATTTCTCTTCCTGTTTCAGAAGTTTCAGAGTAACTTCTCATACTTACTTGAAGAATACTTCTGAAAAGAACATGAAGAGAAAGCATAGGATGGATATGATAGTCGCCTTTAAGTTTAAGAGTAGTCAGGTAAAAAAAAAAAAAAAATATATATATATATATATATATATATATATTATGTATATTCCTGGTAATTCCAGATGTTGGAAATAGGAACAATGTGTAGAAACTACAAAGAAGTCAATTTAAGCATAATATCATAAAAATATACATATGAACAATTCCTAAAGTGTTCAGTCTGCCCCAAGAAATAGTCTTTATGCAGAGTATCAATATCATTTCCTATACCTTCTTGAAAAAAAAAAAACATTTATGTTATGAAGATAGGAAATATTATACCTGTCAATCATTTCTATACTATAGTGGATTCCCCCTACAATTCCAAAATAGACTAACTTTAATCTGGAAATAAACTTCAAGATCATTTATTTGAATTGCTATTATTTATCTTTCACTTTTGAAGAGGACCAATGGCATCACAATGCACGATGGGTGATATCTAGACTTGTAAGTGAATTGGATTTAAGTGAAATAAAATTGCACAAAGTAGTAAGTCTCAATACCTTTTGGTCATCAAAATCAGGTGGGAAGACAAAAATTGATAGCTCAGAATACAATTGATGACACTTATATCTTTTATTCTGACTGAACTCTAAGCGCTTCCTAGCTCTGCTTCATCTGTCTTCATGATCACTGGATCAAATTGTTTTCATCTGTCACAGTAGAAGTTTTTACATGCTTGAATAGATATTCCCTAATCCATAGTTGAACTATTTTTTAGTTGAATTGTTGAGTTCAATTTATAGGATAGAAAACTATGACTTAGATTAGATAATGGACTTGCCCAATGAATAGGCTAAAGAACTGATATTGGAATCCATATATCCTGACTCCCAGTCTACTGATATTTTCATAATATCAAATACATATGTAATACTAGTTAAATATAAATAGTTTTGATGGTCAGTGGATGGTTTCACTGCACTCACATCTCTAAATTTGGAGGCTTAGAGACAAAAGAACTGAGTTCAAATTTAGTCTCATATATACATTAGCTATGTGATCTTGAACAAGTCAGTTAATTTTAACTTAAGGAAAAAAATGGTAAACCCTTCCAGCATCTTTACAAAGAAAATATCTTGAACAAAATGTTCCATAAATTCACAAAGAGTCAAGCATGGCTAAATGACTGAACATAATATTCTGTTATCAAAATTTCCACATTTGTTTTATGTTAGGGTTAATAGAATGACTTCTTAGGTATGTGCTGATGCCTATTCTCTTACATTATGTACTACTTATTAGTTGAAAAGTTGAGAGTATGGTCACAACCATTGATGAATATTGATAATTATTAGGAAAAAATAGCACTCTGATTTAATTAAATTTTATCTTAATCTCTAGTTTAATCTCTTTATAGATGAGGTAAAACCACAGATTAACAGAGATGTTTTAATAAAGAATCAGTTAGAGCAACTGAAAGTGTCTGGGAATGAAGAGGAGTGCAACTTGGGGAAGAACAGACTTTTATTTAAAACTTCTTTTTACAAATGTGGGTACTCAGGATTTTCAGTTCAAATTTTCTACTCTGAGAAATCTTTAGGAACTGATTTATGATGCTTCTCTCTCTCTCTCTCTCTCTCTCTCTCTCTCTCTCTCTCTCTCTCTCTCTCTCTAACACAGTTCAGTTCTCCTTTTGGTTTCAACATTTGTCCAATCCCAGCTGAACTCATTAAATTATGTACAATAATACTGGGGAAGCTGGGTCCATTATATTTGTTAATGGGCTATTGAGATCTTTACTACTTACTCTCATTTGCCTCTTGAATGATATGAAGGAGATGATAGAAACTAGCTTCCCTGAAAAACTAGGAGATGGTCAGTTTGCATAACATCCATAATCATTGATTCAAATGTTTTATAGAGGTATACTTTTTCTCTGATGCAACCTTAATTCTATCTTTCTTAACATTGGTATTTATATAGAAAAGTAAAAAAAAAAAAATGAGAATTACTAGTTGTTGGAATACACAGGAGCTACCTGATAGTGGCCGCTGGAGAAACAACCCAGAATGGATCTTCTCTTGTGAGAGGCTGATACAAGGAGGCTGAGACACAATTGCTGTTCTCTGACCTCTCTAACTGAGAGGTCATTGCATTGACTGACCTCTTGCCTCTTCCCTCTGCCTCCCATTTACCTCATCCCAGTCCATAACACCTGTGTCAGCAAAAGTTGCCTTGCAACACCTTCAGATGTTATGATCCATAGCTGTGGAGGCTCTCAGAGAACTGACCTGTCCCTTGACAACTAGTGATCCTCCAAATCATTTATATACTTTATTAAAAGCATTCAGAGCTAATAAGAATCATAAAATTTATACATATTTAAAAGCCACAAAAACATTAAATTGCCTGGAGAGAAAAATACTTATATATATATATATATATATATATATATATATATATATATATATATATATATATATATATATATGTATGTGTATATATATATATATATATATATATATATATATGTCAAGAACAATTTGTAAATGATATAATGATTAATGAGTAAGCCATCTAAATGAACCATAACTTTTATATCATTTCTATTTATAATAAAGAATTAACCTTGTATTTTTGTTTTAGTCATGTGTTGAAAATCTGTAGAATGAGCAGGAGAATGATAGAATAATGAATATTTATAAGGAAAATTGTTTTTATTGAAAATAGTGTAGTAGTTTTAGTAGTAGTAGTAGTAGTAGCAGCAGCAGCAGAAATGTAGCATCAGTAATTACATTTATATAATATTTACAGTTTTCATTGGTTTTTTTTTTACAAATATTTCAATTTTTGCTCACAAAATCAATGAGAAATAGATGCCTTTATCTCCTTTTTTACAAATGAGGGGAAAAGGTAAGTATTGATTAAATGCCTTACCCAGGATAATACAGAAAATAAGTATCTGAAGCTGGATTTCATGTTAGGTCATCCTCACTTCAGGGTCGATGTTCTATCTACTGTAACATCTATGAATAGCTATAAATATGCTTCATTTTTTTTATTTGCACTTAATTTTGCCATCTTTCATTTTAAGCTATCTAAAATTGAACAAATACTAAATCTCTCCTAAAAAGAAGTGAGTATAGAGTTAAGTCAATAAGATACTCATAATAAAATACTGAATTAATTACTTGTCTTGCTTTGATAATATGAAGTTATATGAGTCTATGATAAAATATATTAGTCAGTTATTTCATTTGTGTGGAAATTCTCCAATACTATAAAAATAATAATCAGACTGAATACATGTAAAATACTTAAAGTCTACAAAGGGAAAACAGATGCTGGATTAAAAGGTTTGAAAATTAAACTGGAAGTTAACTTGAACCAAATGATGAAAATGATGTAACTACATTAGTCTTTCACCAAAAAAAAAAAAAAAATCAGTCACAAAATATTCCAGAGGAAAGCTGAAGTTTTGTATTTTAACCAATTGCCTTATATCCTGAAGTTAGAACTTAACAAAAATAATATGTTCAAGGCAATTAATACCTAAATATGAGCAATCTTAAAATACATTTTGATATGATAAAACATATGTCAATAGATGTAACTTTCCAAATAACTCAGGGCAGTTAAATAAATATTAATACTGAAACAGCTGCTTTATGCATCTAGCAATGTCTATCTAGCAATGATGATGTAGAATAATGACAAAGATACTGAAAAAATTCAGCCAATTTATATTTTCCCATTATTTATTTGGAATGTTCAAGCACAAAATAATAAGTATTCTAGGAATGTGATGGAGTGGGTCATAAATTTCCAGGCTCTCAAGATTTCCTCCAAAAAGAGACAGGAAATTATCATGAAATCAACATAGAGGAATAAAAATAAAAGAATAAAACAATTGTCCTCATATTTTGTGTTTTAGAGCCACCTGCCAATGGCTGCTGGAGGTCTAACTCAGACCTGTAGAATGGATGTCTTCATGTGAGAGGATGAGATGATATAAGGAGACTGAGTGGCAGTTGATGTCCTCTGTTGCTCTCCACTGAGGCAGAAGCATTGTTTGACCTCTCTCCTCTTCCGTCTGCCTCCAATTTATTTCATTCCCAGTCCACATACAGGTACCTTTCTCATCTTTAGTATTTCTTTGGAATATAAGCCCAGTAATAGCACTTCTGGATCAAAGGGTATGTACAATTTGATAACTTTTGGGGCATAGTTCCAAATTGCTCTCCAGAATGGCTGGATTCTGTCCAACTCCACCAACAATGCATTAGTGTCCCAGTTTTCCCACATCCCCTCCATCATTCATCTTTATTTGTTCCTGTCATCTTAGCCAATCTGACAGGTGTGTAGTGGTATCTCAGAGTTGTCTTAATTTGCATTTCTCTGATCAATAGTGATTTGGAACACTCTTTCATATGAGTGGATATAGTTTCAATTTCATCATCTGAAAATTGTCTGTTCATATACTTTGACCATTTATAAATTGGAGAATGGTTTGATTTCTTATAAATTAGGGTCAGTTCTCTGTATATTTTGTATATATTATTTAAATCTGACTTTATTTTTGAGGAAAGTGTTTTGTAATTTTGCTCACATAATACATGACTTTTTTTTTTGATAGTTGGATTCCCAAATATTTTATACTCTCAACATTTGTTTTGAATGGAATTTCTCTTTGTATCTCTTGCTGTTGCATTTTGTTGGTGATGTATAAAATTGCTGAGGATTTATGCATATTTATTTTGTATCCAGCAACTTTGCTAAAGTTGGAATTATTTATAATAGCTTTTTATTAGAATCTCTGGGGTTCTCTAAGTATAACATCATATCATCTGCAAAGAGTGACAGTTTGATTTGCTCATTACCTACTCTTATTCCCTTAATCTCTTTCTTGACTTTTATTGCTGAGGCTAGCATTTCTAATACAATATTGAATAGTAATGGTATTAATGGGAAACCCTGTTTCACTCCTGATCTTACTAAGAAGGGTTCCAGATTATCTCCATTACATGTTATGATTACTGACGGTCTTAAATATATGCTCCTGACTTTAAGGAATAGTCGATGTATTCCTATACTCTCAAGCATTTTTAGTAGGAATGGAGGTTGTATTTTATCAAATGCTTTTTATGCATCTATTGAGATGATCATATGTTTTTATTAATTTGATTACTAATATGGTCAATTATACTAATAGGTTTCCTAATATTAAAACAGCCCTACTTTCCTGGTCTAAATTCTACTTGATCATAGTGTATTGTCCTGGGGAGAATTTTCTGAAATCTTTTTTGCTAATATATTATTTAAGATTGTATAATTAATATTCATTAAGGAGATTGGAGATTAATATTCATTAAGGAGAATTCTAAAAATAAAAGGAGAGATCAATAAAATTGAAAGTTAAAAAAACTATCAAATTAATTAATAAAATAAGAGTTGGTTCTATGAAAAAAACAACAAAATAGACAAACCCTTAGCAAATCTGATTTAAAACAAAGGAAAGAGGAAAATCAAATTGTTAGTCTTAAAAATGCAAAGGGAGAACTCGCCACAAATGAAGAGGAAATTAGAGCAATAATTAGGAGTTACTTTGCCCAACTTTATACCAATAAATTTGATAACTTAAATGAAATAGAAGAATACCTTCAAAAATATAGGTTGCCCAGATTAACCAAGGAAGAAGTTAATAGTCTAAATAGTCCCGTTTTAGAAAAAGAAATAGAACAATCTATTAATCAACGCCCTAAGAAAAAATCCCAGACCAGATGGATTTACAAGTGAATTATATCAAACATTTAAACTAATTGAAAAAACAGGGATTGAAGGAGTTCTACCAAATTCCTTTTATTATACAGACATGGTTCTGATACTTAAACCAGATAGGTTGAAAACAGAAAGAAAATTATAGACCAATCTCCCTAATGAATATTGAAGCTAACATCTTTAAATAAAATATTAGCAAAAATATTACAGAAAATCATCCCCAGGATAATACTCTATGACCAAATAAGATTTATTCCAGGAATGCAGGACTGGTTCAATATTAAGAAAACAATTAGCATAATTGACTATATCAATAACCAAATTAACAAAAACCATATGTTCATCTCAATAGATGCAGAAAAAGCATTTGATAAAATCCAACATCCTAATAAACACTAGAGAGTATAGGAACAAAAGGACTTTCCTTAAAATAGTAAGGAGCATATATCTAAAACTGTCAGTAAGCATCATATATAATTGGGTAAACTAGAACCATTCCCAGTAAGATCAGGTGTGAAACAATGTTTACCACTATCACCATTATTATTCCAAAATTGTATTAGAAATGCTAGCCTCAGCAATAAAAGTCAAGGAACAGATTAAAACAATTAGAACATGTAATGAGGAAACCAAACTGTTACTCTTTGCAGATGATATGATAGTATACTTAGAGAACCCCAGAGATTCTAATAAAAAGCTATTAGAAATAATTCATATCTTTAGCAAAGTTGCATGATACAAAATAAATCCACATGAATCCTCAGCATATTTATATATCACCAACAAAATCCAACAGCAAGGAATACAAAGAGAAATTCCATTCAAAATAACTGTTGATAGCACAAATTATTTGGGAATCTATCTACCAAAGGAAAGTCAGGAATTGTATGAGCAAAATTTCAAAACACTTTCCACACAAATAAAATCAGACTTAAATAATTGGAAAATATTAAGTGCTCTTGGATAGGCCGAGCACATATAATAAAGATGACAATACTCCCTTATTTAATGCCATACCAATCAGACTCCCAAGAAACTATTTTAATGACCTAGAAAAAATAACAACAAAATTCATATGAAAATACAAAACGTAAAGAATTTCAAGGGCATTAATGAAAAAAATAAAATAAATAAATCAAAGTGGCCTAGCTGGACCTGATCTAAAACTATAGTATAGTATAAAGCAGAAGTTACCAAAACCCTTTGATTTTGGCTACAAAAGAGATTAGTTGATCAACAGAATAGGTTCACAAGACATAATAGTCGATAACTATAGCAATCTAGTGTTTGAGAAACCCAAAGATCCTAATTTTGGAATAATAAATCACTATTTGACAAAAACTTCTGGGAAAAGTGGAAATTAGTATAGCAGAAATGAGGCATGGACCCACACTTAACACCATATACCAACATAAGATCAAAATGAATCCATGATTTAGGCATAAAGAATGAGATCATTAAAAAAAAAAAAATAGAGGAATTTGTGACCAAAGAAAAACCGTGTGATCATTACTGATCACAAAACAGAAAATTTTGATTACATCAAATTAAAAAGTCTTCGTACAAACAACACTAATGCAAACAAAATTAGAAGGGAAGCAACAAGCTGGGAAACCATTTTTATAGCTAAAAGTTCTGATAAAGGCCTCATTTCCAAAATATATAGAGAACTGACTCTAATTTGTAAGAAATCAAGCTATTATCCTGTTGATAAATGGTCAAAGGATATGAACAGACAATTTTCAGATGATGAATTGAAACTATTTCCACTCATATGAAAGAGTCTTCCAAATCACTATTGATCAGAGAAATGCAAATTGAGACAACTATGAGAAACTACTACACACCTTTCAGATTGGCTAAGATGACAGGAAAAACTAATGATGAATGTTCGAGGGGATGTGGGAGAACTGGGACATTGATGCATTGCTGGTGGAGTTGTGAAGGAATCCAACCATTCTGGAAAGTAATCTGTAATTATGCTCAAAAAATTATCAAACTCTGCATAACCTTTGATCCAACAGTGCTACTACTGGGCTTATATCCCAAATAAATACTAAAGAAGGGAAAAGGACCTGTATGTGCCAAAATGTTTGTGGCAGCCCTTTTCTTAGTGGCTAGAAACTGGAAAATGAATGGATGCTCATCAATTGGAGAATGGTTGGGTAAATTGTGGTATATGCATTTTACGGAATATTTTTTTCTGCAAGAAATGACCAGCAGGATGAATACAGAGTGGCTTGGAGATACTTACATGAACTGATGGTAAGTGAAATGAGCAGAACCAGGACATCATTATACACTTAAACAAAAATACTATATGAGGATGTATTCTGATAGAAATAGATATCTTCAACAAAGAGAAGATCTAATTCACTTCCAATTGATCTATGAAGGACAGAATTGGACACACCCAGAAAAAGAACAATGGAAAATTAGTGTAAATTGTTTGTACTTTTGTTTTTCTTCTCAGGTTAGTTTTACCTTATAAATCCAATTCTCCAATTACCTTTTAAATCCAACAAGATAACTGTTCGTTTCTGCATGCATATATTATATCTAGGAAATACTTTAACATTATTAGCATGTATAAGACGGCTTGCCATCTAGGGGAGGGGATGGAGAGAGGGAAGGGAAAAGTCAGAACAGAAATGAGTGCAGGCAATAATGTAAAAAATTATCCAGGCATATGTTCTGTGAATAAAAAGTTATAATAAAAATATTCGAAGAACAATAACAAAAAATAAATAAGGCCTTTATTAGAAACATTGTATGTAAATTTTCCCAGTCATTTCCTTCACTTCCAACACTGACAGCATTTACTCTACTTAGAGAAAAAACTCCTCAGATTAATATAATCAAAATTATCCATTTTGCATTTTATAATGTTATCCAGTTCTTCTGAAATACCTTCCTTCCTTCTCCATATATGTATATATATATATATATATATATACATATATATATATATATCTTTGAGTTTATTAAACAATAGATTACTATACTCATTGACTATTTTATCTTGTGAAACTAACCTTTTCCACTGACCCACTAATCTTTTAGCACATACCACAGAGTTTTGATGATTACCATTGTATAATATAATTTTAGATCTGATAAAGTAGGCAACATTCATTTGAATTTATTCATTAATTTCCTTGAAATTATTAATGTTTGTCCTTCCAAATTGTTTTTTATTATTTTTCTAGCTGTGTAGAGTAAATTTTAGGCAGTTTTATTGGCTTTGAATAAATAGATTAATTTAGGTAGAAATGTAATTTTTATTATTTTAACTTTGGCTACCCATTAGCACTTGATCTTGTTCCAATTATTTAGATATAATTTTATTGGTATGAAATATATTTTATAATTGTGTTCTTATAGCCTCTTACCTGGTAGTGGTAAGTAGACTTCAAAATAGTTTATATTATCTACAGTATTTTACATGGAATTTCATTTTCTATCTGTTGTTGCTGTACTTTTTTGGTAACACATAGAATTGATGATGACTTATGTGGATTTATTTTGCTTCCTGCAACTTTTCTAAAATTGTTAATTGTTTCTAACAAATTTTAATTTATTCTCTAGGATTCTCTCAGTATATCTTTATGTCATCATAAAAGAGTGATAATTTTGTTTCCTCATTGCCTAATCTAATTTCTTCAATTTTTCTCTTATTACTAATGATAATATTTTTGGTACAATATTGAATAGTTCTGGTGACAATGAGCAATATTGTTTCACCCCTGATTATATTGGGTATGCTTCTAGTTTATCCCTATTACATGCAATGCTTGCTGATGATTTTAGATAGAAGCTACTTATAACTTTAAGGAAAACTTCATTTATTCCTATGCACACTAGTGTTTTCATTGTAATAGATACTGTAGTTTGTCAGATTTTTTTCTGCATCTATTGATATAATCATATCAATATCATAAAATATATTAATTTACATAAAATATGTATTCCAATACAAAAATGTATTCATCTGAAGTTCCTAGATTTATCTAATATTAGCAAAATTGGATTATATAAATATTTAATATTGTTTTCAAACTGTTATCTAACTTGATTGTGTACGTTTGCCATAATAGAATAGGGACACAAGGGAAAATGTTCCCTTATTTTGGTGTCAATTCCAGGAAAAAGTGATTTCAATGGTATGTATGAGCCAGATGTAGTAATTTCCATTCATAAAATTCCACATTGGGTAAATTGATCTGGAGAATTCTACCACAACTTGTGCCAGTAGTCATTCTCCAAGCTTTTCCCCATGAATGATCCCAGGAAATAAAACCGGAAAACCCCACAGGGTTTCTGGCATGATAAATAATGATTTAATTGGCATAATCAATTAACAGTCCCATAAGGTTTTAAATTGCAATTTCCAATAATTTTCAGGGTTTTTTTTACTATTGTCTCATACACAATGCACTTTAATGTATAAATATAGAAATATTAATTTTTAGAAAAGATTTTATGAAAACAATGTACAGAAAAAATTATGTCAAAACGGACATAAAAATCAGATTTCCTATTAGAATAATGTAAGAAAGCTCAAATTCTGAATTAAGGTATTCTCCCTAAGTTATAAATTCATTAGCCTTTGAATCTCAAATGCCCCTTATATTGAGCTGCTGAAACTAACCAACATCCAGAATTCTAGGAGCTCACTATTCATACAGTTCATACAATATTATATCAAATATCAAAATGACATTAATTTAAACTTAAGTTATGTTTTCATTTGATTATAATAGCCTTTCTGGAAAAAGAAAACTATAACTTGGAGAAAATAAGATGGCAGATAATACGTAAAACAATTATTTTAACTGAGAATGTGAATGGGGTGAACTCCCTCATAAAATGGAAGCAGATAACATATTGGATTAAAAGCCATAATCCTACAATATGTCTTTTTTTTTTTTTTTACAAGAACCTCATTTAAAGCAGAATAATGCATTCAGAGTAAAGATAAAATTATGCTTCAGGGAAGTAAAAAAAAATGCAAGGGTAGCAATCTTGATCTCAGAACAAGAAAAAGCAAAAACAGATCTAATTTTAAAAGTTAAGGTAGGAAACTACATCTTGCTAAAGAGTACCATAGATAATGAAGTAATATCAATACCCAACTTATATGCATCAATTAGTATAGCATCCAAATCTGTAGAGAATTTAAGAGAGTTGCAAAAAAAAATTAGACAGAAAAATTATGCTACTGGGGGAATTTCAAACTTGCTCTCTCAGAACTAGCTAAATTGAACCACAAAATAAATAAGAAAGAAGTTAGGAAGGTAAATAAAATTTTAGAAAAGTATGATAGACCTTTGGAGAAAATTGAATAAAGACAAAAAGGAAGATACTTTTTTTTTCTTGGCAGTACGTGGAACATGTACAAAAATTTACACTCTATTATCGTATAAAAACATCAAGATGCAGAAAGTAGAAATAGTATTTTTTTTAGATCATGATGCAATAAAAATTACGTGCAATAAAAAGCCAGTGGAAAATAAACTAAAATTATTTGGAAAGTAAATAACTTAATTCTAAAAAAATGCGTGTGTAAAACAATAAATCACAAACATAATTGATAATTTCTTCCAAGAAAATGACAATAATGAGAAAACATAATAAAATTTATGAGATGGAGCCAAAGCAGTTCTTAGGGGAAGTTGTATATCTCTTGATGCTTACTTGAATAAGATGAGAAAGAAAATTGAATGAATTAGGCATGGACTAAATAAAGCTAGAAAAAGAAATAATTAAAATCCTCAATTAAATTTTAAAAATTGAAAATTTAAAAATAAAAGTGGTTATTAATGAAATTGATATTAAGAAGTCTATTGAATTGATAAGCACAAGAGTTGGTTTTATGGAAAAACTAACAAAATAGATAAACCTTAATTTAATTTGATTAGAAAAGGGAAGGAAAAAAAGTAATTGTTAGTATAAAAAATGAAAAGGGAAAATATTTCACCAATAAAGAGGAAATTAGAAATATAATTAGGAGTAGTTTTGCCCAACTATATGTCAATCATTCTAATAATCTAAGTGAAATGCATGAATACTAACAAAAATATAGATTGCGAAGATTAACAGAAGAGGAAATAAATTATTTCAATAATACCATTTCAGAAAAAAGAAGTTGAATAAGCTAATGTAAATGTGAATTCAGCCAAACATTTTAAGAACAAGTAATTCCAATATTATGCAAACTATTTGGAAAAATTGGGAAAAAAGGTTTCCAACCAAATTCCTTTTTATGACACCAATATGGTCTTTATAGCTAAATCAAGTAGGGTCACAAGAAAGATAATTACAGAATAATTTCTCTATTGAATATTGATGAGAAAATCTTAAAAGAAATATTAGGAAAGAGATTACAGCTAGTTATCCCCAGGGTACTACACCCTGACCAAGTAAAATTTAGACCAGGAATGCAGAGCTGATTCAATATTAGGAAGACCATTACTATAACTGACTATATCAATAAACAAATCAACAGAAATCATGATTGTCTCAATAGATGCAGAAAAAGCATTTGACAAAATCCAAAAACCATTTCTATTAAAAACATTAGAGAAAAAAGTAATAAATGGATTTTTCTAAAAATGATCAGTCTATTTAAAATCATCAGCAAGCATTATATGAAACTGAGATAGATTAGAAGCATTCCCAATAAAGTCAGAAGTGAAACAAAGTTGCTCACTATCATCATTGTTATTCAATATGGTATTAGAAATATTAGCTTTAGTAATAAAAGAAAAAGAGGAGATTAAAGGAATTAGAATACATAATGAGGAAACCAAAATATTAATCGTTACAAATGATATGATTGTATTCTTAGAGAATTCAAGAGAATCAAGTAAAAAACTATTACAAACAATTCCCTCTTTAACAAAGTTGGAGGATATAAAATAAATTCTTATAAGTCACAAACATTTTTATATATTTCTGGCAAAGCCCAGCAGCAACAGATACAAATAGAATTTCCACTTAAATAATAATAATAGATAATATAAAATATTTGGGAGTCTACCTTCTAAGACAAATTCAGGAACTATATGGACACAATTAAAAAATGCTTCCACAAACCTAGAATCAGATTGAACAATTGGAAAAATGTCAAGTGATCATGAGTAGGCTGAACTAACTCAACAAAATATAAATAAATATAAATATTATATTTATACATTCATAAATACATAAATAGTATGAAATGAAAATTAATCTATTTATTCTGCTACACTAATGAAATTCCCAAGAATTTATTTTACAGATCTAGGAAAAATATCAAAATTCATATGGAAGGACAAAAGGTAAAGTATTACAAGAAAATTAATGAAAAAATGCAAATGAATGTGGCTTTGATGTACCAGACCTAAAAATATAGTATAAATCATCAAAACCATTAGGCACTGAGAAACAGAGCAATTGATCAGTTGAATAGCTTAGGTTCACAAGACACAATAGTCAATGATTAGTAATCTAGCATATGATAAATCGCCAAAACCAAGCATTTGGGATATGAACCCATTATTTGACAAAAATTGGTGGAAAAATGGGAAATTAGTATGGCAGAGAGTAGGTATTGACCCACATCTATCACCCTATATCAATATAAAGTCAAAATGAGTTCATGATTTAGACAGAGTGATCTATCAGCAAATTAGAAGAACAAAGGATAATCTCTCAGATCTGTGAGCTTGAACAAATTTGTGGACAAAGAAGAACAAGCATATATTAAATAATGCAAAATAAATAATTTTGATTATATTTAAAAATAACGTTTTTGTATCAACAAAACCAATGCAAATAAGATTAAAAGGGAAGAAATAAACTGGAAAAATTTGACTTTCAAAGTTTCTGATAAAAGTATCATTTCTAAAATATATAAAGAATTGACTCAAATTTATAAGAATTCAAGCCATTCTCCAATTGATATCGTTAAAGAATATGAACAGATAATTTTCAGAGGAAGAAATTGAAACCATGTCTAGTCATATGGAAAGGTGTTCTAAATCACTATTGAAAAGAGAAATGCAAATTAAGACAATTCTGATGTCTAGTATATACTTCCTAGATTGGGAAGATAACAGGAAATATAATACTGAATGTTGGAAGAGATGTGGAAAAACGAAGACACCAATTTATTGTTGGTGGAGTTGTGAAATGATACAGCCATTCTGGAGAGCAATTTATAACTATGCCCAAAGGAGTATCAAACTGGCCATACCTTTTGATCTAGCAGTGGTTCTACTGGGCTCATATCCCAAAGAGATCAAAAAAAAAAGGGAAAGGAAGCTACATTTGTAAAATGTTTGTGACAGCCCTTTTTGTAGTGGAGACTAGAAACAGAGTGGATGACCATTAGTTGGAGAATGCATGACTAAGTTATGGTATATAAATATTATATAATATTATTGTTCTACGAGAAACAATCAGCAGGATGGTTTCAGAGAGGCCTAACGAGATTTACATGAACTAATGCTAAGTGAAGTGTGCAGAACCAAGAGATCACTATATACAGAAACAGCAAAATTGTATGATGATCACTTCTGATGGATATGGTTCTTTTCAACAATGTCATGATTCAGCCCAGTTTCAATTGTCTTGTAAAGAAGAAAGCCATCCATATCCAAAGAAAGCTGTGGGAACTGATTGTGGAGCACAACATAGTATTTTGACTCTTTTTATGTTTGCTTACATTTTATTTTTTATCATTTTTTTCTTTTCCATCTGATTTTTCTTGTGCAGCATGATTGTTGTGGGAATATATGTAGAAGAATTGAACAAATTTAATGCATATTGGCTTACTTTCCATCTAGGAGAAGGATAGAGAAAAGGGAGGGAAAAGATTCAGAACACAGTGTTTTGTAAAAGTTAATATTGAAAATTATCTATACATATGATGTGAAACCATAAAAAGCTTTAATAATAAAACTTCAATGAAAAAATGGGACGAGAAAAAGAAAGACAGAAATATGACATTAAGGAAAAAGCACTAAACAATTTCTGATATGTTGGGCTAAATGGTAAAACATGTAGGAGTAAAGCATAAATCAAGTTAGTTTTCTGAAGGAATTTAGTCAAAAAATGAAGGAGCAGAAGAAGACAATAACTAGCAGGAATGATCAATTCAAGGAAACTTATTATTCTGACATAAATATATTTGTAAACAGGAATAAAAGAACCAGCAGACAAGGAGAAGTTAAGGTAAGAAATAATATGCATAATATTAAAGATAGTGTGATGAAGAAATGATGAAGGATGCTTATAACTGGATTTGATAAAGTATTTGTGCAAAGGGTAATAGAACACTTGTGGGTTTTGGCAAGAAAAAGAGTATGAGTATTTTCTATAAAGGTGAGGTGGAATGGAGAAATAGACTATGGAAGTTTGGTGAATTATGCAATCACAAAGTAAGGATAATTAAAAGTACAATAATATAATTTGTTGATATCCTCTACTATTAGGGCAGGAGTTGGAATAGCAAAAAATACTGACAAACAAAACTAATGCAGAAAATATTGGAAGAGAAGCAATAAACTGAGAAAACGTTTTTTATACTCAAAGGTTCTGATAAAGACCTCATTTCCAAAATATATAGAGAATTGACTCTAATTAATAAGAAATCAAGCTAATTCTCCAATTGATAAATGGTCAAAGGATATGAAGAGACAATTCTCCAATGAAGAAATTGAAACTATTTCTAGCCACATGAAAAGATGCTCCAAGTCATTATTAATCGAGAAATGCAAATTAAGGCAACTCTGAGATACCACTATACACCTGTCAGATTGGCTAGAATGACAGGGAAAGATAATACAGAATGTTGGAGTGGATGTGGGAAAACTGAGACACTGATACATTGTTGTTGGAATTGTGAATACATCCAGCCATTCTGTAGAATGATTTGGAATTATGCTCAAAAAGTTATCAAACAATACATACCCTTTAATCCATCAGTGTTATTACTGGCTATATTCCAAAGAGATTTTAAAGAAGGAAAGGGACCTGTATGTGCAAGAATGTTTATGGCAGCCCTTTTTGTAGTGGCCAGAAACTGGAAATTGAGTAGATGCCCATCAATTGGAGAATGGTTGGGTAAATTGTGGTATATGAATATTATGGAATATTATTGTTCTGTAAGAAATGACCAGCAAAATGAGTTCTGAAAGGCCTGGAGAGACTTACATATTGAGTGAACTAAGCAGGACCAGGAGATCATTATATACTTCAACAACAATACTGTATGATGATTAATTCTTTTTTTTTTTAATTTTAATTTTTTAAAATAATATTATCCCTTGTATTCATTTTTCCAAATTATCCCCTCCCTCCCTCCACTCCCTCCCCCCGATGACAGGTAATCCCATACATTTTACATGGGTTACAATATAACCTAGATACAATATAGGTGTGTAAATACCATTTTCTTATTGCACATGAAGTATTAGATTCCGAAGGTATAAGTAACCTGGGTAGATAGACAGTAGTGCTAACAATTTACATTCACTTCCCAGTGTTCCTTCTCTGAGTGTAGTTATTTCTGTCCATCATTGATCAACTGGAAGTGAGTTGGATCTTCTTTATGTTGAAGATATCCACTTCCATCAGAATACCTCTTCATACAGCATTGAAGTGTACAGCGATCTTTTGGTTCTGTTCATTTCACTCAGCATCAGTTGATGTAAGTCTCTCCAAGCCTCTCTGTATTCCTCCTGCTGCTCGTTTGTTACAGAGGAATAATATTCCATAACCTTCACATACCATAATTTACCCAACCATTCTCCAATTGATGGGCATCCATTCTACTTCCAGTTTCTAGCTACAACAAAAAGAGCTGCCACAAACATTTTGGCACATACAGGTCCCTTTCTGCTCTTTAGTATTTCTTTCGGATATAATCCCAATAACAGCAATGCTGGGTCAAAGGGTATGCACAGTTTTATTGAGAGTTTATTTAGAGTTTATTGAGGGACAAACAGCGTGTAGAACTCCAGACAGCTAGTGGGTAATATGTAAGTCCTTTCTTAAACATTCCCTTTTCATATAGAGAGTAAATTATTTGAAGTACTTTAGCTATGATAGAAATTGAAAAACAAATATTGGGCTTTTTTATGTTTGAAGAGCTAAAATATGATTAATATAAAGACTTTTGAAAACATTGGTTATAAGATGTTATGCTCATCTAAAGTATTGTAATTCCATATTATAAAAATTGAGGCCTTCAGAATTTTGATTAACTCTTTGAATCATGCTGGGGGGAAATTAGCCAAGGCCAGTATTTGCAGAATGTAGGTAGATATTCTGTAAATCATGTGATCAATACTGTTTGGCCAGGTGGATGGTTTACATTAATTAAAAAAAATTAAAAATCCAGGCAGTGATAAAGTCTAGAAATATTGCAGACCTCACTTTCTGAAAATGTCTTCATTCCATATGTTTTCATACAGGTATTCCTGTATAGTGGAAGAATCCAGACATTTTCTGAAACAGCTTAATTTACTCTTGTGGAATAATGAAGTTTCCATGTCATATATGTATTTTCAAAGGTGACAACATCAATATTTTACCACTTCATCTCTACCATTGTTTGAAATAGATAGATAGTATGAGTCATTATATGTTTATTAACTTATAATTCATTTTTCAAAATTTCTCCAAAAACTGCATACTAAAAATAGATTTAAAATATATCTCAGAAGCTCTTGCTTGCAACTTAGTGCACAGTACAATGAGGCACAAATAGCATTCATCCCACCAATATATTCAAAGATATCATCACGGAACTGAGGACAAAATTAAAACTCTTTTAAGTCCCTTTTCTTTCTTTTTTTTTTTTTTTTCCAAATAGTTACAAAAACAGTTTTAAATAAAAACCCTGTATTCCAAAATTTTCCTCCTTCTCCTTGACCCCCTTAACAATAAACATCAAATAATCCAATATAGGTTATACATATGCAATTTTGAACATATTTTCATATTCATCATGCTGCACAAGAAAAAAAAACAGATTAAAAAGATGAAAGAAAGAAAAGATGAGATAAAATATAAGTATACAACCAACCATAAAAAGGTGAAAATTATATGTTTTAATCCACATCCAGTCTCCTTAGTTCTATCTTTGGATGTGGATGGCTCTTTCCATCACAAGACTATTAGAGTTTCCTTGAATCACCTCATTATTGAAAAGAGAAAAATCCAACAAAATTGATTATTATATAATATCGCTTTTGCTGGGTATAATGTTCTCCACTTAGTATCATTTCATGCAAGTCTTTGCAGGTTTTTTTCTGAAATCAGCCTGTTTGTCATTTTTAATACATCAATATTATTTCATGTTATTCATAACATATTTAGTCATTCCCCAAGTGATGGTCATCTACTCAATTTTCAGTTCCTTGCCACTACACAAACATTTTTGTATATGTGGATTCTTTTTGCATTGTTATGATCTCTTTAGGATACATACCCAGGAGAAACATTGCTGAATCAAAGGCTATGAAAAGTTTTATAACCTTTTGATAATATTTCCAAATTACTTTTCAGAAAGGTAGGATCAAATAACAATTCCACCAATAACATATTAATGTTCTAGTTTTTCTACTTCCCCTCCAACATTTATCATTATATTTTCCAGTAAACTTACTCAATATAAGAGGTTTAAATGGTCCCTCAGAATTGAATTAGTTGCATGTCTCTAATCAATAGATTTAGAGTATGTTTTCAAATGACTAAAGATAACTTTGATTTCATCTGAAAATTATCCTCCTTGAGAAATTGTCAATTGACTTGTATTCTTATAAATTTGAGTCAGTTTTTAATGTATTTTAGAAATAAGACCTTTATTAGAAACAAGATGTAGAGGGGATAGAACCAAGATGGTGGTGAGGACACACACTTCTTTCTGACCTTCTCCCATTGTCCTCACACTATTTACTAAATCCAGCCTCTGAATTAACTCTGGACTAGCAGAATTCATGAATATCAGGAGTGTAACATTATCAGAAGAAGACAATTTCAAAGATCTACAGAAAAGGCACAGAGGGAGGTAGGCCAACCACAAGCAGCTGAGCACAGACACCAAGTGCAAGCAGTGTAGACCAGGGAGTGGTGTGCACCTGAAAAATATGTAGAGAGGAATCTACACCAGTATTAGTTATTCTGTCCTAGCTGCAAGCCAGTTGATCAGCAGTGAAGTTATAAAACATCCAACACAAACACAAAAGGTAAATAGTAAACCCCAAAATGACAGAATCTCACCAAAGCTAACCAAACCCACCCAGCACCAGTAGTGAGTCACACTAACTCAGCACAGCTGCTGCCTTTTGTAGGGGAAGCCACTGACACTTGTAGAGAAAGTTTGAATAATCTCTCTTGTCCTAAAAACACATCTCAACTTAAATAAATAAACAAACAAACAAATAAATAAATAAATAAATAAGTAGATTGATTAATTAATTAATTAATAGATAGATAGATAGATAGATAAATGAATTAATGAATAAAAATAAATAAATGAATGAATGAATGAATGAATGAATAAATAAATAAGCAAATAAGCAAATAACTAAATAAATAAATAAATAAATAAACAACTCTAAAATATATATAGTTTTTATGGTGAAAGAGAAGAACAGATTTCAAACCCTGGGGAGACTAAAAGCATATTGTCTCCAGATTTAGTCCCAAAAGGTGACACAAAGATCTCCTGGGAGAAACTATTAAAGATCTTAAAAAAGATTAGGAAGAAAAATGGGGAAATGAAATGAGAACTTTAAAAGAGGGTTTGAAAAAAGTAGCACAGAAATTACCAGAAGAAAATTCAATGCAAAATAGTGGAATTGAAAAAGTATATAACTCCTTAAAAAATAGATTTGACAAAATGAAAAAAAGAAAACAACTTCCTGAAAAACAATTTGTGAATTGTAAAAAGAAAATCTATAGAATAAGACAACTCATTTAAAAATTCAATTGGACAAATACAATAAGAATTTTAAAATGTAAATGAATAAAATAAATCACTAAATATCAGAACTGAACAAATGGAAATGAATGACTGAATGAGACATCAAGAATCAATCAAGCAAAACCAAAAATTTAAAAAAATGTAAAATACCTACTCGAGAAAACAACTTACCTGGAAAATAGATTTAGGAAAGAAAAACTAAAGATTATTGGACTTGCTGAAAATCATGATTAAAAAAGATCCTAGACACTATTTTTCAGGAAATCATCAAAGAGAACTGAATGTATATCATAGAAACAGAACTCATTAGAATAATTCACCAAACACCTACTGAAAGAGACCCCAAAATTAAAACTCCAAAGAATATCATGGCTAAATTTCAGAACTTTTGGACCAAGTAAAAAATATTAAAATAAGCCAGAAAAAAAATTCAAATATTTAGGAGTCACAGTAAGGATTGCCAAGAATGTAGTAGCTTCTACCATAAAGGATCAAAGGGTCTGGAATCTGATATTCTGAAAGGCAAAGGAACTTGGAATTCAGCCAAGAATAAACTGCTCCACTAAACTGACTATTTTCTTCCAGGGAACAAGATGGGCATTCAATTAAACAGGTGAATTTCATTGATTTCTGCTGAAAAGACCAGAGTTGAACAAAAAACAAAACAAAACAAAACAAAACCAGAAACCTCCAAATATCGAATTCAAGAGAAACATAAAAAGGTAAAATGTAAAGAACTCTTGAAAACTATATATTCTGTTACACATAGAGAGTATATGTATAGTGTTATTATATAAGAAAGAAACTGGAAGTGGAAAGAAGATTATACTGGAAAAAAGGGAGGCAAAATGAGAGAAACTATATCTTATGAAGAAGCAAAGGAAGTCTATTATATTTGAGGGAAAGAAGAGAAGAGGATAAACATTTTGTGAATCTTACTTTCATCAGATTTAGCTCAAAGAGAAAATACTAGACATATTTGGTTTCACAGAGCAACTTCTCTCAATTTATAGAAAAGAGGGAGAGGAAACGTAAAAAGAGAAGGAATAGGCTAAAGAAGGGAAAACAGAAATAGTAGGGGAAAGGTATAAGAAAGGGGGATGGAATTTAAAGGGGGAGTGCTGCTTGAGCTAAGTGGTGCTCATAAGTAAAATAATCAGGAGGACAGAAAGGGGAAAAAGAAAGAAAAAAGCAAAGTTTTGAGTTAATAAGATGACAGAAATGCAGAAGTAGTTTTAACTGTAAATTTGAAGGGGGTAAACTGTCCCATAAAGCATAAGCAGATAGCAGACTGGATCAAAAGTCAGAACCCTACAATATGCTGTTTACAGGAAACACATTTAAACAGGGAGATACATACAGAGTAAAGGTAAAAGATTGGAGGAGAATCTATTATGATTCAGGTGAAGTAAAAAAAAAAAACAAAAAACAAACAAACAAACAAAAAAAAACAGGAGTAGCCATCCTGATCTCAGATCAAGAAAAAGCAAAAACTGATCTAATCAAAAGAGACAAGGAAGAAAACTATATCTTGATAAAAGGTCCAATAGATATTGAAGCAATAGCATTTCTAAACATATACCTACCACGTGGTATGGCATAGAAATTCCTAAAGGAGAAGTTAAGAGAGCTGCAAGAAAAAAATATACAGCAAAACTATAATATTTGGAAATCTCAAACTTCCTGTCCCAGAACTAGATAAATCAAACCACAAGAAAAATAAGACAGAAGTTAAAGAAGGAAACATAATACTAAAAATGTTAGATATGATAGATTTTGGAGACAACTGAATGGAGATAGAAAGAAGTACACTTTTTTCTGAGCAGTTCATAGAACATATACAAAAAATATATTAAGACATAAAGACCTCAAAATCAAATGAAAAATGGCAGAAATAGTAAATGCTTTTTTTTTTTTTCAGATCATGATGCTATAAAAATAACATTCAATAAAAGGGTGAGGGGAAAATAGACCAAAAAGAAACTGGAAATTAAATACACTCATCCTAATGAATGAATGGGTGAAATAGCAAATCATAAACATGATTAATAATTTCATTCAAGAGCATGAGACAGCATATCAAAATTTATGGGTAGCAGCCAAAATAGTAATAAGGAGAAATGTTATATCTTGCATGAAAGAGAGAAAGAAAAGATTAATGAAATGTGCTTGCAACTAAAAAAGCTACCAAAAGTAAATTAAAAAAAACAATTAAATACAAAACTTGAAATTCTAAAAAAGTAAAAAAGAATGATTAATAAAATTCAAATTAAAAAATTGAATTAATTTTATGAAAAAAATCCAACAAAATAAGTAAGCCTTTGTTAGGTTCTTACTAAGTGCTAATGAGATAACACAACAGAACATTACAAGCCTTTAATAAATTTGATTAGAAAAAAGAAAGAAGAAAATCAAGTTGATAGTCTCAAAATTAAAAAGTTATATCTTTAAACCAATGAAGAGAAAATAATAGCAATAACTGGAGTTAATTTTCCCAACTTTAAGCCAATAAATTTGATAAACTAAGTGAAATTGAGAATATGCAAAAAATATAGAATTCCTAGATTAACAGAAGAGGAAATAAATTAATTAAATAGTCCCATTTCAGAAAAAGGAAATAAAACAAGCTATTAATCAAGTCTTTAAGAAAAAAAAAATCCCCTGGACCAGATGGATTTAGATGTGAATTCTACCAAACATTCAAAGAACAATTAACTCCAATACTACATAAACTATTTGAAAAAATAGGGAATTGTACTGATACCTAAAGCAAGGTTGAAAACAGAGAAAGAAAATTATCAACCAATCTCCCTAATAAATATTGATGCAAAAATGCAAAAATCTTAAATAAAATATTAGCAAAGAGCTTATAGAAAATCATCCCCAGGGCAATACTTCATGACTAAGTAGGAGTTATACTAGAAATGCAGGGTTGGTTCAACATCAGGAAAACTACTAGCAGAATTGACTATATCAATGACCAAATTAACAAAAAAAAAAAAAAAAAAAAAAAGATTATCTCAATAGATGCAGAAAGAAAAATTGATAAAATCCAACATCCATTCCTATTAAAAACTTGTGAGACTAGGAATAAATGGACTTCTCCTTAAAATAGTTGGTAGCATCAGTAAGCATCATATGCGATGAGGATAAACTGGAACCATTCCTAATAAGATCAGGAGTGAAACAAGGTTGCCCATTATCACCATTATTATTCATATTGTATTAGAAATGCTAGCTTTGGCAATAAGAAATGAAAAAAAAAAGAGAGATTAAAGGGATTGGAGTAGGTAATGAGGAAACCAAATTATCACTCTTTACAGATGATGTGATGTTATACTTAGGGAAACCCAGAGAATCTATTAAAAAGCTAATAGAAATAATCCACAACTTTATACAAAATAAACCTATTTAAATCATCAGCATTTTTATACATCAATAAGAAAATCCAACATCAAGAGATACAAAGATAAATTCTATTCTAAATAACTGTGGATAGTATAAAATGTTTAGGAAGCTATCTGCCAAGTGAAAGTGTAGAGGGCAGAATTTTGGAGAAGTATACTTGAAAGAAATATACTTGAAACAAGGCATTGACTCAGTGGAATCGATGAGATGACTGTTTTCTAGTTCACATATATACTTAATACTTAGAATGATGCTGTAATGATTCTTTACATTCACACAACTTGCTGTAATGTAATTACAATAATGTATACAAGGGCTAAGAATGATTAGAAGACAGACATTTATCTTTGACCAATCTTGTGATGGGTCTCATGCCTCCTGCACTAAGATCAAGATTGGGCCAGTATCATGAATTTAGATTCTATTCTTGACCTTCTCATGATATCTATCCTGTTGAGACCAAGGCCATTCTGGAGGACCTCCATAAAGCTAGCCCAAACATTACAACTTATTGTTTATAAATAAATTCAGATCTAAACAATTGGAAAAATATCAAGTGTTCTTGGATAGGTCATATGAATATAATAAATATGACAATACTACCTAAAGTAATCTATTTATTTAGTGCTCTATCAATCAAACTCCCAATAAATTATTTTACTGACCTGGAAAAATAATAACAAAATGCATCTGAAAGAACAAAAGGTCAATTTTAAAGGAATTAATGAAAAAAAAAAAAGCAAATGAAGGTGGCCTAATTGTACTCTATCTGAAATTATATTATAAAGCAGCAGTTATCCAAAACATTTGGTACTGGCTAAGAAACAGACAAGTTGATGGGTGGAATAAGTTGGATTTACAAAATAGTCAACTATAGCAACCTAGTGTTTGACAGACTTAAAGACCACAGCTTTTGGGATAAGAAATCACTATTTTGCAAAAAAAAAAAAAAAAAAAAAAAAAACTACTGGGAAAATTGGAAACTCATATGGCAGAAACTATGCAATGACCCATACCTTCACTGTACAACAATATAAGGTAGAAATGGGTTCATGATCTAGACATAATAAATGATATTATAAACAAATTGGAAGAACATAAAGCAGTTTACCTCTCAGAACTATAGCGGAGGAAGGAATTTATGACCAGAGTAGAACTAGACATCATTATTGATCACAAAATAGATAAAAAAGGATAAGAGTAGATATTTTTCGGATGAAGAAATTGAAATTATTTCTAGTCATAAGAAAAGGTATTCCAAATCAGTATTGATCAAAGAAATGCAAGTTAAGAATACTAAGATATCACTACACACCTCTCAGATTGGTTAAGATGGCAGGAAGACATAATGACTAATGTTGGAAAAGTGGGAAAACTGGGACACTGATACATTGTTGATGAAACTGTGAACAGATCCAAATCCAAACCATTCTAGACAATAATTTGGAACTATTATCAAAAAGTTATCAAACTGTGCATAACTTTTGACCCAGTAGTATTGCTTCTGGGCATATATATATATATATATATGTATATATATATATATATATATATATATATATATATATATGCATTTATATGTGTATATGTATGTATGTATATGTACATATATGTGTGTATATATACATATACATATATAATTTTCTTTCCTTTTGTATTTCCTTTTAATTTAATTTAATTTTTTTTTACTTTTATGGTCGAGCTCTGTTCCTGGTTTCCATGGAATATATGCCACAAAAAAAAAAAAAATCAGCATGGCTGGCAATCTGTTATAGGTTATACATGCACAATCATTTTAAAAGTATTTTCATATTTTTCAAGTTGTGAAAGAAAAATATGAACAAAAAGGAAAATGTGAGAGATAAAGGAAAGTAAAAAGACTGGAAATAATGTGCTTCTATCTGCATTTAATTTCCATAATTGTCACTCTGGATGTAGATGACTTTTTTCATTCAAAGCACATGGAATCTGTCTGCCATCACCACATTATTGAGAAAAGGTAAGTTTATCATGGTTTATGATAACACACTGTTGCTGTTACTGTGTACAATGTTTTCCTGCTTCTGCTCACTCCTCTCATCATCAGTTTATACAAATTTTCACAAGCTTTTCTTTTTTTTATTATTTTTATAATATTGTTTATATTTATAATATTTATAATATTATTTATAATATAATATAATATTCATTTTTCCAAAATATACCCCCCTCCCTCTCCTCCCCCCCGATGATAGACAATCCCATACATTTTACATGTGTTACAATATAACCTAGATACAATACATCATAAGCTTTTCTAAAATCAGGCTAGTTGTTATTTATTTTTAGTTATATTTCATGTATATGTACACTCATTTTTATGTATGTTCATAAGAGTCATATTCAAAGAGAACAATCAAGACAAAAGGGAAAAACATAAGAATAAATGGAATAAAAAATATGAAAACACTCTGGTTTAATTCCTATTCAGTCACCATAGCTCTCTCTCTGAATATGAATAGCATTCTCCATCAAAAAGCTATTTGAATTAGCTTGAATTATGCATTGTTGAGAAGAGCCAAGTCCCTCAGAGTTTATCATTACACAGTATTTCTGTTGCTGTGTAGTTTTCCTGTGTATATGCCAATAGGACATCAGGGAGGATACAAAATATATAACAATACATTTTCATTTCAAGAAACATATATAATAATGAAATAAATTACATTTATAGGTATCCATCTTTTCCTTGTTTTCTTATAGATTATTCTTTTGCTCTCTACTCACACTCTTTATCATTTTTTTCCTTTTCATCAACCTCACCTCCACTCATCCACAGACCCACACACATATACACATGTCAATATACACACATACATAAACCAATATACATACATAGACAAATATATTCAAATACACATATATGCATGTAAACATGTATATACAAATATGTAGACATGTATAACAAATACTATTAATTTGGCTGACATATAATAGAGGATTATCTCTTAATTGAATCTTTAGATTTGACTTTCTCTAAGACCAATAGTTAGGAATCCTACTATTAAAAATAAATTCTACTGAAATTTGTTGTACTGTTTCTGTATATCTTTTATTTTTTTATGCCTACTAAATCTTCTACTTTAATTCTGTTCCATAACTTACCTGCTATTATTGAACCTTTCCCTTCCTAGTCATTCTTCTTTTATCTTCTTCATGTAATATTCCCTTCCCTTTTTATCCTATCCCCATTGATCTACACATCTCATCTCACTCTGCTTAATCTAAATGCACTTCTGTACCCCATGTTATCCCACAATACCTTCTCTCCCCTTTATTCCTTTCCCATTAATAAACACACCTTGTCCCAATGCCCACCCTATTTTTAAAGCTTTATATCTTCAAAACATATTCAAGGATAATTTTCAACTTTACCCTTGCAAAACCTTGTGTTCCAATATTTTCTTCTTCCCTTTCCCCGACCCCATGCCCTACATGGCAAATAATGCAATATATGATAAATAGGGACACTTTTTCTATACATATTTCCATAGTTATCGTGATGCACAAGAAAAAGTCAGAAAAAAAAAGAAAAAAATGAGAAAGATCTTTTTAAATGCAGTTAAACAATAACAAAAAGGTGAAAATACTCTAATTTGATGCATATTCAGTCCCCACAATTTTTTCTCTGGATACAGATGCCTACTTTCACCACAAGACCATTGGAACTGGCTTGAATCATCACACTGCTGAAAAGTGCCACAATGGGGCACCTAGGTAACATGGTGGATAGGGCACCAGCCCTGAAGTCAGGAGGACCTGAGTTCAAATCTAGCCTCAGTCACTTAACACTTTCTTTCTGTGTGACCTTAGGCAAGTCTCTTAACTCCAATTGCTATAGAAAAAAAGAAAGAAAGAAAGAAAGAAAGAAAGAAAGAAAGAAAGAAAGAAAGAAAGAAAGAAAGAAAGAAAGAAAGAAAGAAAGAAAGAAAGAAAGAAAGAAAAGATCTACAACAACCAGAATTGATGATAATATAATTGTATTGTTGTTATGTATAATGATGTCTTGCTCCTACTCACTTAGCATCAGTTTATGTAATTCTTTCTAGACCTCTCTGAAATTCATCCTGATGGTCATTTCTTACAAAAAATAATATTCCACTATATTCATATCACATAAGTTTTCCATCATTCTCCAACTGATGAGCATCCACTCTGTTTCCAGTTTCTGGACACTACAAAGAGGGCTGCCACAAACATTCTTGCACATACAGGTCCCTTTCCCTTCTTTAAACTATCTTTGGGATATAAGCCCAGTAGTAACCCTGCTGCATCAAAGGGTACGTATGCACAGTTTGATAAGTTTTGGGCATAATACCAGATAGATCTCCAGAATGGTTGGATTATTTCACAACTATACCAACATTGCATCAATGTCGCAGTTTTCACTTTGCCCCTCCAACATTCATCACTATTTTTTCCTGTCATCTTAGCCAATCTGACAGATGTGTAGTGGTATCTCACATTGTTTTAATTTGCACTTCTCTGATTAATAATTATTTGGAACATCTTTTTATATGGCTAGAAATAGTTTCAATTTCTTCATCTGAGAAGTGTCTGTTATATCCTTTGACCATTTATCAATTAAAGAATGGCTTGATTTCTTATAAATTACAGTCAATTCTCTATATATTTTGGAAATGAGATCTTTATCAAAAACTTTGTCTGTAAAAAAGGTTTTCCCAGTTTATTACTTCCCTTCTAATCTTGTCTGAATTAGTTTTGTTTGTACAAAAATTTTTAATTTGATATAATCAAAATTTTCTATTTTGTGATAGATAATGACCTCTAGTTCTTCTTTGGTCATTAATTCATTCCTTTTCTACGGGTCTGAGAGGTAAACTATCCTATGTTCTTCCAATTTACTTATACTCTCATTCTTTATGTGTAGGTCATGAACCCATTTTGACCTGAGCTTGGTGTATAGTGTTAAGTGTGGGTCAATGCCTAGTTTCTGCCATACTAATTTCCAATTTTCCTAGAAATTTTTGTCAAACATTGAATTCTTATCCCAAAAGTTTAAATTTTGGGGTTTGTCAAATACTAGATTATTGAACTTATTGGACTTATTGGATGTTTTTTACTTTGAACTTAACCTATTCCACTGATCAACTACACTATTTCTTAGTCAATACCAAATGGTTTTGGTAACCATTGCCTTATAATATAACTTTAGATCTGGTACAGCTAGGCCACCTTCATTTGATTTTTTTTTTTATTAATTCACTTGAAATTCTTGGCATTTTGTTTTTCTACATGAACTTTTATTGTCATTTTTTCTAGATCATTAAAATAGTTTTCTGGGAGTCTGATTGGTATAGCACTAAATAAATAGATTAGTTTAGGTAGTTTTGTCATCTTTACTATATTTGCTCACCCAATCCAAGAGCATTTAATATTTTTCCAATTGGTTAGATCAGGCTTTATTTGTGTGGAAAGTTTTTAGTAGTTTTGATCATATAATTTCTGATTTTCCCTTGGCAGATAGATTCCTAAATATTTTATACTATCAGTAGTTACTTTAAATGGAATTTCTCTTTATAGTTCTAACTCTTGAATTTTGTTAGTGATATAAAGAATGCTGATTATTTCTGTGGCTTTATTTTGTATCCTGCAACTTTGCTAAAGGTGTGGATTCTTTCTAATAGTTTTTTAGTAGAATTCCTGGGGTTCTCTAAGTATACAATCATGACATCTGCAAAGAATGATAGATTGGTTTCCTCATCACCTATTTAATTCCATTAATTTCTTTCTTATCTCTTATTGCCGAGGATAGCATTTTTAATACAGTATTGAATAGTAATGATGATAGTGGGAAACCTTGTTTGATTCCTGATCTTACTGGGAAAGGTTCCAGTTTATCCCCATTACATATGATTCTTACTGATGGTTTTAAATAGATGCTACTGATTATTTTAAGGAAAAGTCCAATTATTCCTATACTCTCAAGTATTTTTAATAGGAAATTAGATGCTATACCACTTGGTACATATATGTTTAATATTGATATTGCTTCATTGTCTATGCTACCTTTAGAAGGATATAGTTTCCTTCCTTGTCTATTTTAATTAGATCAATTTTTGATTTTGCTTTGATTTAGCCATAAGGATGGCTACCCCTGCCTTTTTGACTTCACTTGAAGCATAATAGATTCTCTTCCAGCTTTTTACCTTTACTCTGTATGTATCTCCCTGTTTAAGTGTGATACTTGTAATCAGCATATTGTAGGGTTCTGACTTTTGATCCAGTCTGCTGTCTGCCTCCGTTTAATGGGAGAGTTCATCCCATTCATATTTACAGTTAAAATTACTAATTCTGTATTTTCTGCCATCATATATCCCCATATTATGTTTTTTTTTTCTTTCCCCCCCCTGAACCCTTTCCCCAGTATTAAACTTATGAGCCCCACTTGGGTCACGCAGCCCTCCCTCTTTAGTATCCCTTCCTCCTCCCTTTAACTCCCTTCCCCTTTCTTGTACTCTTCCCTTTTTACTCTTTTCCTTTTATAGTTACTTCTCCCACTTTTTAATGAGGTGATAGAGAATTCTCTGTAAAACAAATATGTGAAATATTTTCTCTTTGAGCCAACTCTTTTGAGAGTGTGATTCATACAACTTCCCTCCCCCTCTCTAAATTCCTTCAGGTATGAGAGGTTTTCTTTTCCTCTTCATGGGATGTAGTTTCCCTCTTTTTATCTCACTTTTCCCTTATTCTAACACTATCCCCTTTCCATTTCTACTTCCCTTTTTATGTTATATCAGCAAAATCAAATTATAGTTGTGATTTTTATGTATATCCATAACAGAAATACAGTTCTCAAGAGTTCCTTTTTACCTTTTTCTGCTTCTCTTGAGTAATGTGGTTGGAGATCAACTTTTTTTTGTTTAGATCTGTTTTTTTCCTTAGAAACAAATGGGATTCATCTGTTTAATTAACTGTCCATCTTTTCCCATGGAAGAAAATGATCAGCTTAGCTGGGTAGTTTATTCTTGGCTGCATTCCAAGTTATTTTGCCTTTTGGAATATCAGATTCCAGGCCCTTCAATCCTTTAATTTGGATGCAGCCAGATATTGAGTGACCCTTATTGTTACACCTTTGTATTTGAATTGTTTTTTCCTGGCTGCTTGTAATATTTTTTCCTTAGTCTAATAGTTCTGAAATTTGGCCACAAATTCAAAAAACCACAAAGAGGTTTTTCTTTAAGGTCTTTTTCAGAAGGTGATCAATAAATTTTTAATGTCTATTCTACCTTCTGGTTCTATTATTTCTGGGCAGTTATCTTTGATGATTTCCTGTAAAATACTATCTAGGCTCTTTTTTTAATCATACTTTTCTGGAATTCCAATAATCCTCAGATTATCTCTCCTCGTATTTTCCAGGCCTGTTGATTGTTCAGGTAGCTATTTAATGTTTCTTTCTATTTTTTCTTTTTTTCTTTTTTTTTCTTTTTTCTTTTTTTTTTTTTTTTTTTTTTTTTTTTTTTTTTGGTTTTGCATGAGTGATTCTTGGTGTCCCAATGAATCATTCGTTTCTATTTGTTCAGTTCTGATTTTTAATGAGTTATTTTCTTCATTAGCTTTTTTTACTCCTTTTTATATATGTCCAATTGAAGTTTAAATGAGTTGTTTTGCTCTATGGAATTTTTTTCCATTTCACTAAATTTTTTTAGTAAGTTATTTTCTTTTTCCAATTCATAAATCCTACTTTCCTGGAAGGTCTTTACGTTTTCAAATTCACAAATTCTGTTTCGCTGTTCTTCCTGGTAGTGTTCTACCTTTTCCAATTCACATTTCAGGAAGTTGTTACTCTATTGCATAGCTTCTCTTTCCTTTCCCCAGTTTTCTTCTAGCTCTCTTTTAAGATTTTTAATAGTCTCTTGTAGGAGAGCCTTTTGTGTTGGGGACAACAATTATCTGGAGATGCCTGTTATTTGCCTCCTCAGGCTTGAAAACCTACTCTCTTTCTGTCTAGAAGCTATCTGTCATCTTTTTAATTTATTTACTCATTTTTTAAAGCCTATAGGGACTGCCTTCAGGGCCAGGAGATTACCAGCTCGCTCTGTTGAACAGGGATAGGTATATGGACTGCCTGCCAACAGGCTACAAAGAGTGGCCAGATACCAGAGTGCTCTGGGAAATAATCCCCCAATGGAAGTTACTCTGACCTACAAGGCAGAGCTGTGGGAGGTGCCCTGTGAAGAACCCTGCTGTGCAGATTAACAAATGCCCTGAGGCAAGATGCCGGGGCAGGAAAAGTGTCACTATTACAAGAAAAAAAGAAGGCTGTGGGGCTGTGGGTATTAGCTGTTGCCCAGGGAATAGTTCTGCAAGGCACCAGAAGTGGCTCCACCTAAGGTAGAACAGTCCTGTTGTGAAAGTTCTATTGCCCTAGGCCAAGCCCCACACTATGCAGATTAGAGGCTGTCCTGGGCTGCACCCCTCTGCCTTGTAGATTTGCAACTGCCCTGGTGGTGCTGCAGAGTGTAGCTGCACATTTTCACTGGACTATGCTGAGTCACTTCCAGTTTGTGGGGGGGGAGGTACAATCAGATCCTGTTAGGTTCTCTCATTATTAGAGTACTCTGTACTTCTGGCTCTAATCTCTCTTCTGGTCCACTGCATTACAATCAAGACAAAGCAGTCAGAAAAAGCAATCAGCTTATGGCAGAGTTGTTTCCACTACTTTTCTAGCCACAGAGGCTACCCAGGTCCTTGGTCAGGTCAGGACGCCAATATTTCCTATCTCTATGCCTGCCACTGGTCTGTTTCCACCTCTCAAGACAAAGGTGCTCTGGAAGTCCTCCATATTATCTTCTGCTGGTAAGTAATTATACCTTTAATCTTCATGAATTTCATCAGTCAAGCACTATTTTTGAGGCTGAATTCAAAGATTATAGTGAGGATAAGAAAGGAGTTTGAGTCCTGTGTGCCTTCTCCACTATCTTCGCTCTGCCTCCTCATCATTATCTTTTCCTGTCATCTGAGCCAATCTGAGAGATGTATAGTGGTATCTCAGAGTTTTCTTAATTTGCATTTCTTTCATCAATAATGATTTAGATCACTTTTCAATATGACTAGAAATAGTTTTAATTTTTTTCATCTGAAAATTGTCTTCACATCCTTTGACCATTTATCAATTAGAGAATGACTTGAATAAATTTGAATAAATTCCTTATATGTTTTAGATCTGCAGTTTTCATCAAAACCCTTGGATGTAAACATTTTCTGCAGATTTCTGCTTCCATTCTAATCTTGTCTGCATTGGTTTTGTTTGTACAGTACTCTTTTAACTTAATATATTTTTTCCCATTTTTCCTTCCATAATATACTCTAATTATTCTTTGGCGACAAATATTTTCTTTTGCAGATGAGAGATATAGGTTGTTCTTTATTCTTTTTTATTAATTTCTTAATTATAAAAATGTTTACAGTACATATGCATGAGTATTTTTTAAAACATAGTCCCTTGTATTGATTTTTCCAAATTTTCCCCTCCCTCTCTCTACTCTCTCCCCTAGATGACAGGAAATCCCATACATTTTACATGTGTTACAGTATAACCTAGATACAATATATGTGTGTAAATACCATTTTCTTGTTGCACATTAAGTATTAGATTCCGAAGGTATAAGTAACCTGGGTAGATAGACAGTAGTGCTAACAATTTACATTCACTTCTCAGTGTTCCTTCTCTGGGTATAGTTATTTCTGTCCATCATTGATCAATTGGAAGTGAGTTGGATCTTCTTTATGTTGAAGATATCCACTTCCATCAGAATACCTCTTCATACAGCATTGAAGTGTACAGCGATCTTCTGGTTCTGTTCATTTCACTCAGCATCAGTTGATGTAAGTCTCTCCAAGCCTCTCTGTATTCCTCCTGCTGCTCGTTTGTTACAGAGCAATAATATTCCATAACCTTCACATACCATAATTTACCCAACCATTCTCCAATTGATGGGCATCCATTCTACTTCCAGTTTCTAGCTACAACAAAAAGAGCTGCCACAAACATTTTGGCACATACAGGTCCCTTTCCGCTCTTTAGTATTTCTTTGGGATATAATCCCAATCTGCTGGTCATTTCTTACAGAACAATAATATTCCATAACCTTCATAAACCATAATTTACCCAACCATTCTCCAATTGATAGACATCCATTCATTTTATAGTTTCTAGCCATTATGAAAAGAACTGCCACAAATATTTTTGCACATACAGGTCCCTTTCCCTTCTATAGTAATTCTTGGGGATATAAGCCCAGTAGTAGCACTGCTGGATCAAAGGGTATGCACAGTTTGATAACTTTTTGGGCATTGTTCCAAATTGCTCTCAATAATGTCCGGATTCATAGCAGAAACTAGGCATGGACCCACATTTAACACTACATACTAAGATAAGATGAAAATGGGTCCAAGATTTAGGTATAAAGAATGAAATCATAAATAAATTAGAGGAACATAGGATAGTTTACCTTTCAGACTTGTGGAGGAGGAAGGAATTTGTGTCCAAAGGAGAACTAGAGACCATTATAGATCACAAAATAGAAAAATGTGATTGCACCAAATTAAAAAGTTTCTGTACAAACAAAACTAATGCAAACAAGATTAGAAGGGAAGTAACAAATTGGGAAAACATTTTTACAGGTAAAGGTTCTGATAAAGGCCTCATCTCTAAAATATACAGAGAATTGACTTTAATTTATAAGAAATAAAGCCATTCTCCAATTGATAAATGGTCAAAGGATATGAACAGACAATTTTCAGAGCATGAAATTATAACTATTTCCACTCATATGAAAGAGTATTCCAAATCACTATTGATCAGAGAAATGCAAATTAAGACAACTCTGAGATACCACTACACACCTGTCAGATTGGATAAGATGAGAGGCACAAATAAGGATGAATGTTGTAGGAGATGTGAGAAAACTGAGACACTGACACATTGTTGGTGGAGTTGTGAAAGAATCCAACCATTCTGGAGAGCAATCTGGAATTATGCCCAAAAAGTTATCAAAATGTGCATACCCTTTGACACAGCAGTGATACTATTGGGCTTATATGCCACGGAAATACTAAAGAAGGGAAAGGGACCTGTATGTGCCAAAATGGCAGCCCTTTTTGTAGTGGCTAGAAACTCGAAAATGAATGGAAGTCCATCAATTGGAGAATGGTTGGGTAAATTATTGTATAAGAATGTTATGGAATATTATTGTTCTGTAAGAAATGACCAACAGGAGAAATACAGACAGGCTTGGAGAGACATCAACTGATGCTGAGTTAAACTAGCAGAACTAGGAGATCATTATACACTACAACAGTGATACTGTATGAGGATGTATTCTGATGGAAGTGGATATCTTCAGCATAGGGAAGAGCTAACCCAATTCCAATTGATCAATGATGGACAGAATCAGCTACACCCAGAAAAGGAACACTGGGAAATGAATGTAAACTGTGAGCATTTTTTTGTTTCTTTGATCTTTTGTTTTTCTTCCCAGATCATTTTTACCCTCCGAATACAATTCTTCCTTTGCAACAACAACAACAAAATTTGGTTCTGCACATATATATTGTACCTAAGGTATACTATAAGATATTTAATATGTATGGGAATGTCTGCCATCTAGGGGAGGGGGTGGAGGGAAGGAGGGAAAAATTCAGAACAGAAGGGAGTACAAGGGTTAATGTTAAAAAACAAAACAAAACAAAACAAAACAAAAAAACAAACAAAAAAAAAAAAAACAAAAAAAAAAAAACTGGGACACTGAGCAATTTGGAACTATGCCCAAAAAGTTATCAAACTGTGCATACCATTTGACCCAGCATTGCAGCTATTGGGCCTATATCCCAAAGATATACTAAAGAGCAGAAAGGGACCTGTATGTGCCAAAATGTTTCTGGCAGCTCTTTATGTTGTAGCTAGAAACTGGAAGTTGAATGGATGCCCATCAATTGGAGAATGGTTGGGTAAATTATGGTATATGAAGGTTATGGAGTACTATTGCTCTGTAAGAAATGACCAGCAGGAGGAATACAGAGAGGCTTGGAGAGACTTATATCAACTGATGCTGAGTGAAATGAATAGAACCAGAAGATCGCTGTACACTTCAATGTTGTATGAAGATATATTCTGAGGGAAGTGGATATCTTCAATATACGGAAGATCCAACTCACTTCCAGTTGATCAATGATGGACAGAAATAATTACACCCAGAGAAGGAACACTGGGAAGTGAATGTAAATTGTTAGCACTACTGTCTATCTACCCAGATTACTTATACCTTCGGAATCTAATACTTCATGTGCAACAAGAAAATGGTATTTACACACATATATTGTATCTAGGTTTTATTGTAACACATGTAAAATGTATGGGATTGCCTGTCATCTGGGGGAGGGAGTGGAGGGAGGGGGGGATAATTTGGAAAAATGAATACAAGGGATAATATTAAAAATTAATTATAAAAATTACCTGTACATATGTACTGTCAAAAATGTTATAATTATAAAAATTAATATAAAAAAACAAAATATTTTACTTAAAGTTTTGAGTTCCAAATTCTATTCCTCCTTCCCTCCCTCTCCCTGCCCCTCCCTGAGATGGAAAGCAATCTTATATAGGTTATACATGTGTATTCATGAAGAACATTTCCATATTAGTAATTATATATAAGAAAATTCAAATAAAAAAAAGAAAGCAGAAAAAAAATTGGCTGGATTCTTATACAATTCTACCAACAATGCATTAATGTCCCAATTTTCCCATATCCCCTACAAAATTCATCATTATTTGTTCCTGTCATTTTAGCCAATTTGACAGGTGTGTACTGGTATCTCAGAGTTTGTCTTAATTTGCATTTCTCTGATCAGTAGTTATTTGGAATACTCTTTTGTATGAGTGGATATAGTTTCAATTTCATCATTTGAGAATTGTCTGTTCATATCCTTTGACAATTTATCAACTGGAGAATGGTTTGCTTTCTTTTTTTTGATTTAGAATTTTTTCCACAGTACATATGCATGAGTATTTTTTTTTATAATATTATCCCTTGTATTCATTTTTCCAAGTTAACCCTCCCCTCGCTCTACTCCCTCCCCTTGATGACAGGCAATCCCATATATTTTACATATGTTACAATATAATGGTTTGATTTCTTCTTAATTTATAAGACCCTAATTTGGGTCAGTTCTCTATATATTTTGGAAATGAGGCCTTTATCAGAACTTTTAACTGTAAAAATATTTTCCCAATTTGTTACTTCCCTTCTAATCTTGTTTGCATTAGTTTTGTTTGTACAGAAACATTTTAGTTTGATGTAATAAAAATCTTCTCTTTTGTGATCAATAATGATCTCTAGTTCTCCTCTGGTCATAAAATCCTTCCTCTGCCACAGGTCTGAGAGGTAGACTACCTTCTGTTCCTCCAATCTATTTATGGTCTCATTCTCTATGCCTAAATCATGGACCATTTTGATCTTATCTTGGTATATGTTGTAAAGTGTGGATCCATATCTAATTTCTGCCATACTAATTTCCAGTATTCCCAACAGTTTTTTTTTCAAATAATGAATTTTTGGTACCAAAATACCAAAGACATCTGTTCCATTGATCGACTGGTCTTTTTCTTAGTCAATACTAATTTTTTTTTTGGTGACTGCTGCTATATAATATAGCTTTAGATCAGGTACACCTAGACCACCTTCATCTGACTTTTTATTTCTTTAATTCCCTTGAAATTCTCGACATTTTATTCTTCCATATGAATTTTGTTTTTATTTTTTCTAGGTAATTAAAATAGTTTCTTGGGAGTGTGATTGGTATAGCACTAAATAAATAGATTAGTTTGGGGATTATTGTCATCTTTATTATATTAGCTCAGCCTATCCACGATCACTGAATGTCTTTCCAATTTTTTTTAAATCTGACTTTATTTGTGTGGTAAGTGTTTTGTAATTTTGCTTATATAATTCCTGACTTTTCTTTGGTAGATGGATTCCCAATATTTCATGCTTTCGACATTTGTTTTGAATGGAATTTCTCTTTGTATCTCTTGCTGTTGCATTTTATTGGTGATGTATGAAAATATTTCTGTGGATTTATTTTGTATCCAGCAACTTTGCTAAAGTTGTGAGTTATTTCTAATAACTTTTTATTAAAATCTCTGGTGTTCTCTAAGTATACCATCGTATCATCTGCAAAGAGTGACAGTTTGATTTCCTCATTACCTACTCTTATTCCCTTAATCTCTTTCTCGACTCTTATTGCCAAGTCTAGCATTTCTAATACAAAATTAAATAGCAATGGTGATAGTGGGCAAACTTGTTTCACTTCTGATCTTACTGAGAAAGGTTCCAGCTTATCTTCATTACATATTATGCTTCCTGAAGTTCTTAAATATATGCTCCTGGCTATTTTAAGGATTAGTTTATTTATCCCTATACTCTCAAGGGTTTTTAGTAGGAATGGATGTTGCATTTTATCAAAAGCTTTTTCTGCATCTATTGAGATGATCATATGTTTTTTATTAGTTTGATTATTAATATGGTCAATCATACTAATAGTTTTCCTAACCAGCCCTGCATGTGTGGTATAAATCCTTCTTGATCATAGTGTATTATTCAGAGGATGATTTTCTGAAGTCTTTTTGCTAATATCTTATTTAAGATTTTAGCATCAATATTCATTAAGGAAATTGGTCTATAGTTTTCTTTCTCCGGTTTTGACTTGCCTGTTTTAGGTATCAGTAGCATGCCTGTGTCATAAAAGGAGTTTGGTAGGACTCCTTCATCCCCTATTTTCTCAAATAGTTTATATAGCATTGGGGCTAATTGTTCTTTAAATATTTGGTAGAATTCACATATAAATCCATCTGGTCCTCGGGATTTTTTTCTGGGGAGCTGATTAATAGCTTGTTCTATTTCTTTTTCAATTTAAGCAATTTATCTCCTCCTCTGTTAATCTAGGAAGCCTATATTTTTGTAGGTAGTCATCCATTTCACTTAAGTTATCAAATTTATTGGCATAAATTTGGGCAAAGTAACTTCTTAATATTTCTCTAATTTCCTCTTCATTGCTGGAAAGATCCCCTTTTTCATTTTCAAGACTAACAAGTTGATTTTCCTCTTTCCTCTTTCTGAACAGATTTACCAAAGGTTTATCTATTTTATTGGCTTTTTCATAACACCAACTCTTCTTTTTATTTATTAATTAAATAGTGTTTTTTTTTTTTTTTTTTACTTTCAATATTATTGATTTCTCCTTTTAATCACTGCGGCACTAATTTCCAATTTTCCCAGCAAATTTTATTTTATTTTGTTCTGTGAAGCTAATATATGTGTGGAGAAATACTCATTTCCCAGTGTTCCTTCTCTGAGTAGAGCTGATTTTGTCCATCATTGATCAATTGGAACTAAATTACATCTTCTCTTTGTTGAAGATATCCACTTCCATTCCATTAGAATACATCCTCTTATATTATTGTTGTTGAAGTATATAATGATCTCCTGGTTCTGCTCATTTCACTTAGCATCAGTTCATGTAAGTCTCTCCAAGATTTTCTGTATTCATCCTGCTCGTCATTTCTTACAGAACAAAAATATTCCAAAACATTCATATACCATAATTTATCCAACCATTCTCCAAGTGATGGGCATTCATTCATCTTCCAGTTTCTAGACACTATAAAGAGGGCTGCCACAAACAATTTGGAATGTACAGGTCCCTTTCCTTTCTTTAGTATTTCTTTTGGATATAAGCCCAGTAATAGCACTGCTGGATCAAAGGGTATGTGCAGTTTGATAAGTTTTTGGGCATAATTCAAGACTGCTCCCAAGAATGGTTAGATTCTTTCACAACTCTACCAAGATTGCATCAATGTCTCAGTTTTTGCACAGCCCCTCCAACATCCATTCTTTTTCCCTGTCATCTTAGCCAATCTGAGAGGTGTGTAGTGATATCTCAGAGTTGTCTTAATTTGCATTTCTCTGTTCAATAGTGATTTGGAACACTCATTCATATGAGTGGAAATAATTTCAATTTCATCATCTGCAAATTGTCTGGTCATATACTTTGACCATTTATCAATTTGAGAATGGCTTGATTTCTTATAAATTAGAGTCGGTTCTTAATGTATTTTGAAAATGAAGCTTTTATATGAACTTTTAACTGTAAAAATATTTTCCCAGTTTGTTACTTCCTTTCTAATTTTGTTTTCATTAGTTTTGTTTGTACAAACACTTTTTAATTTGATGTAATCAAATTTTTCTCTTTTGTGATCAATAATGATCTCTAGTTCTTGTTTGGTCACAAATTCCTTCCTCCTCCACAAGTCTGAGAGGTAAACTATCCTATGTTCCTCTAATCTATTTATGATCTCATTCTTTATGCCTAAATCATGGATCCATTTTGATATTATCATGGTATGTGGTGTTAAGTGTGGGTGTATATTTCATTTCTGCCATACTAATTTACAGGTTTCCCATCACTTTTTGTCAAATAATGAATTATTATCCCAAAAGTTGGGATCTTTGGGTTTGTCAAACACTAGATTGCTATAGTTGTTCACTATTTTGTGCTGTGAAGCTAATCTATTCCAGTGACCAATTAGTCTATTTCTTAGCCCATACCAAATGGTTTTGGTGACTGCTGCTTTATAATATAGTTATAGATCAGGTACAACTAAACCACCTTCATTTCATTTTTTTTTTCATTAATTCCCTTGTAATTCTCGACGTTTTGCTCTTCCATATGAATTTTGTTGTCATTTATTCTAGGTTATTAAAATAATTTCTTGGGAGCCTGATTGGTATAGCACTAAATGAATAGATAAGTTTAGGGAGTATTGTCATCATTATTATATTTGCTCAGCCTATCAAACAGCAATTAATGTCTTTCCAATTATTTAAATCTAACTATTTTTTGTGGCAAGAGTTCTGTAATTTTGCTCATATACTTCCTGACTTTCCTTTGGTAAATAGATTCCCAAATATTTTATATTATTGATAGTTATTTTGAATAGAATTTCTCTTTGTATCTCTTGCTGTTGCATTTTGTTTGTGATGTATAAAAATGCTGAGGATTTATGTGGATTTATTTTGTATCCTGCAACTTTGCTAAAATTGTGAATTACTTCTAATAGTTTTTTATTAGAATCTCTGGGGTTCTCTAAGTATACTATCATATCATATCAATTTGGTCAATTATACTAATAGTTTTTCTAATATTAAACCAGCCCTGCATTCCTGGTATAAATCATACTTGATCAGAGTGTATTATCCAGGGGATGATTTTCTGAAGTCTTTTTGCTAATATCTCTTTTAAGATTTTAGCAACCATATTCATTAAGAAGATTGGTCTATAGTTTTCTTTCTCAGTTTTTAACCTACCTGGTTTAGGTATCAGTACCCTGTCTGTGTCATAAAAGGTATTTGGTAGAACTCCTTCATTGCCTATTTTTTCAAATACTTTATATAACATTGGGGCTAATTGTTTTTTTAATGTTTGGTAGAATTCAAATGTAAATCCATCTGGTCCTGGAGATTTTTTCTTAGGCATTTGATTAATAGCTTATTCTATTTCTTTTTCTGAAATGTGATTATTTAAGCAATTTACTTCCTCCTTTGTTAATCTGGGAAGCCTATATTTTGGAGGTAGTCATCCATTTCACTTAGGTTACCAAATTTATTGGCATAAAGTTGGGCAAAGTAACTCCTTATTTTATTTTTTTATTAATTTTATAATTATGAATTTTTGACAGTATATATGCATGAGTAATTTTTTATAACATTATCCCTTGTATTCATTTTTCCAGATTTTCCCCTTCCTCGCTCTACTCCCTCCCCTAGAAGACGGGCAACCTCATATATTTTACATGTGTTACAGTATGACCTAGATATAATATATGTGTGTGAATCCAATTTTCTTGTTGCACCTTAAGTATTGGATTCCGATGGTATAAGTAACCTGGGTAGATTGACAGTAGTGCCAATATTTTACATTCAATTCCCAGTGTTCCTTCTCTAGGTGTAGTTATTTCTGTCCATCATTGATCAACTGGAAGTGAGTTGGATCTTCTTTATGTTGAAGATATCTACTTCCATCAGAATATATTTTCATACAGTATTGTTTTTGAAGTGAAGGAATTAGGAAGAGAAAGATTGCTAAGTGAAATGAGCAGATCCAGGTGATCACTATACCATTCACTCTCTATTTCCACCTTTGCTAGCTCTTTCTCTATGTCTGCCTATCTCTGTCTCTGTTTTTCTTCTCTTCTCCTCTTTTTTACTCTTCTCTTCACTCTTTGTAATTGCTTTTCTTTGTTGAAATGTAACCTGCAGCTCAAAGCCCATTTGTATAAGCCTTTCCTCATTGGTGGGAAATGATAAGTCAATGTTATCTCTGGGGAGAAGATATGGTGAAGATACCTGCTTCTCTAAATTCTGGCTTATTTCTTGTCTTCAATGATATGCCAATCACTAACTTGTTATAATAAAAGTTTTATCTCCCTTCAGAAACCTGAATAAATTCTGGAACTATATTTATTTTTTTTGGAAGCTGGAAGCCATAAAATCAAACTTCCACTTTTCTCTCCAACTTTTCTCCTTCCACTTCATCAGAGAATTTACTAATCAGTCTCCACCAAGGAAGAAATTCTTATGTAAAGAAACTTTGATCTGAGAGTCTACACTTAGAAGTGCATTCTTGAGAGCTTTTTATCCCTCCTAGAATTATGCCTGTTAATCCTTCTATACACACTTAAAATATGATCTTCAAAAATTTAAGGTACATATGAGGTGATTTTGGGTTGTCTTCTTTTTTATTTTGAATTATAAGTTGAAATACAAAATTCCTTGACTCTTATTCATTGTTATGATCATATTTACCCCTAAAATCAATTCATTGTTATTGGTAAAACTCAGATCTGTAATAAAGTTCCCTCTTTTCAATTCCTCAGCCTTTTGAAGGATGAAATCATCAATTAAGGATGTAGGATAAGGTGGCGTAGTGGATAGAGCACCAGCTTTGAATTCAGGTGGACCCGAGTTCAGATGCTTAACACTTCCTAGCTGCGTGATCCTGGGCAAGTCACTTAACCCCAGCCTCAAAAAAAAAAAAAAAAAAAAAAAAAGTAGGATACTATTTTGTTTCTTGCCTTAACAGACCTCCTTTTTTTCTCCTTTTCTTTTTCAGACATAATTGATTATTATTGACCTTTAACAATAGATGAAGTGACTATTTTCATTAGTTAGGAGATATTGAGTTAAGTCATTAACTTATGTGTGTCAAAGTATATTCTTTATGCAGATGTGCTTTTTTATTCACTTTGACAAGTATAAAAAGTCAATTACTAGTCAAATAGCTCTGCCTAATTGAAGAGCCAAAATTTCACAAAAGGATTTGTGTGTGACATGGAAAAAATGATTTACCATGAATTTCACCTTGGATATCAAAGCTAGAAAGAAGATAAATTTCTCCTGACACAGAAATTCATAAACTTTTTAACCATACTCAAGCTACTTCATCTCTCTCAGCCTCAGTTGCCATATCTATTAAAGAGAGATAGTAAAAGCTCTTGTTTTCATATAGTTGTTTTAAGGGTTAGAAATTTTCAGCTGCTATATAAATGCTACTTCTTTATATAGCCATTAGAGTTGCTGTAATTCCATTTCTCATCTTCCTTGGAAGTTTGTTATTTTATGTATCACAAAACAGACAAGAGACAAATGATTATGCCTTGTGCATAACTCCTTTGTCTTGCCATAATAATACCCAGGTTAACAATGCCCTAAATTCATGGATACTCAAGAGGAATATACAGTATGAAGAATGTAAAGCATCTGCAAGGAAACAAAACAGAGATTTCTTCTTGGTACCTCTTCACATTTGTATGAAACATATTGTCCAAAATTAAAGATCTAGATTTACATGGAATCATATTCAATCTTGAAGACTTAATTATAATCATCAATATTTTTCATAATTTGGAATGAAATGTGATGCAATTTGATAGGTTTGAATTTAGGACCTTAAGTTTAAACCTCAATTCTACTACTCACTATGTAGTGCTTTGGGGAAAATCACCCAACTTTACTGGATCTGTTTTCACTTTGGTTAAGTGAAGGAATAAAACTAAATGTCATCTAATTTCCCTTTCCAGAGATTCTCTCTCTAAAAAAAAAAATTACTGATCTATTTTATTTTATCACAGCTCTTCTAGTGCTAAAAAAGACCTACATACTAAAAGCATTTAAAAATGCTCAATCAGCATTTCAATAGAGAATATTTATTCAGGACAGTAATTGACATGAAATAGTCCTGAATATTAAGCCCTTTAATTAAGCAATAAGAAAAATTATTCATCCCAAGTATATATTTTATTTTTCTTCCCCTAGGATACTTTTTGCCTCTATCCATGATCACAGTTATCTAAAAGGAGGCCCAGTAATTCTGGTTGAAAAATTAGTGCTAGAAGATGGCGGAGAAGAAACACACGACTCTGTGAATGTCCTTACTCCCTCACAACCAATTAGATAAATAGCCTCAGAAATAGCGCTGGACTGATAGATACCACAAGGACTGGAAGCATGACTTACCAGCTGAAGAGAATCTGGAGTTTCAACAGAAAAGGTCAGTCCCCGGGGGAGGAAAAAGAGAGGCCAGCACAGACGGCTGGGTACTAGCATACTGCGCTGATTGCGCTGGGAAGGGCTCTGGGATCAGAGAAGCCACTGAGATAAAGGAATCTGGCACAAGCTGTTAGCTCTTCTCTGCTTATAATATAGCAGTTCAGAAGGGAAATCTAAACACTTTAAAAATTCAGATAAATTAGATTTTCCAGGACCCTGGAGGTGACTCAGCAGATCTTGGCACAAGGGGGTGTGGCCTCAGCTCCCACCTAAGACTAGTTAAGAGATTGACGAGGGTAGATACGACCAAAGGCAACACACACTGCCTAGCTCAGCTGAAGAGTGTGGAACTCAGCTCAAGGAAGTCCCAAAGAAGCGGAACCTTTGAACTAGGGGCCACGGTTTCTGGCAGACACTTCCAGTTTGAGCTCAAGGGCTTTTTACATCACCTGCTGCAGACATCCATGCCCCACCGGGACGCATAGGCTGTGCTTTGTGCCATCTTTACTTCAATCAAATGTCAGGGAAGCCTCTAGAACACAACGCCCTCAAGGCACAGCAGTGCTAGTCACCTCTGAGGCACTTCCAGGGAGGGGGTGGGGAACTCTCTCCCAGAGCTCTATCTTAGCTCAGGCCCAAGAACCGCTGCATACATCTGGTCTGGGAGGAAGCTGGTAAAGAAGTAAATAAATAATTTCCTACCCCAGGGACAGACCCCAAAAGATTTTTTAAATATGAACAAAAAAGCCAGAAAAACTATAGATTCCTTCTACACAGAGAAAGAGCGGGTATCCAACCCTGAGGAAGTTAACAGCAAAGATTCAGAAGATAACAACCTAAAGGGGAATGATTCCTGCCTCCCATCAAATAACTCTCTCCTAGAAGAGACTATTAAAAAGTTAAGACAGTTTGAAGAAAAATGGGGAAAGGAAAGGGAAGCTATAATAGAGAATAACAACGTCCTGAAATTGGAGTTGGAAAAAATAAAGAATTCACAGGAGATGCAGGGAAACAAAATTTATAATTAGAAAAGGTTAAAAAAACACAGGAAAGTAGGATTTCTGAATTGGAAAAGATAAAGTCTCAAGAAAATAGAATTTCTGAATTGGAAAAAGAAAATAATTCTCAAAAAAATTAGGGAAATGGAAAAAAATTTAATAGAGCAAAATAATTCATTTAAAAATGAAATTGGGCATTTACAAAAAGAACTAAAAACTGTGAAAGAGAAAATAACTCCTTAAAAGTCAGGATGGAACAAATAGAAATGAATAATTCACAGAGAACCCAAGAATCAGTCAAACAAAACAAAAAAAAAAAAAAAAAAAAAAAAAAAAAAAAGAGAAGCTGGAGAACAACGTCAAATACTTACTGGGAAAATCTATAGACCTGGAAAATAGATCTAGGAGAGATAATCTGCGGATCATTGGACTTCCAGAAAACTATGATCAAAAAAAGAGCCTAGATTCTATTTTACAGGAAATTATCAAAGAGAACTGTCCAGAGATAATAGAAACAGAAGGGAAAGTAGATGTGGAAAGAATTCATCGAGCTCCTTCTGAAATAGACCCTAAAAAAAGAACACCACGGAATATAGTGGCTAAGCTGCAGAATAACCACACAAAGGAGAAAATCCTGCAAGCAGCTAGAAAAAAAACAATTTAAATAACAAGGTGCCACAATAAGGGTCACTCAAGATCTGGCTGCCTCCACATTAAAAGACAGAAGGGCCTGGAACCTGATATTCCGTAAGGCAAAAGATCAAGGACTGCAACCAAGAATGAACTACCCAGCTAAGTTTAGCATCTTTTTCCATGGAAGAAGATGGTCATTTAATGAAATAGAGGAATTCTATATGTTTCTAAGAAAAAAACCAGACTTAAACAAAAAATTTGATCTACATCCACAAGACTGAAGAGAAACAGAAAAAGGTACACAGAACCCTTGAGCACTGTAACTCTGTTGTGGGTATATAAAAAGTACTCAAGGATAATTTGACTTTACTGATATAAAAGAAAAAAAGGGGGTGTAGTAAAGGGAAGGAGGTCGTTTCAGAAAAAGGGGAAGGAATGATAAAAAGAGGGAAACTACATCCCAGGAAGAGGCATAGAAAATACACCATATCTGAGGGAATTTACTAAGGGGGAGAATCATTGTGTGAATCTTACTCTCATCAGGAGAGGCTCAAAGAGTAAATAATTAACATATTTGTTTTTCAGAGAAACTTCTCTCACCTCATTAAAAGGGGGGAGAGAAAAAGGGAAAAGGAAAAGGAGAATAAGTGAAGGGACTTGGAGGGAGGGGGGAGGGATACTAAAAAAAAGGGAGGGTTGCCCATCACAAGGAGGGTCTGTAAATTAAATATCGGGGAGGGGGATGAGGGGGGTCAAGGGAAAAAGCATAATCTGGGGATAATATGATGGCAGGAAATACAGAATTAGTAATTTTAACTGTAAATGTGAATGGGATGAACGATCCCATCAAACGGAGATGGATAGCAGATTGGATCAAAAATCAGAACCCTACAATATGTTGTCTGCAGGAAACACACTTAAAGCAGGGAGATACATACAGAGTAAAGGTAAAAGTTTGGAGCAGAATCTATTATGCTTCAGGTAAAGCCAAAAAAGCAGGGGTAGCTATCCTTATCTCAGATCAAGCAAAAGCAGAAGTTGATCTAATTAAAAGAGATAAGGAAGGAAACTATATCCTGCTGAAAGGTAGCATAAATAATGAAGCCATATCAATACTAAACATATATGCACCAAGTGGTATAGCGTCTAACTTTATAAAGGAAAAGTTAAGAGAGTTGCAAGAAGAAATAGACAGTAAAACTATAATAATGGAAGATCTCAACCTTGCACTCTCAGATTTAGACAAATCAAACAACAACAACAACAACAAAAAAAAAAAAAAAAAAAAACCAAGAAAGAAATTAAAAAAGTAAATAGAACATTAGAAAAACTAGGTATGATAGACCTTTGGGGAAAACTGAATCGCAATAGAAAGGAATATAAGTTCTTCTCAGCAGTTCATGGATCCTATACAAAAATTGACCATATATTAGGACATAAAGATCTCAAAATTAAATGTAGGAAGGCAGAAATAATAAATGTCTTCTTCTCAGACCACAATGCAATAAAAGCTACATTCAGTAAAAAGTTAGGGATAGGCGGAGCCAAGATGGCGGAGAGGAAACACACGACTCAGTGAACGTCCTCACTCCCTCACAACCAATTAGATAAATTAAGTTTCAAAATTAGCTCAGGACTGATAGATACCACAAGGACTGGAAGCACGACTTACCAGCTGAAGAGAATCTGGAGTTTCAACAGGAAAGAGAAAGAGCGGGTATCCAACCCCAAGGAAGTTGACAGCAGAGAATCAGATAACAACCTAAAGGGGAACGATTCCTGCCCCCCATCACATAACTCTCTCCTAGAAGAAGCTCTTAAGAAATTGAGGGAGATCGAAGAAAAATGGGGAAAAGAAAGGGAAGTTATGATAGAGAATAACAATGTCCTGAAATTGGAGTTGGAAAAAATAAAGAATTCACAGGAGATGCAGGGAAACAAAATTAGTGAATTAGAAAAGGTTAAAAAAACACAGGAAAGTAGGATTTCTGAATTGGAAAAGATAAAAAAGTCTCAAGAAAATAGAATTTCTGAATTGGAAAAAGAAAATAATTCTCAAAAAAAAAAATTAGGGAAATGGAAAAAAACTCAATAGAGCAAAATAATTCATTTAAAAACGAAATTGGGCATTTACAAAAAGAACTAAAAACTGTGAAAGAAGAAAATAACTCCTTAAAAGTCAGGATGGAACAAATAGAAATGAATGATTCACAGAGAACCCAAGAATCAGTCAAACAAAACAAAAAAAATGAGAAGCTGGAGAACAACGTCAAATACTTACTGGGAAAATCTATAGACCTGGAAAATAGATCTAGGAGAGATAATCTGCGGATTATTGGACTTCCAGAAAACTATGACCAAAAAAAGAGCCTAGATTCTATTTTACAGGAAATTATCAAAGAGAACTGTCCAGAGATAATAGAAACAGAAGGGAAAGTAGATGTGGAAAGAATTCATCGAACTCCTTCTGAAATAGACCCTAAAAAAAGAACACCACGGAATATTGTGGCTAAGCTGCAGAATTACCACACAAAGGAGAAAATCCTGCAAGCAGCTAGAAAAAAACAATTTAAATACCAAGGTGCCACAATAAAGGTCACCCAAGATCTGGCTGCCTCCACATTAAAAGATAGAAGGGCCTGGAACCTGATATTCCGAAAGGCAAAAGATCAGGGACTGCAACCAAGAATGAACTACCCAGCTAAGTTTAGCATCTTTTTCCATGGAAGAAGATGGTCATTCAATGAAACAGAGGAATTCTATATGTTTCTAAGAAAAAAACCAGACTTAAACAAAAAATTTGATCTACATCCACAAGACTGAAGAGAAACAGAAAAAGGTACACAGAACCCTTGAGAACTGTAACTTTGTTGTGGGTATATAAAAAATACTCAAGGATAATTTGATTTTACTGATATAAAAGAAAAAAAGGGGGGTGTGGTAAAGGGAAGGAGGTCGGTTCAGAAAAAGGGGAAGGAGTGATAAAAAGAGGGAAACTACATCCCAGGAAGAGACATAGAAAATACACCATATCTGAGGGAACTTAGTGAGGGGGAGAATCATTGTGTGAATCTTACTCTCATCAGAAGAGGCTCAAAGAGTAAATAATTAACATATTTGTTTTTCAGAGAATTTTCTCTCACCTCATTAAAAGGGGGGAGAGGAAAAGGGGAAAGGAAAAGGAGAATAAGTGAAGGGACTTGGAGGGAGGGGGGAGGGATCCTAAAAAAAATAAAAAAAAAAAAGAGGGAGGGTTGCGCGTCACAAGGGGGGTCTGTAAATTAAATATCGGGGAGGGGGATCAGGGGGGTCAAGGGAAAAAAGTATAATCTGGGGATAATACGATGGCAGGAAATACAGAATTAGTAATTTTAACTGTAAATGTAAATGGGATGAACGATCCCATCAAACGGAGACGGATAGCAGATTGGATCAAAAAGCAGAACCCTACAATATGTTGTCTACAGGAAACACACTTAAAGCAGGGAGATACATACAGAGTAAAGGTAAAAGGTTGGAACAGAGCTTATTATGCTTCAGGTAAAGCCAAAAAAGCAGGGGTAGCTATCCTTATCTCAGATCAAGCAAAAGCAGAAGTAGATCTCCTTAAAAAAGATAAGGAAGGAAACTATATCCTGCTGAAAGGTAGCATAAATAATGAAGCCATATCAATACTAAACATATATGCACCAAGTGGTATAGCATCTAACTTTCTAAAGGAAAAGTTAAGAGAACTGCAAGAAGAAATAGACAGTAAAACTATAATAGTGGGAGATCTCAACTTTGCACTCTCAGATTTAGACAAATCAAACCACAAAACAAACAAGAAAGAAATTAAAAAAGTAAATAGAACATTAGAAAAACTAGGTATGATAGACCTTTGGAGAAAACTGAATGGCAATAGGAAGGAATATACTTTCTTCTCAGCAGTTCATGGATCCTATACAAAAATTGACCATATATTAGGACATAAAGATCTCAAAATTAAATGTAGGAAGGCAGAAATAATAAATGCTTCTTCTCAGATCACAATGCAATAAAAGCTACATTCAGTAAAAAGTTAGGGGTAAATAGACCAAAAAGTAATTGGAAACTGAATAATCTCATCTTAAAGAATGACTGGGTGAAAGAGCAAATTATAGAAACAATTAACAATTTCACCCAAGATAATGATAATGATGAGACATCATATTAAAATCTTTGGGATGCAGCTAAAGCAGTAATAAGGGGAAATTTTATATCTTTAGAGGCTTATTTGAAGAAAATTGAGAAAGAGAAGATTAACGAATTGGGCTTACAACTTAAAAGGCTAGAAAAAGACCAAATTATAAACCCCCAACCAAAAATTAAACTCGAAATACAAAAATTAAAAGGAGAAATCAATAGAATTGAAAGTAAAAAAACTATTGAATTAATAAATAAAACCAAGAGTTGGTTTTATGAAAAAGCCAATAAAATAGATAAACCTTTGGTAAATTTGATCAAAAAAAAGAAAGAGGAAAATCAAATTGATAGTCTTACAAATGAAAAGGGGGATCTTTCCACCAATGAAGAGGAAATTAGAGAAATAATAAGGAGTTACTTTGCCCAACTTTATGCCAATAAATTTGATAACTTAAGTGAAATGGATGACTTTCTCCAAAAATATAGGCTCCCTAGATTAACAGAGGAGGAGATAAATTGCTTAAATAGTCCCATTTCAGAAAAAGAAATAGAACAAGCTATTAATCAACTCCCCAGGAAAAAATCCCCAGGGCCAGATGGATTCACATGTGAATTCTACCAAACATTTAAAGAACAATTAGCCCCAATGTTATATAAATTATTTGAAAAAATAGGGGATGAAGGAGTCCTACCAAACTCCTTTTATGACACAGACATGGTACTGATACCTAAACCTGGTAGATCGAAAACTGAGAAAGAAAATTATAGACCAATCTCCTTAATGAATATTGATGCTAAAATCTTAAATAAGATATTAGCAAAAAGACTTCAGAAAATCATCTCCAAGATAATATACTATGATCAAGTAGGATTTATTCCAGGAATGCAGGGCTGGTTTAATATTAGGAAAACTATTAATATAATTGACCATATTAATAATCAAATTAATAAGAACCATATGATCATCTCAATAGATGCAGAAAAAGCATTTGACAAAATCCAACATCCATTCCTACTAAAAACTCTTGAGAGTATAGGAATAAATGGATTATTCCTTAGAATAATCAGGAGTATATATTTAAGACCATCAGTAAGCATAACATGCAATAGAAATAAACTGCAACCTTTCCCAGTAAGATCAGGAGTGAAACAAGGTTGCCCACTATCACCATTACTATTCAATATAGTACTAGAAACGCTAGCCTCGGCAATAAGAGCCGAGAAAGAGATTCAAGGAATTAGAGTAGGAAATGAGGAAATCAAACTATCACTTTTTGCAGATGACATGATGGTATACTTAGAGAACCCCAAAGACTCTGCTAAAAAGCTACTAGAAATAATTCAAAATTTCAGCAAAGTGGCAGGATACAAAATAAATCCACATAAATCCTCGGCATTTTTATATATCACTAACAAAATGCAACAGCAAGAGATAAAAAGAGAAATTCCATTCCAAACAAATGTTGAGAGTATAAAATATTTGGGAATCCATCTACCAAAGAAAAGTCAGGAATTATATGAGAAAAATTACAAAACACTTGCCACAAAAATAAAATCAGATTTAAATAATTGGAAAGACATTCAGTGCTCTTGGATAGGCCGAGCGAATATAATAAAGATGACAATACTCCCCAAACTAATCTATTTATTTAGTGCTATACCAATCAGACTCCCAAGAAACTATTTTAATGACCTAGAAAAAATAACAACAAAATTCATATGGAAGAATAAAAGGTCAAGAATTGCAAGGGAACTAATGAAAAAAAAGTCAGAGGAAGGTGGTCTAAGTGTACCTGATCTAAATCTATATTATATAGCAGCAGTCACCAAAACCATTTGGTATTGGCTACGAAATAGACCGGTAGATCAGTGGAACAGATTAGATACAAAGGACAAAAAAGGGTACATCTATAGCAATCTAATCTTTGACAAACCCAAAGATTCCAACATTAGGGATAAAAATTCATTATTCGGAAAAAACTGTTGGGAAAACTGGAAATTAGTATGGCAGAAATTAGATATGGATCCACACTTAACACCATATACCAAGATAAGATCAAAATGGGTCCATGATTTAGGCATAAAGAGGGAGATAATAAATAGATTAGAGGAACAGAGGATAATCTACCTCTCAGACTTGTGGAGGAGGAAGGAATTTATGACCAGAGGAGAACTAGAGATCATTATTGATCACAAAATAGAAGATTTTGATTACATCAAACTAAAAAGTTTCTGTACAAATAATACTAATGCAAACAAGATTAGAAGGGAAGTAACAAATTGGGAAAATATTTTTAAAAACAAAGGTTCTGACAAAGGTCTCATTTCCAAAATATATAGAGAACTGACCCTAATTTATAAGAAACCGAACCATTCTCCAATTGATAAATGGTCAAAGGATATGAACAGACAATTCTCAGAGGAAGAAATTGAAACTATATCCACTCACATGAAAGAGTGTTCCAAATCACTACTGATCAGAGAAATGCAAATTAAGACCACTCTGAGATACCACTACACACCTGTCAGGTTGGCTAAGATGACAGGAACAAATAATGACAAATGTTGGAGGGGATGTGGGGAAACTGGGACACTAATACATTGCTGGTGGAGTTGTGAAAGAATCCAGCCATTCTGGAGAGCAATCTGGAATTATGCCCAAAAAGTTATCAAACTGTGCATACCCTTTGACCCAGCAGCGCTACTACTGGGATTATATCCCAAAGAAATACTAAAGAGCGGAAAGAGACTTATATGTGCCAAAATGTTTGTGGTAGCTCTTTTTTTTGTAGCTAGAAACTGGAGGATGAATGGATGTCCATCAGTTGGAGAATGGTTGGGTAAATTGTGGTATATGAAGGTTATGGAATATTATTGCTCGGTAAGAAATGACCAGCAGGAGGAATATAGAGAGGCCTGGAGAGACTTAAATCAACTGATGCTGAGTGAAATGAGCAGAACCAGAAGATCACTGTACACTTCAACAACAATACTGTATGAGGATGTATTCTGATGGAAGTGGAAATCTTCAACATAAAGAAGATCCAACTCACTTCCAGTTGATCAATGATGGACAGAGGTAGCTGCACCCAGAGAAGAAACACTGGGAGGGGAATGAAAATTGTTAGCACTAATATCTGTCTGCCCAGGTTGCATGTACCTTCGGATTCTAATGTTTGTTGTGCAACAAGAAAATGATATTCGCACACATGTATTGTACCTAGACTATATTGTAACACATGTAAAATGTATGGTATTGCCTGTCGTCGGGGGGAGGGAATAGAGGGAGGGGGGGTAAATTGGAAAAATGAATACAAGGGATAATATTATAAAATATATATATATATATATATATATATATATATATATATATATATATATATATATATATATATATATATATATAAAATAAAAAAAAAAAAGTTAGGGATAAATATACCAAAAAGTAATTGGAAACTCAATAATCTCATCTTACAGAATGACTGGGTGAAAGAGCAAATTATAGAAACAATTAATAATTTCACCCAAGACAATGACATTAATGAGACATCATACCAAAATCTGTGGGATGCAGCTAAAGCAGTAATAAGGGGAAATTTTATATCTTTTGAGGCTTATTTGAAGAAAATAGAGAAAGAGAAGATTAACTAATTGAGCTTGCAACTTAAAAGGCTAGAAAAAGACCAAATTAAAAACCCCCAACCAAATACTAAACTTGAAATACAAAAATTAAAAGGAGAAATCAATAATTTGAAAGTAAAAAAACTATTGAATTAATAAATAAAACCAAGAGTTGGTTTTATGAAAAAGCCAATAAAATAGATAAACCTTTGGTAAATCTGATCAGAAAAAAGAAAGAGGAAAATCAAATTGTTAGTCTTACAAATGAAAAGGCAGATCTTTCCACCAATGAAGAGGAAATTAGAGAAATAATGAGTTACTTTGCCCAACTTTATGCCAATAAATTTGATAACTTAAGTGAAATGGATGACTTCCTCCAAAAATACAGGCTCCCTAGATTAACAGAGGAGGAAATAAATTGCTTAAATAGTCCCATTTCAGAAAAAGAAATAGAACAAGCTATTAATCAACTCCCCAGGAAAAAATCCCCAGGGCCAGATGGATTCACATGTGAATTCTACCAAACATTTAAAGAACAATTAGCCCCAATGTTATATAAATTATTTGAAAAAATAGGGGATGAAGGAGTCCTACCAAACTCCTTTTATGACACAGACATGGTACTGATACATAAACCAGGTAGAGTGAAAACTGAGAAAGAAAATTATAGACCAATTTTCTTAATGAATATTGATGCTAATATCTTAAATAAGATATTATCCAAAAGACTTCAGAAAATCATCTTCATGATAATACACTATGATCAAGTAGATTTATTCCAGGAATGCAGGGCTGGTTTAATATTAGGAAAACTATTAATATAATTGACCATATTAATAATCAAATTAATAAGAACCATATGATCATCTCAATAGATGCAGAAAAAGCATTTGACAAAATCCAACATCCATTCCTACTAAAAACTCTTGAGAGTATAGGAATAAATGGATTATTCCTTAGAATAATCAGGAGTATATATTTAAGACCATCAGTAAGCATAACATGCAATAGAAATAAACTGCAACCTTTCCCAGTAAGATCAGGAGTGAAACAAGGTTGCCCACTATCACCATTACTATTCAATATAGTACTAGAAACGCTAGCCTCGGCAATAAGAGCCGAGAAAGAGATTCAAGGAATTAGAGTAGGAAATGAGGAAATCAAACTATCACTTTTTGCAGATGACATGATGGTATACTTAGAGAACCCCAAAGACTCTGCTAAAAAGCTACTAGAAATAATTCAAAATTTCAGCAAAGTGGCAGGATACAAAATAAATCCACATAAATCCTCGGCATTTTTATATATCACTAACAAAATGCAACAGCAAGAGATAAAAAGAGAAATTCCATTCCAAACAAATGTTGAGAGTATAAAATATTTGGGAATCCATCTACCAAAGAAAAGTCAGGAATTATATGAGAAAAATTACAAAACACTTGCCACAAAAATAAAATCAGATTTAAATAATTGGAAAGACATTCAGTGCTCTTGGATAGGCCGAGCGAATATAATAAAGATGACAATACTCCCCAAACTAATCTATTTATTTAGTGCTATACCAATCAGACTCCCAAGAAACTATTTTAATGACCTAGAAAAAATAACAACAAAATTCATATGGAAGAATAAAAGGTCAAGAATTGCAAGGGAACTAATGAAAAAAAAGTCAGAGGAAGGTGGTCTAAGTGTACCTGATCTAAATCTATATTATATAGCAGCAGTCACCAAAACCATTTGGTATTGGCTACGAAATAGACCGGTAGATCAGTGGAACAGATTAGATACAAAGGACAAAAAAGGGTACATCTATAGCAATCTAATCTTTGACAAACCCAAAGATTCCAACATTAGGGATAAAAATTCATTATTCGGAAAAAACTGTTGGGAAAACTGGAAATTAGTATGGCAGAAATTAGATATGGATCCACACTTAACACCATATACCAAGATAAGATCAAAATGGGTCCATGATTTAGGCATAAAGAGGGAGATAATAAATAGATTAGAGGAACAGAGGATAATCTACCTCTCAGACTTGTGGAGGAGGAAGGAATTTATGACCAGAGGAGAACTAGAGATCATTATTGATCACAAAATAGAAGATTTTGATTACATCAAACTAAAAAGTTTCTGTACAAATAATACTAATGCAAACAAGATTAGAAGGGAAGTAACAAATTGGGAAAATATTTTTAAAAACAAAGGTTCTGACAAAGGTCTCATTTCCAAAATATATAGAGAACTGACCCTAATTTATAAGAAACCGAACCATTCTCCAATTGATAAATGGTCAAAGGATATGAACAGACAATTCTCAGAGGAAGAAATTGAAACTATATCCACTCACATGAAAGAGTGTTCCAAATCACTACTGATCAGAGAAATGCAAATTAAGACCACTCTGAGATACCACTACACACCTGTCAGGTTGGCTAAGATGACAGGAACAAATAATGACAAATGTTGGAGGGGATGTGGGGAAACTGGGACACTAATACATTGCTGGTGGAGTTGTGAAAGAATCCAGCCATTCTGGAGAGCAATCTGGAATTATGCCCAAAAAGTTATCAAACTGTGCATACCCTTTGACCCAGCAGCGCTACTACTGGGATTATATCCCAAAGAAATACTAAAGAGCGGAAAGAGACTTATATGTGCCAAAATGTTTGTGGTAGCTCTTTTTTTTGTAGCTAGAAACTGGAGGATGAATGGATGTCCATCAGTTGGAGAATGGTTGGGTAAATTGTGGTATATGAAGGTTATGGAATATTATTGCTCGGTAAGAAATGACCAGCAGGAGGAATATAGAGAGGCCTGGAGAGACTTAAATCAACTGATGCTGAGTGAAATGAGCAGAACCAGAAGATCACTGTACACTTCAACAACAATACTGTATGAGGATGTATTCTGATGGAAGTGGAAATCTTCAACATAAAGAAGATCCAACTCACTTCCAGTTGATCAATGATGGACAGAGGTAGCTGCACCCAGAGAAGAAACACTGGGAGGGGAATGAAAATTGTTAGCACTAATATCTGTCTGCCCAGGTTGCATGTACCTTCGGATTCTAATGTTTGTTGTGCAACAAGAAAATGATATTCGCACACATGTATTGTACCTAGACTATATTGTAACACATGTAAAATGTATGGTATTGCCTGTCGTCGGGGGGAGGGAATAGAGGGAGGGGGGGTAAATTGGAAAAATGAATACAAGGGATAATATTATAAAATATATATATATATATATATATATATATATATATATATATATATAATAAAAAAAAAAAAGTTAGGGATAAATATACCAAAAAGTAATTGGAAACTCAATAATCTCATCTTACAGAATGACTGGGTGAAAGAGCAAATTATAGAAACAATTAATAATTTCACCCAAGACAATGACATTAATGAGACATCATACCAAAATCTGTGGGATGCAGCTAAAGCAGTAATAAGGGGAAATTTTATATCTTTTGAGGCTTATTTGAAGAAAATAGAGAAAGAGAAGATTAACTAATTGAGCTTGCAACTTAAAAGGCTAGAAAAAGACCAAATTAAAAACCCCCAACCAAATACTAAACTTGAAATACAAAAATTAAAAGGAGAAATCAATAATTTGAAAGTAAAAAAACTATTGAATTAATAAATAAAACCAAGAGTTGGTTTTATGAAAAAGCCAATAAAATAGATAAACCTTTGGTAAATCTGATCAGAAAAAAGAAAGAGGAAAATCAAATTGTTAGTCTTACAAATGAAAAGGCAGATCTTTCCACCAATGAAGAGGAAATTAGAGAAATAATGAGTTACTTTGCCCAACTTTATGCCAATAAATTTGATAACTTAAGTGAAATGGATGACTTCCTCCAAAAATACAGGCTCCCTAGATTAACAGAGGAGGAAATAAATTGCTTAAATAGTCCCATTTCAGAAAAAGAAATAGAACAAGCTATTAATCAACTCCCCAGGAAAAAATCCCCAGGGCCAGATGGATTCACATGTGAATTCTACCAAACATTTAAAGAACAATTAGCCCCAATGTTATATAAATTATTTGAAAAAATAGGGGATGAAGGAGTCCTACCAAACTCCTTTTATGACACAGACATGGTACTGATACATAAACCAGGTAGAGTGAAAACTGAGAAAGAAAATTATAGACCAATTTTCTTAATGAATATTGATGCTAATATCTTAAATAAGATATTATCCAAAAGACTTCAGAAAATCATCTTCATGATAATACACTATGATCAAGTAGATTTATTCCAGGAATGCAGGGCTGGTTTAATATTAGGAAAACTATTAATATAATTGACCATATTAATAATCAAATTAATAAGAACCATATGATCATCTCAATAGATGCAGAAAAAGCATTTGACAAAATCCAACATCCATTCCTACTAAAAACTCTTGAGAGTATAGGAATAAATGGACTATTCCTTAGAATAATCAGGAGCATATATTTAAGACCGTCAGTAATCATAATATGCAATAGAAATAAACTACAACCTTTCCCAGTAAGATCAGGAGTGAAACAAGGTTGCCCACTATCACCATTACTATTCAATATAGTACTAGAAACGCTAGCCTCGGCAATAATTGCCGAGAAAGAGATTCAAGGAATTAGAGTAGGAAATGAGGAAATCAAACTATCACTTTTTGCAGATGACATGATGGTATACTTAGAGAACCCCAAAGACTCTGCTAAAAAGCTACTAGAAATAATTCAAAATTTCAGCAAAGTGGCAGGATACAAAATAAATCCACATAAATCCTCAGCATTTTTATATATCACTAACAAAATGCAACAGCAAAAGATACAAAGAGAAATTCTATTCCAAACAAATGTTGAGAGTATAAAGTATTTGGGAATCCACCTACTAAAGAAAAGTCAGGAATTATATGAGAAAAATTACAAAACACTTGCCACAAAAATAAAGTCAGATTTAAATAATTGGAAAGACATTCAGTGCTCTTGGATAGGCCGGGCGAATATAATAAAGATGACAATACTCCCCAAACTAATCTATTTATTTAGTGCTATACCAATTAGACTCCCAAGAAACTATTTCAATGACCTAGAAAAAATAACAACAAAATTCATATGGTCGAGAATTGCAAAGGATCTAATGAAAAAAAAAAACTCAGAGGAAGGTGATCTAAGTGTAGCTGATCTAAAGCTATATTATATAGCAGCAGTCACCAAAACCATTTGGTATTTGCTAAGAAATAGACCGGTAGATCAGTGGAACAGATTAGATACAAAGGACAAAAAAGGGTACATCGATAGCAATCTAATCTTTGACAAACCCAAAGATACCAACATTAGGGATAAAAATTCATTATTTGGAAAAAACTGTTGGGAAAACTGGAAATTAATATGGCAGAAATTAGATATGGATCCACACTTAACACCATATACCAAGATAAGATCAAAATGGGTCCATGATTTAGGCATAAAGAGGGAGATATTAAATAGATTAGAGGAACAGAGGATAATCTACCTCTCAGACTTGTGGAGGAGGAAGGAATTTATGACCAGAGGAGAACTAGAGATCATTATTGATCACAAAATAGAAGATTTTGATTACATCAAACTAAAAATTTTCTGTACAAATAATACTAATGCAAACAAGATTAGAAGGGAAGTAACAAATTGGGAAAATATTTTTAAAAACAAAGGTTCTGACAAAGGTCTCATTTCCAAAATATATAGAGAACTGACCCTAATTTATAAGAAAACGAACCATTCTCCAATTGATAAATGGTCAAAGGATATGAACAGACAATTCTCAGAGGAAGAAATTGAAACTATATCCACTCACATGAAAGAGTGTTCCAAATCACTACTGATCAGAGAAATGCAAATTAAGACAACTCTGAGATTCCGCTACACACCTGTCTGATTGGCTAAGATGACAGGAACAAATAATGATGAATGTTGGAGGGGCTGTGGTAAAACTGGGACACTGATACATTGCTGGTGGAGTTGCGAAAGAATCCCGCCATTCTGGAGAGCAATCTGGAATTATGCCCAAAAAGTTATCAAACTTTACATACCCTTTGACCCAGCAGTGCTACTACTGGGATTATATCCCAAAGAAATACTAAAGAGTGGAAAGAGACATATATGTGCCAAAATGTTTGTGGCAGCTCTTTTTGTTGTAGCTAGAAACTGGAAGATGAATGGATGTCCATCAGTTGGAGAATGGTTAGGTAAATTGTGGTATATGAAGGTTATGGAATATTATTGCTCTGTAAGAAATGACCAGCAGGAGGAATACAGAGAGGCCTGGAGAGACTTAAATCAACTGATGCTGAGTGAAATGAGCAGAACCAGAAGATCACTGTACACTTCAACAACAATACTGTATGAGGATGTATTCTGATGGAAGTGGAAATCTTCCACATAAAGAAAAAACAACTCACTTCCAGTTGATCAATGATGGACAGAGGTAGCTACACCCAGAGAAGAAACACTGGGAAGTGAATGTAAATTGTTAGCACTAATATCTGTCTGCCCAGGTTACATGTACCTTCGGAATCTAAAGTTTATTGTGCAACAAGAAAATGGTATTTACACACATGTATTGTACCTAGACTATATTGTAACACATGTAAAATGTATGGGATTGCCTGTCATCGGGGGGAGGGAATAGAGGGAGGGGGGGATAATTTGGAAAAATGAATACAAGGGATAATATTATTAAAAAATATATATATATATATATTAAAAAATTAAAAAATAAAAAAAAATAAAAACCATATGATCATCTCAATAGATGCAGAAAAGGCATTTGATAAAATCCAACATCCATTCCTACTAAAAACGCTTCAGAGTATAGGAATAAGTGGACTATTCCTTAAAATAATAAGGAGCATATATTTAAAACCTTCAGTAAACATCATATGTAATGGTGATAAACTAGAATCTTTCCCTGTAAGATCAGGAGTGAAACAAGGTTGCCCACTATCACCATTACTATTCAATATAGTACTAGAAACTCTAGCCTTAGCAATAAGAGCCGAGAAAGAGATTAAAGTAATTAGAGAAGGAAATGAAGAAATCAAATTGTCACTTTTCGCAGATGACATGATGGTATACTTAGAGAACCCCAAAGACTCTGCTAAAAAGCTATTAGAAATAATTCAGAATTTTAGCAGAGTCGCAGGATACAAAATAAATCCACATAAATCCTCAGGATTTTTATATGTTACCAACACAATCCAAGAGCAAGTGATACAAAGAGAAATTCCATTCAAAATAACAGTCGATAGTATAAAATATTTGGGAATATATCTACCAAAGGAGAGTCAGGAATTATATGAGCAAAATTACAAAACACTTGCCACAAAAATAAAGTCAGATTTAAATTATTGGAAAGACATTCAGTGTTCTTGGATAGGCCGAGCGAATATAATAAAGATGACAATACTCCCCAAACTAATCTATTTATTTAGTGCTATACCAATCAGACTCCCAAGAAACTATTTTAATGACCTAGAAAAAATAACAACAAAATTCATATGGAAGAAAAAAAGGTCGAGAATTTCAAGGGAACTAATGAAAAAAAAGTCAGAGGAAGGTGGTCTAAATTTACCTGATTTAAAGCTATATTATAAAGCAACAGTCACCAAAACCATTTGGTATTGGCTAAGAAATAGACTAGTTGATCAGTGGCATAGGTTAGGTTCACAGGGCAAGATAGTGAATAAAAATAGCAATCTAATCTTTGACAAACCCAAAGATCCCAAATTTTATGATAAGAATTCGTTATTTGACAAAAACTGCTGGGAAAACTGGAAATTAGTATGGCAGAAACTAGACATGGACCCACATTTAACACCACATACTAAGATTAGATCAAAATGGGTCCAAGATTTAGGCATAAAGAATGAAATCATAAATAAATTGGAGGAACATGGGATGGTTTACCTCTCAGACTTGTGCAGGAGGAAGGAGTTTGTGTTCAAGGGAGAACTAGAGATATATTATTGATCACAAAATAGAACATTTTGATTACACCAAATTAAAAAGTTTCTCCATAAACAAAACTAATGCAAACAAGATTAGAAGGGAAGTAACAAATTGGGAAAAAATTTTTACAGTTAAAGGTTCTGATAAAGGCCTCATCTCCAAAATATACAGAGAATTGACTTTAATTTATAAGAAATCAAGCCATTCTCCAATTGATAAATGGTCAAAGGATATGAACAGACAATTTTCTGATGATGAAATTAAAACTATTTCCACTCATATTAAAGAGTGTTCCAAATCACTATTGATCAGATATATGCAAATTAAGACAACTCTGAGGTATCATTACACACCTGTCAGATTGGCTAAGATGACAGGAACAAAATAACGATGAATGTTGGAGGGGCTGTGGGAAAACTGGGACACTAATGCATTGTTGGTGGAGTTGTGAAAGAATCCAACCATTCTGGAGAGCAATCTGGAATTAGGAGCAAAAAGTTATCAAAATGTGCATACCCTTTGACCCAGCCATACTACTACTAGGCTTATACCCCAAGGTACTACTAAAGAAAGGAAAGGGACCTGTATGTGCCAAAATGTTTGTGGCAGCCCTTTTCATAGTGGCTAGAAGCTGGAAGATTAATGGATGTCCATCAATTGGAGAATGGTTGGGTAAACTATGGTATATGAATGTTATGGAATGTTCTATAAGAAATGACCAACAGGAGAAATACAGAGAGGCTTGGAGTGACTTACATCAACTGATGCTGAGTGAAACGAGCAGAACCAGAAGATCATTATACACTTCAACAATGATACTGTACGAGGATGTATGCTGATGTAAGTGGATTTCTTCAACATAGAGAAGAGCTAATCCAATTCCAATTGATTAATGATGAACAGAACCAGCTACATCCAGAAAAGGAACACTGGGAAATGAATGTAAACTGTTATTTTTACCTTCTGAATCCAATTCTTCCTGTGCAACAAAAAATTCGGTTCTACACACATATATTGTATCTAGAATATACTGTAATATATTTAACATATATAAGACTGCTTGCCCTCTGGGGGAGGGGGTTGGGGGAGGAAGGGAAAAAATCTGAATAGAAGTAAGTGCAAGGGATAATGTTGTAAAAAATTACTCATGCATATGTACTGTCAAAAATGTTATAATTATAAAATAAAATAAAAATTAAAAAAAAAAAAGCTCTCTATGGTCAGAGTGCCTCTTTACTATGTTTCTTTCACTTCCAGCATCCCTGGGAAAGGGTATCTTTTTTTAGAGGTAACATGATGGCTCTCAACATATCTCATATGTGCCTTTCTCCCTCTATTCTTTACCACTTTTAAAGAGCAATAAAAAAGGGGTAATTGCCAATTTCCATGTATAGGCTGTTATAAATCTCCAGTATCTATGGAAATATGTAAACAGGGAGCACAGGAATTGTATATCACAGAACCTTAGAGTTGTAAGTGTTATCTAATTAATTCAACTCATGGATTATTTAATTCATATAATTATTGGCTCAAGAATTATCTTCTCATTTCATACAAAAAAGTAGTTTTTACTTGAAAATCTCTAGAAGGGAGTATTATAAAATCTTGCTAGGAAGTCTACACTTTTTTGACATCAATAATAGGAAGTCTCCTATTGTGTTGGTTTGTTTTTTTCTTAATTCAGACTAAATATGACTGCAATTTCCAATCCTTTTTTCTAGTTAAGAAAAGCTATCATGGCAGTTTGTACCATCCCTTAAATGTTCTCTTTCTAATAGGTTATCATAGCTGTTAGCTAATACTCCCATAACATAGTCTCTAGTTATTTTATCATTGTGATTGGCCTTAATATATTGTTTCTGATGTCTTTTCATTGATACATAGTATGAGGTCTAGAGCTAGGAAAGACCTCAGAGGTCTTCTAGTCAAAAACCATTATTTTATAGCTAAGGAAGCTGAGCCCCAGGAAGGTGAAGTGATAGAAGACTTTTAACTTCTGGATTTATACATCATTTTGGATTATTTACAATAACCTGCAAAATAAAGTACTAAATTGGAGTTATTTTTACTGATATCAAACTTAACAGAGCTTGTATATTATAAAAAGAGAAAAGATGAGAGAAGAACATCAAAAGAACAGTTATGGAATGAATTATAGAGACAATGAGATATACACAATATAAGCCAAAGGAATTCCCTATAGGACCAAAAAACACCTTACTTGAAGCAAAGACACAACAATCGATTTTCAAAGGGTAGAGGGCTAGATGCATCCTTACTTGTTGACAGTTTTTAGAAACAAGGTAGCCTAATTGGAGCAAAAATATTATGCAGCCTCAGAGGCAAAAAGGCACAGCTGTTAATGTATCTGGAAAAAGCCACAGTATCTATTTATTGAATGACTCAGTACAAATTCATTTCTGGCAGGCAGGAAAAGGAGAGCCAATAAGTTTTCTTTCCCCCACTTTATTTTCTCTTATACCCAGAAGGCAATTTAGTGTATCAGAAAAAAAGAACTTTGAGTTAGTGGTCAGGAGTTCTAATCTCTATTTTTCTATGAAAGAGAAGTATAACTTTGGGACATGTAACTTTCTCTGGCTTTCAGTTTCCATGTATGTAAGATGAAGGAATAGATATTTTCCAAGTTCATAGTTCCAAGACTTTTTTTTAATACATAATAATGAAATTATTTAAATATATGTGCATATATATTATTGGGGAAATTTAAATAATTGGCATTATAAAGACAGTATCATCCCTACTTTTTTAGTAACCACATAAGAGCCTTAGATAAATGGTACCTTTATTATAATATTTTTTTGGAGGAAACAAAATTTTTAAAGCTGGTATTCTTCACCTTTGCTGGAATCATGGATCCTTTTGCCATTCCAGTTATGCCTATGGAATCCTATTCATAATATGGTTTAAACATATCAAATAAAATGCATAAGATTACAAAGTGATTCAATTATCTTAGAATAATATTATCAAACTATGAAAAGTAATCAAGATCATGGACACCAATTGAAAAATTATTGTTTTAAGGAACATTTCCTTTAGGATAGTAAAGAAATAGCAACTTGTTTGAATTGATATTGGATACTTGAAATTATTCTTAATATAGAAAACAGCCAAATTAAATATGTCTCCGTAATCTATCTGTGTTTTCAAGCCTATTGCTGAGTTTTCCATGGAGAAGCTCAGAGGAACTGAATTTTTCATTGGGATAGAACAGATGTGTCTGATGAGTGTCTGGGGTGAAATGTAAATTTATGCACTTGTATATTATGTTGTTGTTGTTTTGTGTTTGTGTTTGTGTGTGTGTGTGTGTGTGTGTGTGTGTGTGTGTGTGTGTGTTTGGGGGGAGGGAATGTTCTCAATTAGGTTTTGGAGAGCATTGGCTTCACTGTTATCAGCTGCTCTTTCAACCAACTGAACACATTTTTACTAAACTAAATAGAGTTTACAAAATGGCTTTTGCATTGTGATTCAGTTCAATATGTTGTTCAAATCAAAATCTTAGAAATATTATTAATCCTGGAGGAATTGATTATTTTTTTCTTATTGAAAAGTCTCTACTGTTTCCACATTCACCAGTTTTCATTACTTTTACTACAAGATTTTGCATCACTGCAATCCTGAATTTATTACACTTATCAATGTGACTAATATGTTTTGACCTTTGAAGATTCAATTATTGGTTAAAAAAAAAAGTCAGCCCAGCATGCAAAAATTACAACATACACATGTTAGGAATAAAACCCACATAGGAAAAATGGTTTTAATAAAATCTCAAAAGCCTGTTAGAGAAATGTCCTTCTACATAGATTTTTTTTCTGAGAATTATTGTTTAGGACACTGAAATTTTATTTTTATCAAAATTTAATGTCATGAAGATTTGTAACAGTTTTTTTAAAGTGCTGAATAAATTGAAAAAATTAATCAAATTTTATTCAATTTAATTTCAGCTGGGGTGCAGCATCATATAATATTTTAGAGTTGAAGCCTATGAAAGGTCACTTACTTCAATTTCCTTATGTTACTGTTGAGGTATTTGAACTCCTCAAAAATGAACTTACCTAGTGTTTTAGAATCAAGGTTCTTGGTACTTTGGTCACCTTTGAAGACTTTTGTTCTTAAGTGTTGCTACTTTGGAGGGCAACAAAGTAGCAAAAAGAGAAAAAATCTCTTTCCCTAGCTTCCATAATTTCTAATCAAAGCAGGAATATGACCATATCCCATGTTCCAGTACTATAATACCGTAATAGTCCTACAAACTCTAGATATGGCTATTGCCAGTACTGTGTGGGAGATAGATTTTATAAATTCATGAAAACCTATTACTAAAATTCCATCTACATATTGTAAATCAGAAAATGCTTTTAAAATCATCATGTGCTTTATTGTTTAATGATTTCTAGAATTTAAATGTGTTGATGAAACAAACAAACAAAATTTCAACTTAATCTTAAAATGTATTGTAGAGAACTTTTCTCTCCCAATCTATCTCTGGTAATGATTCCAGCAACGCAGATTATATTCCATCAATGCTTTTTCTACTCTTTGACTTATACCTGTGTACTCCTATAAATTCAATATCACTCTTCATAATAATTTGAACAAAAAATACCTGAAGCAATATTGCCTGACAATGTATAAATCTTTTTGTTCTATTTGTCTCTTTGTCTTTCTATTGAGAAGAGGGATATTTGTTTCATAATCCAATTTAATATAAAATTATTGCTTTTATTTTTTAAATTGCTCAGAGATTGACTTTATTCAATAATCTTTTCATTTGCATTGTTGTAGTCATTGTGTAAATTGTATTTTTGTTATGGTTATTCCACTCTATTATTTCAAAGAAATCTTTTCAAGTTTCTCTAAATCATTCATTTCCTTTCATTTCAAAAATCTGTAAATCATAGATTTTTAATCAATCCCAAAACAATGTGATTCATTCTTTTCCATCATTAACTATCACCAAAAAATGTAAAAGGAATCAGTTTCTATCTTCAATCCTCTTGGAATCAGTGGTAGAATTGCTGGGAGACAAAGTAATTAATTCATACCTACATTTCTTTGAAGACTGTTTTCCCTCATAAAATTATGGAGATAAAGCCACTTTAGCCTTCATGCCTTCCACTCAATGGAGTTCATTTCTGAATTAGTCCTTCACTTATTACTGGTAGGATTCATTTTCTAAGTCATAGGATTAATCATAGAGAGAGAAACAACAAAAATAATTAGAGCATAAAAATTATGGTGATAGCAAAACATATGGTCAGAAGAGGACAACAATGCCCAAATACCTATGGACAAATCCCCAAAGAAAAGGAGGAAATACTCTCAAGTACAGAAGAAAAAACATTATGAAAGAGTTAAAAAATGGTACTTCAATATGACATAAAAGAGGTAGAAGAAAGATTGGGAAAAGAAATGAGCATGATGCAAGGAAATTATGAATAAAGTCAATAGTTTGAATAACTACTTTAAAAGTAGAAATGGCCAAACAGAAATTTTAAAAAATCCCCCGAAGAAAACAAAACCTTAAAGAGTATAATAGACCAAATGGAAAAGAAAGTACTTTGAGGAAAAGAGAATATCTAATTCAGTTCCAATTAATCAATGATGGACAGAATCAGCTACACCCAGACAAGGAACACTAGGAAATGAGTGTAAACTGTTTGGATTTTTGTTTTTCTTCCCAGGTTATTTTTACCTACTGAATCAAATTCTCTCATGCAACAAGAGAAGTGTACAGTTCTGCACACATATATTGTATCTGAGATATACTATAACATATTTAACATGTATAAGACTGCCTGCCATCTAGAGGAGGGGGTGGAAGGAAGGAAGGCAAAAGTTAGAACAGAAGCTAGTACAAGGGAAAATGTAAAAAATTACCCATGCATATGTTCTGTCAATAAAATATTACAATAATAATAATAAATAATTCACCAGTCACTTCAGGAAAAAGATTTCAAAGCAAAAACTTCAAGGAACATTATAGCTAAGTTTCAGAACTATAAGATCTAGAGGAAGCATTATAAATGACCAGAAAGAAACAATTGAAATATTGGAGTCAAAAGCAGCATTGGCAACTAAAGTGTTAAAGGAAGAAGAGATCATGGAATTCAATATCATAGTCAAAAAACTAAAACCAAGTATCACCTACCAGGAAAAATTAAGCACAATATTCCAAGGAAAAAAGGTAATTTCATGAAATAGAAGGCTTTCAGGGGATGGGGGGCAGAGCCAAGATGTTGTGAGGACACATATTTCTTTCTGACCTTTTCCAGTGACCCTCAACTTATTAGCAAATTCAGCCTCTGAATTAGTTCTGGAGTGGCAGAATCCACGAACATTGGGAATGCAGCAAACTACCAGTGTAATGTGATTTCAATGATCTCAAGAAAAGGATTGTTTGAGTAGTGTGCAGAGGAAGGTTGTCAGACACAAGCAGGCAGAGCACATATGTCAGTGCATGCTGTGCAGATCCAGTGGGGTGCAACCTCATCAGGGTGATACAGAATCCCTATGGAGAATCTACAGGGAAGAATCTACACCAAAGTCACCAATGTTGGCTGTTCTGCTCAGGTTGTAAGCCAGTAGATCAATAGAAAAGTTATAAAACATCCAAAAAAAAAAAAAAGCCAACAACAACAACAAAAGGTAAATAGTGAATCCCAAAACACCAGAGTCTCACAAGACCTGGCCAAACCCACCCAGCTCCTGGGTTGAATCTTGGGCACTTTGCTACTACTTGTAGAGGAAGCTTGGTTCTAACTTTTTTTTTCTTAAATCAGTAAAAAGGCAGAGATAACTCTAATGATAGATAATTTCTACAGTGAAAGAGAACAGATTTCAAACGCTGAAGAAACTAAGCAGATCGTCTGCAGATGAAGCCCCAAAAGGTGGTGTAACCTGGTCACCATTAGACAAGGCTCTTTCAGAAGAAATTTTTAAAAATCTTAAAAGAAAGCTAGAAGAAAAATGGGAAAGGAAAGGAAAACTTTGCATGAGAGTTGGAAAAGACATATAGCTAATTAAAAGATAGATTTGACTAAATGGAAAAGAAAACACCCACCTTAAAAACTTAATTAGGGAAATAGAAAAGGCAAATAATTCCTTAAAATAAAAACAAGTAAAAACAAAAGTAAATGAAGAAAACAATTCAATAAAAATCAGAACTGAACAAATGGAAATGAATGACGTGATGAGATATCAAGAATCAGTCAAGGAAAACCAAACCAAAACAAACCAAAACAAAACAAAACAAAAATGAAATAAATACAAAAAAATGTAAAATATTTAATTGTGAAAATAACAGACCAGGTTCCAAATTAAAGGATCAAAGGTGCTGGAATCTGATATAATATTCCATAAGGCAAAAGAACTTGGAATATAATAAAGTATAAATTACTCCACTAAACTGAAAATTTTCTTCCAGGGAGGAAGATGGGCATTCAATGAAGCAGGCAAATTACATTTATTTCTGATGAAATTACCAGAGCTAAACAACAATAACAACAAAAATGACCTTCAAATATATGACTAAAGAAAATCCTAAAAAGGAAAAAGAACTCTTGAGAACTGTAGTTCTGTTATGGGTATACATAGAGAGTACCTATGTAATTTGATTTTATTATTATAATATAAAAAATGAACTAGAGGTGGAAAGGGAATTGTACCAGCAAAAGGAAAAAAAAATGGAGGTACAATGAGGGGAATTAGATCTCAAGAAGAGACAAAGGAATCTTATTATGTTTGAGGGAAAAAAGAGAAGGGGACAAACATTGTGATAATCTTACTCTCATGAGATTTGGCTCAAAAAGAAAATATTAGACACATTTGGTTTACAGAGAAATTTCCCTCACTTTATTGAAAATGGTTGGGGAGGCGAAAAAAGGAAGGGGTAGGCTACATATAAGGGAAAACATAATAGTAGGGGAAAGGTATAAGAAAGGGGGAAGGATTATAAAGGAAGAAGTATTTATGGTTAAAATTACTAATTCTGTATTACTTGCCATCATGTTAACTCCTGCTTATGCTTTTCTCATTTCCTTCACCTTTCCTCTCCTCCCCAGTATTAAAACTTGTGAGCACCACTTGCTTCTCACAGCCCTCCCTTTTTAGTATCCCTCCTCCACCTTAGAGTTCCTCCCTCTATTTTACCCCTTTTCCTCACAATTTCTGTATTCCCCTCGGTTTAGCTCACTCCTTCCCTTTTCACTTTTCCCCTCCCACATTTCACTGAAGTGGAAGAAGTTTCACCATGAATCTAATATGTCTATATTTTTCTCTGTAAGCCAATTTTAATGAGAATATGATACACATTAAGTTCATCCCCCTTTATTCTTTCTCTCAGATATAATAGATTACCTTTGCCTCTTCTTGAGATGTATTACCACCACTTTACCCTTTTTTCTGATATAATTTCCTTTCCACCTCTAGTTTCTAGAACAAATTATACATATGATTTTTATACATCTTTATGGCAGAAATATAGTTCTCAAGATTTATTTTTACTTTTTTTGAAATATCTTGAGTTCTGTATCTGGAGATCAAACTTTGTTTAGATCCGTATTTTTTTTTAATTAAGAATAGATGGAATTCATTTATTTCATTGAATGTCCATCTTCTTCCCTGGAAAAGATGTTCATTTTTGTTGGGTAAGTTATCCTTGGCTGCATACCAACTTCTTTAGCCTTTTGGAATATCATATTCCAGGCCTTTTGATCCTTTAATATGGATGCTGCTAGATCCTGGGTAATCCTTATTGTATCCCCTCTATATTTGAATTGATTTTTTTCTAGTAGTATGTAGTATTTTTTATTTTTGGTCCTTTTCAGTAGGTGATAGATGAATTCTTTCAATGTCTATTTTACCCTCTGTTTCTAAAACATCTGGGCAATTCTCTTTGATAATTTCCTGGAAAATAGTGTCTAGGCTCTTTTTTTCATCATATTTTTCAGGGAGTACAATTATTCTTAGATTGTCTCTCCTGGATCTATTTTCCAGGTTTGTTGTCTTCCCAAGAAGGTACTTCATATTTTTTTTCCCATTGTTTCATTTTGTTTTGGTTTTGCTTGACTAATTCTTGGTGTCTCCTCAAGTCATTCAATTCCATTTGTTTGATTCTCAATTATGTATTTTCTTCTCTCACTTTTTTTATATCTTTTTTCTAATTGTCAAAGTGAATTTATAAGTGAGTCATTTTGTTCTATGGAATTTTTTTCCATTTAGCCAATTTTAACTTTTTAGAGAGTTGTTTTCTTTTTCTAATTCACTTATTCTGTTTTCCTTGGAGTTGTTTACCTTTTCCAACTCTCAGTTCATTACTTCCCTTTTGATCTTGTCTGCATTAGTTTTGTTGGTATAAAACATTTTAATTTGATATAATCGAAATTTTCTATTTTGTGATCAATAATGACCTCTAGTTCTTCTTTGCTCATAAATTCCTTCCTTTTCCACAGGCCTGAGAGGTAAACTATCCTATGCTCTTCTAATGTATTTATAAACTCATTATTTATGCCTAGGTAATGAACCAATTTTGACCTGACCTTGGTGTATGGTGTTAACTGTGGGTCAATGCCTAGTTTCTGCCATACTAATTTCCAATTCTCCCATTAATATTTGTCAAACAGTGACTTCTTATCCCAAAAGCAGGGGTCTTTGGGTTTGTCAAAGACTAGGTTATTATGTTATTGCATTCTTTTTTTCCTTTGAAGCTAACCTATTCCACTAATCAACTAATGTCTTTTTTGGCCCAAACAAAATAATTTTGGTAACCGCTTCTTTATAATATAATTTTAGATCTGGTACAACTAGGCCACCTTCATTTGTTTTTTTTTTTTTTGTTTTTTTTTTTTTTTTCATTAATTCCTTTGAAATGTTTGACCAATTGTTTTTCCACATGAACTTTGCTGTTAATTTTTCTAGGTCATTAAAATAGTTTTTTGGGAGTCTTAGATTTGACTTTATTTGTGTGGGAAGTGTTTTTGTAGTTTTTCTCATATGGTTTTTGATTTTCCCTCGGCAAATACATTCCTAAATATTTTATACTATCAGTAGTTATTTTAAATGGAATTTCTTTTTGTAACTCTAATTGTTGGATTTTTTACTGATATATAAGAATGCTGATGATTTATATGGGTTTATTTTGTATCCTGCAACTTTGCTAAAGGTGTGGATTATTTCTAATAGATTTTTCATAGAATCCCTGGGATTCTTTAAATATACCACCATATCATCAGCAAAGAATGATAGTTTGTTTCCTCATTACCTATTTTAATTCCTTTAATTTCTTTCTCAACTCTTATTGCCATAGCTAGCATTTCTAATACAATATTGAATAGTGATGGTGGTAGTAGGCACCCTTGTTTCACTCCTGGGAATGGTTCCAGTTTATCCCCATTACAAATGATGCTTATTGATGGTTTTAAATAGATGCTACTAATTATATTAAGGAAAACTTCATTTATTCCTATACTTTCAAGTGTTTTATTGGAATGGATGTTGGATTTTATAAAATGCTTTTTCTGCATCTATTGAGATGATCATTTGATTTTTGTTAATTTGGTTATTAATATGGTCAATTTTATCAATAGTTTTCCTAATATTAAACCAGCCCTGCATTCCTGTTATAAATCCTACTTGATTATGGTATATTATCCTGTGAATGATTTTCTGTAGTCATTTTGCTAATATCTTTTTTAAGATTTTAGCATTAGCCCAACTTTATGCCAATAAATTTGATAACTTAAGTGAAATGGATGACTTCCTCCAAAAATATAGGCTACCTAGATTAACAGAGGAGGAGATAAATTGCTTAAATAGTCCCATTTCACAAAAAGAAATAGAACAAGCTATTAATCAACTACCCAGGAAAAAATCCCCAGATGGATTCACATGTGAATTCTACCAAACATTTAAAGAACAATTAGCCACAATGTTATATAAATTATTTGAAAAAATAGGGGATGAAGGATCCTACCAAACTCCTTTTATGACACAGACATGGTACTGATACCTAAACCAGGTAGATCAAAAACTGAGAAAGAAAATTATAGACCAATTTCCTTAATGAATATTGATGCTAAAATCTTAAATAAGATATTAGCAAAAAGACTTCAGAAAATCATCTCCAGGATAATACACTATGATCAAGTAGGATTTATTCCAGGAATGCAGGGCTGGTTTAATATTAGGAAAACTATTAATATAATTGACCATATTAATAATCAAATTAATAAGAACCATATGATCATCTCAATAGATGCAGAAAAAGCATTTGACAAAATCCAACATCCATTCCTACTAAAAACTCTTGAGAGTATAGGAATAAATGGACTATTCCTTAGAATAATCAGGAACATATATTTAAGACCATCAGTAAGCATAATATGCAATAGAAATAAACTACAACCTTTCCCAGTAAGATCAGGAGTGAAACAAGGCTGCCCACTATCACCATTACTATTCAATATAGTACTAGAAACGCTAGCCTCGGCAATAAGAGCCGAGAAAGAGATTCAAGGAATTAGAGTAGGAAATGAGGAAATCAAACTATCACTTTTTGCAGATGACATGATGGTATACTTAGAGAACCCCAAAGATTCTGCTAAAAAGCTATTAGAAATAATTCAAAATTTCAGCAAAGTGGCAAGATACAAAATAAACCCACATAAATCCTCAGCATTTTTATATATCACTAACAAAATGCAACAGCAAGAGATACAAAGAGAAATTCCATTCCAAACAAATGTTGAGAGTATAAAGTATTTGGGAATCCACCTACTAAAGAAAAGTCAGGAATTATATGAGAAAAATTACAAAACACTTGCCACAAAAATAAAGTCAGATTTAAATAATTGGAAAGACATTCAGTTCTCTTGGATAGGACGAGCGAATTTAATAAAGATGACGATACTCCCCAAACTAATCTATTTATTTAGTGCTATTCCAATCAGAATCCCAAGAAACTATTTCAATGACCTAGAAAAAATAACAACAAAATTCATATGGAAGAAAAAAAGGTCGAGAATTGCAAGGGAACTAATGAAAAAAAAAAAAAAAAAAACTCAGAGGAAGGTGGTCTAAGTGTACCTGATCTAAAGCTGTATTATATAGCAGCAGTCACCAAAACCATTTGTTATTGGCTAAGAAATAGACCGGTAGATCAGTGGAACAGATTAGATACTAAGGACAAAAAAGGGTACAACTATAGCAATCTAATCTTTTACAAACCCAAAGATACCAACATTAGGGATAAAAATTCATTATTTGGAAAAAACTGTTGGGAAAACTGGAAATTAATATGGCAGAAATTAGATATGGATCCACACTTAACACCATATACCAAGATAAGATCAAAATGGATCCATGATTTAGGCATAAAGATGGAGATAATAAATAGATTAGAGGAACAGAGGATAGTCTACCTCTCAGACTTGTGGAGGAGGAAGGAATTTATGACCAGAAGAGAACTAGAGATCATTATTGATCACAAAATAGAAGATTTTGATTACATCAAACTAAAAAGTTTCTGTACAAACAATACTAATGCAAACAAGATTAGAAGGGAAGTAACAAATTGGGAAAATATTTTTAAAAGCAAAGGTTCTGACAAAGGTCTCATTTCCAAAATGTATAGAGAACTGACCTTAATTTATAAGAAACCGAACCATTCTCCAATTGATAAATGGTCAAAGGATATGAACAGACAATTCTCAGATGAAGAAATTGAAACTATATCCACTCACATGAAAGAGTGTTCCAAATCACTACTGATCAGAGAAATGCAAATTAAGATAACTCTGAGATACCACTACACACCTGTCAGATTGGCTAAGATGACAGGAACAAATAATGATGAATGTTGGAGGGGATGTGGGAAAACTGGGACACTAATACATTGCTGGTGGAGTTGTGAAAGAATCCAGCCATTCTGGAGAGCAATTTGGAACTATGCCCAAAAAGTTATCAAACTGTGCATACCCTTTGAACCAGCATTGCTGTTATTGGGATTATATCCCAAAGAAATACTAAAGAGCGGAAAGAGACATATATGTGCCAAAATGTTTGTGGCAGCTCTTTTTGTTGTAGCTAGAAACTGGAAGATGAATAGATGCCCATCAATTGGAGAATGGTTGCGTAAATTATGGTATATGAAGGTTATGGAATATTATTGCTCTGTAAGAAATGACCAGCAGGAGGAATACAGAGAGGCTTGGAGAGACTTACATCAACTGATGCTGAGTGAAATGAGCAGAACCAGAAGATCACTGTACACTTCAACAACAACACTTTATGAGGATGTATTCTGATGGAAGTGGAAATCTTCAACATAAAGAAAATCCAACTCACTTCCAGTTGATCAATGATGGATAGAGGTAGCTACACCCAGAGAAGAAATAATGGGAAGTGAATGTAAATTGTTAGCACTAATATCTGTCTGCCCAGGTTACATGTACCTTTGCAATCTAATGCTTATTGTGCAACAAGAAAATGGTATTTACACACATGTATTATATCTAGGTTATATTGTAACACATGTAAAAGGTATGGGATTGCTTGTCATTGGGGGGAGGGAGTAGAGGGAGAGGAGATAATTTGGAAAAATGAATATAAGGGATGATATTATAAAAATATAATAATAATAAAAATAATAATTTCTTGGAAAAAAAAGTTTTTAGCATTAATATTCATTAAAGAGGTTGGTATATACTTTTCTTTCTCTATTTTCAACCTACCTGGTTTATGTGTCAGTACTGCATCTGTGTTATAAAATGAATTTAGTAGAACTCCTTCATTACCTATTTTTCAATATAACATTTATTTATATTTATATAACATTTGGGTTAAATGCTCTTTAAATGTTTGGTAGAATTCACATGTAAATCCATCTGGTTCTGGGGATTTTTTCCTGGGCAGTTGATTAATAGCTTATTCTATTTCTTTTTTTCTGAAATGGAACTATTTAAGCAATTTACTTTCTCCTCTGTTAATCTGGGCAACCTACATTTTTGGAAGTAGTCATTCATTTCACTTAGGTTATCAATTTTATTGGCATAAAGTCGGTCAAAGTAACCCCTTATTACTGCTCTAACTTCCTCTTCATTCATTGTTGGAAAGTTCCCCTTTTCATTTTAAAGACTAACAATTTGATTTTCCTCTTTTCTTTTTCTGATCAGATTTACCAAAGGTTTATCTAATTTTTTTTCATAAAATCAACTCTTATGTTTATTTATTAATTCAATGTTTGTTTGCTTTTTTTTTGCTTTCAATATAATTAATTTCTACTTTTAATTTTAAAATTTTAATTTTAGTATTTGGTTGGGTGTTTTTAATTTGCTCTTTTTCTAGCTTTTTAGGTTGCAAGCCCAAATCATTGACCTTCTCTTTCTGTATTTTATTCAAGTAAGCCTCTAAAAATAAAAATTTCCTCTTATTACTGCTTTACCTGCATCCCATAAATTTTGGTATGATATCTCATCATTGTCATTATCTTGGGTAAAATTATTAATTGTTTCTACAATTGCTGTTTCACCCAATCATTCTTTAAATGAAATTATTTAATTTCCAATTACATTTTGGTCTATTTACCCCTAAATTCTTGTTGAATGTACTTTTTATTGTATCATGATCTGATAAGAAAGCATTTATTATTTCTGCCTTCCTACATTTACTTGTGAGATCTTTGTGTCCTAATATATGGTCAATGTTTCTATAGGTTCCATGAACTTCTGAGAAGAAAATATACTCCTTTCTATAACCATTCAGTTTTCTCCAAAGATCTATCATACCTAATTTTTCTAATATTCTATTTCCCTCTTTAATTTCTTTATCATTTTTTGTGGTTTGATTTATCTAATTCTGAGAGTGCAAAGTTGAGATCTCCCACTATTATAGTTTTGCTGTCTATTTCTTCTTGCAACTGTCTTACCATCTCCTTTAGGAAGTTAGGTGCTATAACAGTTGGTGCTATATATGTTTAGTATTGATCTTGCTTCATTGTCTATATACCTTTTAGCAAGATATAGTTTATTTCCTTATCTCTTTTAATTAGATCCATTTTTGCTTTTGTTTGATCTAAGGATAGTTACTTCAAGTGAAGCATAATAGTTTTTGCTCCAGCCTTTTATTTCTACTCTTTATGTATCTCCCTGATTTTTAAAATTAATTTTTATAGTTATAACATTTCTTTGACAGTAAATATTCATAGATAATTATCCCTTGTACTCCCTTCTGTTCCAAATTATTCCCCTCCTTCCCTCCATCCCCTCTCCTAGATGGCAGGCATTCCCATACATATTAAATACCTATATCCTAGGTACAATATATATGTGCAAAACTGAATTTTGTTGTTGTTGTTGCAAAGGAAGGATTGTATTCGGAAGCTAAAAATAATCTGGGAAGAAAAAAAAAAAAAAAAAAAAAAAAACAGTGCTCACAGTTTAAGCTAATATCCCAGTGTTCCTTTTCTACATGTAGCTGATTTTCCTCATCATTAATCAAGTGGAATTGGATTAGCTCTTCTCAATGTTGAAGATATCCACTTCCATCAGAATACATCCTCATACAGTATCATTGTTGAAGTGTATAATGATCTCCTAGTTCTGCTCATTTCACTTAGCATCAGTTGATGTAAGTCTCTCCAAGCCTCTCTGTAGTCCTCCTGTTGGTCATTTCTTACAGAACAATAATGTTCCATAACATTCATATACCCTAATTTACCCAACCATTCTCCAATTGATGGACATCCATTCATTTTCCGGTTTCTACCCACTATGAAAAGGGCTGCCACAAACATTATGGCACATACAGGTCCCTTTCCTTTCTTTTGTATTTCCTTGGGATATAACCCAGGAGTAGCACTTCTGGGTCAAAGGGTAAGCACATTTTGATAACTTTTTGCTCCTAATTCCAGATTGCTCTCCAGAATGGTTGGATTCTTCCACAACTCCACCAACAATGCATCAGTGTCCCAATTTTTCCATACCCCTCCAACAGTCATCTTTATTTGTTCCTGTCATCTTAGTAAATCTGACAGGTGTGTAATGATATCTCAGAGTTGTCTTAATTTGCATTTCTCTGACCAATAGTGATTTGGAACACTCTTTCCTATGAGTGGAAATAGTTTAAATTTCATCATCTGAAAATTGTCTGTTCATATACTTTGACCATTTATCAATTGGCTTGATTTCTTATAAATTAAAGTCAATTCTCTATATTTTGGAGATGAGGCCTTTATCAGAACCTTTAACTGTAAAAATGTTTTCCCAATTTGTTACTTCCCTTCTAGTCTTGTTTGCATTAGTTTTGTTTGTGTAGAAACTTTTTAATTTGGTGTAATCAAAATGTTCTACTTTGTGATCAATAATGGTCTCCAGTTCTCCCTTGGACACAAACTCCTTCCTCCTCCACATGTCTGAGAGGTAAACCATCCCATGTTCCTCCAATTTATTTAAGATTTCGTTCTTTATGCCTAAATCTTGGACCCATTTTGATCTTATATTATTATGTGGTGTTAAGTGTGAGTCAATGCCTAGCTTCTGCCATACTAATTTTCAGTTTTCCCAGCAGTTTTGTCAAATAATGAATTATTATCCCAAAAGTTGGGATCTTTGGGTTTGTCAAACACCAGATTGCTATTTTTATTCACTATCGTGCCCTGTGAACCTAACCTATCCATTAATCAACTAGTCTATTTCTTAGCCAATACCAAATGGTTTTGGTGACTGTTGCTTTATAATATAGTTCTATATCAGGTACAGCTCGACCACCTCCATTTATTATTTTTTTCTTAATTCCCTTGAAATTTTTGACCTTTTGTTGTTCCATATGAATTCTGTTGTTATTTTTTCTAGGTAATTAAAATAGTTTCTTGGGTGTCTGATTGGTATAGCACTGAATAAATGGATTAGTTTAGGTAGTATTGTCATCTTAATTATATTTGCTCAGCCTATCCAAGAGCACTGAATGTCTTTCCAATTATTTAAATCTGACTTTATTTTTGTGGCAAGTGTTTCGTAATTTTGCTCATATAATTCCTGACTTTTCTATGGTAGATAGATTCCCAAATATTTTATACTATCCACCATTATTTTGAATGGAATTTCTCTTTTTATCTTTTGCTGTTGCATTGTGTTGGTAATGTATAAAAATGCTGATGATTTATGTAGATTTATTTTGTATCCTGCAACTTTGCTAAAATTCTGAATTATTTCTAATAGCTTTTTAGCAGAGTCTTTGGTGTTCTCTAAGTATACCATCATGTCATCTGCAAAGAGTGATAGTTTGATTTCCTCATTTCCTACTCTAATTCCTTGAATCTCTTTCTTGACTCTTATTGCTGAGGCAAGCATTTCTAGAACTATATTAAATGGTAAGGGTGATAGTGGGCAATCTTGTTTAACTCCTGATCTTACAGGGAAAGCTTCTATTTTATCACCATTACATATGATGTTTACTGACAGTTTTAAATATATGCTCGTTATTATTTTAAGGAATAATCCATTTATTCCTTTACTCTCAAGCATTTTTAGTAGAAATTGATGTTGGATTTTATCAAATCCCTTTTCTGCATCTATTGAGATGAACTTATGGTTTTTATTAATTTGATAATTAATATGGTCAATTATACTAATAGTTTTCCTAATATTAAACCAGCCCTGCATTCCTGGTATAAATTCTACTGGGTCATAGTGTATTATCCTCGGGATCATTTTCTGAAGTCTTTTTGCTAATATCTTATTTAAGATTTTAGCATCAACATTCATTAAGGAAATTGGCCTATAGTTTTCTTTCTCAGTTTTCAATCGACCTGGATTAGGTATCAGTACCATGTCTGTGTCATAAAAGGAATTTGATAGGATTCCTTCAATCCCTATTTTTTCAAGTAGTTTATATAACATTGCAATTAGTTGTTCTTTAAATGTTTGGTAGAATTCACATGTAAATCCATCTGGTCCTGGGGATTTTTTCTTAGGGAGTTGCTTAATAGTTTGTTCTATTTCTTTTTCTGAGATGGGACTAATTAGACTACTTACTTCTTCCTCTCTTAATCTGGGCAAGCTATATTTTTGAAGGTATTCTTCCATTTCATTTAAGTTAATGAATTTATTGGCATAAAGTTCAGCAAAATAGCTCCTAACTAATGTTCTAATTTCCTCTTCATTAGTGGTGAGTTCTCCCTTTTCAGTTTCAAGACTAACAGTTTGCATTTTCTCTTTCCTTTTTTAAATCAGGTTTACTAAGGGTTTGTTCATTTTGTTGTTTTTTTCATATAATCAACCCTTAGTTTTATTAATTAATTCATTAGTTTTTTTTTTTTTTTTTTAACTTTCAATTTTATTAATCTCACCTTTTATTTTTTGAATTTCAAGTTTTGTGTTTTTCTGGGGTTTTTTAATTTGTTCCTTTTCTAGCAATTTTAGTTGTAAGCCCAATTCGTTGGCCCTCTCTTTCTCTATTTTATGCAAATAGGCCTGTAGAGATATATAACTTCCCCTTATTACTGCTTTGGCTGTATCCCACACATTTTGATATGATGTCTCATTATTGTCATTTTCTTGGGTGAAGTTATTAATTATGTCTATGATTTGCTGTTTTACCCAATCATTCTTTAGTATAAGATTATTTGGTTTCCAATTATTCTTTGGTCTATTTTCCCCTGGCTTTTTATTAAATGTAATTTTGATTGCATTATGGTCTGAAAAGGATGCATTTACTATTTCTGCCTTACTGCATTTGATTTTGAGGTTTTTATGCCCTAGTATATGATCAATTTTTGTATAGGTTCCATGAACTGCTGAGAAAAAAGTATATTCCTTTCTGTCTCCATTTAGCTTTCGCCAAAGATCTATCATATCAAACTTTTCTAGTATTCTATTTACCTCTTTGACTTCTTTCTTATTTATTTTGTGGTTTGATTTATCTAATTCTGAGAGTGCAAGGTTGAGATCTCCCACTATTATAATTTTGCTATCTATTTCTTCTTTCAGCTCTCTTAATTTCTCTTTTAAGAATTTAGATGCTTCACCACTTGGTGCATATATGTTTAATACTGATACTGCTTCATTATTGATGTTACCCTTTAGCAGGATACAATGCCCTTCCTTATCTCTTTTAATTATATCAATTTTTGTTTTTGCTTGATCTGAAATGAGGATGGCTACCCCTGCTTTTTTGGCTTTGGCTGAAGGATAGTAGATTCTGCTCCACCCTTTTACTTTTAGTTTGAATGTATCACCCTGTTTCAGGTGTGTTTCCTGTAAACAATATATAGTAGGATTCTGACTTTTAATCCAGTCTGCTAACTGCTTCCTCTTTATGAGGCAGTTTGCCCCATTCACATTTATGGTTAGAAGGACTAATTCTATATTACTTGCGATCCTATTAACCCCTGCTTTTGCTTTTCCCCTTTCCTTCCCTCTTACTCCCCTACCCAGTATTAAACTTGTGAACACCACTTGCTTTTCACAGCCCTCCCTTTTTAGTGTCCCTCCCCCACCTTAATGTTCCTCCCCTCATTTTATCCCTTTTCCTCAAAATTTCTATATTCCCTTCCCCTTAGCTTATTCCTTCCCTCTCACTTTTCAATGAAGTGGAAGAAGTTTCACTATAAATCAAATATGTCTACTGATACACACTATGGTCATCTCCCTCCTTTCTTTCTCTCAGATAAAATAGGTACCATCACTTTACACTTTTTTATGATATAATTTCCTTTCCCGCTCTAGTTTCCAGGATAAATTATACATATATTCTTTACATATTTTTTTATAACAGATGTATAGTTCTCAAGATTTCTTTTTACCTTTTTTGAAATCTCTTGAAGATCAAATATTTTATGTAGGTCTGATTTTTTCATCAAAAATAGATGGAATTCATTTATTTCATTAAATTTCAATCATTTTCCCTGGAAAACGATGCTCATTTTTGCTGGGTAAGTTATCCTTGGCTGCATACCATGTTCCTTAGCCTTTTGGAATATCATGTTCCAGACCCTTCATTTTTTTTAACGTGGACGCTGCTAGATCCTGGGTTATCGTTATTATGGCTCCTCCATATCTGAATTGCTTTTTTCTAGCAGCTTCCAGTATTTTTTCCTTTGTCTGATGGTCCTTGAACTTGGCCACTATATTTCTTGGCATTTTCATTTTAGGGTCCCTTTCAGTAGGTGATTGATGAATTTTTTCAATTTCTATTTTACCCTCTGTTTCCAAAACGTCTTGTCAGTTCTCTTTGATAATTTCCAGGAAAATAGGGTGCAAGCTCTTTTTTTTCCTCACATTTTTCAGGGAGTCTGATTATTCTCAAATTGTCTCTCCTGGATCTGTTTTCCAGGTCTGTTGTCTTTCTAATAAGGTACTTGACATTCTTTTCAATTGTTTCATTTCTCTGGTTTTGCTTGACAACTTCTTGGTTTCTCCTTGATTCATTCATTTCTACTTGTTTGAGTCTAATTTTCAATGATGTATTTTCTTCACTCACTTTTTTTATATCTTTTTGTAATTGTCCAATTGAGTTTTTATCTTCTATGGAATTTTTTTCCATTTTATCCATTTTATTTTTTAGAGAGCTGTTTTCTTTTTCCAGCTCACTAATCCTGTTTTCCTTGGAGTTCTTTACTTTTTCCAATTCACTAATTTTGTTTCTCAATGATTTGTTTTCTTTAACCACTCTGTCTTTAAATGCCTGGGATGACTTCTCCAAGCTCTCTTGCCAAGCTTCCCTTTCCTTTTCCCATTTTTCTTCTAGCTCTCTTGTGAGAGCCTTTTTGATTTCCTCTATGAGATTCTTTTGTATTGAGGAGCAGCTCATATCCCCCTTAGGGGATTCCTTTGGGGACAGTCTGTTTTTAATCTCCTCAGTATTTGAAGTCTGCTCTCTCTCCATACAGAAGCTGTCAATGGTTAGAGCCCTTTTGAATTTTTTTGTTCATTTTGTCAGAGTGGGAATTGCAGAAAACAAATTGACAAGATAAACAATTGGTCTGTTTTTTGGGGGGATGGGGCTGGATGGTATTAAGGGGCTTCCTCTACAGACTGGTGGGGGAGGTCAGCACTGAGGCACTAACAGGATAGCAATGTCTGTGCTGAATCTGCACTCTGAGACCCTGAGAATGCACTGAGTCAGTCCAGGTTGGGGTTCGGTGTGGCTGGGTCCCAAGAGACGCTAGCTTTCCAGGGTTTTATTCTTCACCTCCAAGTGTTTACACCCTCTCTGCTGCTCCTGGCTTGCTGCCAAGATGGAATATCCACACTGTATTAAAAGCCTTTCTTGCAGAAATGGCAGAGATCATACCCCTCCCACTCTGGTCTGAGCTGTTTGAGCTGCCTGTCTCAACTCTGGCTTGCCTGTCCTCAGTCTGGGCCCAGTCTGATTGATCTTCCCCCGAGCAAACAGACCATTTCTGGCGAATTTCAAGGATGTCTTCTCTTGGTGATTATTTGTGGGTTTCTTTCTCAGTCAAGCATTAACTCTGAGGCTTGTCATGAAGTAAGTTCTGAGAGAAAATGCGGAGCTCAAGCACCTGTCTGCCTCCATGCCTCCATCTTGGCCCTGTATCTCCCTGCTTTAAATGTGTTACCTGTAAACAAAATATTGTAGGGTTCTGAATTTTGATCCAGTCTGCTATCAATTTCTGCTTTATGGGAAAGTTCATCCCATTCACATTTATGGTTAAAATTACTAATTCTTTATTTCCTGCCATCATATTATTCCCAGGTTATGCTTTTCTTTTTCTTTCCTCTCCTTTATCCCTTCCATAGTATTAAAATTATGGGTCCCACTTGTGTCAGCTTTTCCTCTTTAGGATCCATCCCTCCTCCCTTTTGTATTCCTTCCCCTTTCTTGTACCAATCCCTTATTCTCTTTCCCTTTTGCCTTTTCCTCTCTTGCTTTTTAATGAGGTGAGAGAAGATTCTCTGTTAAAAAAAAATATATGTCAGTTATTTTTTCTTAGAGCTCACTCTGATGAGAGTAAGATTCACAATGTTGTCCCCGTCTCTGACTTCCCTCAGATATGATAGGTTTCCTTTGCTTCTTTGTGGCATGTAGTTTCCCTCTTTTTATCTTGACTTTTCCCTTTTTCTAACATTATCACCTTTCCATTTCTACTTACCTTTTTATGATATGTCAGTAAAATCAAATAATATATGTGGTCTTTATGTATATCCACAATTGAAAAACAGTTCTCACGAGTTCCTTTTATATTTTTTTTTGCTTCTCTTGAGTCCTATGGCTGGAGATCAAATTTTTGTTTAAATCTGTATTTTTTTCTTTTTTTTAATTAATTTTATAATTATATTTTTGACATTACATATGTATGGGTAATTTTTTATAGTATTATCACTTGTACTCACTTCTTTTCAGAATTTTCCCCTTCCTCCCTATATGCCCTCCCCTAGATGACAATCTCTTACATGTTACATGTATTACAATATATCCAAGATAAAATAAATGTGTGTAAAACTGAATTTCTTGTTGCACAGTAAGAATTGGATTCATAAGATAAAAGTAACCTGGGTAGAAAGACAATAGTTCAAACAGTTTACACTCAATTCCCATTGTTCCTCCTCTGCGTGTATGTGATTCTGTCCATCATTCATCATCTGAAACTTAATTAGATCTTCCCTAAGTTGAAGATATCCACTTCGATCAGAATACATCTTCATACAGTATCATTGTTGAAGTATATAGTGATCTCCTGGTACTGCTCTTTTCACTCAGCATCAGTCCATGTAAGTCTCTCCAAGCCTCTCTGTATTCATCCTGTTGGTCATTTCTTACAGAGCAATACTATTCCATTACATTCATATACCATAATTTTCCCAGCCATTCTCCAATTGATGAGTATCCATTCATTTTCCAGTGTCTAGTCACTACAAAAAGGGCTGCCACAAACATTTTGGCACATGCACGTCCTTTTCCCTCCTTTAGTATTTCTTTGGGATAAAAGCCCAGTATTAGCACTTCAGTATCAAAGGGGATGCAGAGTTTTATAACTTTTGGGGCATAGTTCCAAATTGCTCTCCAGAATGGTGGGATGCTTTCACAATTTCATGACCAATGCATCAGTGACCCAGTTTTCCCACATCCCCTCCAACTTTCATCATTTTTTCCTCTCATCTTAGCCAATCTGACAGGTGTGTAGTGGTATCTCAGAGTTGTTGTAATTTTCATTTCTAAGATCAATAATCATTTGAAACACTTTCATATGAATGGAAATAGTTTCAATTTCATCACCTGAAAATTATCTATTCATGACTTTGACCATTTATCAATTGGAGAATAGTTTGATTTCTTATAAATTAGAGTCAGTGCTCAAAATATTTTGGAAATGAAGCCTTTATCAGAAAATTCAATATAAAAATATATTCCCAATTTGTTACTCCCCTTCTGATTGTGTTTGTATTAGTTTTATTTATACAAAAGCTTTTTAATTTTATGTATTCAAAATTTTATATTTTGTGATCAATAATAATCTCTAGTTTTCCTTTGTTCACAAATTCCTTCCTCCTCCACAAGTCTGAGAGGTAAACTATCTTATGTTCCTCTAATCTATTTATGATCTCATTCTTTATGCCTAAATCATGTATCCATTTAGATCTTATCTTGGTATATGGTGGTAAGTGTGGCTCCATATCTCATTTTTGCCATACTAATTTCCAGTTTTCCCAACATTTTTTTCTAATAATGAATTCTTATTCCAAATGTTGGTACCTTGGGGTTTGTCAAACACTATTTTGTCCTGTGTACCTAATCTGTTCCACTGATCACCTAGTCTATTTTTAGGAAAAACCAAATGGTTTTGGTGACTGCTGCTTAATAATATAGCTTCAGATGAGGTACAGCTAGACCACAGCTAGTTTTGCTGTCTATGTCTTCTTGCAACTCTTATAACTTTTCCTTTAGGAAGTTAGATGCTATATCACTTGGTGCATATTTGTTTAGTATTGATATGGCTTCATTGTCTAATGTATAATTTGTCCTAAAAACTAGAGGTGGAAAGGAAATTATATCATAAAAAAGGGTAAAGTGGTGGTACTACATCTCATGAAAAGGAAAAGGTAACCTATTATATTCTAGAGAGAGAAAGTAGGGATATGAACACAGTGTGAATCAATAGATATATTCAACTTATGATGAAACATCTTCCACTTCATTGAAAAGTGAGAGGGAAGGAGGAGGTTAAGAGTAATGAGGAAATCAAACTATCATTCTTTGCAGATGACATGATGGTATACTTTGGGAAGCCCAAAGACTCTGCTAAAAAAGCTATTAGAAATAATTCACAACTTTAGCAAAGTTGCTGGATACAAAATAAATCCACATAAATCCTCAGCATTTTTATTTATCACCAACAAAATGCAACAGCAAGAGATAAAAAGAAATTCCATTCAAAATAATGGTCGAATGTATAAAATATTTGGGAATATATCTACCAAAGAAAAGTCAGGAATTATATGAGCAAAACTACAAAAAATTTGCCACAAAAATAAAGTCAGATTTAAATAATTGGAAAGACATTCAGTGCTCTTGGATAGGCCGAGTGAATATAATTAAGATGACAATAATCCCTAAACTAATCTATGTATTTAATACTATACCAATCAGACTCACAAGAAACTATTTTAATGACCTAGAAAAAATAACATCAGAAGTCATATGGAACAACAAAAGGTCGAAAATTTCAAAGGAAACAATGAAAAAAAAAAGTTAAATGGAGGTGGTTTAGCTGTACCTGATCTAGAACTATATTATAAAGCAACAGTTACCAAAACCATTTGGTATTGGCTAAGAAATAGACTACTTGATCAGTGGCATAGGTTAGGTTCACAGGGCAAGATAGTGAATAAAAACAGAAATCTAGTGTTTGACAAACCCAAGATCCCAACTTTTGCGATAATAATTCATTATTTGACAAAAACTGCTGGGAAAACTGGAAATTAGTATTGCAGAAACTAGGCATGGACCCACATTTAGCACCACATACTAAGATAAGATTAAAATGGATCCAAGATTTAGGCATAAAGAACGAAATCATAAATAAATTGGAGGAACATGGGATGGTTTACCTCTCAGACTTGTGGACGAGGAAGGAGTTTGTGTCCAAGGGAGAACTAGAGACCATTATTGATCACAAAGTAGAAAATTTTGATTACACCAAATTAAAAAGTTTCTGCACAAACAAAACTAATGCAAACAAGATTAGAAGGGAAGTAACAAATTGGGAAAACATTTTTATATTAAAATGTTCTGATAAAGGCCTCATCTCCAAAATATACAGAGAATTGACTTCAATTTTTAAGAAATCAAGCCATTCTCCAATTGATAAATGGTCAAAGGATATGAATAGACAATTTTCAGATGATGAAATTGAAACCATTTCCACTCATATGAAAGAGTGTTCCAAATCACTATTGATCAGAGAAATGCAAATTAAGACAACTCTGAGATATCATTACATACCTGTCAGATTGGCTAAGATGAGAGGAACAAATAAGGATGAATGTTGTAGGAGATGTGGGAAAACTGGGACACTGATGCATTGTTGGTGGATTTGTGAAAGAATCCAACCATTCTGGAGAGCAATCTAGAATTATGCCCAAAAAGTTATCAAAATGTGCATACCCTTTGACCGAGAAGTGCTACTCCTGGGTTATATCCCAAAGAAATACAAAAGAAGGGAAAGGGACCTGTATGTGCCAAAATGTTTGTGGCAGCCCTTTTCATCGTGGCTAGAAATTGGAAAATGAATGAATGTTCATCAATTGGAGAATGGTTGGGTAAATTATGGTATATGAATGTTATGGAATATTATTGTTCTGTAAGAAATGACCAACTGGAGGAATACAGAGAGGCTTGGAGAGACTTACATCAACTGATACTGAGTGAAACGAGCAGAACTAGGGGATCATTATACACTTCAACAATGATACTGTATGAGGATGTATTCTGATGGAAGTAGATATCTTCAACATAGAGAAGATCCAACTCACTTCCAGATGATCAGTGACGGACAGAATCAGCTACATCCAGAAAAGGAACACTGGGAAATGAGTGTAAACTGTGATCATTGTCTTTGTTTTGTTTTGTTTTGTTTTGTTTTGTTTTGTTTTGTTTTGTTTCTCTTCCCAGATTATTTTTAGCTTCTGAATACAATCCTTCCTTTGCAACAACAACAACAACAAAATTCGGTTCTGCACATATATATTGTACCTAGGATATAATATAAGAAATTTAATACGTATGGGAATGACTGCCAACTAGGGGAGGGGCTGGAGGAAAGGAGGGGAAAAACTCAGTACAGAAGGGAGTACAAGGGATACTGTTGTAAAAAAAAAATACCTATTCATATGTGCTGTCAAATAAAATGTTATAATTATAAAAATTAATAAAAAGCAAAATTTTAAAAAAATTGTTTTTTCCTAGCTGCTTGCAATATTGTTTCCTTAGTTTGGTAATTCTGCAGCTTAGCCACAGTGTTCCGTGGAGTTTTTTTTTTTATTTTTTTTATTTTTTTATTTTTTTTAATAGAAGGTGTTCGATGAATTCTTTCAATGCCTATTTTCCCTTCTTCTTCTATTATTTCTGGACAGTTCTCTTTGATGATTTCATGTAATATAGAATCCAGACTCTTTTTTTATAATAATTTTCAGGTAGTTCAATTATCCTCAGATTATCTCTCCTAGATCTATTTTCCAGGTCTATAGTTTTTTTCCCAGTAAATACTTGACTTTATTCTCCAGCTTTTCAATTTTTTTTAATCTTTCTTTCTTTCTTTCTTTCTTTCTTTCTTTCTTTCTTTCTTTCTTTCTTTCTTTCTTTCTTTCTTTCTTTCTTTCTTTCTTTCTTTCTTTCTTTCTTTCTTTCTTTCTTTCTTTCTTTTTTTATTTTTGCTTGAAGGATTCTTGGTTTCTCAATGAATCATTCATTTCTATTTCTTCAGTCCTGATTTTTAATGAATTATTTTCTTCATTCACATTTTTAGTTCTTTTTGCATATGAACAAATGAGCTTTTAAATGAATTATTTTTATTTCTGTTGAAATTTTTTCCATTTCAGTAATTTTTTTTTAGTGAATTATTTTCTTTTTCCAAATCACAAATCCTACTTTCTTGGGAATTTTTTTATCTATTTTTTATCTTTTCCAATTCAGATTTCCTAACCTTTTGTAATTCACAAATTTTGTTTCCCTTCACCTCTTGTCAATTTTTAAATTTTTCCAACTCAAATTTCAGTATGTTGTTATTGTCTATCTTAGCTTCTCTTTCCTTTCCTCATTTTTCTTCAAACTCTCTTAACTTTTTAATAGTCTCTTTTAGGAAAGATTTATGTGATGAGGGGCAGGTATCATTCCACTTTAGGGTATTATCTGGAGATTGTCTGATGTTATCCTCCTCGGGTTGAATACCTGCCATTTCTCTGTATAGAAGGTGTCAATCATTCTCTTCATATTCTTACTCATTGTTAACACTTTATGGGGGTCTGCCTTTCGGGGAAGAAATTTATCAGCTTCCTCCCAGACTGGGGGCAGAATGCAACAACCCTATGCCCAGGCTAAGAGAGAGCTCTGGAAGAGAGTTCCCCTCCCCGAAAATGCCTCAGAGGGGTTTAGCAGGGCTTCACTGCTAGGAGTGCCCAGTGAAGTACTCCTCTCTGTGTATCCTAGCGACTGCCCTGAGGTTTAAGGCTGAACAGTCAAATCGCCACAAATCCCAGCCAAAGCCTCCTGGGGGCTGTGGATATTAGCAACTGATGTGAAAAGCCACTGAGCTCAAACTGAAAGTGTCTACCCGGACACAGAGATCCCTGTTTCAGAGGTTCTGCTTCACTGGAAGTTCAGCTGCTGCTAGAATTCCACTGCCTCAGGCTGAGCCCCGCACTATGTGGATTAGAGGCTTCCCAGGGCTGTGTCCTCCTCCATTCAGGTTCTTAACTGCCCCAAGGAAAAGCCCTGGACAGTAGAAGGTGGCTGCACAGCGCTGCTGAGATTGGTGTTAGGTTACTTCTGGATTGGGGTGGTTCTAAGATCTGGTTTTATATTTTAAAGTAGCTTGATTTCTCTTTTGATATGCTGTTTTATAAGCAGAATAGAGCTATCAGCCTGTGCCAGATTCCTCTATCTCAGTGGCTTTTCTTTTCCCAGAGTTCTCCCCAGCCTGTTTGGCAGTTTGCTAGCTCTTAGTCCAAACCTGTCCTTGCTGATCTTTTTCCTTCGGAACCGACCTTTTCTGTTGAAATTCCCGATTCTCTTCAACTGGTAAGTTTTGCTTCTATTCCTTGTAGTTTTTATCAGTACAGCATTATTTTTGAGTCTGATTTAACTGGTTGATATTGAGGGAACAAGGGAGCTTACAAATTTGCATGTATTTTCCCCGCCATCTTGTCTGCCCTTCCCCCCAATTGCATTTTAAAATGAATTATTTTGCTCTATGGGATTTTTTTCCATTTCACTATTTTTTTTAGTGAGTTATTTTTTCCCATTCACAAATCCTACTTTCTTGGGAATTTTTAATTTTTTTCAATTCACAGGTCCTTTTCCAATTCACAAATTGTGTTTCCCTGTACTTCCTATGAATTATTTATCTTTTCCAATTCAAATTTCAGGATGTTGTTGCTATCTAACATAGCTTCTTTTTCCTTTGACCATTTATCTTCTAACTCTCTTTTTATGTCTTTAATAGTCTCTTCTAGGAGAGAGTTATATGATGGGGGCCAGGTAACATTTCCCTTCAGGGTATTATCCATAAAATGTCTATTGTTAGCCTCCTTGGTATTGGAAACCCTTTCTTTTTCTGTATAGAAGCTGACAATCATTTTCTTCAATTTTTTACTCATTTTTAAAAACTTATGGGGACTGCCTTCAGAGATAGAATGTTACCAGATTCTTTTGCAGAACAGAGATAGTTTGGAAGGCAGCTTTCTTGTGAATGGGCTGCAAAAGTACCACAGTGCTCTGATTCCCTGCACTGTGCACATTAGAGGCTGCTCTAGACTGCACACCCCCGAGTGTGCAGATTAGTAACTACCTGCTAGAGCCCTGTGTTACAGATTGCTGGTGCACAGATCTGTGCTGACTCACTTCTGGTTTTGGGTGAGTACAGCCAGATCTAATTAAGTTTTGCCATTTTTAGAGTAACCCCTACATTTGGCTTTAATTTCTCTGCTGCTGTACTGCTTTGCAATCAAGGCAGAGCAGTCAGCCTGTGACAGAGTCATCTCTTTAACTTTTGTATCCACAGAGGTCACCCCCAACCCTGATTGGCTCTGTACCCTAGTCCCTCCTATTTCCTACTAGCACTGATCTGAAACGTACCCATTAAGATCAGGGGTGAAAGAAGATTGTCCACTATCAATTTTTCTATTCAATATTGTATTAGAATTGCTAGCTTTGCCAATAAGAATTGAAAAAGTGCTTAAAGGAATTAGAGTAGTTAATGAGGAAACCACATTATTACTCTTTGCAGATAATATAATGGTATACTTAGAGAATTAGAGAATCAATTAAAAAGCTATTAGAAATAATGCGTAACTTTAGCAAAGTTGCATGATACAAAATAAATCCACATAAATCATCAGAATTTCTATACATCACTGCCATTATCCAACAGCAAGATACAATTAAAAATTCCATTTAAAATAACTGTCAATAGTATAAAATATTTGGGAATATATGTGCCAAGCAAAAGTCAGGAACTATACTGCTGGGTCAAATGATATAGACAATTTGACAACTTTTTGGGCATAGTTCCAAATTGCTCTCCAGAATGGTTGGATTCTTTCACAACTCCACTAACAATACATCAGTGTCCCAGTTTTCCCACATCCCCGCCAACCTTCATCATTATTTTTTCCTATCATTCTAGCCAATTTGACATGTGTGTAGTGGTATATCAGAGCTGTCTTAATTTTCATTTCTCTGATCAATAGTGATTTGCAGCACCTTTTCATATGACTACAAATAATTTCAATTTCTTCATCTGAAAATTATCTGTTTATATCCTTTGACCATTTATCAATTGGAGAATGGCTTGAATTCTTATGAATTTGAGTCAATTCTCTATATATTTTGGAAATGAGTCCTTCATCAAAACCATTGAATGTAAAAAAATGTTTTCTCAGTTTATTATTTCCCTTCTAATCTTGTCTGCATTAGTTTTATTTGTACAAATCATTTTTAACTTAATATAATCAAAATTATCTATTTTTGATCAATAATGATCTCTAGTTCTTCTTTGGTCACAAATCCCTTCTTCCTCCACAGGTCTGAGAGCTAAACTATCCTATGTTCTTCTAATTTTTTAAAAATAATATTATTCTTTATATCTAGATCATGAATCCATTTCAATCCTATTTTAGTATACAGTGTTAGGTATGGGTCAATGCCTAGTTTCTGCTATACTAGTTTCCAATTTTCCCAGCAGGTTTTGTCAAATAGTGAGATCTTATCCCAAAATCTGGGGTCTTTGGTTTTGTCAAACATTAGATTGATATAGTTATTGAATATTTTAATGACCAACAGGATGATTTCAGAGAGGCCTTGAGTGACTTAAATCAACTAATGCTAAGTGAAATGAGAAGAACCAGGACATCATTATACACACTAACAATAAGACTATACAATGATTAGTTCTTATGGAAGTCACTCTCTTCAACAATGGAATAATTCAAACCAATTCCAATTGTTCAGTAATGAAGAGAGCCATCTACACCCAGAGAGAAGACTATAGGAATTGAGTGTGAATCACAACATAACATTTTTACTCTTTCTCTTATTGTTTGCTTACACTTTTGTTTTCCTCCTCAGGTTTTTTTTTCTTTTCTTTTTTTTTTTCTTTATAGATCTGATTTTTCTTGTGCAGAGAGATAACTGTCTAAATATATACATATATATATATATTATATTATATATTATATATTATATATTGGATTTAATATACATTTTAACATATTTAACATGTATTGGACTACCTGCCATCTAGGGGAGAAGGTGCAGGGAAGGAGAGGAAACTTTGGTACAGAAGGTTTTGCAAGGGTTATTGTTTAAAAATTAACCATGCATATGTTTTGTTAATAAAAAAGCTATAATGAATAAAACTTTTAAAAGGATTTTAAGCTTTCATAAGACCAAAACTAAGTGAAAAATTTAGCCTCTAATATCAAGGGCCAAGAGAAGCATAAATATGTAAAAAAGGAAAATATAATGAATTTAATAGAGCTCTACTATTACATTCTCATATGGAAAAGTGAGCTGAAATTTTTAGTAATTGTATCACTAATAACACAATTAGAATAAATATACATAAACATACAGAAATAAGCAGAATTTGGGGGAATTCCACAAATGAATTAAAGGATGAGAAAAAGAAATATTTTGAGGGTATAAGGAAAGAAGAGATAGAATGTTATAAATTACTTCACATGAAGTGGTACCAAAGGCCTATTACAATGGAGAGGAAGATAGGAGGATAAACAATGTAATCTCACTGGAACCTGACTCTTATATGTTTTAGCTCTTTGAGGGAACAATATGCAATATCAATTGAATACAGAAATCTAACTCACCCAGCAGGGAAGTAGAAGGAAAGGAAATTAAATGATGAAGAAGAAAGAACTATTAGAAATGTGTGTGGTAAATAAGAAAAAAAAAGAAAAAAAGAAAACCAAAAACCTCTGAGAAGTGAAAGGGTAAAAGAAGAAAGAGAAAAAGCAAAAGGAAGAATAGGATCAAAGGAAATACCCAGGTAGTAATCATAGTTGTGAATGTGACTGGGATAAACTCTCCTTTATAAAAGAAAGCAGATAGCAGAGTGGATCAATAACCAGAATCTTACAATGTTATTTATAAGAAAGGTCCTTGAAGCAGAGAAAAATACATGGAGTAAAGTTTAAGTACTATAACAAAATCTATCACATTTTGGCTGAAGTTTAAAAAACAAGCAGTTGTAGTGATATGAATCTCATACACAGGTGTTGTGATACAAGAGCCACCTGAGTGGCTGCTAGAGTTCTTACACAGAACTATAGAATGGATCTCTTCATGTGAGAGGATAATGGTGATACAAGGGGACTGAGAGGGAGTTACTGTTCTCTCACCTCTCTCATCCTCCCTCTTGCTTCTAATTTATTTCATTCCCAATCCTCAAGGAACATTTGCAATTCCTTCAAGTGCTGTGTTTCACACCTGTGGAGGCTCTTGGAGAATTGACTTGCCCCTTTACTTAGGCATGGTCCTTAATACAAATCAACAGAAGAAAATAGATCTAATTAAATGAGAGAAGGAAGAAAATTACACCTGGATAAAAGGTACCATAGACAGTTAACCAATACCAGGATTAAATATATATGCACCAAGTTTTATACCAATTGTTAAAGGAGAAGTTAACTGAATTATATGAAGAAATAGCAAAATGATACTAGTGGGGGCCTCAACTGTGTCCTCTGAAAAATTGAAAAATCTAACCAAAAAAATCAAATGAGAAAGAAATCAATGAGGTAAATAAAATATTAGAAATGTTAGATATAAGAAACCTTTGGAGAAAATATAACTGGAACAAAAAGGAATATGCCTTTTTAACAGCAACATGGTAGCTAGAGAAAAATAAACCATCTTTTAAACCTCTTAAAATCAAATGTAAAAAGGCAAAAATATTAAATGCGTTACTTTCAGATTATAATGTAATAAAATTATATTTTAAAAATATCAGGGAAAAGATGGATTAAAATTAATTAAAAACTAATCTAATCCTAAAAAATTAGTGCGGCAAAGAAAAATAACAGAAACAATAAATAATTTCTTTAAAGAGAATGACAATAAAAACACGGAATATAAAACTTATTAGATGCTTCCAAAGCAGTCCTCAGGGGAAATTTTATTTCTCTAAATTCTTATTTCAACAAAATGGGAAAATCTTCAATCAATTAGGCATGCAACTAAAAACAAACAACAGCAATAACAACAAAAATTAAACACCACCAATCTTGAAAATTAAAGGTAAAATTAATATGATTGAAAGAAAGAAAAAACAACTCATGAATATATAAATAAATCTAGGAGCTGATTTTATGGAAAAAAATAAATGTCATTGGTAAAACTGATTTTCCAAAGGAAAGAAGAAAGTATCCTGTATCAAAAATTAAAATGGTGAAACCACCAAGAAATTAAATCAAATATAGGGAATTATTTTGCCTAAGAGTATACCAACAATCTGACAATCTATATGAAATATAATATTTATGTTTTATATTTAGGTTAACAGATCAGGAAATAGGAATCCTAAAAAGATTTTTAGATATCTTCTTTAGCAAAAGAAGTTCCAAACTATTAATGAAGTCTATAGGGGAAAAAAGAAAGAAAGAAAGAAAGAAAGAAAGAAAGAAAGAAAGAAAGAAAGAAAGAAAGAAAGAAAGAAAGAAAGAAAGAAAGAAAGAAAGAAAGAAAGAAAGAAAGAAAGAAAGAAAATTCCATACATTTACATACAATTAAAAAACAATAATTTCTTATGAATACATCAAGCCATTCTGAAGAGCAATTTAGAACTCTGCTCAAAAAGTTATCAAATTGTGCATACCCTTTGATCCAGCAGTGTTACTACTGAGCTCATATCGCAAAGAGATTTTAAAGAAGGGAAAGAAACCTGTATGTGCAAGAATGTTTGTGGCAGCTCTCTTTGTAGTGGCCAGAAACTGGAAACTGAATGGATGCTCATCAATTGGAGAATGGTTGAATAAATTGTCATATATGAATATTATGGAATATTATTGTTCTGTAAGAAAAAACCAGCAGGATGATTTCAGAAATGCCTGGAGAGACTTACATGAACTGATGCTGACTAAAATGAGCAGGACTAGGAGATCATTATATACTTCAACAACAATACTGCATAATGATCAATTCTGATGGACTTGGCCACCAATAGAGCAGTAATGAATGGAACCAGCTACACACAGTGAAAGAACTCTGGGAAATGACTATGAATCATTACATAGAATTCCCCCTCTATTTTTGTCCACTTGCATTTTTGATTTCCTTCACAGGCTAATTGTACACTATTTCAAAATCCAATTCTTTTTGTACAGCAAAATAACTGTTTGGATATGTATAGATATGTTGTATTTAATTTATACTTTAACATATTTAACATGTATTGGTCAACTTGCCATCTGGAGGAAGGGGTAGAGAGAAGGAGGGGAAAAGTTGGAGCAAAAGGTTTTGCAATTGTCAATGCTGAAAAATTACCCATATCTTTTAAATAAAAAGCTATAATAAAAAATTCTGACATGATAAATAATATTAGGAGAAACATAAATGAAGGTCTACCAAACTCTTTTTTGTACCTTGAAAACTGATAAAATTATTTTTTCTTGATAGCTATAAGGATGGTAGTCGGCTTAACTTTTCAAATAGAAGTATCATTTTAAAGACATGATTTCTTTTTTTAGTTATTATTTTATTTCCCCTGATTATATTTTAAAACTCTTTCATATACATTTGAATTTCAAATTCTGTCCTTTCCTTCCTTACAACATTCCCACATTTAAAAAGTAAGCAATATCCCATTTGTATTCATATATAATCATGCAAAACATTTCCAAAATAGTTATGGTATGAAACCTTACCCAAAAAAATACTCAAAAAAATCATATGCTTCAATTTATATTCAGAGACCATCAGGTCTTTCTATGGGGTTGCATAATTTTTTTTACATTAAATACTTCACTTTTTTTGAATCAGAAAAGCTGCATCAATCACATCTCATCACCTTACAATATTGCTGTTATATTACATTTTACATCAGCTTATAGAAGTCTTTTCAGGTTTTTCTAAGAACATCCTAATCAGTTCTCATAGTACAACAGTATTCCATCATAATCATACTCCACAATTTGATCAGTCATGTTCAAATCTATTTGGATCTCTTCATTTTCCTATTCATTAACAAAAAAAGAACATTTATATTTTTAAATAACTATTTTTTTGTTTTCCCCTTTTCTATCTTGTTAGCCATTCTAATAGGATGTAATATTACTTAAGAATTGTTTTAAATTTACATTACTCTAATCAAGAATAAGTTAGAGCATTTTCTTCTTGTCTTTAGATTATCAATAATTACTTCATCTGAAAAAATGTTATTTTTATTTAGTTTTATTTATTTATTTTTTACTTTTACTCTATATATCTATATCTATATCTATATCTATCTATCTATCTCTATCTATCTATCTACCCACATTTTAAATACATATTTTTATGAATCATGTTAGGAGAGAAAAATCAGAACAGAAAAGGAAAAATCATCTCACACACACACACACACACACACACACACACACACACACACACACACACACACACAAATCCTAGAAAAAGAAGTAAAGATACCTTTACATTCAATCTCCATAGTTCTTTTTTCTGGATGAAGATAGCATTTTCTATCCAAAGTTTATTGGAATTGCCTTAGATCTCTGAGGTACTTAGAATAAACAAGTATTTCATAGTAGATCATCACACAATCTTGCAGTTATTGTACTGCTCTTCCTGGTACTGCTGGTTTCTCTCAGCAGTAGTTTGTATAAATCTCTGCCGGCCTTCATAAATGAGCTTCTTCATCATTTTTATAGAATAATAATATTCCATTCCCTTCATATACCAAAATTTATATAGCCATTACTCAATCGATGGCCATCTTCTCATTTTCCAATTCTTTGTTACCACAAATATGGTTGCTACAAATATTTTTGCACATGCAGGTTCTTTTACTCCTTTATAATTTCCTTGAGATACAGACCCAGTAGTAGTATTGCTGTGTCAAAGGATATTCACAGTTTTATATCATTTTGGGCATAGCTCCAGAAGGCTGTCCAGAATGATTGGATCATTGCACAACTCCACCAAGAATGCATGTGTCCCAGGTTTCCCACATTCATTTTCAACATTCCTCATTATTTTTTCCTATCATCTTAGCCAATTGGACAAGTGTGAGGGGGCACCTCAGGATTGTTTTGAACTCCATTGTTCTAATCTATTTTTTCATATGACTGCAGATGCTTTAATTTCCTCATCTGAAAATTATCTGTTCATATTCGTTGTCAATTTATCAAATGAGGAATGACTATATTCTTGTAAATTTGAAACAGTTCTTTATATATTTTAGAAATGAAACATTTATCAGAAATATTTGCTGTAATTTTCCCCAAAGCTTTACTTCCTTTTTAATCTGGTTTGTGTTGGTTTTGTTTTTCCAGAAACTTTTTTGATTTAATTAATCAAAGTTGTCTATTTTACTTTATATAATGTTCTCTAGTTCTTTGGTCATAAGTTCTTCCCTTTTCCAAAGGCTTCATAGGTATTTTTAGAGTATCATCCTTTATGCCCAAATAATATATCCATTTTGACCTTATTTTGCTATGCAGTGTGGTGTATGCCAAGTTTTAGACATATTATTTTTTCCAGCTTTCCCAGCAATTTTCTTATCCCAGATATTGGAGTTTTAGGGCTTATAAAATATTAGATTACTATAGCTTTTGATTATTGTTTCATATTTGTTTAAGTTGTTCCACTGCTCCAATAATGTATTTCTTAGCAAGTATCAAATGGTTTTGATGAGTGTTTCTTTGTAATAAAATTTTAGTACTAATACTATGAGGCCACCATTCTTTTTTTTTTCAGTAATTCCCTTGATATTCTTGACTTTTGTTCTTACAAGTGGATATTGTTATTAGATTTTCTATCTCTATAAACTTTTTTGGCAGTTTCATTGGTATGGCACTGAACAAGTAGAGCAATTTAGGTAAAATATCATTTTTATTATATTAGCTTAGCCTACCTATGAAAAATGGACATTTTTCCAATTGTTTAGATCTGAATTTATTTGTATGATAAGTGTTTTGTAATTGTATTCTTATGATTCTGCGTTTGTCTTGGCAATTAGGCACCCAAATATATTGTTTTTTTTCCACAGTAATTTTAAATGGAACTTCTCTTTCTATCTCTTGCTGTTTGACTTTGACAATAATATATACAAATGCTGATGATTTGTGTAGATTTATTTTATATCCTACAACTTTGCTAAATCCACTAATTGTTTCCAGTAAGTTTGTGGATGATTTTTTAGGATCCTCTAGTTTATCATCATTTCATCTTCAAAGAGTGACAGTTTTATCTTCTAATTGCCTATTCTAATTCCTTTACATTCTTTTTCTTTTCTTTTTACTAAAGCCAATAATTCTAGTAAAATTTTGAATAACAATGGTGATAAAGGGCATCCTTGTTTCATCCCTGATCTTAATGATAATGTACCCAATCTCTCTTCATTACAAATAATGTTCACTGAATATTTGTGGTAGCCCTCTTTGTGGTGGCCAGAAACTGGAAACTATGTGGATACCCATCAATTGGAGATTGGCTGAATAATTGTGCTATATGAGTATTATGGAATATTATTGTTCTGTAAGAAATGACAAGCAGGATGATTTCAGAAAGGCCTAGAGAGACTTACATGAACTGATGCTGAGTGAAATGAGCAGGACCAGATCATTATATACTTCAACAACAATACTATATGATTCATTCTCCTGTTCAAATGTTCAATCAATTCAAAATTTTCCAGATCATTTAAATTATTTTCTAGTGCTCCATTCTTAGTGAATGATAATCTACTGTGACATTAATTTAATTCTGCCTGGGAAAAGATATTTTGAATAGAAACACTTTTAATCTTTCCAGTCCTTTTCACATTTTAGCATCAAGTATTAAACAATGAGATGAACCAAATCAGTTCCAATAGAGCACTAATGAACTGAACCAGCTACACCCAGCAAAAGCATTCTAGGGGATGACTATGAACCACCACATAGAATTCCTAATCCCTCTAATTTTATCCATCTGCATTTTGGATTCCTGATATTGAACCAGCCCAGAATTTCTGTTATAAATCCCATTTGATCCTACTCTATTGCATTGTTAATAAGCTATTATAATCTCTTTGCTATTATTTTATTTAAATTTTTTGCATCAATATTCATTACGTAGTCTAGTCTGTAATTTTCTTTCTCTGTTTTGCCTCCTCTTGGTTTAGGTACTGTACCATATTTGTTTCATAGGAATTTGGCAAGATTTTTTTTTCCTAAAATGAAACTATTTAAGTAATTAATTTCCTTTTCTATTGATGTTGGCAATTTGTGTTTTTGTAAATATTCATCCATTTCAGTTAGATGATCAGATTTACTTCTCTACAATTGGGCTAAATATCTTCCAAATATTTCTTTATTTTTTTTCCCTTTGGTGATAAGTCCACCTTTTTACTTTTAATGCTGGTAATTTTGTTCTTTCTATTTCTTAATCAAATTACTCAAAGCTTTATCTGCTTTGTTGTTGTTGTTGTTTTAAATTTTTTGTGTTGTTATTTTTTAATAAAACCAACTCTTACTTTTAGTAATCAGTCCAATGGTTTTCTTAGTTTTGATTTTTTTAATCTCTTCTTTGAGTTTTAGAAATTTTAATTAATTGGAGGTATTTAATTTGTTCTTTTTTTTCTACATTTTTCTGCTTTCATGTTAAATTCATTGATCTCCTCTTTCTTCATTTATAGATATATGGAATTTCCTCTAAGATTTCTTAGATGCAGCTTTGGCTACATTTAGCACATTGTCTCATTATTTTCATTCTCTTTGACTAAATTGTCAATTATTTTCATGATGTGTTGTTGACGTACTCATTATTTAGAATTCAGTTATTTAGGGGGCAGAGCCAAGATGGCAGAAATGGCACACATGACTTTCTAAGTTCCTTTCATGCCCTCATGACCAATTATTAAATTCAGCCTCAAAAATAGCACTTGACTGGTAAAGTTCATGAAGATTAGAATTACAACAATTCACCAGCCGAAGATAATCCTGAAGACTGCCAGAACAGGTTTGTCTGGAGGGGCCAGAATGGATCAGTGCTAGCAGGAAATAGGAGAGACTAGCATACAGAGCTAACCAGGGGTGGGGGTGACCTCTGTGGCTATATTGGTTACAGAGATGATTCTGCCATAGGCTGACTGCTCTGCCTTGATTACAAAGCAGTAGACCAGCAGAGAAATTAAAGCCAAAGGTAGAGGTTACTCTAAAAATGCCAAAGCTTAACAAGATCTGGCTATACCCACCCAAAACCGGAAGTGAGTCAGCACAGATCATAGCACAACTGTGCAGCAACAATCTGTAGCACAGGGCTCTAGCAGATAGTCACTAAGCTGCATGCTAGGGGGAGCCTGGGGCAGCCTCTAATGTGCACAGTGGGGGGGGGGGGGGGACTCAGCCTGGAGCAATAGAACTTCCACACCATGACTGTGCTTCCCTAGGCAGAACCACTTCCAGTGCCTTGCAGGAATATACTGGGCAACTGCTAATACCCACAGTCCTACAGCTGGCTTTGGCCTACGTTAGTGACACTTTCACTACTCAGCCTCTATCCTCAGTGTAGTCACTAAATCTCACAGCAGGGTTCTTTGCAGGGCACTTCCCCAGCTCTGCCTTGCAGACCTGAATCACTTCCAGTGGGGAACTCTTTCACAGAGCACTCCCATACCTCACCACTCTCTGTAGCTGGTAGGCATTTATTCCTGTTTTGCAGAGGAATCTGGAAGCCTTCTGGCCTTGAAGGCAGATCCTACAGGCTTTTAAAAATTAGTTAAAAAAAATCAAAAGGACTATACAGAAAAAGAGCAGGTTTTCAACTCTGATGAGACTAATAGCAAACAATCTCCAGGCAGTTGTTGGACCCCAACATAAAAGGCTCTCCTAGAAGAGAGTATTAAAAACCTTAAAAGAGAGCTAGAAGAAAAATGGGGAAAGGAAAGAGAAGCTATGCAAGAGAGTAACAACTTCCTAAAATGTGAATTGGAAAAGGTAAAAACCAGAATTTGTGAATTCTAAAAGGGAAAGAGCTCTCAGGAAAATAGAATTTGTGAATTGGAAAAAGAAAATAACTCACAAGGAAAGACAATGCAGAATGTTGGAGGAGATGTGAGAAAATTGGGACACTGATACATTCTTGGAATTGTAAATATATCCAGCCATTCTGCAGAGCGATTTGGAACTATGCTCAAAAAGTTATCAAATTGTCCATTCCCTTTGATCCTGCAGTGTTACTACTGGGCTCATATCCCAAAGAGATTTTAAAGAAGGGAAAGGGACCTGTATGTGCAAGAATGTTTGTGGCAGCTCTCTTTGTAGTGGCCAGAAACTGGAAACTGAGTGGATGCCCATCCATTGGAGATTGGCTGAATAAATTGTGGTATATGAATATTATGCAATATTATTGTTCTGTAAGAAAAGATCAGCAGGATGATTTCAGAAAGGCCTGGAGAGACTTACATGAACTGATGCTGAGTGAAATGAGCAGGACCAGAAGATCATTATATACTTCAACAACAGTACTATATGATGATCAATTCTGATGGACGTGGCCCTCTTCAACAATGAGATGAACCAAATCAGTTCCAATAGAGCAGTAATGAACTGAAATAGCTACACCCAGGGAAAGAACTCTAGGAGATGACTGTGAACCACTACATAGAATTCCCAATCCCTCTAATTTTGTCTGCTGGTATTTTTGATTTCCTTTATAGGCTAATTTTACATTATTTCAAAATCCGATTCTTCTTGTTCAGCAAAATAACTGTTTGGACATGTATACATATATTGTATTTAACATACGTTAACATATTTAACATGTATTGATTAACCTGCCATTGGGGGGAGGGTTGGGGGTAAGGAGGGGAAAAGTTTGAACAAAAAGTTTTGCAATTGTCAATGCTGAAAAATTACCTACGCATATATCTTAAAAATAAAAAAGTTATAATAACAATAAAAATAATTTGATTATTTAGTTTCTAATTGGTTTCTATTTTCTCTTTCTCTGGCCCTTTATTGAAAATTATTTTTATTATGTCATGCTCTGAAAAGGAGACATTTACTATTTCTGCCTTTCTGCATTTGATTGGAAAGTTTGTCTTTGTCTAATACTTGGTCAATTTTTATCTAGCTGCCATGTACTGCTGGAAAAAAGGTGTATTACTTTTTTACTCTATTGACTTTTCTCCAAAGATCTATTATATCAAGGCTTTCTATGATTATATTAATACCTCTAGTTTCTTTCTTGTTTATTTTGTAGTTAGTTTTATCTAATTCTGACAGGGGAACATTGAAGTTTCCCCACCAATATAATTTTGCTGTGTATTTATTCCTATAACAGGCTTAATATCTTTTCTAAGAATTTTTCTGCTTACCATTTGGTATATATATTTGGCATCACTGTTACTTTATGTTTTGCCAATGAGTTATTTTACATTTTCTTCATTATTTTTTATTTGTTTAACTGATTTTTGATTTCTCATAGAGTCATCATTAGCTTCCATTTACCCCATTTTAGTTTTTAATGTGTGATTTTCTTTAGTTAGCTTTTGTATCTCTTTTTTCATTTGATTAATTCTAATTTTAAAGGTGTTATTTTCTTTAGTGATTTTTGTTTTGCATTTGGCCAATTGTATTTTTTAAGGAATTGATTTCCTTTTTTATGTCATTGACTCTCCCTTGCATACCTTTCATTTCTTTTCTCATTTTTTTCTTTCAAATTCTCTTAATTGCCTTTTATGTTTTTTTTTTTTTTTTTGTTTTTGTTTTTTTTTTTTGAGCACTTCCAAGAAGCTTCTTTGGGCTTAAAACCAATTCATAACACTCTTTGATATTTCTTCTGTGGACATTCTGTCCTTTTCTGAGTTTGTGTTTTGGTCTTCCTTTTCTCCACAGTAGCTTTGTATAGTCAAGGTTCTTTTCTGTTTCTTGATCTTTTTCCTTCCTTTTATTTTTGCATTTGCTCATTTTTTTTTCTTTTATTGTTGAGCTCTGCTCCTGAAGTAAAGAATTTTCTGTGTCAAGCTTCCTGAGCAGTTCTGACCCTTGGCTTTGAGTATAGCAGCCCTTATGTTGGTGGTTTGCTACCAGCATAGTATAGCTTTACCTGCTCTTTCAAGGAAACACCTGGTTTCCCAGTTTTTATTTGCCTTTTGAACTGGTACTGTGGGGTGCCCCAGTAGTCTGCTGCACTGCAGAATCTGGCCCAAAAGTCGTAGTTACTGATTTGTATTAAGACCCCCTCACTAACGTTCCCAGACTTCTTTTGAGCTGCATATCTCTTTCATTCCAGTGAGACTGATCTTGCTTGAAGTTCTTTCATTCTATCATGAATTGGAGAGTAGTTCCATTATGTCAGAATTTGTTGAGAGGTTTGGTTTCAATGGCTTTTGAGAGAAACTAGAAGAGCTTGAGCAGCTTCCAGGCTTCATTCTTCCAGCTTCTGTTCATATCTTTTAATCATTTATTAATTGGTTCTTATTTTTTATAAATTTGACTTGATTCTTTATACATTTGAAGAATGAAGTATTTATTTGGGAAATGTGTTCTTTTCTTGTTTTTTTTTTTTCTTTTTTGCAAGTATTCTTGATAATGGTAATTTTTATTTGTTAGTTATAGTCTCTCTGTCTTTCTGTACATGTTTCTCTATCTCTGTCTGTGTCTCTCTGTGTTTCTCTTAGTCTCTCTGTGTAGCTCTCTGCACCATATTCCCCTCTCTCCCTTTTTTTCTCTCTCTCTGTACCGTATAATTTCTTCAAATTAATTTTCTTCTGATTATCCTCTATAACAATCTGCCTTCCTTTCTATAAATTCCTTATCTATTTCCTTTCCTGCTGTTCTATAGAGTAATATAGGTTTTTCTGGCCAATAGAATGTGTATGTTCTTCCCTCTTTGATCCAATTCTGATGACTGTAAGGTTTGTTCTGTCTCCCTTTTTGGACGCTCTTAATCACCACTGTAAATTATTTTTGTACTTCTTCTATGAGAGATAATTTATCCTATTCTACCTCTGCCTTACCTTTTCTTCCAATACTTTCCTCTTATTATCCCTTAATTTTATTTTTTGATGGTTTCCCTTCACTTTCAATTCACACCTGTGCCTTCTGAATTTACTAAAGATGAGAAAGTTTTTATAATTAATATTGTTCCATGTAGGAATGTAAACAATTTAACCTTATTAAATCCCTTATGATTTCCTTTTTTGTGTGTGCTTTCCTTGTCTTGTATATGAAAGTCAATTTTTCTAATCATTTCTCGCATTTTAATCAAGAATGCTGAGGGTGGAGCTGTATGTTCTGTTGTCTCCAAAATATAATCATTCTCTTGGGGGCAGATTTATTTTCTGTAAATCCTTTTCTCTGGGAGCAGGTTTTTTGGGGAGCTTCTGGAGTCAGCCTTGGCTTTAGTTCCTGTCAGAATGTCTCTGGCCAGCTTCAGTTTCTAGCTCCCTATGAATCCAAAACCTCCAGCCAGAATGAAGGTAGACTTGGGAATGAAATCTTGACTCTGCCTCCAAGAGTATGGGATTGTATGTTTCCCAGAATTCAATACTAGATGTGAATCTCCTGGAAGTCGATCAACAGGCTTTTCCTTGAGAATTGTGAATCTGCTGGACTTGCGAATCCACGGGAAGTCTTCTCCTTGGCCCAATACAGATTCTTTCCAGACTGACTGACCCCACTCAATGTTGGCTCCTTATATCCTTCCAGAGAATGGGCTTGTAGGTACTCCATGGCTTGTGGGAATTCCTTACAGAACCAATGAGCTACCTTCTTTAAAGGAGTTAACACCTTTAAAGGTTTGAACTAAAGGTGTGAACTCTGAGCTAGAGAATTGTTAAGTACCGACTTACCACCTAGTAGTAATCTTAACATGGAGCCAAGATGGTGGAGAATATTGAGGTCTTTATCTGAGCTCCTTCTGGCATCCCTCAGATCAACCATCAAGATTCTGAACTGTTTTTGGAGTGACAAAGCACATAAAATTTTGGAGTATAACAAATTTCCAGTAGAGAGAGGATAATTTGAAAAAACTTCAGAAAGGTCTGCTTCATTTGGGCATGAAGGAAAATAGTGGAACACAGGAGCAGCACAGGGAGTCAGGACAGTATAGCATCCACAGGCTAGGGAATTTACTGGGAGGCAATTATCCAAAATAAAGCAGCATTGGCTACTTTGCCCTGGTTAAAAGCCAATGAATCAGCAGATTACCTGTGAGACATGCAACAAAGTCAAACAGTGAGCCTCTGAATCCGAGAATAAGGCAGGACCAGTCCAGGGCAGCCTAAAGTTGCTGTTGCCTGTAGAGGAAGCTTGGGAAGATCCCTTCTTTGCCCTAAGAATAGAATGTAACATTTAGAAAATGAGTAAAAACAAAACAAAACAAAACAAAACAAAAAAAGACATTTTGATATTCTTCTTTCCTCTTTCTAATCAAATGAATTAAAAGTTTATCTATTTTTTAAATAAAGCCATTTCTTAGTCTTGTTTATTTCTTCAATAGTTTTCAATGTTATAAATCTCCCCTTTTATTTAAGAATTTCAAATACTTACTTGGGAAATTTTTATTCTTTTTTTTTTTTTTTTTTTTTTTTTTTTACTTTTTAGTTGCTTGCCCAATTAATTGATCTTCTTTTAATCCATTTTATGCAAGTAAGCATTTAGAGATATAAAGCTTCCCCTAAGAGCTGCTTTGGCTGCATCCCATAAGTTTTAGTAGTTTGTCTCATTATTCTCATTCTCTTTGATGAAATCATCAATTGTGTTTATGATTTGATGTTTCACCCACTGATTCTTTAGGATCAGATTATTTAGTCTCCAATAAATTTATGTTCTATTTTTCCCTGGTTGTTTATTACACGTAATTCTTATTGCATCATGATCTGAAAAAGGTGTATTTACTTTTTTTGCCTTTATGCATTTCATTTTGAGGGATTTATTCCCTAATGTATACTCTGTTCTATCTCTATTCAATTTTCTCCAAAGATCTATCATACCTAACTTGTCTAAAATTATATTACCATCCTTAGCTTCTTTCTTATTTATTTTGTGGTTTGAGTTATATAGTTGTGAGAGAGAAAGACTGACATTCCCCACTAGTATAGTTTTGCTGTCTATTTCTTCAGGCAATTCTCTTAACTTCTCCTAAAGGAATTTGTATGCTATACCACTTGCTGCATATATGTTTAGTATTGATATTACTTCATTATCTATGGTATCCTTTAGCAAATATAGTTTCTTTCCTTATTCTTTTAATAAGATCTCTTTTTGCTTTTTTGGAGATGTGAGATCAGGTTATCTACCCCTGTTTTTTTTTGTTGTTGTTGTTTGTTTGTTTGTTTGTTTGTGTGTGTGTGTGTGTGTGTATGTGTGTGTGTTTTTAATTTCACCTGAGCATAATAGTCTACTCCAGCCTTTTACCTTTACTCTGTATATATCACTCTGCTTTAAATGTGTTTCTTGTAAACAATATATTGTAGGAATTTGGCTTTTAATTCAATCAGTTATCCACTTCTGTTTTATGCCAGAGTTCATCCCATAGACATTCACAGTTAAAATGACTAATTCTGTATTTCCTGCTATCTTATTTACTCCAAATTAGGCTTTTCTCTTTTCTTTCCCCCTTTTCTTCCTCCTCAGTATTTTGCTTCTATCCACCATTTCTCTCAAACAACCCTGACCTTTTACACACCCTTCCCCTTCCTCATACCTTTCCTTACCTTTTGTGTTTTCCCTTCTATTAGCCTCCATCTTTTCTTTTCCTTTCCCTTTCCCACTTCCCAATAGGGTGAGAGAAGTTTCTCTGTGAAGCCAAATATGTCTGATACTCTCCTTTTGAGCCAAATCTGATGAGTCTAAGATTCATACAATATTCATCCCCCTCCCTTCTTTCCCTCAATTATAATGTGTCTTCTTTGCCTCTTCATGAGATAAAATTGCCTTCACTTTACCCCAATTTTCCTCTTTTTCCATACAATCTTCTTTCCATGTCTAATTTCTATTTCATATTATCAATAAAATCAAGTTATGATTGCATGTGTCAAGTATGCTCATAACATATTTATTTTGTCTTTAAAAATATTAGATTCCAGCCCCTTAAATGCCCTAAGGTGGAACATACTAGGTCCTGGGTAATTCTGATTGTGACTCCTAAATATTTGAATTGTTTCTTTCTGGCTGCTTGCAATATTTTTGCTTGATCTGATCATTCTGAAATTTAACTACAAATATTTCTTAAAGTTTTCATTTTGGCATCTCTTTCAGGAGGTGATCAGTGAATTCTTTCAATGCCTATTTCACCTTCTAGTTCTAGTACATTGGGACAGTTTTCCTTGATGATTTCCGGAAAGATGATGTCTACACTTTTTTTCATCATGGTTTTTAGGAAGTCCAATGATACTTAGATTGTCTCTCTGAGATCTATTTTCCAAGTCAATTAATTGTTTTTTCAATGAGGTATTTTACATTTTCTTTTTTTTCCCCTCCTCTTTTGGCTAATTAAATTTTTAAATGACTTGTTTTGTACAATGGATTTTTTTTTCAATTTCACAAATTCTGTTTTTCAAGTTGTTTGATTTCCATTTTGTCAAAACTATTTTCTAAGGAGATTTATACTTTTTTCCATTTCACTAAAGTCTATTTTAAGGAGTTTTCTTCAGTTAATTTCTGTGTTTCCTTTTCCAAACCTTTTTGCAAAGTTCTCATTTCCTTTCTCCTTTTTTCTTCTAAGTCTCTTATAAGATCCTTTTTGAATTCTTCCAAGAAGGCCTTATGAGATGGGGACCAATTCATATCCCCATTTGGGGCTTCATATGGAGATGATCCTTTTTTAATGTCCTCAGGGTTTGAAATCTGTTCCACTCTTTCTCCATAAAAACTATCTATGGTCAGAGTTCCTTTTGATTTTTTTTGCTCAATTTTAAAAGGTTGAGGTCTCCTTTTAGGGTGAAGAGGAGATTGCCCAAGATTCCTCTGCAAGCCACAGTGGCTGTGATGAGTTGGTGTTGACTAACTCCCAATGCTGAGTGAGTGTATAAAGGTCCCGGGTTATTCTCGGGTTCAGGGGTTCCCTATTTGCCTTTTGTACTTGTCTTACACCTAATTTGCTGATCTATTTGCTTGCAACCAGGATAAAGTAGCCAATACTGCTGTAGAATCAACTAATTACATAACCGAGTAGGAAGGGTCCACATCACTCTATATCTCTGTGCTGTGCCTGTGTTTTGTGGTCTCCCTCCTTGTCTGATTGAAACAAACCTTTTTTGAAGTTCTTCAAAATATCTTCTGTTGGAAATTTGTTGCACACCAAATACTTGTGGGTTCTATCACTCCAAAAGCAGTTTAGAGGCTTGATTAGGTGTTGATCTGAGTGATATCAGGGAGAGCTCAAATAAAGTCATATCTCCTAATCACCATTTTGCCTCCCCCCTTGAAGTTTTTTAATTACTTATTTAAAACCATTACTTGATTCCTTAGGTATTGTGCAATTACCCTTCTCTCCTTCATGGCTAAACTTGAGAAAGCCATCTATAATTAGTACTTCCACTCCCTTTCTTTTTACTCTATTCTTGACCTTATATACTAATTTCTGACATCATTATTCAAATGAAACTGCTTTTTTTTTTCCAAATTAACAATCATCTAAAGCAAAATCTAATGAACTCATCCTTATTTATTTTTGTGTAGTGTTATGGGCCAGAACTTGAAACAAAGGAGTAAGTGGAATTGAGGAGATAATGGTTAAATCTAGTTTATCATTGATTTAATCCTACAACAAATAATGGTTTCCTAGTGATATAATGATTGGTTTGTACTCAATGTGGGGCATATAAAGACTTCCGGCCAAGATGGCGGCGTGGAGGCAGACAGCTGCTTGAGCTCCTCATTTTCTCTCAGAACTTACGTCATGACAAGCCTCTGACTTAATGCTCGACCCAGAAAGAAATCCACAAATAATCACCAAGAGAAGACATCCTTGAAAGTCGCCAGAAAAGGTCTGTGTTTTCTCGGGGGAGGGTCAATCAGACTGGGCGCAGACTGAGGGCAGACAGCCAGAGCAAGACAGGCAGCTCACACAGCTCAGACCAGAGGGGGAGGGGTGTGATCTCTGCCTTTTCTGTGAAAGGGCTTTTGCCTCAGTATGGATGCTCCGTCTTGGCAGCAAGCCAGGAGTGGTGGAGAGGATGTACACACCGGAGGTGAAGATTAAAACCCCAGAAAGCCAGCATCTCTCAGAGCCCGGCCACCCCCAACCCCCACCTGGACTGACTCGGTGCGTTCTCGGAGCCTCAGAGCGCAGACTCAGTACAGTCATTGCTGTTCTGTTAGTGCCTCTCTGCTGCCCTACCCCCAGTCTGTAGAGGAAGCCCATTAATACCATCCAGCCCCATCCCCCGCAAAACAGACCAATTGTTTCTCTTGTCAGTTTGTTTTCTTTGATTCCTACTCTGACAAAATGAACAAAAAATTCAAAAGGGCTCTAAACATTGACAGCTTCTGTGTGGAGAGGGAACAGACTTCAAATGCTGAGGAGACTAGGAACAGACTGTCCCCAGATGTATCCCCTGGGAGGGATATAAGCTGCTCCTCAATACAAAAGAACCTCACAGAGGAAATCAAAAAGGCTCTCACAAGAGAGCTGGAAGAGAAATGGGAAAAGGAAAGGGAAGCTTGGCAAGAGAGCCTGGAGAAGTCATCCCATGCATTCAAAGACAGAGTGGATAAAGAAATCAAATCATTGAGAAACAAGATTAGTGAGCTGGAAAAGGTAAACAACTCCAAGGAAAACAGGATTAGTGAGCTGGAAAAGGTAAACAACTCCAAGGAAAACAGGATTAGTGAGCTGGAAAAAGAAATCAGCTCTCTAAAAAATAAAATGGATAAAATGGAAAAAAATTCCATAGAAGATAAAAACTCAATTGGACAATTACAAAGAGATATAAAAAAAGTGAGTGAAGAAAATACATCATTGAAAATTCGACTGGAGCAAGTAGAAATGAATGACTCAAGGAGAAACCAAGAGGGAGTCAAGCAAAACCAGAGAAATGAAACAATTGAAAAGACTGTCAAGTACCTTACCAGAAAGACAACAGACCTGGAAAACAGATCCAGGAGAGACAATTTGAGAATAATCGGACTCCCTGAAAAATGGGAGGAAAAAAAGAGCTTGGACACCATTTTCGAGGAAATTATCAAAGAGAACTGCCCAGACGTTTTGGAAAGAGAGGGTAAAATAGACATTGAAAAAATTCATCGATCACCTACTGAAAGGGACCCTAAAATCAAAACGCCGAGAAATATAGTGGCCAAGTTCAAGAACCATCAGACAAAGGAAAAGATATTGGAAGCTACTAGAAAAAAACAATTCAGATATAGAGGATCCACAATAAGGATAACCCAGGATCTAGCAGCGTCCACATTAAAAGAACGCAGGGCCTGGAACATGATATTCCGAAAGGCTAAGGAACTTGGTATGCAGCCAAGAATAACTTACCCAGCAAGAATGAGCATCGTTTTCCAGGGAAGAAGGTGGACATTTAACGAAATAAATGAATTCCATCTATTTTTGATGAAAAAACTAGACCTACATGAAAGGTTTGATCTTCAAATACAGAACTCAAAAGATTTCTAAAAGGGTAAAAAGAAATCTTGAGAACTATACTTCTGCCAAAAAAAATATGTAAAGAACATATGTACAATTTGTCTTAGAAACTAGAGGTGGAAAGGAAATTATATCATAAGAAAGGCTAAAGTGGTGGTACTACATCTCATGAAGAGGCAAAGGTAACCTATTATATCTGAGAGAAAGAAAGGAGGGAGATGAACATAGCGTGTATCAATAGACATATTCGATTTATGGTGAAACTTCTTCCACTTCAATGAAAAGTGAAAGGGAAGGAGTAAGCTAAGGGGAAGGAAATACAGTAATTTCGAGGAAAAGGGGTAAAATAAGGGGAGGATCGTTAAGGTGGGGGAGGGATCCTAAAAAGGGAGGGCTGTGAAAAGCAAGTGGTGTTCACCAGTTTAATACTGGATAGGAGGGTAAAAGGGAAGGAAAGGGGAAAAGCATAAGCAGGGGTTAATAGGATGGCAAGCAATATAGAATTAGTCCTTCTAACCATAAATGTGAATGGGGCTAACTGCCTCATAAAGAGGAAGCAGTTAGCAGACTGGATTAAAAGTCAGAATCCTACTATATGTTGTTTACAGGAAACACACCTGAAACAGGATGAGACATTCAAACTAAAAGTAAAAGGGTGGAGCAGAATCTATTATGCTTCAGGCAAAACCAAAAAAGCAGGAGTAGCCATCCTCATATCAGATCAAGCAAAAACAAAAATTGATCTAATTAAAAGAGATAAGGAAGGGCATTATATCATGCTAAAGGGAAGCATCAATAGTGAAGCAGTATCAATATTAAACATGTATGCACCAAGTGGTGCAGCATCTAAATTCTTAAAAGAGAAATTAAGAGAGCTGCAAGAGGAAATAGATAGCAAAACTATAATAGCGGGAGATCTCAACCTTGCACTCTCAGAATTAGATAAATCAAACCACAACATAAATAAGAAAGAAGTCAAAGAGGTAAATAGAATACTAGAAAAGTTTGATATGATAGATCTTTGGCGAAAGCTAAATGGAGACAGAAAGGAATATACTTTTTTCTCAGCAGTTCATGGAACCTATACAAAAATTGATCATATACTAGGGCATAAAAACCTCAAAATCAAATGCAGTAAGGCAGAAATAGTAAATGCATCCTTTTCAGACCATAATGCAATCAAAATAACATTTAATAAAAAGCCAGGGGAAAATAGACCAAAGAATAATTGGAAACTAAATAATCTTATACTAAAGAATGAATGGGTAAAACAGCAAATCATAGACATAATTAATAACTTCACCCAAGAAAATGACAATAATGAGACATCATACCAAAATGTGTGGGATACAGCCAAAGCAGTAATAAGGGGAAGTTATATATCTCTACAGGCCTACTTGCATAAAATAGAGAAAGAGAGGGCCAACGAATTGGGCTTACAACTAAAATTGCTAGAAAAGGAACAAATTAAAAACCCCCAGAAAAACACAAAACTTGAAATTCAAAAAATAAAAGGTGAGATTAATAAAATTGAAAGTAAAAAAACTATTGAATTAATTAATAAAACTAAGAGTTGGTTTTATGAAAAAACCAACAAAATAGACAAACCCTTAATAAACCTGATTAAAAAAAGGAAAGAGAAAAAGCAAATTGATAGTCTTGAAAATGAAAAGGGTGAACTCACCACTAATGAAGAGGAAATTAGAATAATAGTTAGGAGCTACTTTGCTCAACTTTATGCTGATAAATTCGATAACTTAAATGAAATGGAAGAATACCTTCAAAAATATAGCTTGCCCAGATTAAGAGAGGAAGAAGTAAGTAGTCTAAATAGTCCCATCTCAGAAAAAGAAATAGACCAAGCTATTAACCAACTTCCTAAGAAAAAGTCCCCAGGACCAGATGGATTTACAGGTGAATTCTACCAAACATTTAAAGAACAACTAACTCCAATGCTATGTAAACTATTTGAAAAAATAGGGACTGAAGGAGTCCTACCAAATTCCTTCTATGACACAGAGATGGTACTGATACCTAAACCAGGTAGATCGAAAACTGAGAAAGAAAACTATAGACCAATTTCCTTAATGAATATTGATGCTAAAATCTTAAATAAGATATTAGCAAATAGACTTCAGAAAATCATCCCCAGGATAATACACTATGACCAAGTGGGATTTATACCAGGAATGCAGGGCTGGTTTAATATTAGGAAAACTATTAGTATAATTGACCATATTAATAATCAAATTAATAAAAATCATATGATCATCTCAATAGATGCAGAAAAGGCATTTGCTAAAATCCAACATCCATTCCTACTAAAAACTCTTGAGAGTATAGGAATAAATGGACTATTCCTTAAAATAATAAGGAGCATATATTTAAAACCTTCAGTAAACATCATATGTAATGGTGATAAACTAGAACCTTTCCCTGTAAGATCAGGAGTGAAACAAGGTTGCCCACTATCACCATTACTATTCAATATAATACTAGAAACTCTAGCCTTGGCAATAAGAGCCGAGAAAGAGATCCAAGGAATTAGAGTAGGAAATGAAGAAATCAAATTGTCACTTTTTGCAGATGACATGATGGTATACTTAGAGAATCCCAAAGACTCTGCTAAAAAGCTATTGGAAATAATTCAGAATTTTAGCAAAGTCGCAGGATACAAACTAAATCCACATAAATCCTCAGGATTTTTATACATTACCAACACAATCCAACAGCAAGAGATACAAAGAGAAATTCCATTCAAAATAACAGTCGATAGTATAAAATATTTGGGAATATATCTACCAAAGGAGAGTCAGGAATTATATGAGCAAAATTACAAAACACTTGCCACAAAAATAAAGTCAGATTTAAATAATTGGAAAGACATTCAGTGTTCTTGGATAGGCCGGGCGAATATAATAAAGATGACAATACTCCCCAAACTAATCTATTTATTTAGTGCTATACCAATCAGACTCCAAAGAAACTATTTTAATGACCTAGAAAAAATAACAACAAAATTCATATGGAAGAATAAAAGGTCGAGAATTGCAAGGGAACTAATGAAAAAAAAGTCAGAGGAAGGTGGTCTAAGTGTACGTGATTTAAAACTATATTATAAAGCAACAGTCACCAAAACCATTTGGTATTGGCTAAGAAATAGACTAGTTGATCAGTGGCATAGGTTAGGTTCACAGGGCAAGATAGTGAATAAAAATAGCAATCTAATCTTTGACAAACCCATAGATCCCAAATTTTGGGATAAGAATTCATTATTTGACAAAAACTGCTGGGAAAACTGGAAATTAGTATGGCAGAAACTAGGCATGGACCCACATTTAACACCACATACTAAGATTAGATCAAAATGGGTCCAAGATTTAGGCATAAAGAACGAAATCATAAATAAATTGGAGGAACATGGGATGGTTTACCTCTCAGACTTGTGGAGGAGGAAGGAGTTTGTGTCCAAGGAAGAACTAGAGACCGTTATTGATCACAAAATAGAACATTTTGATTACACCAAATTAAAAAGTTTCTGCACAAACAAAACTAATGCAAACAAGATTAGAAGGGAAGTAACAAATTGGGAAAAAATTTTTATAGTTAAAGGTTCTGATAAAGGCCTCATCTCCAAAATATACAGAGAATTGACTTTAATTTATAAGATATCAAGCCATTCTCCAATTGATAAATGGTCAAAGGATATGAACAGACAATTCTCAGATGATGAAATTAAAACTATTTCCACTCATATGAAAGAGTGTTCCAAATCACTATTGATCAGAGAAATGCAAATTAAGACAACTCTGAGGTATCATTACACACCTGTCAGATTGGCTAAGATGACAGGAACAAATAACGATGAATGTTGGAGGGGCTGTGGGAAAACTGGGACACTGATACATTGTTGGTGGAGTTGTGAAAGAATCCAACCATTCTGGAGAGCAATCTGGAATTATGCCCAAAAAGTTATCAAAATGTGCATACCCTTTGACCCAGCCATACTACTACTGGGCTTATATCCCAAGGAACTACTAAAGAAGGGAAAGGGTCCTGTATGTGCCAAAATGTTTGTGGCAGCCCTTTTCATAGTGGCTAGAAGCTGGAAGATGAATGGATGTCCATCAATTGGAGAATGGTTGGGTAAACTATGGTATATGAATGTTATGGAATGTTCTATAAGAAATGACCAACAGGAGAAATACAGAGAGGCTTGGAGAGACTTACATCAACTGATGCTGAGTGAAACGAGCAGAACCAGAAGATCATTATACACTTCAACAATGATACTGTACGAGGATGTATGCTGATGGAAGTGGATTTCTTCAACATAGAGAAGAGCTAATCCAATTCCAATTGATTAATGATGGACAGAACCAGCTACATCCAGAAAAGGAACACTGGGAAATGAATGTAAACTGTTATTTTTACCTTCTGAATCCAATTCTTCCTGTGCAACAAAAAATTCGGTTCTACACACATATATTGTATCTAGAATATATTGTAATATATTTAACATATATAAGACTGCTTGCCATCTGGGGGAGGGGGTTGGGGGAGGAAGGGAAAAAATTTGAATAGAAGTAAGTGCAAGGGATAATGTTGTAAAAAATTACCCATGCATATGTACTGTCAAAAAAATGTTATAATTATGAAATAAAATAAAAATTAAAAAAAATATGTGGGGCATATAAAAAGAAGCTCTCAGGGCCAGAAAGGACAGGCATACTAGAAGCTCTTGGAGCCTGAGACAAATTCATTCCTCTTTCATCTTTGTTGTGGCTGGACGTTGAAACACAAACCCTTGGGAGTCGGGGAGATTCAGAAGCCAGAGCTCGAGCTCTTGGAACCAAGACTACAGAAGTCCTCTAAGAAAGCTAACCAGGCTGCAGGAAAGGAGACAAGACTTGGAAAGAGACAATAAAGGATTTGGACTTTAACCCCTGGCTGCACTTGTGATTACTGAAACTGAAACAAAGGCTGCCTCCAAAAGCCCCCTAAGAAACCTGCTCCCAGATAAGATTACATTTTAAAGAAGAATATTGCAGTGCAGCTTTTAATACTATCAACTGCTCTTTTCTCCTCCATTTTTTTTTCCTTCTAGATTTTTGTGACTTTTCTTTTCAGACTTTCTTTTCTCTGTCTTTATAAAATGTCCTCTCTTGCTAATCTCTGGCTCACACTATCCTTCACTTGCTTTAGAATATAGCTCAACTTTACCATCTTGAGGTTGTATTTTTCTTTGTTTTTGTTTTTGTTTTTGTTTTTTTTTTCCTGATCCCCTGTCCCTCTCTTTCTTCATTCCCTCCTCCAATGTTATTCTCCTTTACTAAATAATTTAACTTTAGGCACTATGAACTTATTTTATATTTATTTTAAATACAAACATGGATACACACAAACATTTCATCTTCCAATTATATGTACACTCCCTAAGAGTATAGGTCGTTTTTAATCCTCAGCACCTAACATTGTGCTTGGAACATACATAATAAGTGTTTCTTTATCAATTGGTGGAGAAGGTACACCTCATTAAGAGGGCAATCATATTATAAAGATGAAAATTTCAGTTCTTACATCACATTTCCTCCAGATCAAGCACTCTTAATATATGGCATGTTTATAGGTTTTAAGACATCTGTAATTATTTTTGGGAAGATAGAATTATATCTTTTTTTCAATATAATTGATTACTTCTTTAATTCTCTATATACTATTTTATGAATTTTCAAAACTTCATTCTAAGAAGGCAGACATAGATTCCATCATAGTGCCGAAGTGGTCCATCACTCAAAATATATTAAAAACCCTGCTCTCTGTGGACATACCTTTAATTCATGCATGGAACTTACTCTAAGATTAATTGATGACTGATTATTTAAGTAAGAACTCCTGCTATTGTTTGGCTAGCACTATTTCCATTTTGTAATATTCAAATTTAAATGTCATACTGTAAAAGTTTATTTTAAAATTCTTTTAATAAAGGAAATCCTAAGCAAAACTTTCCATATTTTGGTTCATTACTAAACAGAAAATATATTTGCTTCAAATAATATTTTCCTTATTACACATCTACTCATTAAAATATAAAATAATGCACAGTGGGGAAAACAAGCTAATAAGGTATTGATATGCTGAAGAATTCAAGTATATTTATTTATCTACCTATACCAAGTAATAGTGGTCATTTAGTTGAACTTCAGATTTTTTAAAGCATGATTTTGAAAATCTCCTTGTCTACCTTAAGATATACTTTCCCCAAACTTTATATATTGATTCATTTGTTTCTTTCTCTTTTTAAATTTTATTTTAAGTGTATATAATAGAATATCAATGTCAGGTTCTGCATTGCCTTAATCAAATCCTACCACAGAGCAATTTAAAAATAAGTGGTGTATAATTACCTTTTTTCCTAAGAAGCATTTTATTTCTATCACAATGGATGAAACCTCAATTACGTTCTAGAATCCTTCAATAAGTATATTAAGTATACCTTACCAAGATATGTGATGGATTATATTCTTAAATAAATTAGCATTGTTGATAGCATAGATATCACTACAATATATGTCACATAGCATTCAACTCCACAGTATTTTTTTGTCACAGTTTCTAGGTTGTTAGCCAAATAATACCAAGTTGGATACGCTTCAAAAGGTTGCTTAAAAAATAAAGGAAATAACAATCTCACTTCTGCTCCACAGGGTAGATGGATTGTAATAAACCTTATAAAAGAAGCCCTCTCATCAAATATAGTTGCTTCATCCTGTCTGGAATACTCAGTCATTCACTCTCCAGGGTACTGTACACAAGAACAAACTTAATAGTTCTATCCACCTTCATTTAGTATAATCCAATTCAAATCAATCTAGTAAGCATTCCTTAAACACCATCTAGTTATGGAGTATTTTATTCTTTGTGATTAGATAGAAAAAGACAAAAATAACCCCTACTCACAGAGTGAAAATAATGCAGATGCAAAGTGACCAAAGTTAGGCATAAACCTTAGCTCCTCATGAATAAGAAAGGAGGAAAAGAAGTTATAAAGATGGTAGAATAAATTTGGACTGAATTAGTCAGCTTGATGGCTCTGTGAATGAATTTCCTGGAGTCCAGAAGACTTGATGTCAAATTCAGCCTTAGATACTTATCTTTGTGACTCTGCAAGTCACTTAATCTCTGTGTGCCTTAGTCTCCTCAGATGTAAAATGAAGGTAATAATAGTACTATGTTTCAATATTAGAAGGTCAAAATTAGACAACGATTATACAATCTATAAAATTAGATGATTGTAAAATCCTTTGTAAAACTTAGAAAGTACATAAATGCTACCTTTTATTAATAAAAATCAGCATCTATAAATATACATTATATAAATTGGGTATGTGATTAATGCTTGAAGTGAATATTAGTCACTTGTTTTCTCCCCTTCTTCCCCAGCACAGCTGAGGAAAATCTGACCCATGAATCATATGAGGCTTGTGAAATCATTTGCTAAGGCAACTGAAGACAATGATGAGCTGCAATGTAGGTATAACTTCCTCTAATATTCTGGTTGGTTTTCTGGAGGTCTTTGGGACCAGCCTTCTTTCAGCAGAGTAATCAACATGAAAATAGCCAGGTGTTAAAGTCCAAATTCTTTATTATCTTCTTCACAGTCTAGTTTCCTTGCCTGGGGCCTGGGTTAGCTTTTTTTGAGGTCTTCTGGAATGTGTCTTGGTTTCTGTGGGGGAGTCAAGAGGACCACCACAAAGGTCACTGCCTTGAAGTCTGTCTCAGTCTGAGGGCTTGTGCTCCAGGCTCCAGCTCTCTGTATTCTCCCAGTCTGTTTCTAAGCATTTTCCAAGTCTGTCTCTGGCACAGATAGGCCTTAGTTTCAGTGGAGAAATGAAGAAGGACACCGCCTGCCACCATGGTGGTGTGAGATGGAATGAATGAATTTGGCTGAATTTGTCCCAGCATACATAGTATATTATAATTACATTATCATAGGTGTAATTCTTATAGAATAGGTGTCAATCTTGTAAAACTATATTAAGTATTAGAGAACTATTAATCACCATGTAAAACTAGATAACTATTGTCTTATCAATTCCACTGAGTTAGCACCTTGTGAGAATCCTTGTTTCAAGTACAGGGTTCTGGCTCATAACAACTTCCTACTGCTTGAGTTCTACAAGATGATAATTTTGTATGGCCCACAAAATATGTTATAACTATCCAAATGGCCCTTGGCAGAAAAAAGTAAAAATTGGATAAAAAAGAGATTGGATAAATCATAGCAATTTCTTTTTTTTTGTAATTATTTTTTATTAATTTTTATAATTATAACATTTTCTTTGACAGTACATATGCATAGGTAATTTTTTTACAACATTATCCCTTGTACTCCCTTCTGTTCTGAATTTTTCCCCTCCTTCCATCCACCACCTCCCCTAGATGGCAGGCATTCCCATACATATTAAATATCTTATAGTATATCCTAGGTACAATATATATGTGCAGGTCCGAATTTTGTTGTTGTTGTTGTTGTTGCAAAGGAAGGATTGTATTCGGAAGCTAAAAATAATCTGGGAAGAAAAACAAAACAAAACAGTGCTCACAGTTTAAACTCATTTCCCAGTGTTCCTTTTCTACATGTAGCTGATTTTGTCCATCATTGATCAAGTGGAATTGGATTGGCTCTTCCCTATGTTGAAGATATCCACTTCCATCAGAATACATCCTCATAGAGTATCATTGTTGAAGTGTATAATGATCTTCTGGTTCTGCTCGTTTCACTCAGCATCAGTTGATGTAAGTCTCTCCAAGCCTCACTGTATTCCTCCTGTTGGTCATTTCTTACAGAACAATAATATTCCATAACATTCATATACCATAATTTACCCAACCATTCTCCAATTGATGGACATCCATTCATCTTCTAGCTTCTAGCCACTACAAAAAGGGCTGCCACAAACATTTTGGCACATACAGGTCCCTTTCCCTTCTTTTGTATTTCCTTGGGATATAAGCCCAGTAGTAGTATGGCTGGGTCAAAGGGTATGCACATTTTGATAACTTTTTTGGGCATAATTCTAGATTGCTCTCCAGAATGGTTGGATTCTTTCACAACTCCACCAACAATGTATCAGTGTCCCAATTTTCCCACAGCCCCTCCAACATTCATCGTTATTTGTTCCTGTCATCTTAGCCAATCTGACAGGTGTGTAATGATACCTCAGAGTTGTCTTAATTTGCATTTCTCTTATCAATAGTGATTTGGAACACTCTTTCATATGAGTGGAAATAGTTTCAATTTCATCATCTGAAAATTGTCTATTCATATCCTTTGACCATTTATCAATTGGAGAATGGCTTGATTTCTTAAAAATTAAAGTCAATTCTCTGTATATTTTGGAGTTGAGGCCTTTATCAGAATCTTTAACTGTAAAAATATTTTCCCATTTTGTTACTTCCCTTCTAATCTTGTTTGCATTTGTTTGTGCAGAAACTTTTTAATTTGGTGTAATCAAAATGTTCTATTTTGTGATCAATAATGGTCTCTAGTTCTCCATTGGACACAAACTCCTTCCTCCTCCACAAGTCCGAGAGGTAAACCATCCCATGTTCCTCTAATTTATTTATGATTTCATTCTTTATGCCTAAATCTTGGATCCATTTTGATCTTATCTTAGTATGTGGTGTTAAATGTGGGTGCATGCCTAGTTTCTGCCATAAGGCATAGCAATTTCAAACATATTAACATAGCAAGGAATAAAGTAGAGAATAAAAACTCAGTCTTTACATAACCATTTGGTATATCCTTAAGAAATAAAATAGTATATGCCTATTTTCTAATGTGCCATGTTCACATGCTGATATATTCTAGTTACAAAATATCTTCAACCTCTTCATTTTCCAAGTGAAAAAAATGTGTCCCAGAGAAGTTAAAAACTGGAAAAGTCACAAAAGTGATAGAACCAGGATTTGTATTTAGATCCTCGGGCTTCAAATATTTTGTTTGAGGATTCCAGTGTCAACAAGATCAGAATATACATAGGTTCCAGAAATTACCACATATGGTTTTTGTAGTCAGAGCTTGGAATCCTAGTCAGATTGTAATTAGCCTTGTTATGAAATGTTCACTAAAACAAGTGTCTTACAGGATGTAAATTATATCCCTATAGCAATTGTTGATTATATTTTCTTGTCTTCTTTCCTTTCCTTTTCAATTTTCCAATTTTCTTGATTTATGAAAATGCCCTTCCCTCTAATTCTAACACAGTTGAAATCACTATATAATATACTAGCTTCTTTCTTCACTTCTCAAACTTCTAACATATTAATTAACTAGAAGACAGGGGTTTCTTGCTTTGGTAATTGACCAGACATCTTAAATTCCCTGAGGACTAAGTTCATATCAGTTTGTCTTCATATAACTAATGCACTATATCTATAACCTTAAAATCTTTATCTACCTTATAACTTGAAGATGTGGACCTTTCCTTTGAATAACATGGTTTTCTTCTAACCTTCTAAACAATTAACCCCCAGAAACAGGCCCTATACTAATATACTACTCTATGGAAGGCCACTTGATTGAAATTAGCACCTTGCCCTGAGTACAATTCTAAATCATACTATTCACCATTTTGTGCTTTTATCAGACTATGTTCATCCAGTTAATTCTTAACCATGAGGCTAGAGAGGTTTTGAGAATCAAATGAAACCAAAAGATATTTTATAAAGCTCTGTCTTTAAGGTATTTGCATCAGAGAATATAAAGTAATATAACAAAATTTCTTTAAATGAAATATTTGGAGATAAAATGAGTAATTGATTCATAGAAAATTAAATAAAATATAATAGTTTAATAAGTGTGTATTATTATAAAACATAAAGGGATGTTTTCTCTATTGCTGCAGTTCTTCCTTTCTACTGCCCATACTATGCTTGCTAACATTATTCCATAAGCTAGCCACTGCTAGTCTACCCAGTATTCTGGAAGCCTTCATCACTTTACTTTTATACAAGAACAGGGGAGTACTTAGATTCTTTATCTATTGTCCTTTATCTTCACAATATCACCAATCCTTCTTTCCCAATCATACATTTTCCTAATGACATATTTATTGAAACATATTATGGAGGATAAAAAAATGTTAATAGAAAGAAGAAAGGATATAAATCCAAATTATAATAATGACACGAAATTTTAACTGATATAAATCAATTGCTGTACATGAAAAGTGTCATAGTCAGAAAACACATACCATACTTGTAAAGTATAGAAAGATAGCGATCTAAGTCAACATGGAATTAGGATATAAACTCTTGAAAAATATTATGAAGAAAAATGCTGAAAGATTATGAACAATATCATCACATAAAAAGAGAAAAAAATGTAAGTAAAACCATACTAAAGAAAGATTGAAGAAACTCAATAAAGTCATTTTGAGACCATTAAAGGTTGAAAAACTGTAGGAATCTTCAAAGAAAAAAAATGTATACATATATATGTATATGTATATATACATATATACACATATACATATACATATACATATACATGCACACACACACACACACACATATATATATATATATATATATATATGAAAAATATCTGACATGGATTTTAATATGACAAACTCTAATTATGCTCAGAGTGTCAGAAATGGGACTGAAGAGAATAAAAAATTTATCTGTATCAATTTAAGTATACATAGAAGAAAACCTTGTTTGAATTTATCATCTGTATACTTGGTACATGTAATGTGCTGTTGTCTCCAGAAACTGCCAATCGCTTTCTGGTCTAGAGGAGAGACTTCTTCCTCCAGAGAGCCCCCTCAAGTCTGGTCCAGACAAGACTCTCTCTATCTCTCAAGTGCCACGCTTTTTTATCCTCCCAGAGAATGGGTGGGGGATAACGCAAGGGCTTCTGGGGAAAATTACTTCAACCAATGAACTTGCTCCTCCTAAGCATGCAAGCTCCTTCCCAGGTGGTCACAAAAGTAAAACTCCCAGTAAAGGCCAGAAGTAGAGAATTGTCAAGTCCCAACTTAGCACTTAGTAAGAACTTATCATCTCATTATCTCATTAGCATTTAGTAAGAACCTAACAGGTACACTCTATACATTCATCTGGTTCAGAAATAATTTGGTTACTAATAATTATTTCCTATTTATTAAGGTCTAGTTCTTTTTATTTTTCTTGATTACTCCTATCCAGTGTTTCTAAACTTGCTTTTTTCTTTATTAAATTAGCTTTTAAAAATTTTAAAGTTATACATGTACATTCTTTATATATATACATGTATATATACATATATATGTGTATATATGTATATGTATATATATGTATATACATGTATATATACATATATATGTAAATATATACATATATATATTTACATATATATATATTTCCATATGAGTCATGTTGGGAGATAAAAGCAAAAAACAGAGTAAAAGCAAATAAAAATGTGAAAATAATATCTTCAATCAGCATTTAGTATCCATTGTAGTATCTCTGCATGTGGATGGTATTTTCCATCTAAAGTTTATTAGAATTGCCTGGGATTGCTGAATTACTGGAGAGTCAAGCCTATCAAAATTAATCATCATACTATTTTCCTGTTGCTGTGTACATTATTTTTCTGGTTCTGCTTGCTTCTCTTAGCACCGGTTCATGTAAATCTTTCCAGGGTTTCTATAATGAACCTGTTTATCATACCTTATAGAACAATAATACTTCATTAATTTCATATAATATAACTTGGCATTTCCCAGTTGATGGACAATCTAGTTGTTTCCCAATTCTTTGCTGCTCCAGACATTATTGCACTTGTGGGTCTTTTCCCCACTTTTATGATTTCTTTGAAATATAGACCTAGTAGTGGCATTGCTGGATCAAAGGGTATACAGTTTTTATAGTCCTTTGGGCATAGTTCCAAATAGCTTTCCAAAAATGCTGGCATAATTTCACAAGTCCACCAACAATGCATCAGTGTCCCAGTTTCCCCACATCACTTCCAACATTGATCATCTTAATCATCTTAGTCATTTGAGAGGTATGAGGTGGTGTCTCTGACTTGCCCAAACTTGTTTTTGGGGAAAATATATATATTTGCTATGTAGGGAGCTGATTTGGATCACTAGGATTTTTGTGAATTATTGTATGTAGAGCATGAGACTTCTCTATAGTTTATAAGTCATGAGCCTCTCTATTTTATTTTTTACTACTGGTCAAAATGTAAAAAAATATGATCAATTTGTGATGTAACATATAAGTACATGAATTATGATATGAAAAGCCATTTTGTTTTGTGAGGGGTAAGATAGGATGAGGCATCATTTTTTCTTTTTTCATCTAGTGTGACATTTTTTGGGTTTCTGGACATCTTGTATTTTAAGGAGTCTTCATAATAACCTATTACACTCCTTGAGAAAAAAAATCTGTTACCTTATTTTCTTTATTTTTAATGATGATACTAATTTTCTTTATTGCCTTTATTTCAAATACTGCTATTTGGACATGACACGCATCTGCACTTGCTATTACTTCTGTGCAATAATCTCTGTTGTCATAGGAGCAATGAAGTATACAGCTAGGTATGTAACACATTTTCTAGAGAGTAGTAGATATTGTCAAACTTGATAGATTTTGTTTAGTACTCTGCTGGCAAGTACAATTAAATTATTACTTTGTTGGGCTGAAGAAAAAGAGATTTTTTTTTCCTTTACAAGAGACAGAGAGCAGAGTATTTTACCTTTTCCTCCTCTTATAAGATTTTTAAAAGCAAGATTTCCCATTTCAGTGGTCAAAGAGCTTTAAAAGTTTTTGTAGTTTAGATAATTTTTTCTTCAAATAAATTTCACCCACTAATTTCCTCTGGGACTACACTAGCTCACTTGTCATTCAGTGTTTGCTTGGAGAGCAACTTGTTTTGTAATATGTGACATTCATCCCACTTCTTAATCTGATGCCAAATAAAGATAGTCTTCCCCATGAGCTACCAATTTGCTCAAATTTCTTCTACTTGGAATTTCATGTTTTTAATAGCCTGGGCATGTTTTCCAATATTTCCTTGTCACATAAATTACAATGTTAACCTTTGCTACATATTAAACTTTCTAATCAATTCTTCTAAAGCAGTAGCATAGTTTAATTTTCCTCAGGTATATTTTTTCTTACTAAGTCTGCATTACTTCTATGTTCTTATATGGCTTCTTTTAAAACACCTTGAAACATTTTCACTTGCTTCTCCTTAAAGTAATAGAAACAGAATGGAGCAAAATAATAAAATGTTTTATCAGGACTCTCTTGTCTATATATAGATGATTCATAGACTTAGATACTGAAAGGATATAAGGGCTAAAAGGAAACTAAGAAATCATCATGTTCAAGTTACTTGGTTATAGTGAAAAACAAAACAAAACAAAAAAAAAAAAAACAAAAACAAAAACAAAAAAAAACTAAATGGCAAAGTTGATAGATTGCTGGGGCTGGAGTCAGGAAGAAGTGAGTTCAAGTCCAGCTTCTAAGAATAGTTGTGAGCCCTAGATAATTCAACCTTTTTGTCTCAATTTCCCCATGTGTGAAATATAGATAATGATAATACTTAAAACCCATGGCTTTTTTGAAGATCATAAGAAACATAATTGCAAAATGCTTAGTACTGTTCCTGGACCATTGTAGGTTAGATATATATGTTAGTTGTTATTATGTTGTTGTTGTTATTAACTAATGAGATTCAGTGATTTTTCCCTTGTTCTGTGTCAGACTTCTGAAGGTAGGTGCACATGATTGGTACTTCACAAAGCCAACAGTTGGGCTCACCCAATGTTCCAGAAGAGAACTAAGGTATAGTCAGTGCTATTCATCTATTCATCTAGTCAATAATGATTTTTAAATATTTTATTTTTCCAATAACATTTAAAGTAATATTTAACATTTTTTTTAAATTTTGGATTACAAATTCTCTCCCTCTTCCCTTTGACTCTTCCCTCATTGAGAACTCAAGCAATTTGATATGTTATAGATGTGTGATCATGTAAATCATATTTTATATTATTAATGTTGTAAAAGAAAATATAGACACAAGATAATAAAATGATAATAAAATTGTTAAATTTGGGTCCTATCAGTTCTTTATCTGAAGGAGAGTATTTTTCATTATATGCACTTGTTTGGGAATCACTGTACTCGTGAGAATAGCTAATGCATTCATAATTAATATATCACTGTTATCTCTGCTGGAACTATTTTCCAGATCAGTATTTTGTTTCCCTGAGATATTATACACTTTCTTCTATTCTCTTATTCTTTTGATTTTCTTATGTTATTTATTGATGTATCATGGAGTCATTGGTTCCACTTATCCATTTCTAATTTTTAAAGAATTTCATCAGTGAGCTTTTGTACCTCATTTTCCTTTCAGACAATTCTATTTTTTAAAAAGTTCTCTTTAGGAAATTTGCATGCCTCTGACCATTATTGTTTTTAAGAAGTTATGTTCGTTAGTATTTTTATGCTTTCATCATCAAACTGTTAACTCTTCATGAGTCTCTTGAATCACTCTCATTTCTTCTCCAGATTTTTCTTCTACACCTCTTTTTGTGATGTTTAAAATACTTTTTGAATTTTTTTCAGAATTTTTCAGAATTCTAAATTGCTATTGATTAGAGAAATGCAGATTAAAACAAGTTTGACAGTACCACCTCACACTTGACAGATTGGTTAAAATGACAGGAAAAGATAATGATAATTGTTGGAGGGTATATGGGAAAACTGGGACATGACTACATTGATAGCTGACTTGTGAAATGATCCAACCATTCTGGAGAACAATTTGGAACTACACCAAAAGAGCTACAAAACCGCACATACCTTCTGACTAAGTGATGATCAACTATGAAAGTCTTGATTATTCTCAGAAGTTCAATTATCCAAAGTAATCCCCAAAGATTTTGGACAGAAAATGCCATCTGTATCCAGAAAAATAACAATGTGGACTGAATGTAGATCAATACATGATATATTAAACTTCTTTTTTTTTTCTGTTTTTCATCTATCTCATGTTTTTTTTTTCCCTTTTGCTCTGATTTTTCCCTCCCAACATGATTCATAAAGCAGTGCATATTAAAAATAAATATTTTTTTAAAAAGTAAATGTCTTTCAGGCCTGAGACTGATTTATTTTTTTTACATTGAGGCTTTGGATTTAACAATTTTGACTTTGTTGTCTTCTGAATTTGTGTTTTGGTTGTTTTTCTACACTGTATGAAATATCAGGTGTTTGGTACAGTTATTTTTATAGTTAGTTCTGGTGGAGTTTTCAATTCTTTCAATGTATTATAACCTAAGAGGAGATAAATTTACTACTCTCTTGGCATGTGCCTAGTATGTGATAGATCACATGCATTATTTTTTGCTCCGAACCTTTTATCAGAGTCCCTGCTCCCCTGAGACTAGAAACTCTGGTGTGCTAATGCTCCTCCTTATCCTAAAACTGGTTTCAGCTGCAATTTCAATCCATGCATGAACAATGCAACAGAGTGCTATACCCAGTTCCAAAAGAAGGGACCCTTTTATCTCCTTCTGACAAGTTCTGTGACTTTCTTATCATCTATGGTCTGAGAGTTCCAAAAGACACTACTGCAGATCAAGTTACTCACAAGGCCTGATGTCTTCTTGCCATGTCTGGCCTGTGCTGGACTGAACTCCATTCTCCTTACAATGCATTGGAACTTTCCTTCTGATCTTTTAGATTGTCTTAGGCTGAAAAAACATCACATTCCATCTTTTTAAGGATTCTGTTTCTCTAGAAATCATTTTGAAGTATTATTTAAAATAAGTTAGAGAATAACTTGGGAGAATTCAGATGAGTCTCTACCTTTTCTGTGTCAGCTTTTGTCTTCTACATGTCTCAATATTTATTCTTTAAAAAAAATATTTTATTTTCCAAATACATGTAAAGATAGTTTTCAACTTTCATTAGGTTAAGACTTTGCATTCTAAGCTTTTCTCTTTCTTCCTTATGTCCCCTCTACCCAAGTCAGCAAGAAATCTGACTTTGGTGAAATATATGAAATCCTTTTAAACAGAATTCCATATTTGTCATGTTGTACAATAAAAATCAGACAAAAAAGGGGAAATGAGAAAGATTAAAGACAAAAAAAAGAGAAAATATTATGCTTCAGTGCATATTCAGTCTCCATACTTCTCTCTCTGTATGTGATTGGAATTTTCCATTCGAAGTCTATTGGAATTGCTTTAAATCACCACATTTTTGGGAGTAGTTAAGTCCATCACAAATGATCGTCACATATTTTTTTTTTGTTGTTGCTGTATATAAGGTTCTCTTGGCTCTGCTCATTATACTCAACATCAGTTCTTATAAATCTTTCTAGGCTTTTCTAAAATCATCCTACTCATCAATTCTTTTAGAATAAAATTTATTATGCTCAAGTCATGCAGTTTATTCAATCATTTCCTAATTAATGGACATCCACTCAAGTTTCTAATTCCTTTCCACTACAAAAAGAACAACTACAAACATATTTGCATATATGAGTCTTTTTCCCTCTTTTTATGATGTTTTTGGATACAGACCTGAGTAGTAGAAATGCTGGATCAGAGGTATGTAAACTTTTGGGCACAATTTCAAAGTGTTCTCTGTTAGGTTCTTACTAAGTGCTAATGAGATAATGAGATATTAGGTTCTTACTAAGTGCTAAGTCGGTACTTGACAATTCTCTAGTTCCGGGAGTTTTACTTGTGAATTCCTGGGGAAGAGCTTGCATGCTTAGGAGGAATAAGTTCATTGGTTGAAGTAATTTTTCCCAGAAGCCCTTGGATTATCCCATGCCCATTCTCAGGGACAATAAAAGAGGGCAGCTCTTGGGGAGAGACAGAGTTTTGTCTGGATGAAACTTGAGGCTGTTCTCTGCAGGAAGGGAAGTTGGCTCTCTACTGGAAGAAGAATCTGTCTAAGAAATTTGAGTTGACACAGCAGATCTCCTCCCAGAGAGTGATCGGCAGCTTCTGGAGACAACAGCACATTACAGTTCTCCAGAATAAGTGGATAATTTCACAAAGCCACCAACAATGCATTACTATTTTAGTTTTCCACATCGTCTCCAACATTTACCATTATCTTTTCCTGTCATTTTATTCAATCTGAAAAGTGTGAAATGGTACCTGAGAATTGTCTTAATTTGCATTTCTAAGTAATGATTTAGAGAAGTTTAGAAAAAAATTTTAGAAAAAAATTTAGATTTTTATATAACAAGAAATGCCTTAAATCCCTTCATCTGAAAATTGTCTGTTTATATCCTTTTAGCATTTGTCAGTTCAGGAATAACTTTTATTCTTTTAGGTTTGAGTCAGTCCACTATATATTTAAGAAATGAGACATTTATAAGAAATATTAGATGTAAAAAAAATTCCCCAGTTTCCTATTTCCCTTTAAATCTTGGCTGCATATCAATATTTATTCTTGCAGAAAAAAAAAAGTTGCAAAAACAGTAGTCTATCATTCTAACTGAATATTTAAAAAATCAGGGCAAAACTTCTAATGATCTGTCAAAAAGTAATGATGCTAAATTTCACATTATTTTGTCCCTCTATTTTCTTTTTTAGTGAAGTACCAAATTTTAGATAAATTTACAGAAAGTCAATGAATGTTTATTCCTTTATGTTTTCTCCTCCTTATATTGTCAATTGTATGAAATTACATAAAGCACAATAATTAGACATGCCAAAGCATGAGGATATTTAAAGTGCAAAATATTGAATAATTATCTATGGGAGAGTCATATATTTTGGATGATTAGCTAAAGTCGCTCAGATTGATTGTTTGATTCAGTGCCTTAGGAACACTAAAATCTATATTACATACTTTTGTGCTCTTTTTATTTTGCTTGCTGAGTTTGGAATCAGAAAAGTTCAATTAGATTAGAGAGTTATAGATTTTGAGCTGAAAAACATTTTACAGAACATTTATTGAACTATTATAAAAGATATTCTTAGCTAGCTGTCCTAGCTTCTCTTAAGCAAAGGATCTATAAAATGGGAAATTCCAAGTATAGACAAAATTAGTCAAAACATTTAATCCACCTTCTAATTTTTACACATGAGTAAATCAAGCTCTCACAAGACTGTTACTTGTCTAAAATAACAATTATAAAGCTGCAGAATGTTGATTTGAATCTAGGTTATTTGATTCTAAATCTAGTATGTTTTGTAATCCCTCCTATGAACATGGTCACTAAATAAACTATACTGCTTAACAAGTTGGTCAAATGTTGATTGCTATCAATCAATCTATTCATGAGGGAATGTTTGCACCAAAAATGAGATTCTCTTTCTTAGCTACCCTATCTAGAAATTCTGTGCTGAAATTACCTATTGAATATCAGATATTAATTAGCAACTAGCAGAAGCTTATGCTTATCAGGATATTTCATTTTAGCTCCACTCAAGCTGAAAATATTTTCAATTTCTATAGAATCCTGAGGCAGTATGAATATTCTAACATAAAACACCATATTTCCCTTAATGGAGTATTTATTGGGATAGCTCCATTTTGAGCACTGGCTACTATTCTCTCTGAGTATGCTAAGTATCTTAAAAGCTCTTCCAATAAACTCTATAAGCTTACTGGGGTATCATTTAGAGAACTCTAGCTAAGAGTCCAGCTATGAAGACAACTGGAGCATGGTTGGAATATTAATGGATGAATTTCATTGTTTAGAAAGAATGACTGTTATCTGAATTCTGGAGACTCATGTAAGATTCACTACTCTAAAGAGTGGGCATTGAAACTCAGATAAATTCAATACTGATTAAATTATTCCACAGACTTTGTTAAATTATCTGCTTATATTCTTAAATTAAACATTTTTCATCATTAAAGGACAAAGGAAGTTCCTAAGTATTGGCTTCTACAACTTGATTCTATTTGTTTCCATTTTTCTCACATATATTATTAATGTACATCTGTAATATTTTCTGGGACTCAGTTTTCTTGAATGTACTTTTATGCTTAAATGAAAAAAAAAACATTTCTTATGATTTCATTTTTCATACCATGGGTGGGGAAATACTACAGAAATGGGATTCTGTGCCTGTCCGTTGAGTTCAGTCACATACAGAAATGTGGAAAGATCATATAATTTATAAAGCTAGAGTTCAGATTTGACTGACACAAACTAAAAATATCTAATGAATGGCAAATGCAGATTTTTTAAGCATGGGCATTTGGGATAGTTTTCTTCTCTACTAAAGTTCTCAGAAAAGAAGATTGCCTGAATGGTGAAACTATTTTTGTATGTTTTAATGTAGCCATATTGACACTTGATGACAGGGATAATCTTTTTTCAGTCATGCCACATAACGTGCATCTTGTTCTACTTTAACTTGCTTCTGTTTAACAGCTATTCAATATGTTTTTTGAGATGAAAAGATAAAAATTATATCCTATGAATTTACACACAGGTGATAGCTATTATAGAAGATATTATTAGCTAGCTCTCAGCTTTTTTGGAGAAATTAATCATTAAAATGGGAAATTCCAAGTGTAGACAAAATTAGAATAAAAAATATTTTAGATAAATCAGTCATTGAAAACTTAAGCTAACAAAAAAAAAAAACTTGGTGTTTACTCATTTTTACTTATGTACACCTCTTTGTGACCTCTTTTGTGGTATTTTTAGCAAAAGTACTGAAGTAGTTTCCCACTTCCATCTTCATGTCATTTTATAGATCAGAAAACTCAAGCAACAGGGTTAAGTCACATAGGTAGTAAGTACCTGAAGCTGGATTTGAACTCAGGAAAAAGAACCTTCCTGATTTCAGGTCCAGAGCATATTCTAGAAGGGTATATTTGCCAACAAAAAACCTTAGTAATTTCCTTTTTTGTATGACCCTTTCTCATCTCTTGAAGATATTGAAACCCAGGGAAATTGTGACTTCAAGGTCACAACGAAAATTATAAATATATTTAATTAAATTCAATTTCTCCTTACTCATAGTTCATTGTTTTTATTTTTTAATAATGTATGTATACAAAAACATGGTGCCTCACAAAACTGTGCTTGATGAGACAGGAATGAAATTCATGCTTTATATGACTATGAACTCTCCAGAAATAATTAAACAGAAAGTTATCAAGCAAGTTTCAAAAAAAAAAAAAAAAAAAAAACAACAACAACACTTTAAAAAATTAGAAATGAAATTAGTATTGAAATCAGAGCTTTTGATGCAAAATAAAATAAGACAACTAAGAATAACTTAGTAGATTAAGATTTAATAGGTACTTAATTGAGAAAGAAATAAATACCTGAATTAATCCTCTGTAGATTAAATCTTGTGATGTCCTATGAGTAAAATCAATATATTGTATAGGAGAGAGAACTTAATTTTAAGCAACACAATTAAAGATGGGAAAACTGCATCTAGAACCTTAACCAGACTGGTGGTGAATACAGAAAGGAGAATACAGTTTTAAGTCTTGACAAAAACAGGGTCGGTGGGTAAGTAGGAATAAAAACAAAGAAAGATGAAAATGGAAGTATTAGAAGCTTTCATTATGGGGGCAGAGCCAAGATGGCGGAGAAGATACACTCAATTTTGTGAGCTCCCTTCTTCCCCCAATACCAATTAGTTAAATCAGCCTCAAAAATAATACTGGACTGATAGAAACCACAAGTACTGGAACCACAACTTAACAGCTGAAGAAAATCTGGAGTTTCAACAGAAAAGGTTGGTTCCCAGGGGATGAAGAAAAAAGGCCAACACAGACAGGGTAAAGTGCTAGCACACTCCACCAATCTGAGCTGGGGAGGGCTCTGGGATCAGAGAAGCCACTGAGATAGAAGAATCTGGCACAGGCTGTTAGCTCTTCTCTACTTATAAAACAGCAGTTCAGAAGAGAATTCAAGCCACATTAAAATATAAAGACAGATACTAGAACCACCCCAATCCGGAAGTGACCTAACAGATCTTGGCAAGGCTGTGAAGCCATCTTCTGCTGTCTGGGGCTTCACCTTGGAGTAATTAAAAGCATGAAAAGCAGGACATTGCCCAAGGCAACATATAATTCATATAGTGCCTGGCTTGGATGGAGGCTGTGGAACTCAGCCACAGAAGTTCCAGAGAAGCAGAACCTTTGAAATAGGGACTGCGGTTTCTGCGCAGACACTTCCAGTTTGAGCACAGGGGCTTTTCACATCAGCTGCTGATATCCACGCCCCATGGGACGCATTGGCTTGGCTTTGTGTCGCCTTTACTGTTCAGTCTTAAACCTCAGGGAAATCTCTAGGACACACAGAGTGGTCCTTCACTGGGCAACCCTCACAGCCTTACTAATCACCCCTGAGTCACTTCCAGGGAGCAGGAATTCCCCTCAATCCCAGAGCTCTCTCTTAACTCAGGCACAGGAGCTGCTGCATCCATCTGGTCTGGGAGGAATCTGGTAAAAAAATTAATAAATAATTTCTTACCCCAAGTGTAAAGTTCTGATCTTCTCTCAGTTGTAATCCTTTTCTGGGAGGAGGTTTCTTTTCTGTATAATCTTTTCCTCTATGAGCAGGTTTCTTGGGAGACTTCTGGAGCCTCCAGCCAGCCTCTTCTTCTTCCTGAATCCTGGCTCTGAATCTCCTCCAGCTCTTGTCTCTCCCTAATCCAGACTGCTCTCCAGGCTCAATGTTGCCTCTTTTTATCCTCCCAGAGAATGGGCGTGGGATAATGCAAGGGCTTCTGGGAAGAAGTACTCCAACCAATGAGGTTGCTCCTCTTAGAATTCCTAAGGTGTAAACTCCCTTTAAAGGCCCAAACCAAAGGTCTGAGCCAGAGAACTGTCAAGTCAACCTGAATTCTCAGCTTGTCACTGTCCAGACAACCTGAGTTCTCACCAAGTAATCCTAACACCCAAGAACTAACCCCAAAAGATTTTTTAAATATAAATAAAAAGCTAAAGAGAACTACTGATTCCTTCTAAACAGAGAAAGAGCTGGTATCCAACCCCGAGGAAGATAATAGAAGAGAGTCAGCAGATAACAGACTAAAGGGGAATGATACCTGCCTCCCATTACATAACTCTCTCCTAGAAGAGACTGTTAAAAATTTAAGAGAGTTTGAAGAAAAATGGGGAAAGGAAAGAGAAGCTATGATAGAGAATAACAAGGTTCTGAAATTGGAGTTGGAAAAAATAAAGAATTCATAGGAGATGCAGGGAAACAAAATTTGTGAATTAGAAAAGATTAAGAAATCACGGGAAAATAGGATTTCTGAATTGGAAAAGATAAAAAAGTCTCAAGAAAATAGGATTTCTGAATTGGAACAAGAAAATAATTCTCTAAAAAAATTAGGGAAATGGAAAAAATTCAATACAGCAAAATAATTCATTTAAAAACTCTATTGGGCATATACAAAAAGAACTAAAAACTGTGAATGAAGAAAATAACTCCTTGAAAATCAGGATGGAACAAATAGAAATGAATGATTCATTGAGAACCCAAGAATCAGTCAAACAAAACAAAACAAAACAAAAAAAAAAAAAAAAAAAAAAATGAAAAGCTGGGGAATAATGTCAAATACTTACTGGGAAAATCTATAGACCTGGAAAATAGATTTAGGAGAGATAATCTGAGGATCATTGGACTCTCCGAAAACTATGACCAAAAAAAAAAAAAGCCTAGATTATATTTTACAAGAAATAATCAAAGAGAACTGTCCAGAGATAATAGAAACAGAAGGGAAAATAGGCCTCAAAAGAATTCATCAAACACCTTGTGAAAAAGACCCTAAAAAAAGAACACCAAGGAATATTGTGGCTAAGCTGCAGAATTAGCACACAAAGGAGAAAATCTTGCAAGCAGCTAGAAAAAAAAAAAATTTAAATACCCAGGTGCCACAATGAGGGTCACTCAAGATCTGGCTGCCTCGGGGCAGAGCCAAGATGGCGGAGAAGAAACACACGTCTCTGTGAACGTCCTCACTCCCTCACAACCAATTAGATAAATTAAGTCTCAGAATTAGCTCAGGACTGATAGATACCATAAGGACTGGAAGCACGACTTACCAGCTGAAGAGAATCTGGAGTTTCAACAGGAAAGGTCAGTTCCCAGGGGAGGAATAAGAGAGACCAGCACAGACGGTGGGGTAGTGGCACACTGCGCCCATTGTGCTGGGAAGGGCTCTGGGATCAGAGAAGCCACTGAGGTAAAGGAATCTGGCACAGGCTGTTAGCTCTTCTCTGCTAATTATTTAGCAGTTCAGAAGAGAAAGCCAAAATATTTTAAAACTCAGATTAGATTTGCCCCGGACCCTGGGGGTGACTCAGCAGATCTCGGCACCAGAGGGTGTGGCCTCAGCTACCTCCTGAGAATAGTTAAGAGATTGACAAGTGGGTGGATACGGGCCAAGGCAACACACACTGCCTAGCTTAGCTGGAGGGAGTGGAACTCAGCTCCAGGAAGTCCCAGAGAAGCGGAACCTTTGAACTAGGGACCACGGTTTCTGGCAGACACTTCCAGTTTGAGCACAGGGGCTTTTCACCTCACCTGCTGCAGACATCCACTCCCCACCCAGACACATAGGCTGGGCTTTGTGCTGTCTTTACTATTCTACGCCCTCGAAGCACAGGAGTGCTAATCACCTCTGAGGCACTTCCAGGGAGGGGGTGGGGAACTCTCTCCCAGAGCTCTATCTTAGCTCAGGCGCAGGAGCCTCTGCATCCATCTGGTCTGGGAGGAAGCTGGTAAAGAAGTAAATAAATAATTTCCTACCCCAGGGACAGACCCCAAAAGATTTTTTAAATATGAACAAAAAAGCCAGAAAAACTATAGATTCCTTCTATACAGAGAAAGAGCGGGTATCCAACCCCGAGGAAGTTAACAGCAGAGAGTCAGCAGATAACAACCCAAAGGGGAACGACCCCTGCCCCCCATCACATAACTCTCTCCTAGAAGAGACTGTTAAAAAATTGAGGGAGATTGAAGAAAAATGGGGAAAGGAAAGGGAAGCTATGATAGAGAATAACAACGTCCTGAAATTGGAGTTGGAAAAAATAAAGAATTCACAGGAGATGCAGGGAAACAAAATTTATGAATTAGAAAAGGTTAAAAAAACACAGGAAAGTAGGATTTCTGAATTGCAAGAGATAAAAAAGTCTCAAGAAAATAGAATTTCTGAATTGGAAAAAGAAAATAATTCTCAAAAAAAAAAATTAGGGAAATGGAAAAAAATTCAATAGAGCAAAATAATTCATTTAAAAACGAAATTGGGCATTTACAAAAAGAACTAAAAACTGTGAAAGAAGAAAATAACTCCTTAAAAGTCAGGATGGAACAAATAGAAATGAATGATTTACAGAGAACCCAAGAATCAGTCAAACAAAACAAAAAAAATGAGAAGCTGGAGAACAACGTCAAATACTTACTGGGAAAATCTATAGACCTGGAAAATAGATCTAGGAGAGATAATCTGCGGATTATTGGACTTCCAGAAAACTATGACCAAAAAAAAGAGCCTAGATTCTATTTTACAGGAAATAATCAAAGAGAACTGTCCAGAGATAATAGAAACAGAAGGGAAAGTAGATGTGGAAAGAATTCATCGAACTCCTTCTGAAATAGACCCTAAAAAAAGAACACCACGGAATATAGTGGCTAAGCTGCAGAATTACCACACAAAGGAGAAAATCCTGCAAGCAGCTAGAAAAAAACAATTTAAATACCAAGGTGCCACAATAAGGGTCACCCAAGATCTGGCTGCCTCCACATTAAAAGATAGAAGGGCCTGGAACCTGATATTCCGTAAGGCAAAAGATCAAGGACTGCAACCAAGAATGAACTACCCAGCTAAGTTTAGCATCTTTTTCCATGGAAGAAGATGGTCATTCAATGAAACAGAGGAATTCTATATGTTTCTAAGAAAAAAACCAGACTTAAACAAAAAATTTGATCTACATCCACAAGACTGAAGGGAAACAGAAAAAGGTACCCAGAACCCTTGAGAACTGTAACTCTGTTGTGGGTATATAAAAAATACTCAAGGATAATTTGATTTTACTGATATAAAAGAAAAAAAGGGGGGTGTAGTAAAGGGAAGGAGGTCGGTTCAGAAAAAGGGGAAGGAGTGATAAAAAGGGGGAAACTACATCCCAGGAAGAGGCATAGAAAATACACCATATCTGAGGGAACTTAGTGAGGGGAGAATCATTGTGTGAATCTTACTCTCATCAGGAGAGGCTCAAAGAGTAAATAATTAACATATTTGTTTTTCAGAGAATTTTCTCTCACCTCATTAAAAGGGGGGAGAGGAAAAGGGAAAAGGAAAAGGAGAATAAGTGAAGGGACTTGGAGTGAGGGGGGAGGGATCCTAAAAAAAAAAAAAAAAAAAAAGAGGGAGGGTTGCGCGTCACAAGGGGGGTCTGTAAATTAAATATCGGGGAGGGGGATCAGGGGGGTCAAGGGAAAAAAGCATAATCTGGGGATAATACGTTGGCGGGAAATACAGAATTAGTAATTTTAACTGTAAATGTAAATGGGATGAACGATCCCATCAAACGGAGACGGATAGCAGATTGGATCAAAAAGCAGAACCCTACAATATGTTGCCTACAGGAAACACACTTAAAGCAGGGAGATACATACAGAATAAAGGTAAAAGGTTGGAACAGAGCCTATTATGTTTCAGGTAAAGCCAAAAAAGCAGGGGTAGCTATCCTTATCTCAGATCAAGCAAAAGCTGAAGTAGATCTTGTTAAAAAAGATAAGGAAGGAAACTATATCCTGCTGAAAGGTAGCATAAATAATGAAGCCATATCAATACTAAACATATATGCACCAAGTGGTATAGCATCTAACTTTCTAAAGGAAAAGTTAAGAGAACTGCAAGAAGAAATAGACAGTAAAACTATAATAGTGGGAGATCTCAACCTTGCACTCTCAGATTTAGAGAAATCAAACCACAAAACAAACAAGAAAGAAATTAAAAAAGTAAATAGAATATTAGAAAAACTAGGTATGATAAACCTTTGGAGAAAACTGAATGGCAATAGAAAGGAATATACTTTCTTCTCAGCAGTTCATGGATCCTATACAAAAATTGACCATATATTAGGACATAAAGATCTCAAAATTAAATGTAGGAAGGCAGAAATAATAAATGCCTTCTTCTCAGATCACAATGCAATAAAAGCTACATTCAGTAAAAAGTTAGGGGTAAATAGACCAAAAAGTAATTGGAAACTGAATAATCTCATTTTAAAGAATGACTGGGTGAAAGAGCAAATTATAGAAGCAATTAACAATTTCACCCAAGATAATGACAATGATGAGACATCATATCAAAATCTTTGGGATGCAGCTAAAGCAGTAATAAGGGGAAATTTTATATCTTTAGAGGCTTATTTCAAGAAAATTGAGAAAGAGAAGATTAATGAATTGGGCTTACAACTTAAAAGGCTAGAAAAAGACCAAATTATAAACCCCCAACCAAAAATTAAACTTGAAATACAAAAATTAAAAGGAGAAATCAATAAAATTGAAAATAAAAAAAAAAACTATTGAATTAATAAATAAAACCAAGAGTTGGTTTTATATAAAAGCCAATAAAATAGATAAACCTTTGGTAAATTTGATCAAAAAAAAAGAAAGAGGAAAATCAAATTGATAGTCTTACAAATGAAAAGGGGGATCTTTCCACCAATGAAGAGGAAATTAGAGAAATAATAAGGAGTTACTTTGCACAACTTTATGCCAATAAATTTGATAACTTAAGTGAAATGGATGACTTCCTCCAAAAATATAGGCTCCCTAGATTAACAGAGGAGGAGATAAATTGCTTAAATAGTCCCATTTCAGAAAAAGAAATAGAACAAGCTATTAATCAACTCCCCAGGAAAAAATCCCCAGGGCCAGATGGATTCACATGTGAATTCTACCAAACATTTAAAGAACAATTAGCCCCAATGTTATATAAATTATTTGAAAAAATAGGGGATGAAGGAGTCCTACCAAACTCCTTTTATGACACAGACATGGTACTGATACCTAAACCAGGTAGTTCAAAAACTGAGAAAGAAAATTATACACCAATCTCCTTAATGAATATTGATGCTAAAATCTTAAATAAGATATTAGCAAAAAGACTTCAGAAAATCATCTCCAAGATAATACACTATGATCAAGTAGGATTTATTCCAGGAATGCAGGGCTGGTTTAATATTAGGAAAACTATTAATATAATTGACCATATTAATAATCAAATTAATAAGAACCATATGATCATCTCAATAGATGCAGAAAAAGCATTTGACAAAATCCAACATCCATTCCTACTAAAAACTCTTGAGAGTATAGGAATAAATGGATTATTCCTTAGAATAATCAGGAGCATATATTTAAGACCTTCAGTAAGCATAATATGCAATAAAAATAAACTGCAACCTTTCCCAGTAAGATCAGGAGTGAAACAAGTTTGCCCACTATCACCATTACTATTCAATATAGTACTAGAAACGCTAGCCTCGGCAATAAGAGCCGAGAAAGAGATTCAAGGAATTAGAGTAGGAAATGAGGAAATTAAACTTTCACTTTTTGCAGATGACATGATGGTATACTTAGAGAACCCCAAAGACTCTGCTAAAAAGCTACTAGAAATAATTCAAAATTTCAGCAAAGTGGCAGGATACAAAATAAATCCACATAAATCCTTGGCATTTTTATATATCACTAACAAAATGCAACAGCAAGAGATACAAAGAGAAATTCCATTCCAAACAAATGTTGAGAGTATAAAATATTTGGGAATCCATCTACCAAAGAAAAGTCAGGAATTATATGAGAAAAATTACAAAACACTTGCCACAAAAATAAAATCAGATTTAAATAATTGGAAAGACATTCAGTGCTCTTGGATAGGCCGAGCGAATATAATAAAGATGACAATACTCCCCAAACTAATCTATTTATTTAGTGCTATACCAATCAGACTCCCAAGAAACTATTTCAATGACCTAGAAAAAATAACAACAAAATTCATATGGAAGAATAAAAGGTCGAGAATTGCAAGGGAACTAATGAAAAAAAACTCAGAGGAAGGTGGTCTAAGTGTACCTGATCTAAAGCTATATTATATAGCAGCAGTCACCAAAACCATTTGGTATTGGCTAAGAAATAGACCGGTAGATCAGTGGAACAGATTAGATACAAAGGACAAAAAAGGGTATATCTATAGCAATCTAATCTTTGACAAACCCAAAGATTCCAACATTTGGGAAAAAAAATTCATTATTCAGAAAAAACTGTTGGGAAAACTGGAAATTAGTATGGCAGAAATTAGATATGGATCCACATTTAACACCATATACCAAGATAAGATCAAAATGGATCCTTGATTTAGGCATAAAGAGGGAGATAATAAATAGATTAGAGGAACAGAGGATAATCACCTCTCAGACTTGTGGAGGAGGAAGGAATTTTTGACCAGAGGAGAACTAGAGATCATTATTGATCACAAAATAGAAGATTTTGATTACATCAAACTAAAAAGTTTCTGTACAAATAATACTAATGCAAACAAGATTAGAAGGGAAGTAACAAATTGGGAAAATATTTTTACAGTTAAAGGTTGTGATAAAGGTCTCATTTCCAAAATATATAGAGAACTGACCCTAATTTATAAGAAACCGAACCATTCTCCAACTGATAAATGGTCAAAGGATATGAACAGACAATTCTCAGAGGAAGAAATTGAAACTATATCCACTCACATGAAAGAGTGTTCCAAATCACTACTGATCAGAGAAATGCAAATTAAGACCACTCTGAGATACCACTACACACCTGTCAGGTTGGCTAAGATGACAGGAACAAATAATGATGAATGTTGGAGGGGATGTGGGGAAACTGGGACACTAATACATTGCTGGTGGAGTTGTGAAAGAATCCAGCCATTCTGGAGAGCAATCTGGAATTATGCCCAAAAAGTTATCAAACTGTGCATACCCTTTGACCCAGCAGCGCTACTACTGGGATTATATCCCAAAGAAATACTAAAGAGCGGAAAGAGACATATATGTGCCAAAATGTTTGTGGCAGCTCTTTTTGTTGTAGCTAGAAACTGGAAGATGAATGGATGTCCATCAGTTGGAGAATGGTTGGGTAAATTGTGGTATATGAAGGTTATGGAATATTATTGCTCTGTAAGAAATGACCAGCAGGAGGAATACAGAGAGGCCTGGAGAGACTTAAATCAACTGATGCTGAGTGAAATGAGCAGAACCAGAAGATCACTGTACACTTCAACAACAATACTGTATGAGGATGTATTCTGATGGAAGTGGAAATCTTCAACATAAAGAAGATCCAACTCACTTCCAGTTGATCAATGATGGACAGAGGTAGCTACACCCAGAGAAGAAACACTGGGAAGTGAATGTAAATTGTTAGCACTAATATCTGTCTGCCCAGATTGCATGTACCTTCAGATTCTAATGTTTATTGTGCAACAAGAAAATGATATTCACACACATGTATTGTACCTAGACTATATTGTAACACATGTAAAATGTATGGGATTGCCTGTCATCGGGGGGAGGGAGGGGGGGTAATTTGGAAAAATGAATACAAGGGATAATATGATAAAAAAATATATATATAATAAAAAAATTTAAAAAAAAAAAAAAAAAAAAAAAAGATCTGGCTGCCTCCACATTAAAAGATCGAAGGGCCTGGAACCTGATATTCCAAAAGGCAAAAGATCAAGGATTGCAACCAAGAATAAACTACCCAGCTAAGTTTAGCATTTTTTCCCATGGAAGATTATGGTCATTCAATGAAACAGAGCAATTCCATATGTTTCTAAGAAAAGAAAAAAAAACAGACAAACAAAAATTTTGATCTACATCTATAAGACTGAAGAGAAACAGAAAAAGGTACACAGAACCCTTGAGAACTGTATCTCTGTTGTGGGTATACAGAAAGTACACATGGATAATTTGAGTGTACTGATATAAAAAAGGGGGGTGTAGTAAAGGGAAGGGGGTAGTATCAGAAAAAGGGGAAGAAGTGATAAAAAGAGGGAAACTACATCCCAGGAAGAGGCATAGAAAATACACCATATCTGATGGAAATTGGAGAGGGGGGAGAAACATTGTGTGAATCTTACTCTCATCATAAGAGGCTCAAAGAGTAAATAATTGACTTATTTGTTTTTCAGAGAATTCTCTCTCACCTCATTAAAAGGGGGGAGAGGAAAAGGGAAAAGGAAAAGGAGAATAAGGGAAAGGACTTGGAGGGAGGAGGAAGGGATACTAAAAAAAATGGAGGTCTACGCGTCATAAGTGGGGTCTATAAATTAAATATCGGGGAAGGGGTTCAGGGCGGTCAAGGGAAAAAGCATAATCTGGGGATAATATGATGGCAGGAAATACAGAATTAGTAATTTTAACTGTAAATGTTTATGGGATGAACTCTCCCATCAAATGGAGACGGATAGCAGACTGGATCAAAAGTCAGAACCCTACAAAATGTTGTTTAGAGGAAACACACTTAAAGCAGGGAGATACATACAGAGTAAAGGTAAAAGGTTGGAGCAGAATCTATTATGCTTCAGGTAAAGCCAAAAAAGCAGGGTTAGCCATCCTTATCTCAGATCAAGCAAAAGCAGAAGTTGATCTAATTAAAAGAGATAAGGAAGGAAAATATATCCTGCTAAAAGGTAGCATAAATAATAAAGCCATATTAATACTAAACATATATGCACCAAGTGGTATAGCATATAACATCCCAAAGGAAAATTTAAGAGAGTTGCAAGAAGAAATAGACAGTAAAACTATAATAGTGGGAGATCTCAACCTTGGACTCTCAGATTTAGACAAATCAAACCACAAAACAAATAAGAAAGAAATTAAAAAAAAAAAAAAAGTAAATAGAACATTAGAAAAACTAGGTATGATAGACCTTTGGAGAAAATTGAATGGCGATACAAAGGAATATCCTTTTCTGAGCAGTTCATGGATCCTATACAAAAATTGACCATATATTGGGACATAAAAATATCAAAATTAAACGTAGGAAGGCAGAAATAATAAATGGCTTCTTCTCAGATCACAATTCAATTAAAGCTACATTAAGTAAGAAGTTAGGTGTAAATGGACTAAAAAGTAATTGGAAACTGAAAAATCTCATCTGAAAAATGACTGGGTGAAACAGCAAATTATAGAAACAATTAACAATTTCACCCAAGATAATGACAATGATGAGACATCATACCACAATCTGTGGGATGCAGCTAAAGTGGTAATAAGGGGAAATTTTATATCTTTAGAAGCTTATTTGAACAAAATACAGAAAGAGAAGATTAACGAATTGGGCCTGCAACTTAAAAAGCTAGAAAAAGACCAACTTAAAAACCTCCAACCAAAAATTAAACTTGAAATACAAAAAATTAAAAGGAGAAATCAATAATATTGAAAGTAAAAAAAAAAAAAAAAACTATTGAATTAATAAATAAAACAAAGAGTTGGTTTTATGAAAAAGCCAATAAAATAGATAAACCTTTGGTAAATCTGATCAGAAAAAGGAAAGAGGAAAATCAAATTGTTAATCTTACAAATGAAAAGGGGGATCTTTCCACCAATGAAGAGGAAATTAGAGAAATAATGAGTTACTTTGCACAACTTTATGCCAATAAATTTGATAACTTAAGGGAAATGGATGACTGTCTCCAAAAAATATAGGCTTCCAAGATTAACAGAGGAGGAGACAAATTGCTTAAATAGTTCCATTTCAGTAAAAGAAATAGAACAAGCTATTAATCAACTCCCTAAGAAAAAATCTCCAGGGCCAGATGGATTTACATGTGAATTCTACCAAATATTTAAAGAACAATTAGCTCCAATGCCATATAAACTATTTGAAAAAAAATAGGGGATGAAGGAGTCCTATCAAAGTCCTTTTATGACACAGACACGGTACTGATAGCTAAACCAGGTTGATCGAAAACTGAGAAAGAAAATTACAGACCAATGTCCTTAATGAATATTGATGCTAAAATCTTAAATAAGATATGAGCAAAAAGACTTCAGAAAATCATCTCAAGGATAATACAATAGGATCAAGTTGGATTTATACCAGGAATGCAGGGCTGGTTTAATATTAGGAAAACTATTAGTATAATTGACCATATTAATAACCAAATTAATAAAAACCATATGATCATCTCAACAAATGCAGAAAAAGCATTTGACAAAATACAACATTGATTCCTACTAAAAACGCTTGAGAGTATAGGAATAAATGGAATATTCCTCAGAATAATCAGGAGCATATATTTATGACCGTCAGTAAGTATAATATGCAATAGAAATAAACTGCAACCTTTCCCAGTAAGATCAGGAGTGAAAGAAGGTTGCCCACTATCACCATTACTATTCAATATAGTACTAGAAATGCTAGCCTCGGCAATAAGAGCCGAGAAAGAGATTCAAGGAATTAGAGTTGGAAATGAGGAAATCAAACTATCACTCTTTGCAGATGACATGATGGTATATTTAGAGAACCCCAAAGACTCTGCTAAAAATCATTTAGAAATAATTCAGAATTTTAGCAAAGTGGCAGAATACAAAATAAATCCACATAAATCCTCAGCATTTTTATATATCACCAACAAAATGCAACAGCAAGAGATACAAAGAGAAATTCCATTCCAAACAAATGTTGAGAGTATAAAGTATTTGGGAATACATCTACCAAAGAAAAGTCAGGAATTATATGAGCAAAATTACAAAACACTTGCCACAAAAATAAAGTCAGATTTAAATCATTGGAAAGACATTCAGTGCTCTTGGATAGGCCGAGCGAATATAATAAAGATGACAATACTCCCCAAGCTAATCTAATTATTTAGTGCTATATCAATGAGACTCCCAAGAAACTATTTTAATGACCTAGAAAAAATAACAACAAAATTCATATGGAAGAATAAAAGGTCGAGAATTGCAAGGGAAATAATGAAAAAAAAGTCAGATGAAGGTGGTCCAAGTGGACCTGATCTAAATCTATATTATATAGCAGTAGTCACCAAAACCATTTGTTATTGGCTAAGAAATAGGCCAGTTGATCAGTGGAACAGATTAGATACAACGGACAAAACATGGTACATCTATAGCAATCTAGTCTTTGACAAACCCAAAGATACCAACATTAGGGATAAAAAATTCATTATTTGGGAAAAAAACTGTTGGGAAAACTGTAAATTAGTATGGCAAAAATTAGATATGGATCCATACTTAACACCATATACAAAGATGAGATCAAAATGCATCCATGACTTAGGCTAAATAATGAGATCATAAACAGATTAGAGGAACAGTGAATAGTCTACCTCTCAGACCTGTGGGGGAGGAAGGAATTTATGATCAGAGGAGAACTAGAGATCATTATTGATCACAAAATAGAAGATTTTGATTATATCAAACTAAAAAGTTTCTGTACAAACAATACTAATGCAAACAAGATTAGAAGGGAAGTAACAAATTGGGAAAATATTCTTAAAGTTAAAGGTTCTGACAAAGGTCTCATTTCCAAAATATATAGAGAACTGACCCTAATTTATAATAAATCAAACCATTCTCCAATTGATAAATGGTCAAAGGATATGAACATACAATTCTCAGATGATGAAATTGAAACTATATCCACTCATATGAAAGAGTGTTCCAAATCACTACTTGTAAGGGCCCTTTAAATGGGGGGACACAGTGCATTGGGAGATTGAGGCCCAGAAATAATTTCTGTGGATATTAGGACTGCCCTTGGGCGGGATCCTGGCCATATTGAGATAGCTTCGTAATGGGTGACTCTCTCGCTGATTGGCTGTGTGTGTGACCTCACAGGCCCTATGTAAGCCCACTGCAGGCAGCAACCGCCCTCTTTAACCTCGTGCTGTTCACCCTGGCTCCTAGCCTGGGTGGCCAAGCCAAGATGGGTAGCCGAAAGAGGTAAGGGTTTTGGTAGTGAACACATGGGTCTTCTGACCAGGTGTTCACTCGGGAACCAACAAGTCAAGGCATCAGTTAGGGCATTATATGAGTAGGTATAATAAAGGCTTTTAAGATTACACGTGGTTGTTCTTGAGTGCGCTACCGGTTGTTAAGCTATAGATTCAAGAGATTGTGGCCAGAGACCTTAGAAGGCCTCAGAGGAGGCGAGCCGGGTAGAGCTCACACTGCAAAGGACAGTGGTCAAAGGTACTCTGGTGGGTCTAGGACAGACTAGTAATTGTAACTGCCAGGAGAGCACGTTACAAATGGCGCCCAACGTGGTGGACGCATCAGGAATTATCAGGTTTTGAAAATATTTATTCTGAAAGATCCGGTAGAAACGCCACTTAAGAGGGAAGACAGAGAAGCAATATGGACCCAGGTAAATCTGGGATCAGACTCAAGGACACAGCTGAACATAATGCTTATTATATAAAGAGGTTAAAGAGCCAGATGGAAGATCTTTTAACAAAGATCACCACTGAAGAACAGCAGGAAGCTTGTAATCAAGCTCCAAGAAGGCTATCCCCACACCCATTAAATATAGCTCGGAGAGGGAGCAACCTAGAGCTAGTGCGTATGTATGACAGTATAGAGTATAAAATGCCACAGCAAGAGTTGCTGGAATTGCAGGTTAAACTACAGATTGAGCTAGAGAAAGAAGAAAAAGCTAGGTTACTACAGATAGAACAGGAAGAGTTCAAACCAGTGGCTGAAACTAAGGAAGGAAATAAACGAACCACATGGATTTCAGTTGTAGAAATTCTTCTTAGCATTTTGTTGGTTTACCTCCTGCATTGTTGTTTTAAGGAATTTATCCATTACTCTTCCATTGAGAAGAAGTTTAGTTCTTTTTATGTGCAAAGCTCAGGTTTGATTTTAAATCAGCCTTTGGGGGATTTCCCAATTCTTCTTCCCTCTGCCTCACCTTCTTGGGCCAAGGGAGAAGGGGGAGGAGGAAAAGGAAGGGCGATAATACCATCAGCACTGCCCATTAATCCATTCAAAACTCCTGTGTCTTCATTTCAAAGGACAGGAGTAGGCTTTATGCCCCAAGGCAAAAAGGAATTGTGGGGTATTGAGTATAATCAGAAAAGTTTTAAAAATACAGTTCAGTTAATTTCTAAGAAACCTTACAGGGACAAGACCTTGCAGTTAGAGAGAGTGGAGTTTTATACTTGTAAAACTGCTAGGATCGTCTTTGGAGAGTTGAAACTCCTCTTTTCTTACCTCGTGGATTTTCCACTTCCACAGGTGAGCTTGATTTCCCAACCCCCTACGGGTACTTATAAAACAGTGTTTATGTTTAGAATGGGTTGGAAAATTGCTGTTTTAATCACTAGAATAAATAGACAGTGTGTGATCTTTGACCCAGGAGGAAAAGTAATATCAGATTTATTGATTCACACTCCTGGAGTACAAGTCGGTATCAGAAACTCAAACTTTGATTTTTAGGCAAAAGAATTCAGGGATATAGCCGAGTGTTCTTTTTTCATTAACTGTATGAGTGGATGTTTTAAGACCAATGGACACTATGGCCTCATTCCAATCTGGAGAAGCAGCTAGACATGTGATCAACCATTTTTCTATTGTAGAAATTTCACATGCATTTAAGACAGTTTATGGATTGGCTTACAAATACTTTGCCTTTAGGTGTTTTTGCATTGAATTTGATTTTGCACATTCCATTGGCATTTCTTATAATCCTATTAGTAAAGTCATTACTGCACAGACTATCCCCAAGATCTTCTCTTCTAAACAAGAGAAGGGAATTTTGGGATATATGATTGCTTACAATTTTTAAATTTTGATTTTACATTTTTAAACACTTTTGATTTTACATCTTCAAAGTATTTTGATTTTACATTTTAAAGTTATTTTGGTTTTAATATTTTTAATATATCTATTCCGGTTTTACACTTTTAAACTATTTTGGTTTTACATTTTTAAATTCTTTGCCTTTTACCTTAGCAATGCACTTTGGGCATACACAGAAAGTGCAGCTAAGTGACAGACTGACTTTTGTTAATCTTTTTGACAACAACTTTGTTTCCACTGTGATGTGGAAAGGCCTGGATGGCATTTGGAAAGGCCCAAGCTGGGCCCCAGGGACATTCCTTCCTAGGTGCAGATCCAGCAGCAGAGTTCATCCCCACCAGAGACATTTGTAACCTGGGGATCCAAGAGAAGGACCAGACAAGAGGGACCAGCCAGATGTCCGCAGCCCTTCAGACGCTGATGGCAGCAATGTCCTTCCTGACCGTAACACCAGAGACACCAGACACAGTTCCAGTGTTGCAGCTGAAATGGACTGTTTTGGGTGATACACAATATAAAGACTGTAAAAGGGCAATGGGCCTGCTTGCTCCTCCCGTGGCTACTTGCCGTATGGTGGCCTGGGGAGAGGCTTTGCCCTATGCTTTCTATTGAAGGACTATGCTTTTAAATTAGTGAGTGAAAAACCAACACACCCACCTGCCATTGTTATTGAGACAATGTTACTGGACATGACTTTGCTTATGTGCACCTGTGAATCTAGAATTGCTCTAGGATTGTGAAAAGTGCAATAGAGAATTGTGATAAGCTAGAATTGTTCTAGGATTGTGACAAGTGCAATTGAGAATTGTGATAAGCTAGAATTGTTCTAGGAGTGTGAAAAGTGCAACAGAAAATTGTAAGAAACTAGAATTGGTCTAGAACTGTGATAAATGTAACTAGAATTGTGACAACCTACCTACTGATATTTGTTAACTAGAATTGTGATGTTTTACCTTGTTGACTTCCCACCTCAATGTTGACATCCTACCTCATTGGCATCCAACCTCTTTGGCCTATTATCTCGAGTATGACTTTGATGAATGGGTTGAACACTTGGGCCACTGTTGAGCCTGGTTCTCATGTCATACTTCTGTTTACTGATCTGCTGCTTTGTACCTCCTTGGGCATAACACTGTCATCTCATGGATCAAGTGAACTATAGCTGGTGCTAAAAGTTTAGCTTGGTGAGATGTGCGGTTCCCGCAAAACAAGAGAAAGGGAATTGTAAGGGCCCTTTAAATGGGCGGACACAGTGCATCGGGAGATTGAGGCCCAGAAATAATTTCTGTGGATATTAGGACTGCCCTTGGGCGGGATCCTGGCCATATTGAGATAGCTTCGTAATGGGTGACTCTCTCGCTGATTGGCTGTGTGTGTGACCTCACAGGCCCTATGTAAGCCCACTGCAGGCAGCAACCGCCCTCTTTAACCTCGTGCTGTTCACCCTGGCTCCTAGCCTGGGTGGCCAAGCCAAGATGGGTAGCCGAAAGAGGTAAGGGTTTTGGTAGTGAACACATGGGTCTTCTGACCAGGTGTTCACTCGGGAACCAACAAGTCAAGGCATCAGTTAGGGCATTATATGAGTAGGTATAATAAAGGCTTTTAAGATTACACGTGGTTGTTCTTGAGTGCGCTACCGGTTGTTAAGCTATAGATTCAAGAGATTGTGGCCAGAGACCTTAGAAGGCCTCAGAGGAGGCGAGCCGGGTAGAGCTCACACTGCAAAGGACAGTGGTCAAAGGTACTCTGGTGGGTCTAGGACAGACTAGTAATTGTAACTGCCAGGAGAGCACGTTACAACTACTGATCAGAGAAATGAAAATTAAGACAACTCTGAGATACCACTACACACCTGTCAGATTGGCTAAGATGACAGGAACAAATAATGATGAATGTTGGAGGGGATGTGGGAAAACTGGGACGCTAATACATTGCTGGTGGAGTTGTTAAAGAATCCAGCCATTCTGGAGAGCAATTTGGAACTATGCCCAAAAAGTTATCAAACTGTGCATATCCTTTGATCCAGCATTGCTGCTATTGGGCTTATATCCCAAAGAAATACTAAGGAGGGGAAAGGGACCTGTATATGTCAAAATGTTTGTGGCAGCTCTTTTCATAGTGGCTAGAAACTGGAAGATGAATGGATATCCATCAATTGGAGAATGGTTGGGTAAATTATGGTAAATGAAGGTTATGGAGTATTATTGCTCTGTAAGAAATGACCAGCAGGAGGAATGCAGAGAGGCTTGGAGAGACTTACATCAACTGATGCTGAGTGAAATGAATAGAACTACAAGATTGCTGTACACTTCATTGTTGTATGAAGATGCATTCTGATGGAAGTGAATATCTTCAACATAAAGAAGATACAACTCACTTCCAGCTGATCAATTATGGCCAGAAACAACTACACCCAGAGAAGGAACACTGGGAAGTGAATGTAAATTGTTAGCACTACTGTCTATCTACTCAGGTTACTTATACCTTCGGAATCTAATACTTCATATGCAACAAGAAAATGGGATTTACACACATATATTGTATCTAGGTTATATTGTAACACATGAAAAATGTATGGGATTGCCTGTCATCAAGGGGAGGGAGTAGAGGGATGGAGGGAATCATTTGGAAAAATGAATACAAGGGATAATATTATTTAAAAAAAAATAGAAGAAGCTTTCATTATGAAGAAGAAATGAAAAGGTAACTGGTAATGAACTTTTTCTTTGCATAGACCTTTCTTTTTGTGTAACACATGATAAATCATTTCTAGCTTCTTACTAACCACCAGTTTATATAGAAAAAAACAAATAAAGACAGAAACAGAGATACAGAGCACTCCCTTGAAGCTCATTTGCTACCTTTTTTTTTAAACCAGATTCATTTCATTAGTATAGGGACATCCTTCTGCCCACATTAGACAATTACCTGGAGCACTGAGAGTTTTAAGTAACTCTCCCAGGGTCACATAGCCAACATAGATCAAAGTTAAAATCTTTCTGAATCAGAAATGGGATATCTATTATTTTTTTGATATAGTTTAAAATTAAAAGTGATTATGTTAACTGACTTTGTTCAAAACTAAAATGAAATGGTTTGAACAATAACTAATGAGTCACTGACTTCTTTTTTATTTAATTAAAAATATCACTGCTGGTCATAGGTAATTTGTAGAAAGTTTTACTCTTATTTTCTTTTAAAAGAAATATCTAAATTCTTTAAAATTAGAAAGTTTTATCATATTTTCTTCAAGTGAGGGAGTCTTTCTTCTGGCTGTTTTGGGGAGACAATAACCATTGATTGTACTTTTAAAATATCCTCAAAGGGATGACATCTCATTGACCTGTAATGACTTAGAATTCTCAGAATAATTTTAGAGAAACACAATAATAACTTTCTATTTTGTTTCTGTTTTTAAAACCCTAACTGCTTTTTAAAAGGAACTAATTAAAATATAACTTTCTCTGTGTCCATTACTGAATTATCTCGAGCCTATAAACCTCATCTTCAATATCTCTAACACTTTATCTACTCTACTAGATGCACTATTGGATAATGAATTCCGAAGTACTCATAAACAAAGTCAGAAACATCTCATTTACAGGTAATAAGGAATAAATGAAAATGTGAAAGCAAGAGCCTATGGCTATTTCTATTCTTCTGTTAAGTCTATCTGTCAGTTCATCCAAGTGGTTATTCCATTCATTCTAAATTAATAATCTCTGCCCATCTTTTTTGACTCTTGTGTATGCCCTTTCATAATTTGCCACAGGAATTAAACTAATATTTAATAAGCCTTTCTTATTTTCTTTTAACATCTTAACTTTACTATCAAATCATGTGAAGTATCCACTGGTTTTCTTTACTCCTGACATACTCATTTACCAAAAATCAGGAAAAAAAAATTCAAGGAAAGTACCTTAAATTGATGGACACATGGAAAGCAAGTAGCATGTAGAATTGACATTCTTTCCTCCATCTAGAAACACGTAATAATTTCTTTTCAGTTAACAACCAATAAAAGCCAGAAATAAAAATTTATAATTGAGAGACAACAGAACATTAATATTTTGGCACCCAACGTGGTGCGAGGACTTTTGCTTATCTTGACTCTGGCTGATTCTGAACCCTTCAGGGGGATAGCCCAGACTTGACATTTTGGCACCTGAACAGGGACAGAGACAATCCTAATTCCAGTGGAAAAGCCTCCAATCCAGATCACAGTGGGAAAGTCTCTATGACCCAGAAATAAGTGTGAGTAACAAGGAAACTTTGTTAAAGAGCTAAAGTAGAATTTCAGTGAAATTTTTAGGCAAATGTTTAGAGAACAGCCTTCTGTTTCTGATCAAGGAAAATGTTTAGAGAGCATTATCAAAGTTATGAAAAGCCAAGGATTGATTATAATTTTGGAGAGGGTTACTGAACTTTTAAAAATTGTGCAAGTCATATGTCCTTGTTTTTCTCTGGAAAAAGAATTGCATCTGAAGGAATGGAAATCAGTAGGAGAGGAATTTTGTCAATACTACAACAAAAATGGACCTAATTTAATTTCCAAAGACACACTTCAAACACAATATAATTCAACTGGCTTTAAGAAATTATTTAAGTTATAGAATAAAGAAAAAGAAAAAGGAGCAAGAGGGGGAGGTGCCAACTTAAGGAGGTGAAAAGGATGAATCAGATAACAATGGAGGTAAGTACAATTCTGAGCAACAGGAGCATTTCCCATCCCCTCAATTAACCCTTCAGGAGTGGAGGAAGAAGGAGGAGGGGAAGAGGCAGAAAAACAAACAGAATCGTCTGTTAAGCAGCCTATGACAAGTTTAGAAAAAGCATTGATTAAGGCTAAGAGAGAGGGACAGGATGTAAGTGATTTTATACATGCATATCCTGTGATTGAAGATATTGACTCAGTAGTTCAAAAAAAGAGAAAATATACTCCTTTAGATTTGAATAAAATCAAGGCTCTGAAAAAAGATTATGTTAAAATGCTACTAGAAAATTTGTCTTATGAAGTCCTAACCCCGAATGATTGGAAATCCATAGCAAGGACATGTCTAGAACCTGGACAAAACTTATTGTGGCTTTTGGAGTAACATGAATTATGTAGGATTCAAGTCAGATGCAACAGGGAAAAAAGTAGTTAACACATAATTCACTTTTGATCAATTATCTGGTAAAAGTCAGTATGGAGAGAATTCAGAATAGATTTATTATCCCATAGCAGTATATGAGCAAAATTTCTAAGGTTGCAATAAAAGCTTGGGGTTCCCTCCCCATACAGAAAGCTCAAGGGGAGGCTTTCACAAAAACAGAACAAGGTCCCAATGGACCTTTTGTGGATTTTGTGGGATGTTTGCAAATTGCTACCACAAGAGCTATTGGAGAGAATGCAGCTACAGAAATAATGACCAATCATCTGGCTATGGAGAATGACAATGAGGCTTGCAAAAGAATTATATGGGGACTAGACAAAGATGCTCCTTTAGAGGAGATCATAAGACACTGTGCTACAATGGGAACAAATACTTTTTACACCCAGACTTTGATGAACATGGAAAGACAGGGTCCCTCCTGGAAAGGGACTTTTAGAGAAATTTGTCTATGTTTTCAGTGTCGAAAAGTTGGACATCTAAGAGCTCAATGTAGATATGGAGATAGAGTGAGAAGACAGGGTGAGAGAAGACTTAAAACTCCATGTCCAAAATATCACAAGGGCTTCCACTGGGACTCTGAATGTAGATTGATCCAGGGAAATGAGAGGTGGATTCAGCTCCAAGATAGCAATCAAAAGATAGGGGAGGGCATGATGGCAACTGTGATTATACCCAAAGAAACTTTAGAAGGTCAGGATTTTGATTTGATCAACCAGAAGGAAAAGCAATCACGTGGCAGAAAGGGATTACTTGATCAGTCAGCCAAAAAGCAATCGGATAGCAGAAATGGATTACACTTGGGGAAATTACAGGCCTTTTAAACCAAGAGGGCAGTGTCCAGGGGAAACAGCTCCCATGTAATTGCCAGATGATGAGAAGAGATTTAGAAAGTGGCAAATAGGAGGAAATTAGATAGGTTAACTGCCTGGGAGAAAGGGTTTGCTTGTATTTTAACAGACAGAAGGAAACAGATGAAGAAGGAAACAGATGGGTGGCAACAAGCACCTGGAGAGAGACAGAAAAAAAGAAAAACCTCAAAAAAAAGGAGAAGATCTAAGAAACACCTGACACTGAAAGAGAATGGCTAATAAGGAGACACAAGATGAGACTATTGCAGGACTTTAAAACTTGCAGGAATTATCAGATTCCTGGCACATGAACTAGTGGACAATGGATTCCTTCTGAATTATTTCTAGGATTTATGGACATGTATAAATTCACAATTAATGATTATTTCATCATGTTATTTGTTGCATCACTTCTAGCATGTGTTATGTTACTATGTGTTTAAGTAATTTATGTAATTATGTGTAATATCTCCCCTATTGATGGATTTATGTATACCTGTTTCAAAGTCATGACCACCCTATGTTCTAAATCAAAAGAAAGGGGGAGATGTTAAATCCTTACTAGGTGGTAAGTTGGTACTTAACAATTCTTTAGCTCAAAATTCACACCTTTAATTCTCCTCTTTAAAAGGATTTTATACCTTTAGACTTCTTAAAGGAGTTTACACCTTTAAAAGGAGCTTGCTCATTGGTCTGTAAGAAGTTCCCAAAAGCCGATGCGAGTGCACACAAGCCCATGGGAGCACCTCTGGGACAATAAAAGGAGCCAACATTGAGTCTAGAGGGCAGTCTGAAAAGAGGCAGTCTGGAAGAAGTTAGAGTCTGGAAGGGTAAGTCTAGAGTGAGTCAAGGGAAGGACTTCCCAGAAGAACTTCAGGGAAGCTCGAGGAGATTCAGAGCCAGGATTCAGGAAGAAGGGGATTTGAGATTCTACCTTCATGCTGACTGGAGGCTTTGGATTCAGAGGAAGCTAGAAACTGAATCTGGCTGGAGAGATTCTGACAGGAAAAGATTCAAGTCTTTGAAATACAAAATATAGAATTAAAGCCAAGGCTGCCTCCCCAGAAGCTCCCCAAGAGATCTCCTCCCAGAGAAGGATTAAAGTTGAGAGACAACAAAACATTTACTGATTCATAGGTTTTCCTACCTTTATTGAAACTTACTTTTGGAGTGGCCCAGCCAAGATGGCGGAGAAGATACATGCAAATTTGTAAGCTCCCTTCTTCCCTCATTACCAATTAGTTAAATCAGCCTCAAAAATAATGTTGGACTAATAGAAACCACAAGGATTAGAAGCACAACATACCAGCTGAAGAGAATCTGAAGTCTCTACAGAAAAGGTCAGTTCCAAGTGGAGGAAGAAAAAAGGCAAGCACTGACAAAGCTAGGTGCTAGCACACTGTGCCGAATCGGGCTGCGGGGAATTCTGGGATCAGAGAAGCCACTGAGATAGAGGAATCTGACACAGGCTGTTAGCTCTTTTCTGCTTATAAAACAGCAGTTCAGAAGAGAAATCAAGCCACTTTAAAATAAAAAGCTAGATCCTAGAACCACTGCAATCCGGAAGTGACCTAACATAACTCGACACAGCTGTGAAGACACTTTTTGCTGTCTGGGGCTTCACCTTGGGGTAGTTAAGAGCTTGAACAGTGGGGACACAGACTGAGGCAACATCTAATCCACATAGGGCCAGGCTTGACCTGAAGGTGGGGAACTCTAGCAGGTAGGAATTCCCAGAGAAGCTGAACTCCCAGAGAAGTGGAACCCTTGAAGTAGGGACCACAATTTCAGGGCAGACACTTCCAGTTTGAGCACAGGGGCTTTTCACATCAGCTGCTGATATCCACGCCCCATGGAACGTATTGGCCCGGCTTTGTGTTCCTTTTACTGTTCAGCCTTAAACCTCAGGGAAGTCTCCAGGACACACAGCGGGGTCCTTCACTGGACAACCCTCACAGCGCAGCATTACCACCTCTGAGGCATTTCCAGGGAGAGGGGAAGGTCTCCAAGAGCTATCTCCTAGCTCAGGCACAGGAACCCCTGCATCCATCCGGTCTTCAAGGAAACTGGTAAATAAGTAAATAAATAAACTTCTTACCCCAAGGGCAGACCCCAAAAGATTTTTAACAGTGAGTAAACAGCTGAAGAGAACTATTGATTCCTTCTACAGAGTGAAAGAGCGGGTATCCAACCACAAGGAAGTTAACAGAAGAGAGTCAGCAGATAACACTCTAAAGGAGAATGATACCTGCCTCCCATCATATTACTCTCTCCTAGAAGAGACTATTAAAAAGTTGAGAGTTTGAAGAAAAATGGGAAAAGAAAAGAGAACCTTTGATAGAGAATAACAATGTCCTCAAATTTGATTTGGAAAAAATAAAGAATTCAGAGGAGATTCAGGGAAACAAAATTTGTGAATTAGAAAAGGTTAAAAAATCACAGGAAAATAGGATTTCTGAATTGGAAAAAGAAAATAACTCTCTAAAAAATTAGTGAAATGGAAAAAATTCAATGGAGCAAAATAATTCATTTAAAAACTCAATTGGGCATATACAAAAAAGAACTAAAAATGTGAATGAAGAAAATAACTCATTGAAAATCAGGACGGAACAAATACAAATGAATGATTCATTGAGAACCTAAGAATCAGTCAAAAACAAAACAAAACAAAAAAAAAAAATGAAAAGCTGGAGAATAATGTCAAATACTTACTGGGAAAATCTATAGACCTGGAAAATAGATCTAGGAGAGATAATCTGAGAATCATTGGACTTCCTGAAAACTATGATAAAAAAAAACAAAAAAAAACTAGATTCTATTTTACAGGAAATCATCAATGAGAACTGTCCAGGGATAATAGAAACAGAAGAGAAAATAGGCATTGAAAGAATTTATCAAACACCTTATGAAAAAGACCCTAAAAAAAAAGAACTCCACAAAATATTGGGTCTAAGCTGCAGAACTACCAAACAAAGGAAAAAATATTGCAAGCAGCTAGAAAAAAAGCAATTCAGATATCAAGGGGCCACAATAAGGGTTACTCAAGATCTGGCAGCCTCCACGTTAAAAGATCAAAGGGCCTGGAAACTGATATTCCGAAGGGCAAAAGATCAAGGATTGCAACCAAGAATAAACTACCCAGCTAAGTTTAGCATTTTCTTCCATGGAAGAAGATGGTCATTGAATGAAACAGAGGAATTCCATTTGTTTCTAAGGAAAAAAAAAATCAGACTTAAATAAAAAAATTTGATCTACATCCACAAGATGGAAGAGAAACAGAAAAAGGTAAAAAGAACTCTTGAGAACTGTATCTTTGTTGTGGATATATAGAAAGTCTGCATGGATAATTTGATTTTACTGATATAAAAAGGGGTAATAGTAAAGGGAAGGGGGTAGTATCAGAAAAAGGGGAAGGAGAGATAAAAAGAGTGAAACTACATCCCAGGAAGAGGCATAGAAACTATACCATTGTGTGAATTGTGAATCTTACTCTCATTAGAAAAGGCTCAACGAGTAAATAATTCACATATTTGTTTGTCATTGAATTCTCTCTCACCTCATTAAAAGGGGGGAGAGGAAAAGGGAAAAGGAAAAGGAGAATAAGGGAAAGGACTTGGAGGGAAAGGGGAGGGATACTAAAAAAGGGAGGGCTGCATGTCACAAGTGGGGTCTACAAATTAAATATTTGGGAAGAGGTTCAGGGGGGTCAAGGGAAAAAAGCATAATCTGGGGATAATATGATGGCAGGAAATACAGAATTAGTAATTTTAACTGTAAATGTGAATGGGATGAACTCTCCCATCTAACGGAGACCTATAGCAGACTAGATTAAAAGTCAGAACCCTACAATATATTATTTACAGGAAACACACTTAAAGCAGGGATATACAAAAAGAGGAAGGTAAAAGGCTGGAGAATCTATTATGCTTCAGGTAAAGCCAAAAAAGCAGTTGTAGACATCCTTATCTCAGATCAAGCAAAAGCAGAAGTTGATCTAATTAAAAGAGATATGGACGGAAACAATAATCTGCTAAAAGGTAGCATAAACAATGAAGCCATATCAATACTAAACATATATGCACCAAGTTGTATAGCATATAACGTCCCAAAGGAAAATTTAAGAGAGTTGCAAGAAGAAATAGACAGTAAAACCATAATAGTGGGAGATCTCAACCTTGCACTCTCAGATTTAGGCAAATCAAGCCACAAAACAAATAAGAAAGAAATTTTAAAATGTAAATAGAACATTAGAACAACTAGGTATGATAGACCTTTGGAGAAAACTCAATGGTGATAGAAAGGAATATACTTTCTTCTCAGCAGTTCATGGAAAATATACAAAAATTGACCATATATTAGGACATAAAGATCTCAAAATTAAATGCAGGAAGGCAGAAATAGTAAATGGCTTCTTCTCAGATTACAATGCAATAAAAACTACATTCAATAAGAAGTTAGGGGTTAATAGACCAAAAATTAATTGGAAACTAAATAATATCATCTTAACAAATGACTTGGTGAAAAAGCAATTTATAGAAACAATTAACAATTTCACCCAAGATAATGACAATGATGAGACATCATACCAAAATCTGTGGGATGCAGCTAAAGCAGTAATAAGGGGAAATTTTCTATCTTTAGAGGCTTATTTGAACAAAATAGAGAAAGAGAAGATTAATGAATTGGGCCTGCAACTTAAAAAGCTATAAAAAGACCAAATTAAAATCCCCAACCAAAAATCAAACTTGAAATAAAAAAAAATTATGAGGAGAAATCAATAATATTTAAAGTAAAAAAAAAACTAATGAATTAATAAATAAAACAAAGAGTTGGTTTTATGAAAAAGCCAATAAAATAGATAAACCTTTGGTAAATCTGATCAGAAAAAGGAAAGAGGAAAATCAAATTGTTAGTCTTACAAATGGAAAGGGGAATCTTTCCACCAATGAAGAGGAAATTAGAGAAATAATAAGGAGTTACTTTGCCCAATTTTATGCCAATAAATTGGATAACTTAAGTGAAATGGATGACTTTCTCCAAAAATATAGGCTTCCAAGATTAACAGAGGAGGAGATAAATTGCTTAAAGAGTCCCATTTCAGTAAAAGAAAAAGAACAAGCTATTAATCAGCTCCCCAGGAAAAAATCCCCAGGACCAGATGGATTTACATGTGAATTCTACCAAACATTTAAATAACAACTACCAGCAATGTTATATAAACTATTTGAAAAAATAGAGATTGAAGGAGTCCTGCCAAACTCCTTTTATGACACAGACATGGTACTGATACCTAAACCAGGTACATCGAAAACTGAAAAAGAAAACTATAGACCAATCTCCTTAATGAATATTGATGCTAAAATCTTAAATAAGATATTAGCAAAAAGGCTTCAGAAAATCATCGCCAGGATAATACATTATGATCAAATAGGATTTATACCAGGAATGCAGGGCTGGTTTAATATTAGGAAAACTATTAGTATAATTGACCATATTAATAATCAAATTAATAAAAGCCATATGATCATTTCAATAGATGCAGAAAAAGTATTTGATAACATCCAACATCCATTCCTACTAAAAACGCTTGAGAGTATAGGAATAAATGGACTATTCCTTAGAATAATCAGGAGCATATATTTACTACCCTCAGTAAGCATAATATGCAATAGAGATAAACTGGAACCTTTCCCAGTAAGATCAGGAGTGAAACAAGTTTGCCCACTATCATCATTACTATTCAATATAGTACTAGAAATGCTAATCTCAGCAATAAAAGTCTAGAAAGAGATTAATGGAATAAGAGTAGGTAATGAGGAAATCCAACTGTCACTTTTTGCAGATGATATGATGGTATACTTAGAAAAGCCCAGAGATTCTAATAAAAAGTTATTAGAAATAATTCACAACTTTAGCAAAGTTGCTGGATACAAAATAAATCCACATAAATCCTCAGCATTTTTATACATCATTAGCAAAATGCAACAGAAAGAGATACAAAGAGAAATTTCGTTCCAAACAAATGTTGAGAGTATAAAATATTTGGGATTCCATCTACCAAAGAAAAGTCAGGAATTATATGAGCAAAATTACGAAACACTTGCCACAAAAATAAAGTCAGATTTAAATAATTGGAAAGACATCCAGTGCTACTGGATAGGCTGAGCGAATATAATAAAGATGACAATACTCCCCAAAGTAATCTATTTATTTATTGCTATACCAATCAGACTCCCAAGAAACTATATTAGTGCCCTAGAAAAAATAACAACAAAGTTCATAGGGAAAAATAAAATGTTGAGAATTTCAAGGGAATCAATGAAAAAAAAATCACTTGAAGGTGGTCTAGGTATACCTGATCTGAACCTATATTAACAAAGCAGCAGTCACCAAAACCATTTGGTATTGGCTAAGAATTAGACTGGTCGATCAGTGGAACAGATTAGGTACAAAGGACAAAAAAGGGTACAACTATAGCAATCTAGGGTTTCATAAACCCAAAGATACCAACATTAGGGATAAAAATGCATTATTTGAAAAAAACTATTGGGAAAACTGGAAATTAGTATGCCACAATTTACATATGGACCCACACTTAAAACCATATACCAAGATAAGATGGAAATGGGTTCATCATTTAGGCATAAAGAATGAGATCATAAATAGATTAGAGGAACAAAGGATAGTCTACCTCTCAGACCTGTGCAGGAGGAAGGAATTTATGACTAGAGAAGAACTAGAGATCATTATTGATCACAAAATAGAAGATTTTGATTACATCAAACTAAAATGTTTCTGTACAAACAATACTTATTCAAACAAGATTGGAAAGGAAGTAACAAAATGGAAAGATATTTTTATAGTTAAAGGTTCTGACAAAGGTCTCATTTCTAAAATACACAGAGATTTGATCCTAATTTATAAGAAATCAAACCATTCTCCAATTGATAAATGGTCAAAAGATATGAACAGACAATTCTCAGATAATTAAATTGAAACTATATCCACTCATATGAAAGAGTGTTCCAAATCACTACTGATCAGAGAAATGCAAATTAAGACAACTCTGAGATATCACTACACACCTGCCAGATTGGCTAAAATGACAGGAACAAATAATGATGAATGTTGGAGGGGATGTGGGAAAACTGGGCCACTAATACATTGTTGGTGGAGTTGTGAAAAAATCCTGTCATTTTGGAGAGCAATCTGGAACTATTCCCAAAATGTTATCAAACTATGCATACTTTTTGATCCAGCAGTGCTACTACTGGGCTTATATCCCAAAGAAATACTAAAGAAGGGAAAGGGACCTGTATGTGCCAAAATGTTTGTAGCAGCTCTTTTCGTAGTGGCTAGAAACTGGATGATTAATGGATGTCCATCAATTGGAGAATGGTTGGGTAAATTATGGTTTATGAAGGCTATGGAATATTATTGCTCTGTAAGAAATGACCAGCAGGAGGAACACAGAGAGGCTTGGAGAGACTTGCATGAACTGATGCTGAGTGAAATGAGCAGAACCAGGAGATTACTATATACTTCAGCAACAATATTATATGAAGATGTATTCTGATGGAAGTGGATATCTTCAACATAAAGAAGATCCAACTCACTTCTAGCTGATCAATGATGGACAGAAAGAACTACACCCAGAGAAGGAATACTGGGAATTGAATGTAAAATTAGGACTACTGTCTATCTATCCAGGTTAATTATACCTTCGGAATCCATTACTTAACTTGCAACAAGAAAATTGGATTTACACACATATATTATATCTGGGTTATACTGTAACACATGTAAAATTTATGAGATTGCCTGTCATCTAGAGGAGGCAGTAGAGGGAGGGAGGGGAAAATCTGGAAAAATGAATACAAGGGATGATGTTATAAAAAAAATTACTCATGCATATATACTGTCAAAAATATATAATTATGAAATTAATATAAAAAAAAAAAGAAATTTACTTTTGCCTAGAATTTTCTCATTCATCTGATGATCTGGTTTCATGATTTAGTACAACCCTATTTATTGTCATCTCATGCTATTATGCCTAGAAACTAGCTTCCCAAAGGTCCCAATTTGGATTAGTAGTGAGTCACTCTTCCTCTATCAAGTGTGTTACTGTATATACACATACTGTATGTACATATACAGGGTATTACATTTTTCTGTAACATATTATATAATCTATGCAAGATATGCTTTATAACACCATATATAATATATTACTCTTTAGTATATATAATAAATGTGTATGTGTGCACATTAAGCATTATATATAGCATATATGATACATTTTATGTTCATATGTTCAGTATTTTACACAGTAAAAGTAGATGCAATGTGTTATTGCAAATAATATATACATATATATATATATATATATATATATAGGCATGCAGATGCATGTGTAATAAAAGTTGAATTATATATATACATATTAAATATTATACCATGTATAATACTTATCCATTATTACATATTTTGTCTAACTTCATATATAAAATCATATAATTTTATAGATGTAATGTGATACAATGCATTTCATTATATAGAATATATAATTTTATCCATTATATTTCTTTTACATTTTTAAAATTAATTTTATAATTATCATTTTTTTGATAGCACATATGCATGTGTAATTTTTTGCAACATTATCTGTTGTACTCACTTCTATTCCGAATTTTCCCTCCTTCTCTCCACTCTTCCCCTAGATGGCAGGCAGTCACATGCATGTTAAATGTGTTATAGTATAACCTAGATACAAAATATGTGTGCATATTTTCTTGTTGCACAGGAAGAACTTGATTCAGAAGATAAAAATAACCTAGGAAGAAAAACAAAAATGCAAACAGTTTACACTCATTTCCCAGTGTTCCTTCTCTGGGTGTAGTTGATTCTGTCCATCAATTAGAATTGAATTAGAGCTTTTCTTTGTCAAAGATATCCACTTCCATCAGAATACATCCTCATACAGTATTTTTGTTGAAGTATATAATGAGATAGTGATTTTGCTCATTTTACTCAGCATCAGTACATGTAAATTTTTCCACATCTCTTTGTATTCATCCTGCACGTCATTTCTTACAGAACAATAATATTCCATAACATTAATATACCATAATTTAGCTATACTCCAGTTGATGGGCATCCATTCATTTTCCATTTTCTAGCCACTGCAAAAAGGGTTGCCACAAACATTTTGACACATAGAGGTCTCTTTCCCTTCTTTAGTATTTCTTTGTGATATAAGCTCAGTAATAGCACTGTTGGATCAAAGGGTATGCACAGTTTGATAAAATTTTGGACATAATTCCAGATTGCTCTCCAGAATGGTTGGATTCTTTCACAACTCCACCAACAATGCATCAGTGTCCCAATTTTCCCACATTCCCTCCAACGTTCATCAGAAAATCAATAGATCTCCCAACTACCAAACTCCACCTTTCATACTCCCAGAGCTTATTAAAGACTTAATCTGTCCAAGAATTGAGATGTCATTCTTTTTATCCCCTAAAGCTTGCATAGAATTTGGAATTAACCACATACCCCAGCCTAAGTCATATATACTCTCCTTTAGGAAAAAAGATATGTGGAAGATTTGGATTATTAGATTTGATCCAAGCACAGCTTCAATTGGGATGTTTTGAAAGGAAAAAAGATAAAAAAATATTATGAAATAAAGATTTATATATTTAATAGTTATTTTTTTTGTTCTTTGATGATGGATTAAAATGCAGGATATTTTTAGCTGTTTGTTTTTTAAATGATTAGCATTATATTTAGAATTATTATATAATTATTAGAGGAAGAACCTTTCAAACAATTTGATGTTTAAATACTATTTTTCAACATATCTAAAAGGCCATGTAGTTTGTGCTTAGAGCATTGGACACAGAAATAGGAAAGGCTAGTATTTAATTTCTGCTTCTGATACTTATTAGCTCTGTAATCATCAGCTTATTTTCAAACCTCTCAGTATCATTTTCTTCATTTAATAAATGGAAATAATAACCACTATGGCATTTATTCATTGGGCTGGTATGAAACTCATGTGATATGATACACATATAACTCAGGGGAGGGAATACACTTACTAAATAGGCACTGTAGCCCATAGCCACTGCATCTGACATCTCCATCACCTTTCTCTTTGTCTAGATTGGCTGATTACCTAATATTCCTTTACATGAGCAGGTCTATATAGACCAACTCTTTCTCTAAAGTGGGATGTAGCCACAACTCAGCAAAATCTCCAAATTATTCCTAGGTGTGTGTATATATATATATATATATATATATATATATATATATATATATATATATATACATATGGAGAATGTATATGTAAGGTGAGAAGTAGGTTACTATTACTTCTATGGCTCCTAAACCACTGATTTCTGTTTTTTTCACACAGAAATAATCAGACTGACCCCACTGATTCAGATGTAAAGCATTTATTCAATAATAAAAATAAATTAAACCAATGACAACAATAATATTTACTTACACAGGAGAAAGAAGGATTAAATGAACACATGAAAATTCATCAGGACTTTCATGAAATCCAACTTTTAAGTGCAGATAAAGACAAATCTGTGATCTAACATTCACATATTATACTTCTAGATGTCTTTTTTATTTGTGTGTTTTTGTGGATGTGTGTGTGGGGGGGTAAGTGTAAAAGTAAAAGAAATTATACTTGATTATGTTCAGGGACAATATTCATGATAATCTAGAAAAGTTTTGTGATTGAATCTTGAGCCTCAACAAGGTAGTGAGATGGTCACACGAACAGTATTGTTGCCTGAATGCTAGGATGACTAATATCAACTTTTCTATTGTGTATCCAATAATAACACATGGTCTGTTTTCTAAATGCTTGCAAATTGGGAGATAGACTGGTACATAGGAAAGGTTCCTGGCTCTTATTTCACAGGGATTAAATTCCCATCTCTGAATGTTTATTACTATTTTAATGTTGGACAAGTGATATAATTGTATCTAGGTCACATTGTTTTCCTATGTAAAAAGAAGGAATTGGATTAGTCTCTGAAATCCCATTTGTACTCTATGATATTAGATAATTTTTATTTTAAAAAGTTTTAAGTAACTATCCTACTGTAATCAAAATTTTCTTTTTATTTCTTTTAGAAAACAAATTTGCTAACCATTATTACTTCAATTTTTAAAGTAACTTTTAATTTTTTGAATATATTTTGTAATCTATTATAAGGACTAAGGAAAAGGGGTATTATAAGCTGATTTTGATAAGCATGTATTCCTTTAAAAAAGTTATTTATTTTATACCTGAAAATGGAAGTAGTTGGACTGAGAATATTGGATATGGCCTGATAGCTGAAGAGAACAACATTGCTGAATTGACAGTAGCCCTTGGAACTTTTGAGAATGTTATTTAAATGGAAAAATGTCAAGTTCAAGATAAATTCAAAGTTTTCATAAAGCTTTAAAATAATGTTGAATGTTAAGTGAATTCCATTCTTAGAGACTGTTTGATAGACCAAAACACTTGGGAAATAGTATCCAATTTCCCTATGATACAGTGAAAAGAGCACTGAATGAGGAGTGAGAAGACCAGTGTTTTTTGTCTCCACTCCATCATAAATTATTTATTTTAAATAAATTGCTCAAAAAGTTATATTTCATGACTACTACTATTATCATAAAATATATACCTTGTAAAATATTTATTTGTACAAAGTATTCTACTAAGAACATGAAAGAAAGAGCTATTTTGACACTACTGATCCCAAATAAATTTATAATCCATGAAAAATTACACTAAAATGAACTCATACACAAATTCAGTGGTATGAAATATCATTAAGCAAAACTTGAAAAAGCAGAAAATGATTATAGCAAACATTAAATATTGGGCAATAGTTAAATTCCAATAGACTTGTGATGGAAAGAGCCTTCCACATCCAGAGAGAGAGCTATGGAGAGTGAATTTGGATCAAAACAGAATATTTTCAACCTTTTTATTGTTTTCTTGTTTTTCTTTTCTTTCTTATTTATTCCCCTTTTGATCTGACTTTTCTTGCACAGCATGAAAAATATGGGAATATGTGTAGAAGAACTGCATATAGTTAACATATAAGAAAGTGCATGCTACCTAAAGGATGAGAAGGGAGAAAGGGAGGAAAAAATGGAACACAAGTTTTGTAATGGTAAATGTTGTAAATGAACTTTGCACATAGTTGGAAAAATAGAATACTATTAACTATAAAAAGAAAGGGTGAATAATCTAAACTAATCACTGATAATTTTTTAAATAAACTTTATCATTGCCTAGTAAAGACTTTCATAAACATAATGTTGATACTCATCTATGAAGAAGAGAACAAAAAAACAACCAAAATACTTGTAAGGATATATATTTTAGTTGATTGATATAAAATTTCCCCAAAATATAAAATAATTTAACATTTTAAAAAATACATTCCTCTTTTTTTTCAAAAGTTGTTGTTGCTGTTGTTGTTGTTTTTTAAACAATGAATTTGGTTAAGTAAATACATTTGTGAGATTGGTTGAAAGAAAACTCCTTCAGAGGAGTTTTATGTTGTTGGCCTCTGGAAAAACAACTTAGATTCCTTTTGATTAAGCAATATGCTTAATGATCTTCTGAATTCTTTTTCAACCTTGCTGAAAGCAGTTTAGACTTAAACTGTAAATATCATGAAAGTTCACATGTTCTTTTACCCAACAATAACAAAAGAAGACATATATTCCTAAAGTTATCAATGGAGGAAAAAACACATATATAGAAAATATTTTAGTAATTTTTATGGCTAAAAACTGAAAATTGAAAGAATTCCTATTTATTGGATTGACAACATCATAACAAAAGCTATGAAAGATTTGAAAGACCAACAATTGCAAGGACAAACTATGATTCCAGAAGATCAAATAAGATCAAAGATCAAAATCCAGAAGCACATTAACTTCCTGCATTTTTCATATTAAATTCATAAACTCAATGAGATAAATTTTTGGACATGATCAATTATAATGTGCTTTGATTGCTTATGTACTAAAAAATTATCTTGATTATTGCTGCTGCTGTTGCTCCTGCTGCTACTGACATTGGTGCTGTTGCTGTTTTCATTGTTGTTATTCTGCTTCTTGTTATTTTTTTTCTTATTATTATTCTTTTCTCCTCCTCCTCCACTTCTTTCTTTTCCTTTTTCCACTTTTCCTCTTTCTACTTCTTTTTTCTCCCCCTCTTTTCCTTATTTTCTTGCTTCTCTTCCTCCCTTCTTTTTTCTGTGTTTTTATTCAATGGAAGAAAATGAAACAGAGAAAAAAATGCTTTTAAATTGAAAAAAATATAATTCTCCTATTGATAAAAGGTCAAATGATGTGAATCCACAATTTTCAGATTAAGAAATTGAAGCCATTTCTAATTATATGAAGTGTTCTAAATTACTATTGATGAGATAAATTCAAATTAAGACAGCTCTGACATACCATTGCAGACTAGCCAAGATGATAGGAAAAGATAATGACGAATGTTGGAGGGGATGTGGGAAAACTGGGATATTGATATATTGTTGGTGGAATTGTGAAGTGATCCAAAGATTCTGAAGAGTACTTTGGAATTATGCCCAAAGAGTTATCAAAAAATAAAAAGCTAATATATTGAAAAAAAATGAATTCAACAAAGTAGATCAATAGAATGTCCCTTGTTATACTTCTATACACATTATTTGTAATAGCTATTGGTTCTAATTCCATAAAGAGAGAAAACATACTTTCTGTGAGACAAGGTAAAAAAAAAATTCTAAAATATGCCTTTGATTTTCTTACTTCCATTGAAAGAATTTGGGTATAGTTTTAAAATCCTCTGTGATGTGAAGTTAATTAATAACAACCTCAGTCCCACCTACACCCTCATAATATAAACATGAACAGTTTTTATACTTTGAAAACTTTGACTCAACGTTTTCACCAAATTATACCTATATAATTTATAGAGTCTGAGTTAACAGATAAATTTAAGTTTAAGTTTTTTGGACATATTGAGTACTAACCTATCTCTTTACCAAGATTTTCCCCCAAGATATTTGTCAGGTCTTTGAGTTCTAGTGATGAGCCCTTCAAGCATTGTAATCTATTCCAGAATCTGAATACAAATTAAAATGCTTTGGATTTAACCTATTGAATCTCCTCTATAAAACTGTTAATTGGCAAGGTGGAGGGTGGGGAGGACAACTGTATAATAAGCATCCTGATTCTGTGCTATTTTATATATTATACTCTTTCTGTGTACTTTTTGAGAATCAGAGAATGCATGCAAATACATATGTTGATTAATTTACTTTGGATTTTCTTTGGAAAATGACAACTGAGAAATGGAAGAAACTAATGTAACACAACAAAATGCATTATTTATGAAACTAACTGTGGCTTTAAGGAATATTTTGAAAATATTGGCAACCATTTAGAAAAGACAAATACAATCTTGCTATATTATGAGTTAGATTCATTTAATTTATGCTTTGAAATATTTCAGCAAAGCAAATGAATGTATACAAGTTTAAACCATTATTAGTTTACTTTATGACTGAATTATATGGTGTCCTGTCTTCATTCTTAACCAATACTTTAGATTCACCAATGGAATCTATCCTAGCTAGTAGTTATATTCCATAACTGTTAGGTTCTTACTAAGTGCTAATGAGATAATGAGATATTAGGTTCTTATTAAGTGCTAAGTCTGTACTTGACAATTCTCTAGTTCTGGCCATGACTGGGAATTTTACTTGTGAATTTCTGGGGAAGAGCTTGCATGCTTAGGAGGAGCTTCTGGAGACAACAGCACATTACAAATTGGCATCCACAATGTGGAGCAAGGACTTTTGCTTATCCTGACAAGGACTTATTCTGAGCCCTTCAGAGGAGCTAGACCAGACCATGGCAATTTGGCGCCCGAACAGGGACATGACACAATCCTGATTTCAGTGGAAAAGCCTCCGATCCAGATCTCAGTCTCTCTGACCCACAACCGTGAGTAACAAGGAAACTTTGTTAAAGATTAAGTGAGAGTTCTAATAGATAAATAAGGAACTTAACTTGTTAAGGGCTAAACTAGCAATCTCTTATAGTGAAATGGGGCAAACACCTTCTGTTCAAGGAAAATGTTTAGAGAGCATCATCAAGGTTATGAAAAGCCAAGGATTGATTATAATTTTGGAGGATATTACAGAACTGTGAAGGTTATATGTCCTTGTTTTTCTCTGGAAGAAGAATTGGATCCAGATGAATGGTAATTAGTAGGAAAGCAATTAGGAGAACACTACAATTGCCCTTGTGACATGTTGCCCTTTGGTTCCGGACCAAACTCAATTTCCAAAGATATACTTCATACCTACAATTTAATCCAAATGGCTTTAAAAAATGTTATTCAAAAGGAAGAGAAGAAGGAGAAAAATGGGGAAGTGTCAAGTAAACGAGGTGAAAAGGATGAATCAGATAACAATGAAGTTAAGTACAATTCTGAGCAACAGGAGCATTTCCCATCTCCTCCCTCAATTAGCCCTTCAGGGGTGGAGCAAGAAGGAGGAGAGTAAGAGGCAGAAACGGAAACAGTATCGCCTGTGAAGCAGCCTAAGCCTATGACAAGATTAGAAAAAGCATTGGTTAAAGCTAAGAGAGAAGGACAGGATATAAGTGATTTTATACATGCATATCCTGTGATTGAAGATATTGACTCTGCAGGTCAAAAAAGGAGAAGATATGCACCTTTAGATTTGAATAAAATTAAAGATTTTAAAAAAGGTTGTACCCTTTATGGGGCTACATCAGCTTATGTTAAAATGTTACTAGATGGTTTCTCTTATGAAGTCCTAACCCCAAATGATTGGAAATCCTTAGCAAGCACATGCCTACAACCTGGAGAAAATTTGTTATGGCTTGCAGAGTTTCATGAATTATGTAAAATCCAAGTCAGATGCAATTTGGAAATAGGAGTTAACACAAAATTCACTTTTGAGCACTTAGCTGGTGAAGGTCGGTATGGAGAGAATTCATAACCGATTAATTATACCATGACAATATATGAGCAAATTGCTAAGGCTGCAATAAAAGTTTGGGGTGTCCTTCCTGGACAGAAAGATCAGGAAGAGGTTTTTCACTAAAGTAAAGCAAGGTCTCAATGAACCTTTTTTAGATTTTGTGGGACATTTGCAAACTGCTGTCAAAAGAACTATTAGAGAAAATGCAGCTACAGAAATAATGACCAGATATCTGGCTAAGGAAAATGCCAATGAGATTTTCAAAAGAATTATATGGGGATTAGACAAAGATGCTCCTTTAGAGGAGATGATAAGACACTGTGCTACAGTGAGAACAAATGCTTTTTACACCCACACTATGATGAACGTGGAAAGGCAGGGTCCCTCCTGGCAAGGGACTTCTAGAGAAACTCGATGATGTTTCCAATGCAGAAAAATTGGACATCTAAGAGCTCAGTGTAGGTATGGAAATACAGTGAGAAGACAGGGTGAGAGAAGACCTAAAACTCCATGTCCAAAATGTCACAAGGGTCTCCACTGGGCCTCCAAATGTAGATTGACCCAGGGAAATGTGAGGCAGGGCCCAGCTTCAGCCACCCAAGTGGGGCATGATGGCAGCCCAGGTTACATCCAGAGAATTTTAAGACATGATCAATCAGCCAAAAGGCAATCAGATGGAAGAAAGGGATTGAAATTAAGAAAAATAAAGTTGTGTGCAGTAGAAACTACTGAGATACTCCCTGGAGAAGTGAAATCTGTTTCTGTTGAGCCTATGGATCCTTTGCCTCCAGGCACAGTAGGCTTGACCATTTCACCTTCTGAGAGTGCCTACAAAACAGTGTCCATCCATACACTGATGTGGGAAACTGGAGAACGTGTAGCTAATATCCCAGTCACTAACACAGGTAGTCAAGGTGTGATTTATCAACCAGGAGAAGTAGTAGAATCAGGATTATTGTTATGTGCCCCTAATTAGGAACCTGGTGATAGTCGCCTAGATTCCGACTCCAATGAACAAAATCCAGGAATATATTGGACAGTAGCTGTGACAGCTGACTGACCTATGCTTACTATTTATATAAATGGAATACAATTTCAAGGATTGGTAGACACGGGTGCAGATCATGCAGTTATTAGAGATGCCAATTGGTCCAGTCACTGGCCAAAGATTAAGGCAGACACCTACATGTCTGGGGTAGGAGGATCAATAGCTGCAGAAGTTAGTGCTAGGCCTTTGAGATGGATATTTGAAGGTTAAACAGGAGTTTTTACTCCTTTTGTGGTTGAAAAAATCCCCATCAATCTGTGGGGAAGAGACATTTTACAGCAGATAGGATTACAAATAAACACTTTGGCTTTTTAGGCAGGGCTGCTGTTGAAGGCCTACCTGCACTTTCACCGCTTCCTATTAGTGGAAGACTGATTCACTAGTGAGGGTAGAACAGTGGCCCTTAAGAAGTGATAAAATTCAGGCCTTATTAGACATAGTGAACAGACAAATTGACCAAGGACACTTGCCGCCTTCTCTAAGTCCTTGGAATCCCTCAGTATTTGTGGTGAAAAAGAAACTGATCTAAGGAGAGTAAATGAATAGATGGAAACTATGGGAACTCTTCATCCTGCACTTCCATCTCCTACTCAGTTGCCAAGAGAATGGCCTCTATCTGTTATAGACATTAAGGATTGTTTCTATTCTATCCCTCTAGATAAGGAGGATATGAAAAGATTTGCTTTTTCAGTGCCTAGTGTTAATTTGGCTGAGCCTTATAAAAGACAGTTTTGTTACAGGGAATGAACAACAGCCCTACTATGTGCCAAATGTATGTTCCTGCTGCTCTTGCTCCAGTAAGAACAGCCTTTCCAAAAGTAATATTGTTACAGTATATGGATGATATTTTGGGATGTACACCTGAGGAACAAATGTTAGAAGCATCTCTACAAAAGACCATGGAAACACTAAAGTACTACAAACTGCATATAGCTACAGAAAAAATTCAAAGACATGCTCCTTTTCAATATTTAGGATATGAAGTATATCCTAAGACACTCACAGTACAAAAGCTTTCTTTAGGAATAGAGAAGTTGAACACCTTAAATGAACACCTTAAATTCCAAAAATTAATAGGAGATATCCAATGGATGCATCCAGTGTTAGGCTTAACTACCAATCAACTACAACCTCTATATGACATTTTAAGGGGAGACAGTGCTTTAAATTCACCACGCCCGAGCTTACAAAAGAAGCACAAGAGGCTTTGAGAGAAGTTGAACTGGCTTTATCCAATGTGGTTGAAAGAGTCACTCAATAACCCTTGGAAATATCAGTTTTTGCTACAAAAGAGGCACCCACATCAGTCCTTCATCAAGGAGACAGAGTGATTGACTGGGTGAACCTCCCAGCACAACCAGAACAAAGCCTTACTCCTTACCCAGTGCTTATGGCTAGGATTTTATTAAAGGTTATTAAGAGAGTAATACAATTATATGGAATAAGTCCTGAAAAAATATACACATTCTATACAAATGCACAAATTAATGTATGCTATGAGACCATCCCAAAATGGCAAATTTTATTGGCCATCACTGCAAATTTTGCACATGGATCTCCATTAAAGATAACCCGCCTACTACATAATTGGCAATGGATTTTTGAATAAAAGGTTTCTAAGGTTCCTTTTAAAGGACCAACAATCTTCACAGACACTTCCAAAGAAAATATTTGTGCTGTATACTCTCATGATTTAACCATAAAGAGAGTAGTCAGGACTCCTTTTCAGTACACTCAACAGAATGAATTATTTGCTATCATGCTAGCTCTTACTTATTACCCAGGAGACGTAAATATAATTACTGATTCAGCCTATCCAGTAGGTGTAGTACAAAGAATTGCCACAGCCCAAATAAAATTTGCAGCCTCTAATATTTATCAGCTCTTTAAGGAACTTCAAGAGCAAGTGAGAAAATATCCAGGCAAGATTTATATCTTGCATGTCCACTCACTAGTGGACTTCCAGGTCCTATTTTTGATGGAAATTCAAAGGCAGATAGCCTTCTAACCATGTTAGCCAGTAGTCCTTTATTTCAGGAAGCACAAGAATCTCATTCTAAATATCATCAGGCTGCTCGAGCTTTACATTTACAATTTGGAATCACAAGAGAGGAAGCTAGGAGCAGAGTAAAAAGCTGTACAGCTTGTCTTCCTTTCCACACTCCTACACTCCCTCCAGGGAAGAATCCTCGTGGTTTGAGACTCAATGAAATCTGAGAAATGGATGTAACCCACTATAAATCTTTTGGTCTTCTGTCTTTCATCCATGTGGTAGTAGATACCTTTTCAGGATTCACTTTTGCAGTGCCAACAGCAAAAGAGACAGCCCGAGTGGTCACTGAGTTCTTTATCCAAGCATTTGCAAATATGGGTGTGCCACAAGAAATAAAAACAGATAATGGATCTGCATGTAGTTCTAAACATTTTGCGCACTTCTGTGCACAATATAAGATATTACACATTACTGGAATACCTTTTTTTTTTTATATTTCATTTAGAATTTTTTTTTCACAGTATATATGCATGTTATTTTTTTTATAATATTATCCCTTGTATTCATTTTTCCAAATTATCCCCCCTTCCTCCATTCCCTCCTCCTGATGACAGGCAATTCCATATATTTTACATGTGTTACAATAAAACCTAGATACAATATATGTGTGTAAATACCACTTTCTTGTTGCACATTAAGCATTAGATTCTGAAGGTATAAGTAACCTGGGTAGATAGACAGTAGTGCTAACAATTTACATTCACTTCCCAGTGTTCCTTCTCTGGGTGTAGTTGTTTCTGTCCATCATTGATTAACTGGAAGTGAGTTGGATCTTCTTTATGTTGAAGATATCCACTTCCATCAGAATACATCCTCATACAGCATTGAAGTGTACAGCGATCTTCTGGTTCTATTAATTTCACTCAGCATCAGTTGATGTAAGTCTCTCCAAGCCTCTCTGTATTCCTCCTGCTGGTCATTTCTTACAGAACAATAGTATTCCATAACCTTCATATACCATAATTTACCCAACCATTCTCCAATTGATGGGCATCCATTCAACTTCCAGTTTCCAGCCACAACAAAAAGAGCTGCCACAAACATTTTGGCACATACAGGTCCCTTTCCCTTCTTTAGTATTTCTTTGGGATTTAAGCCCAATAGCAGCAATGCTGGATCAAAGGGTATGGACAGTTTGATAACTTTTTGGGCATAGTTCCAAATTGCTCTCCAGAATGGCTAGATTCTTTCAAAACTCCAACAACAATGTATCAGTGTCCCAGTTTTCTCACATCCCCTGCAACATTCATCATTATTTGTTCCTGTCATCTTAGCCAATTTGACAGGTGTATAGTAGTATCTCAGAGTTGTCTTAATTTGCATTTCTCTAATCAGTAGTGATTTGGAACACTCTTTCATATGAGTGTATATAGCTTCAATTTCATCATCTGAGAATTGTTTGTTGTCCTTTGACCATTTATCAATTGGAGAATGGTTTGATTTCTTATAAATTAGGGTCAGTTCTCTATATATTTTGGAAATGAGACCTTTGTCAGAACCTTTGCTTTTAAAAATATTTTCCCAATTTGTTACTTCCCTTCTAATCTTGTTTGCATTAGTATTGTTTGTACAGAAACTTTTTAGTTTGATGTAATCAAAATCTTCTATTTTGTGATCAATAATGATCTCTAGTTCTCCTCTGGTCATAAATTCCTCCCTCCTCCACAGGTCTGAGAGGTAGACTATCCTCTGTTCCTCTAATCTATTTATTATCTCATTCTTTATGCCTAAGTCATGGACCCATTTTGATCTTATCTTGGTATATGGTGTTAAGTGTGGATCCATATCTAATTTCTGCCATACTAATTTACTGGAATACCTTTTAATCCACAAGGTAGAGAGAAGAAACAGAGACATTAAGACACTCCTCCAAAAACAAAAGAGATTGGTAGCCACAGGTAGCTAGGGAACTTCTAAATTTAGTTCTCTATACCAATAATTTTCTAATTTTTGACAAGTGCACTGGCTCCGGCAGACAGGTTTTGTAACCCACCATAAGGGCAGTGTCCAGTGCGAGCAGCTCCACTGTCCTTAGATAATCGCCAGGTGATGTGGAGAGACCCAGAATGTGGTGAATGGAAGGGACCAGATAGGTTAACTGCCTGGGGGAGAGGGTTTGCTTGTATTTCTTCAGATGGAGAAGGAATCAGATGGGTGCCAACAAGTTGTATTCACCTTGTCCATTGGAGAGAGACAGAAAATGAGAAAGACCTCAAAACAAAGGAGAAAATCTAAGAAACATCTGACACTGAAAGAGCATGGCTAATAAGAAGACTGTTAAAGAACTTTAAAAACCAGCAGGAATCATTGGATTTCCTAACACATGATGAGACTAATGGACAATGGACTTATGGACATTTATAAATTCTCAATTTATGATTATTTGATCATGTTATTTGTTACATACTTCTAGCATGTGTTATGTTACTATGTTACTATGTGTTTATATAATCTATGTAATTATGTGTAATGCCTCCCATATTGATGGATTTATGTTTCAAGTTTATGACCACCCTATGTTCTAAATCAAAAGAAAGGGGGGGATGTTAGGTTCTTACTAAGTGCTAAGCCGGTACTTGACAATTCTCTAGTTCTGGCCATGACTGGGAGTTTTACTTCTGAATTTCTGGGGAAGAGCTTGCATGCTTAGGAGGAGCAAGTTCATTGGTTGAAGTAATTCTTCCCAGAAGCCCTTGCATTGTCCCATGCCCATTCTCTGGGGGTATAAAAGAGGGCAGCTCTGGAGGAAAAGTGAGTCTCTGCTCTAGACCAGACTTGAGGCAGCTCTCTGCAGGAAGGGAAATCACTTCTCTGGACCAGAGTTGACAGCTCACTACAGGAAGAAGAATCTGTCTGAGAGATTTGAGTTGACACAGCAGATCTCCTCCCAGAGAGCAATCGGCAGCTTCTGGAGACAACAACACGTTACACATAACACCTTGGAAAAAAAACTTTGATGACCATTAAGTTAAAATTGTGCTTGAAAAAGAGTCATCTCTATATCTCTAATATGTAGTAATATAGCTTCCCCTTGAACAGCTACAGTGAAGTTACACCCACTTGCTCCCAAGGTTCTTCTTTCAACTCTAATTCTTAGAAAGTTTCTCCTTATATTGAGTTTAAATGGGTTTTTCCCACGCATATATACACAAATTAACATACAAACATGTCTATGTTATGTATATGTGCATGTAAGTATAGACTGTTGCTCTTAGATTATATATTGGGGCAATGAAAAACAAATAGAATTTCTTTTTCCTCATGAAATCTCAATAAAAAGTTAGCTAGATTTCAGTCCTAATTTTCTCCTTTAGTGGTATGTGGTATGGTCATGAAAGGCCTTCGCTAACATAGTTTCCTTTCATTTAATGCTTCCCACTTTAGAAATATCTTTTTGATTTTTAAGTGCAGAATTCAGAAATAAACACAATGTTCTAAATGTGGTCAGGACAGAGCAGAGATTAGTACCCCATTTTCTGGAGAATATCTTTCTTTTGCTGTAGTCTGAGATTCTATAGCTTTTTTTTTTTTTTTTTTTTGCTTTTGCTTTTATAGCTTTTTGTAAAACGTTATGCTAGGTCCTGGAAGACAGATAAAATTTAGGTTGTAAATCATCACTAATGTCAAATAGTTTTCAGCTCAGTGGCTTGCTAAATTTTTTGCAATTTCCTTGTATTTATTTTCTATATCAATATATACAAATCCAGCAGGGAATGAATTATATTATCTTTAAATACTTTAATTAATATGGAGGCTCCCTTTGCCCCATAAAGAACATACAAATTGCAAATTCTACTCAGAAGGAATGTTCCTTCAAAACTCAGTGTGGGTCCTTTTTTTTATCATTTCACTTAATTTTAAGAATGTGGTAGACTGAATGTTTTAATAAGGTTGAGTACTACATCTAACAAAAATACACAATATATAGACCCTGTAGGAAAAGGTTATAGAATCACTGCTTAAGGTAGAAAAACATCAGATTACACTAATTTATAAAAGTTGGTGAACTTCTGTTATCAGAACAACATGAAAAGGAAGTTCTAGTATCTTTATATCAGTGAAAACTTTCTATAGCAATATAAAAATAAATGTTGGTGAACAAAGAAGCACTTTTTGAAAGGTGAAACATATTTCTATTTTTTTCTTGATTTATTATGACTGATTGTTATGATACCCAGAATTTTCAATATAATTGGTAGTTTTCATTTCTCTTAATTATCTGAAATTTTTGAAAAATTGAAAAATAAATTGACATTGGAATACTTGCAAATCCTCCTGTTAGATCTCTCCATGATAAAAGTATTTGTTAAATTCATAAAAAATTGTGGTCTCTGGATCCATCAATCTTATCTTTTTTGAATTTCAAAGTTCCCTTGAAAAGAAAAATAAAGTCCAACTGATCAATAATACTCATTAAACCATATCTTGGAAGTGATGGATAGTTGTCCTAAGTAACCACCTAAAATAGTAACTCTTTGAATGTTGAAATTTCAATAGGGTGAAAAAGTAAATATTAGACAGTATAAGTCATATGCATGTCTAGAAATGGAATAAGCTCCAAAAATGCAAAGGAAATGATGAATCTTTAAATTCCATAACCTTGCAGTGGAGTAGGGTTTATCAATCTGTGACACATTTAGCAGTTTAAATTGAAAAGATGAGACCACAGCATTTTGAATAAAACTCAGTAAGTGAGGCCATAAGGCTGCCTCACATATATGATTTATAAATTGTTCAACACAAAAGTCCTTTTAGCAAATTACTGAACAGATTGGCAAAGTATGTTATCATAATTTATAGGAAAGTTGAAATAAATGTTATCCAATTGTTAGGTAGAATTCTTTTTCTAATAGTGCTTTTTTTTTTCCTGCTTTTTTTTTAAGTAGAAAGGAAACATATATATATATATATATATATATATATATATATATATATATATAGAGAGAGAGAGAGAGAGAGAGAGAGAGAGAGAGAGAGAGAGATATGGATATATATATATATATATATATATATATATATATATATCCATATATATATATATATTTAATTTAAAAAATTGAAATGAAATAATATTGCTATACTTGGAAATACTGAGTTACATAGCTTGATTACCATGACTTTTCTCTAACAGTGAAAATTGCAACTCCTTTGTTTCTAATTTATTGCCATTTTTATCTCTTTTCATAAATTCTCTTTAAAAAACTCCAAAACAATAGAATTTCTTCTCATTCAAAATTGATTAAGTTCAATTCAAGAATAATTTGTTAATGCCTACTATGTGCTAGAATTCCTAGGTGATGGAATTTAAAAAAAATCAGAAACAGCCCCTAATATTTAGTTTATAATAAACTAAAGGTCAAGGGTTAGGGTTTAAACTTATAAAAAGTGCAGTTCTTTTTTAGTCATCCATTTATGTTCAACTCTACAAGATTCCATATCGGATATTGATACTATCAGTAAAAATGGGAAAAGATGAAGAGATAACAGTGGAAAAATATACAATTAATTGTTTTTATTGCCTGATAGAATGACTGTGTATAAAGGAGTAGTTACTATTTAGCTGAATGATTTTCATATTAGCCCATATCCCATTCCCAATGGTTGATATAATCACAGAAAACAAAGGGAAGATAAGAAAAGTTATGAAGTATTCATATGTTAATGAGGTGTTAAGCCAACTATACAAATATGGTCATCCCCAACAAACCTGTTATGAATTTCAAATACATTTATTTATTCATTTGGAAAGGGATTTAGGATCAACTGACTGAAAATTGGTCATGTCTCTGGAAGTATTTAAATAGCTAAGCTAGCAACCCAGAAATGAATTTAAGTCTTCGTTTATAAGGAACAATTTAATTCCATATTATTCTTGTATCAATAGTAGAGCTTGGTAGAAAGAGGAGGGGTTTTCTTCTCTCCTTGCATCCCATTAGTCATGGCATCTTGCAGCAGATGCTACTTGTCTAATTGAGGACAACATGAGATTCAATTTTTTGGATAAAATTTGAAATTCACTTAAAATGAAAGTAACTGCAGTATGCATTCAGTTGACAGATAATGAGACAATGACTCCAAAGAAGACATAATTTCAGGAGTGACCACAAAGATACATATATCTGAGAGAAAGAAGGTCTAATCACTGAAGAACCACTGTTGTGAATTGCTTAAACATGTTTCCTACTTATATGCCTCAATATCATTTTACTCTAAATTTGACTGCATTCATAGGATGTGTTCTATCCAACTTTTATCTCCTATTTGGTATCCTGATTAATAAACATCTCTGATATCTTGTCCACAAGATACCACTGTACTTCTCCCTTATTGTCATGTCAATACCTTACATATATTTATTTCTCCTGATATTCTACCTCCGTATCTGTTAAAAATCAATCAGATATGATTCAAACAATAATTTTATTACTCTATTACATTTCTGTACTCCCTTGATAGCCTATTTTACTGCTATTTCCTATTTTTTGGTTTGTTTTGTTAAGTGTTCTATAAAATGATGTTTCAGAAAGAAACACAGTACTTAAAAAGGCTTGGTGGAAATTCATGATTATGGACTATACCCTTTTAATATGATAGTCTTTATTTGAGAATAAATTTTTATTGAAGTTTTTATTTTCAAAACATATACATAGATAGTTTTAATATTCACCGTTTCAAAACTTTGAGTTTCAAATTTTTTGTCTCTTTGTCCCACACCCCCACACTTAGTGGCAAGTAATCCAATATAACATATTGCATTGCATATTAAACATATGCATTTCTTCTATAGATATTTCTACAAATATCATGCTGCACAAGAAAAATTAAATCAAAAAAGGAAAAGAAGAAAAAAGAAAAAAAAAAAGACAAGCAAAAAAAAAAAAAAAAAAAAAAAAAAAGAGTGAAAAATACTACATTGTAAACCATGTTCAGCCTGCACAGTCCTCTCTCTGAATGCAGATGGCTACTTCATCACAAGAACATTAGAACTGGTCTGAATCATCTCATTGTTGAAAAGAGACACATTCCTCAGAATTGATCATCATATAAACTTTGCTAAAATTGTGAATTGTTTCCAATAGTTTTTTAGTTGATTCCTTAGTATTCTCAAAGTATGTCATCATAATATCTGAAAAGAGTGATAATTTGGTTTCCTCATTACCTATTCTAATTCCTTTAATCTCTTTTTCTTCTCTTACTGCCAAAGCAAAAATAATAATAATAAAAAAAATCCAGTACAATATTAAATAGTAATGTTGATGTTGATAGTGGGCAATGTTGTTTTATTGTTTTACTCCTGATCTTATTGGGAATGGTTCTAATTTCCATTACATAATAGGCTTGCTAATGGTTTTAAATAAATGCCACTGAACATTTTAAGGAAAATTACATTTATTCCTATACTCTAATGTTTTTAATAGGAATGAGTGTTGGATTTTATCAAATGCTTTTTTTGCATGTATTGAGATACTCACATGATTTTTGTTAGTTTGCTTATTGATATAGTCAATTATGCTAATTTTTAAATTTCCTAATATTGAATCAGCCCTGTATACCTGCTACAAATCCTAACTGGTCATGGTGTATTATCCTGGAGATAACTTGCTGTAATTTCTTTGCTAATATTTTATTTAAGATTTTTGAACAATATTCATTAGGGAAATTGGCCTGTAATTTTCTTTCTTCCACTCTACCTGGTTTAGTTATCAACACCATATCTTTTCCATAAAAGTTATTTGGTAGTATTCCTTCTGTCCTTATTTTTTCAAATAGTTTTCATAGATTTTTAATTGTTTTTTGAATGTTTGGTAAAATTCACATGTAAGTCCATTTAAGCCTGGAGAATTGTTCATAGGGAGTTAATTAAGAGATAGTTTAATTTCTTGTTTTAATTGTGACTAGTTAAGTAATTTATTTCTTCTTCTGATAATCTGGGCAATCTATATTTTAGTAAGTATTAATCCATTTGACTTAGTTTATCAGATTTTTGGATATATAGATGGCTAAAATAGCTCCTAATTATTGGTCTAATTTCTTTTCCATTGGTGGAAAGTTCTAATTTTTCATTTTTTACATTAGCAATTTTGTTTTCTTCTTTTGTTTTTCTAATCAAATTATTTAAAAGTTTACTTATTTTGTTTTTTCTTTAAAACCAACTCTTCTTTCTGTTTATTAATTCAATAGTTTTCTTACTTTCAATTTTATTACTTTCCCATTTTATTTTCTGAATTTAAAATCTGATATTTAATTGAAGGTTTTAATTTAATTTTTTCTAACTATTTTTAGTTGCATGCCCAATTCATTGATCTTCTAATTCTCTATTTTATGCAAGTAAATATCTAGAGATATAAAAAATTCCCCCAAGAACTGCTTTGGTCTCATCCAATTAATTTTTATATGTTGTCTCCTTACTGTCATTCTCTCGGAAGAAATTATTGATTGTGTCTGTCATGTCTTATTTTGCTCACTCATTCTTTAGGGTTAGATTATTTACATTCCAAATAATTTTGATTTATTTTTCCCTGGATTTTTATTGTGTGTAATTTTATTGCATCATGATCTGAATAAAATGCATCTAATATTTCTGCCTTTCTGCCTTTGATTTGGGGTTTTCCCCCAATATATGTCAAATTTTTATGTAGAAAAAAGTCTATTCCTTTCTGTTTCCATGCAATTTTCTCCAAAGTTCTACATTATCTAACATTTCTAAAAGTTACTTACCTCCTTAACTTCTTTCTTACTTATTTTATGGTTTGATATTGTCTGTTCATATCCTTTGACCATTTATCAATTGGAGAATGGCTTCATTTCTTATAAATTAAAGTCAATTCTCTATATTTTGGAACCTTTAACTGTAAAAATGTTTTCCCAATTTGTTACTTCCTTCTAATCTTGTTTTCATTAGTTTTATTTGTGAAGAAGCTTTTTTAATTTGATGTAATCAAAATTTTCTATTTTGTAAACAATAATGGTCTCCAGTTTTCCTTTGGACACAAATTCCTTCCTCCTCCACAAGTCTGAGAGGCAAGCTATCCTATGTTCCTCTAATTTATTTATGATTTCATTCTTTATGCCTAAATCTTGGACGCATTTTGATCTTATCTTAGTATGTGGTATTAAATGTGAGTCCATGCCTAGTTTCTGCAATACTAATTTCCACTTTTCCCAGCAGTTTTTGTCAAATAATGAATTCTTATCCCAAAAGTTGGGATCTTTGGGTTTGTCAAACACTAGATTGCTCTTTTATTCACTATCTTGCCATGTGAACCTAACCTATTCCACTGACCAAGTAGTCTATTTCTCTAACTATACCATCATGTCATCTACAAAGAGTGATAGTTTGATTTCCTCATTTCCTACTCTAATTCCTTGAATGTCTTTCTCGGCTCTTATTGCCGAGGCAAGTGTTTTTAGAACTATGTTGAATAGTAATGGTGATAGTGGGCAACCTTATTTCACTCCTGATATTACAGGGAAAGGTTCCAGTTTATCGCCATTACATATGATGTTTACTGAAGGCTTTAAATATATGCTCATTATTATTTAAATGAATAGTCCATTTATTCCTATACTCTCAAGTGATTTTAGTAGGAATGGATGTTGGATTTTATCAAATGCATTTTCTGCATTTATTGAGATGATCATATGGTTTTTATAAATTTAATTATTAATATGGTCAATTATACTAATAGTTTTCCTAATATTAAACCAGCCCTGCATTCCTCATATAAATCCTACTGGATCATAGTGTATTATCCTGGGGATGATTTTCTGAAGTCTTTTTGCTAATATCTTATTTAAGATTTTAGCATCAATATTCATTAAGGAGATTGGTCTATAGTTTTCTTTCTCAATTTTCAATCTACCTGGTTTAGGTATCAGTACCATGTCTGTGTCATAAAAGGAATTTGGTAGCTCTCCTTCAATCCCTATTTTTTCAAATAGTTTATCTAGCATTGGAGTTAGTTGTTGTTTAAATGTTTGGTAGAATTCACATGTAAATCAATCTGGTCCTGCGGATTTTTTCTTAGGGAGTTGTTTAATAGTTTGTTCTGTTTCTTTTTCTGAGATGGGACTACTTAGACTACATACTTCTTCCTCTGTTAATCTGGGCAAGCTATATTGTTGAAGGTATTCTTCCATTTCATTTAAGTTATCGAATTTATTGGCATAAAGTTGAGCAAAGTAGTTCCTAACTATTGTTCTAATTTCCTCTTCATTAGTGGTGACTTCTACCTTTTCATTTTCAAGACTAACAATTTCCTTTTTGTCTTTCCTTTTTTTAATCAGGTTTACTACGATTTGTCCATTTTCTTGGTTTTTTCCTAGAACCAACTCTTAGTTTTATTAATTAATGCAAAAGTTTTTATACTTTCTTTTTTTTTAAATTTTTTTTATTATATATATATTTTTTATAATATTATCCCTTGTATTCATTTTTCCAAATTACCCCCCCTCCCTCTATTCCCTCCCCCCGATGACAGGCAATCCCATACATTTTACATGTGTTACAATATAGTCTAGGTACAATACATGTGTGAGAATATCATTTTCTTGTTGCACAATAAACATTAGAATCCGAAGGTACATGCAACCTGGGCAGACAGATATTAGTGCTAATAATTTACATTCACTTCCCAGTGTTTCTTCTCTGGGTGTAGCTACCTCTGTCCATCATTGATCAACTGGAAGTGAGTTGGATCTTCTTTATGTTGAAGATTTCCACTTCCATCAGAATACATCCTCATACAGTATTGTTGTTGAAGTGTACAGTGATCTTCTGGTTCTGCTCATTTCACTCAGCATCAGTTGATTTAAGTCTCTCCAGGCCTCCCTGTATTCCTCCTGCTGGTCATTTCTTACAGAGCAATAATATTCCATAACCTTCATATACCACAATTTACCCAACCATTCTCCAACTGATGGACATCCATTCATCTTCCAGTTTCTAGCGACAACAAAAAGAGCTGCCACAAACATTTTGGCACATATATGTCTCTTTCCGCTCTTTAGTATTTCTTTGGGATATAATCCCAGTAGTAGCGCTGCTGGGTCAAAGGGTATGCACAGTTTGATAACTTTTTGGGCATAATTCCAGATTGCTCTCGAGAATGGCTGGATTCTTTCACAACTCCACCAGCAATGTATTAGTGTCCCAATTTCCCCACATCCCCTCCAACATTTATCATTATTTGTTCCTGTCATCTTAGCCAATCTGACAGGTGTGTAGTGGTATCTCAGAGTGGTCTTAATTTGCATTTCTCTGATCAGTAGTGATTTGGAACACTCTTTCATGTGAGTGGATATAGTTTCAATTTCTTCCTCTGAGAATTGTCTGTTCATATCCTTTGACCATTTATCAATTGGAGAATGGTTCGGTTTCTTATAAATTATGGTCAGTTCTCTATATATTTTGGAAATGAGACCTTTGTCAGAACCTTTACTTTTAAAAATATTTTCCCAATTTGTTACTTCCCTTCTAATCTTGTTTGCATTAGTATTATTTGTACAGAAACTTTTTAGTTTGATGTAATCAAAATCTTCTATTTTGTGATCAATAATGATCTCTAGTTCTCCTCTGGTCATAAATTCCTTCCTCCTCCACAAGTCTGAGAGGTAGATTATCCTCTGTTCCTCTAATCTATTTATTATCTCCCTCTTTATGCCTAAATCATGGATCCATTTTGATCTTATCTTGGTATATGGTGTTAAGTGTGGATCCATATCTAATTTCTGCCATACTAATTTCCAGTTTTCCCAACAGTTTTTTCCAAATAATGAATTTTTATCCCTAATGTTGGAATCTTTGGGTTTGTCAAAGATTAGATTGCTATAGATGTACCCTTTTTTATCCTTTGTATCTAATCTGTTCCACTGATCTACCGGTCTATTTCTTAGCCAATACCAAATGGTTTTGGTGAGTGCTGCTATATAATATAGCTTTAGATCAGGTACACTTAGACCACCTTCCTCTGAGTTTTTTTTTCATTAGTTCCCTTGCAATTCTCGACCTTTTATTCTTCCATATGAATTTTGTTGTTATTTTTTCTAGGTCATTGAAATAGTTTCTTGGGAGTCTGATTGGTATAGCACTAAATAAATAGATTAGTTTGGGGAGTATTGTCATCTTTATTATATTCGCTCGGCCTATCCAAGAGCACAGAATGTCTTTCCAATTATTTAAATCTGACTTTGTTTTTGTGGCAAGTGTTTTGTAATTTTTCTCCTATAATTCCTGACTTTTCTTTGGTAGATGGATTCCCAAATATTTTATACTCTCAACATTTGTTTGGAATGGAATTTCTCTTTGTATCTCTTGCTGTTGCATTTTGTTAGTGATATATAAAAATGCCAAGGATTTATGTGGATTTATTTTGTATCCTACCACTTTGCTGAAATTTTGAATTATTTCTAGTAGCTTTTTAGCAGAGTCTTTGGGGTTCTCTAAGTATACCATCATGTCATCTGCAAAAAGTGATAGTTTAATTTCCTCATTTCCTACTCTAATTCCTTGAATCTCTTTCTCGGCTCTTATTGCCGAGGCTAGCGTTTCTAGTACTATACTGAATAGTAATGGTGATAGTGGGCAACCTTGTTTCACTCCTGATCTTACTGGGAAAGGTTGCAGTTTATTTCTATTGCATATTATGCTTACTGACGGTCTTAAATATATGCTCCTGATTATTCTAAGGAATAGTCCATTTATTCCTATACTCTCAAGAGTTTTTAGTAGGAATGGATGTTGGATTTTGTCAAATGCTTTTTCTGCATCTATTGAGATGATCATATGGTTCTTATTAATTTGATTATTAATATGGTCAATTATATTAATAGTTTTCCTAATAGTAAACCATCCCTGCATTCCTGGAATAAATCCTACTTGATCATAGTGTATTATCTTGGAGATGATTTTCTGAAGTCTTTTTGCTAATATCTTATTTAAGATTTTAGCATCAATATTCATTAAGGAGATTGGTCTATAATTTTCTTTCTCAGTTTTCGATCTACCTGGTTTAGGTATCAGTACCATGTCTGTGTCATAAAAGGAGTTTGGTAGGACTCCTTCATCCCCTATTTTTTCAAATAATTTATATAACATTGGGGCTAATTGTTCTTTAAATGTTTGGTAGAATTCACATGTGAATCCATCTGGCCCTGGGGATTTTTTCTCGGGGAGTTGATTAATAGCTTGTTCTATTTCTTTTTCTGAAATGGGACTATTTAAGCAATTTATCTCCTCTGTTAATCTAGGGAGCCTATATTTTTGGAGGAAGTCATCCATTTCACTTAAGTTATCAAATTTATTGGCATAAAGTTGGGCAAAGTAACTCCTTATTATTCCTCTAATTTCCTCTTCATTGGTGGAAAGATCCCCCTTTTCATTTGTAAGACTATCAATTTGATTTTCCTCTTTCTTTTTTTTGATCAAATTTACCAAAGGTTTATCTATTTTATTGTCTTTTTCATAAAACCAACTCTTGGTTGTAGTGAGCTGTCGTCTCTAGAAGCTGCCGGATCACTCTCTGGGAAGAGATCTGCTGTGTCTACTCAAATCTCTCCGACAGATTCTTCTTCCTGTAACGAACCGTTGTCTCCAGGCAGTTGCTGTTAACTCTTGTCCAAAGAAGTGACTTCCCTTCCTGCAGAGAGCCCCGTCAGGCCTGATGTAATGCAGAGAGTCTTCCTTCTTGAATCCTGGCTCTGAATCTCCTCCAGCTCTTATCCTTCTCCAGGCCGATCTGCTCTGCGCCCAGTGCTGTCCTCTCTTTTATTCTCCCAGAGAATGGGCGTGGGATAATGCAAGGGCTTCTGGGAAGAACCACCCCAGCCAATGAGCTTGCCCCCTCTATCAAGTCAACCTGAGTTCTCACCTTGTAACTATCCAGACAACCTCAGTTCTCACTTAGTAATCCTAACATCTCCCCCTTTCTTTTGATTTAGAACATAGGACAGTCATGACCTTGAAACATAAATCCATCAATATGGGAAGTATTACAGATAATTACATAAATGACCTTGAAACATAAATCCATCAATATGGGAAGTATTACAGATAATTACATAAATTACATAAGCACATAGTAACATAGTAACGTAACACATGCTAGAAGTATATAACATAATCATAAATTGAAAATTTATAAATGTCCATAAGTCCATTGTCCATTAGTCTCATCTTGTGTGAGGAAGTCCAATGATTCCTGCTGGTTTTTAAAGTTCTTTAACAGTCTTCTTATTATCCATGCTCTTTCAGTGTCAGATGTTTCTTAGATCTTCTCCTTTATTTTGAGGCCTTTCTCTTTTTCTGTCTCTCTCTTATGGATAAGGCGAATATGACTCGTTGGCACCCATCTGATTCCTTTTCCTGCTGAAGAAATACAAGCAAACCCTCTCTCCCAGGCAGTTAACCTATCTAATTACCTTCTATTTACCACTTTCTAAATATCTTCTCATCATTTGGCAATTACATTGGAATTGTTTGCACTGGACACAGCCATGTTGGTTTAAAAGGCCTGTATTCTCCCCAAGTGTAATCCATTTTTGCAATCTGATTGCTTTTTGACTGACTTATCAGGTAATCCCTTTCTGCCATGTGATTGCTTTTCTGCTGGTTGATTAAATCAGAGTCCTGGCCTTCTAAAGATTCTTTGGGTGTAACATCAGCTACCATCATGCCCCAAGTCTTTTTTGCCTGGGGCCCTGGATCTGGGCCCCTCATCCTATTTCCCTGAATTAGTTTACACTCTGATGCCCAATGGAGTCCTCTGTTGCATTTTGGACATGGGGTTTTAGGTCTTCTCTCACCCTGTCTTCTCACTGTATCTCCATACCTACACTGAGCTCTTAGATGTCCAATTTTTCCACATTGAAAACATCGCCGAGTTTCTCTAGAAGGCCCTTGCCAGGAGGGACCCTGTCTTTCCACATTCATCATTGTCCGGGTGTAAAAAGCATTTGTTCCCACTGTAGCACAGCGTCTTATGATCTCCTCTAAAGGAGCATCTTTGTCTAATCCCCATATAATTCTTTTGCAAATCTCATTGGCATTTCCCTTAGCCAGATGGCTGGTCATTATTTCTGTAGCTGAATTTTCTCCAATAGTTCTTTTGACAGCAGTTTGCAAACGTCCCACAAAATCTGCAAAAGGTTCATTGGGACCTTGCTGTATTTTAGTGAAAGCCTCTCCACGATCTTTCTGTCCAGGAAGGACACCCCAAGCTTTTATTGCAGCCTTAGCAATTTGCTCATATATTGTCATGGTATAATTAATCTGTTCCGAATTCTCTCCATACTGACCTTCACCAGCTAAGTGCTCAAAGGTGAATTGTGTGTTAACTCCTATTTCCAAATTGCATCTGACTTGAATTTTACATAATTGATGAAATTCTGCAAGCCATAATAAATTTTCTCCAGGTTCCAGACATGTCCTTGCTATGGATTTCCAATCATTCGGGGTTAGGACTTCATAAGACAAACCATCTAGTAACATTTTGACATAAGCTGATGTAGCCCCATAAAGGGTACAACCTTTTTTCAAATCCTTAATTTTATTCAAATCTAAAGGTGCATATCTTCTCCTTTTTTGACCTACAGAGTCAATATCTTCAATCACAGGATATGCATGTATAAAATCACTTATATCCTGTCCTTCTCTCTTAGCTTTAACCAATGCTTTTTCTAATCTTGTCATAGGCTTAGGCTGCTCCACAGGCAATTCTGTTTGTGTTTCTGCCTCTTCCCCTCTTTCTTCCTCCATCTCTGAAGGTGGGGTTGATGTGGGCCTGTCAATAATCTGTTCTCTAGGCAGGGTTGAAGCTTCTTCAAGAGAATCATACCATAATTCCTCATTTAAATCCTCTTGCTCTAGGGAAAGATCTTGATCTTTCCTTTTTTCCTCACACTTCCTCCTCTGTTCATTTTTAGAACTTTTCCTTCTCCTACAACTTGCTTGATAGTTTAAGGCTAATTGAACTATGTTGTAGATATAAAATACTTCTGCAGAAATTGAACGAGGCCCATTTTTTGCATGAAATTCTTTCATTTCATATCCCACTAGCTTCCATTTATCTACATCTATCTTTTCTTCCTCTAAGAACCAAGGGGATGTGCGTCTTAATGCAGCCAAGAGTTTAGCAATCTGTACCCAGGTTACAAGTAAACTCTGCTCCTCAATTATCTTGATTATACTCTCTATAATACCACTCCTGAATGGGGGTGGAGCTGAGGTTGCTTCTGGGGCTGGGGTTGAGTCGGCTGAGGTCCAGGAATTGAATTTAGCTAACATCTGCCCCATTTCAGCTATAAGAGATTCCTGGTTTAGCCCTTAACAAGTTAAGTTCCTTATTTATCTATTAGCACGCTCACTTAATCTTTAACAAAGTTTCCTCGTTACTCACGGTTCTGGGTCAGAGAGACTGAGATCTAGATCGGAAGCTTTTCCACTGGAATCAGGACTGTGTCTGTCCCTGTTCGGGCGCCAAATTGCATAGGTCTGGTCTAGCTCCTCTTGTCAGGATAAGCAAAAGTCCTTGCCCCACGTGTGGACGCCAATTTTAGCGAGCTGTCGTCTCTAGAAGCTGCCGGATCACTCTCTGGGAAGAGATCTGCTGTGTCTACTCAAATCTCTCCGACAGATTCTTCTTCCTGTAACGAACCGTTGTCTCCAGGCAGTTGCTGTTAACTCTTGTCCAAAGAAGTGACTTCCCTTCCTGCAGAGAGCCCCGTCAGGCCTGATGTAATGCAGAGAGTCTTCCTTCTTGAATCCTGGCTCTGAATCTCCTCCAGCTCTTATCCTTCTCCAGGCCGATCTGCTCTGCGCCCAGTGCTGTGCTCTCTTTTATTCTCCCAGAGAATGGGCGTGGGATAATGCAAGGGCTTCTGGGAAGAACCACCCCAGCCAATGAGCTTGCCCCCTCTATCAAGTCAACCTGAGTTCTCACATTGTAACTATCCAGACAACCTCAGTTCTCACATAGTAATCCTAACACTTGGTTTTATTTATTAATTCAATAGTTTTTTTTTACTTTCAATTATATTGATTTCTCCTTTTAATTTTTGTATTTCAAGTTTAATTATTGTTTGGGGGTTTATAATTTGGTCTTTTTCTAGCCTTTTAAGTTGTAAGCCCAATTCGTTAATCTTCTCTTTCTCAATTTTCTTCAAACAAGCCTCTAAAGATATAAAATTTCCCCTTATTACTGCTTTAGCTGCATCCCAAAGATTTTGATATGATGTCTCATCATTGTCATTATCTTGGGTGAAATTGTTAATTGTTTCTATAATTTGCTCTTTCACCCAGTCATTCTTTAAGATGAGATTATTCAGTTTCCAATTACTTTTTGGTCTATTTACCCCTAACATTTTACTGAATGTAGCTTTTATTGCATTGTGATCTGAGAAGAAGGCATTTATTATTTCTGCCTTCCTACATTTAATTTTGAGATCTTTATGTCCTAATATATGGTCAATTTTTGTATAGGATCCATGAACTGCTGAGAAGAAAGTATATTCCTTTCTATTGCCATTTAGTTTTCTCCAAAGGTCTATCATACCTAGTTTTTCTAATATTCTATTTACTTTTTTAATTTCTTTCTTGTTTGTTTTGTGGTTTGATTTGTCTAAATCTGAGAGTGCAAGGTTGAGATCTCCCACTATTATAGTTTTACTGTCTATTTCTTCTTGCAGTTCTCTTAACTTTTCCTTTAGAAAGTTAGATGCTATACCATTTGGTGCATATATGTTTAGTATTGATATGGCTTCATTATTTATGCTACCTTTCAGCAGGATATAGTTTCCTTCCTTATCTTTTTTAACGAGATCTATTTCTGCTTTTGCTTGATCTGAGATAAGGATAGCTACCCCTGCTTTTTTGGCTTTACCTGAAGCATAATAGGCTCTGTTCCAACCTTTTACCTTTATTCTGTATGTATCTCCCTGCTTTAAGTGTGTTTCCTGTAGGCAACATATTGTAGGGTTCTGCTTTTTGATCCAATCTGCTATCCGTCTCCGTTTGATGGGATCGTTCATCCCATTTACATTTACAGTTAAAATTACTAATTCCGTATTTCCCACCATCGTATTATCCCCAGATTATGCTTTTTTCCCTTGACCCCCCTGATCCCCCTCCCCGATATTTAATTTACAGACCCCCCTTGTGATGCGCAACCCTCCCTCTTTTTTTTTTTTTTTTTTTTTTTTTTTTTTTTAGGATCCCTCTCCCCTCACTCCAAGTCCCTTCACTTATTCTCCTTTTCCTTTTCCCTTTTCCTCTCCCCCCTTTTAATGAGGTGAGAGAAAATTCTCTGAAAAACAAATATGTTAATTATTTACTCTTTGAGCCTCTCCTGATGAGAGTAAGATTCACACAATGATTCTCCCCCTTACTAAATTCCCTCAGATATGGTGTATTTTCTATGCCTCTTCCTGGGATGTAGTTTCCCCCTTTTTATCACTCCTTCCCCTTTTTCTGAACCGACCTCCTTCCCTTTACTACACCCCCCTTTTTTTCTTTTATATCAGTAAAATCAAATTATCCTTGAGTATTTTTTATATACCCACAACAGAGTTACAGTTCTCAAGGGTTCTGTGTACCTTTTTCTGTTTCTCTTCAGTCTTGTGGATGTAGATCAAATTTTTTGTTTAAGTCTGGTTTTTTTCTTAGAAACATACAGAATTCCTCTGTTTCATTGAATGACCATCTTCTTCCATGGAAAAAGATGCTAAACTTAGCTGGGTAGTTCATTCTTGGTTGCAGTCCTTGATCTTTTGCCTTACGGAATATCAGGTTCCAGGCCCTTCTATCTTTAATGTGGAGGCAAGCCAGATCTTGGGTGACCCTTATTGTGGCACCTTGGTATTTAAATTGTTTTTTTCTAGCTGCTTGCAGGATTTTCTCCTTTGTGTGGTAATTCTGCAGCTTAGCCACTATATTCCGTGGTCTTCTTTTTTTAGGGTCTATTTCAGAAGGAGTTCGATGAATTCTTTGCACATCTACTTTCCCTTCTGTTTCTATTATCTCTGGACAGTTCTCTTTGATTATTTCCTGTAAAATAGAATCTAGGCTCTTTTTTTGGTCATAGTTTTCTGGAAGTCCAATAATCCGCAGATTATCTCTCCTAGATCTATTTTCCAGGTCTATAGATTTTCCCAGTAAGTATTTGACGTTCTCCAGCTTCTCATTTTTTTTGTTTTGTTTGACTGATTCTCGGGTTCTCTGTGAATCATTCATTTCTATTTGTTCCATCCTGACTTTTAAGGAGTTATTTTCTTCTTTCACAGTTTTTAGTTCTTTTTGTAAATGCCCAATTTCGTTTTTAAATGAATTATTTTGCTCTATTGAATTTTTTTCCATTTCCCTAATTTTTTTTGAGAATTATTTTCTTTTTCCAATTCAGAAATTCTATTTTCTTGAGAATTTTTTTATCTTTTCCAATTCAGAAATCCTACTTTCCTGTGTTTTTTTAACCTTTTCTAATTCATAAATTTTGTTTCCCTGCATCTCCTGTGAATTCTTTATTTTTTCCAACTCCAATTTCAGGACGTTGTTATTCTCTATCATAGCTTCCCTTTCCTTTCCCCACTTTTCTTCAATCTCCCTCAATTTTTAAGAGTTTCTTCTAGGAGAGAGTTATGTGATGGGGGGCAGGGATCGTTCCCCTTTGGGTTGTTATCTGCTGACTCTCTGCTGTTAACTTCCTCGGGGTTGGATACCCGCTCTTTCTCTGTATAGAAGGAATCTATAGTTTTTCTAGCTTTTTTGCTCATATTTAAAAAAATCTTTTGGGGTCTGTCCCTGAGGTAGGAAATTATTTATTTACTTCTTTACCAGCTTCCTCCCAGACTGGATGGATGCAGCCGCTCTAGCACCTGAGCTAAGAGAGAGCTCTGGGATTGAGTTCCCCACCCCCTCCCTGGAAGTGCCTCAGAGGTGATTAGCACTACTGTGCTTCCAGGGCGTAGAATAGTAAAGGCAGCACAAAGCCCAGCCTATGTGTCCGGGTGGGGAGTGGATGTCTGAAGCAGGTGACATGAAAAGCCCCTGTGCTCAAACTGGAAGTGTCTGCCAGAAACTGCGGTCCCTAGTTCAAAGGTTCCGCTTCTCTGGGACTTCCTGGAGCTGAGTTCCACTCCCTCCAGCTAAGCTAGGCAGTGTGTGTTGCCTTGGGCCGTATCCACCCACTTGTCAATCTCTTAACTATTCTCAGGAGGTAGCTGAGGCCACACCCCCTGGTGCCGAGATCTGCTGAGTCACCTCCAGGGTCTGGGGAAAATCTAATCTGAGTTTTAAAATATTTTGGCTTTCTCTTCTGAACTGCTAAATAATTAGCAGAGAAGAGCTAACAGCCTGTGCCAGATTCCTTTACCTCAGTGGCTTCTCTGATCTCAGAGCCCTTCCCAGTGCAATGGGCGCAGTGTGCCACTACTCCACCGTCTGTGCTGGTCTCTCTTATTCCTCCCCTGGGAACTGACCTTTCCTGTTGAAACTCCAGATTCTCTTCAGCTGGTAAGTCGTGCTTCCAGTCCTTTTGGTATCTATCAGTCCTGAGCTAATTCTGAGACTTAATTTATCTAATTGGTTGTGAGGGAGTGAGGACGTTCACAGAGACGTGTGTTTCTTCTCCGCCATCTTGGCTCCGCCCCTTGTTTTTATACTTTCAATAATATTAATCTCACCTTTTATTTTTAGAATTTTGAGTTTCGTGATTGTTTGGGGATTTTTATTTGTTCCTTTTCTAGCAATTTTAGTTTTAAGCCCAATTCATTGACTCTCTCTTTCTCTATTTTATGCATGTAGGCCTCTGGGGATATAAAACTTCCCCTTATTAGTGCTTTGGCTATATCCCACACATTTTAGTATCATGTCTCATATTGTCATTTTCTTGGGTGAAGTTATTAATTATGTCTATGATTTGCTGTTTTACCCAATCATTCTTTAGTATAAGATTAGTTTCCAATTATTTTTTAGTCTATTTTTCCCAAGATTTTTATTAAATTTTAATTGCATTGCGGACTGAACAGCATGCATTTACTATTTCTGCCTTACTGCCTTTTTGAGGGTTTTATGCCCTAGTATATGATCAATTTTTGTATAGGTTCCATTCAGCTTTTGCCAAAGATCTATCATATCAAACTTTTCTAGTATTCTATTTACCTCTTTGACTTCTTTCTTATTTATTTTGTGGTTTGATTTATCTAATTCTGAGAGTGCAAGGTTGAGATCTCCCACTATTATAATTTTGGTGTCTATTTCTTCTTGTAACTCTCTTAATTTCTCTTTTAACAATTTAGATGCTGCATCACTTGGTGTGTATATGTTTAATATTGATACTGCTTCATTATTGATGCTACCCTTTAGCAGGATATAATACCCTTCCTTATCTCTTTTAATTAGATCAATTTTTGTTTTTGCTTGATCTGAGATGAGGATGGCTACCCCTGCTTTTTTGGCTTTGCTTGAAGTATAGTAGATTCTGCTCCACCCTTTTACTTTTAGTTTGAATGTATCACCCTGTTTCCGGTGTGTTTCCTGTAAACAATATATAGTAGGATTCTGACTTTTAATTCAATCTGCTAACTGCTTCCTCTTTATGAGGGAGTTTACCCCATTCACATTTATGGTTAGAATGACTAATTCTATATTGCTTGCCATCCTGTTAACCCCTGCTTAAGCTTTTCTCCTTTCCTTCCCTCTTACCCCCCTATCCAGTATTAAATTTGTATACACTACTTGCTTTTCACAGCCCTCCCTTTTTAGTATACCTCCCCCACCTTAAATTTCCTCCCCTTATTTTAACCCTTTTCCTCACAATTTCTGTATTCCCTTCTCCTTAGCTTACTCCTTCCCTCTCACTTTTCAATGAAGTGGAAGAAGTTTCGCCATAAATCGAATATGTCTATTGATACACACTATGTTCATCTCCCTCCTTTCTTTCTCTCAGATATAATAGATTACCTTTACCTCTTCATGAGATGTAGTATCACCACTTTACCCTTTTTTATGATATAATTTCCTTTCCACCTCTAGTTTCTAGGACAAATTATATATGAGCTCTTTATATACCTTTATGGAAGAAGTACAGTTCTCAAGATTTCTTTTTACCTTTTTAGAAATCTCTTGAGTTCTGTATTTGAAGATCAAACATTTTGTGTAGGTCTGCTTTTTTCATCAAGAATATATGGAATTCTGTTAAATGTCCATCTTCTTCCCTGGAAAACAATGCTTATTTTTGCTGGGTAAGTTATTCTTGGCTGCATACCAAGTTCCTTAGCCTTTTGGAATATCATGTTGCTGGCCCGTCCTTCTTTTAATGCGGTCGCTGCTAGATCCTGGGTTATCCTTATTGTGGCTCCTCCATTTCTGAATTGCTTTTTTCTAGTAGCTTCCAGTATTTTTCTTGGACACTATCTTGCCCTGTGAACTTAACCTATTCCACTGATCAAGTAGTCTATTTCTTAGCCAATACCAAATGTTTTTGTTGACTGTTGTTTTGTAATATACTTCTAGATCAGATACAGCTAGACCACTTTCATTTAATTTTTTTTTCTCATTACTTCCCTTGAAATTCTTGACTTTTTTTGTTCCATATGAATTCTGTTGTTATTTTTTCTAGGTCATTAAAATAGTTTCTTGGGAGTCTGATTGGTATAGCACTAAATAAGTAGAATAGTATATGGACTATTGTCATCTTTATTATATTTGCTCGGCCTATCCAAGAGCACTGAATGTCTTTCCAATTATTTAAATCTGACTTTATTTTTGGTTTCATAATTTTGCTCATATAGTTCCTGACTTTCCTTTGGTAGATATATTCCCAAATATTTTATACTATCAACAATTATTTTGAATGGAATTTCTCTTTGTATCTCTTACTCTTGGGTTGTGTTGCTATTGTATAAAAATGCTGAGGATTTATGTGGATTTATTTTGTATCCTGCAACTTTGCTAAATCTCTGAATTATTTCTAATAGCTTTTTAGCAGAGTCTTTGGTGTTTTCTAAGTATACCATCATGTCATCTGCAAAGAGTGATAGTTTGATTTCCTCATTACCTACTCTAATTCCTTGAATCTCTTTCTCAGCTCTAATTGCCGAGGCTAGAGTTTCTAGTACAATATTAAATAGTAATGGTGAGTATGTTTATTATCAACCAGGAAATGACTGAACAAGTTTTGGCATATGATTGTAATGGTGTTGTATTGTAGCCTAATAAATAACGAAGATTTGGTTTCAGAGAAGAAAAAACATGGCAAAACCTATATGAACAAATCAAATATGAAATTAGAACCAGGAAGTCATTAAACACAGTAATAGCAATATTGTAGTGATAATCAGCTGTGAATGGTTTCGCTTCTTTGATCAAAACAGTGATCCAAGAAATTCCAAATAATGAAAAAAAAATTATACTTCTAAAGAACTGATGAAAATTCTGAGTTCAAATAGAAGCAAAATGTTCTCACTTTTTTTAACCTTTCTTCTGGAATTATGTCTTATGTGGAAATATGACTTTCATGATGTCTTTTGTAAAATTGATATTGTTATTTGACTTCTCACTGAATAGGGAACCAGTGGATGGAAGGGAGAAAATGTAGAACTCAAAATTTATAAAGAAAAGAAGTTAAAATAAGAAAATAAATATTAACTTTATAAAGCTGTATTCAAGAAAAAAAAATCTTTATTCATCCCAAATTAATGCTAGTTACTTGACATTATTGATTATCTCAAATTTATCATATATATTGTTTGTGCATAATTATTTGTATGTTGTCTCATATTAGACTACAAGCACCTGGAGATCAAGAACTGTCTTTTGCTTTTCTCTGTATTCTCAGCACTTAGCACAGGGCTGGTATGTATAGTAGATATTTAATAAAAATTTACTGATTAATTGAGATGCAGCTCACCACTGCTACTTACATAGGAATAATGAACATCATAAATTCTTATCCTTCTTTATGCAAATTGCTACACTTGCCCATGTGAATACAGATAGTAACCATCAAAAAGAAATCAATACAAACCCAAAGACCCTGGCTTGTGAGGTAAGAACTAACCATTGGACAAAAACTTCTGGAAAAATTGGAAATTAGTGTGGCAAAAACTAGGTATTGACCCATACCTAACACCCTATGCCAAGATAAAGTCAAAATAGCTTCATGATTTAGATATACAGAGGATATTATAAGTAAGTTAGAAGAATAAAGGATAATTTGCCTCTCAGATATTTGGAGAAGAAGGAATTTGTGGCCAAAGAAGAACTGGATTATTATTGAATTTTATTATTGAATAAAAAATGGATAATTTTGCTTATATTCAGTTAAAAAGGTTTTTGTATGAAAAAAATCAAGTTGGACAAGATTAGAAGGGAAGCAATAAATTGGGAAAAATTTTTACATTCAAGAGTTCTGATAAGGGCCTCATTTCTAAAGTATATAAAGAATTGGCTCAAATATATAAGAATTCAAACCATTCTCCAACTGATAAATGGTCAAAGTATATGAACAGATGATTTTCAAATGAAGAAATTGAAACCATTTCTACTCACATGAAAAGGTGCTCTAACTCACTATTGATCTGAGAAATGCAAATTAAGACAACTCTGAAGTACTGCTACATATTCAGATTGCTAAGATGACAGGAAAAGATAATGAATATTGGAGGGATGTGGAAAAAACTGAAACACTGACACATTGTTGGTGGAATTATGAACTGATTAAACCATTCAGGAGAGCAATTTGGAACTATGCCAAAAGCTGCTATTAAACATTGCATAGTTTTTGATACAGCAGCATTTTACTGGGCTTGTATCCCAAAGAGATCATAAGGAAGGGAAAGCAATACATAAGAGCAAAGGTGTTTGTGGCAGCCCTTTTTGTAGTGGCAAGAAAGTAGAAACAGGATGGAGGCATATCAGTTGAAGAATTGTTGAATAAATTATGGTATATAAATATTATGGATTATTATTGGTCCATAAGGAATATCAGCAGAATGATTTCAGAGAGACCTAGAGAGACTTACATGAACTGATGCTAAGTGAAATGAAGAGAAAGAGGTGAGTATTATACGTGGAAACAACAAGATTATACAATGATCAATTCTGATGGAGATAGATCTTTTCAACAATAAGATGATTCAGGATAGTTTCAATGGTCTTGCGATGAAGAGAGCCATCTGCACCCAGAGAGAAGATTGTGGGAACTGAGTATGTAGCACAACATAGTTGTCATTTCCTTTCATTTTGTTTTCTTTCTTATTTTTGATCTGATTTTTATTGTGCAGCATATTTGTGAAAATATGTATAGAAGAATTATACATGTGTAACATATATATGGGGTTATTTCCCATCTAGGGGTGGGGGTGGGGAAAAGGGAGGGATACATTTAGAATACAAGAATTTGTAAGCTTGAATGTTGAAAATTATCCATTTGTATATTTTGAAAATAAAAAGCTTTAATAAAAGAAAAGAAAAGAAATCAATACCATGAAGCCATAAGAGGCCGCAATTTATCTCTTGTGCATAGACTGAAAATTTTTAAAAATTTCACAAGGATTCTCTGATAAAGAAAAATGTCCTTTTCTCTAGCAAATCAATTTTGGGATAGAAAGTAGTATGGGGCTTCCCTCTAATCTCTTCATTCAAAAGAAGAAGCACAGAAGAAAGACAGCACAAGATGTAATTGGAAGAGCAATGGGATTAAAAGTCAGGAGAAATATAGATATCATTCATTCCTAATATTATCTTTGTGGATGGATTCACATAGGACTCTCCTAGTTTCATTTCCATTACTCTTTTCATGTAGATGGAAACAGCCCACTTTTTCCAATGCTTCCTAGGTATTGGAAATAATTCAGATCCTTCCAGATTCCAAGTTAACATTCTCCAAGTTAACATACACTAAAAGAAATGACTCAATTGTGGACAAGTTATTTGATCTTGCTGCAACTCAGGTTATATATCTATAAAATGGCAATGATAATTATTGTTGCTCTTACTTCTGAAGAGGTTCTTTGAAGATCAAGTTTATCTTTGTTAAGCATTTTGCAAATCATAAAGTACTACACAAATGTCAGCTAATTATCCTCAGAATCCCCTGGCATTATTTCAATGTCTAATGAAGATCTTCAATCTCTTAGCAATAACTTTGAAACACTGCAATTTCTGCCAACAGGGAGGATGACATCATCCCTATTCTTTTCTCATATAATTTTTGCTATGAGGATAAAATCAGATAACAAATTAGATGTGTCTGTAAAAAAAGTAAAAGAACTCTAAACTAAAATGCAAGATGTAATTTTTCAACTTCTGTTGCTTCTATTTCTTTTTCTCCCTGGTCCCCTTGAGTTCCTTAGATACTTATTTGGTTTTCTTTTTAAAATGTTTTCCTTCTAACCTTTGAAGGCAAATATAGTGTCTAGGGCAGAGGAAGTACCTGATTATTAGTTTTGCAGTTAGTGATAGTGTCAACACTAGAGCAACTTTTTTTTCATAAATCATTCAGAAAACATACTGTGGAAGAAATAAAGAAAATAAGTTTGGAAATCCTTGGGACAGAAGAATGACTTATTGAAAGATCAGGAAAAATAGAAATAACTCTTGGGTTTGGTATGCAGAATCTCAGTGACATATATTCCAGATTAGGTCTAGGTATTCCTCAATTGAGCAATTTGTCAAAATGCTCCTATGTATTCAGTATCTTCATAGGATAATACACTGGATTAATTTCCATCACATTGTCTAAGTGAAAGTAGACATACAGCTGGAAACTTAGTTAGAAACTGAATGTCAAGATTGTAAAAATAAGAAATGTCTTATTGAAAATGAAATTTGTTATCTGGTTGATGTCATGAGTTCGAATTTCAGTAGCAACACCTTTAATCTCACTTTTATCTCAGCAAATGAAAATTAGCTTAAGATTCCTATTATTGATTTTAAAAAAAATAAATAAATCAGAAACAAAGTGTGTGACTGATAGCAATGGGCAGAAACTACAAAAAGACAAAGTTAGGCTTAATATAAAGGAAGACTTTCTATCAAATAGAGTGAGCTGAAGGAAGGAATGGGTGTCTGAACAGTCAGTGAATTCCTGCTTACACAAGACTTCCAACCACACATTAGACAATCATGTTTCAGTTACAATTAAAAGTTCTTTATTCATCATTCATTGGACATAATGTGTTTTTTCCCCTCCTTTAAAGCTCCTAGATTCTGTGGCTTTAAACTAAAGGGAAACCAGACTTGAACTCAGAAGTTATGTGATTAAATCCTCCCTCAGTCATTTGGTTTTTTATATAACTTTGGGAAAAATATTTAATTCATCTGGGCCTCTGATTTTTCATCTGTAAAAGGAAGAGGACTGATAAGTAAATAATTATATGTGTGCTATCCCTCCCTTTCTATTGTGATCTTCTCAAGAGAGAGCCTCTCTTTAACTTGCTTTGTGTCAATAGAGTTTAGCACAGTACCTAGCACATTAAAAAAAAACAAACAAAAAAAAAAACTACTTATTGACTAAAAAAACAAATATCTTTTGATGCCCCAACAATGAGCTACTTTCAGAGAACATGAACATTATGATCTATGGCTATTTCAAAAGTCTAGTTATATATATATATATATATATATATATATATATATATATATATATATAACTACAGGTATAAATATGCATACAACTAAATAGATGTGTGTACATCTGTGTATCTATCTGTTTTTGTATGTATGGCTGACTGGAGGGCAAAATGATATAAAATTTTGATAATTAATATTAAATATTGTTTAACATTTTATTTTTAAAGTTGGCATGATTTAGAGCTGGTCTTAAAATCAGAAAGGAATGAGTTCCAATTTTACCTCTGGCACATATTGGCTGTATGTCTATTCAAGGTACTTAGTTTCTGGTTATTTTATGAGACTTTTTAAGATGATATGCTGCAGAAAAAGAAAAATTCTGCATTGTTAGAAGCATTTCCTCATCCAGGAGTTCCCTATCCAATGAAATCCCATGCTCTAGTCCTGTTTTATTGCAGATATACATTATGTCATCTTAAAATTCCAGAAAAAAACAATGGGGAAAAAAAGTAAGTAAATTCAGTTTTTAGTGTAGTTGATAATTTCTGGTGTTGTAGAAATTAATCCTAAATAAGTATAGACTCTTGCAGCTCTAAAGACCATCTGCATGCAAATGTGATGTATGCCTTTTCTTCTCCCAGCAATTTCCTCAAACCACCTGATATTATGTCACTAATGAATACTGGCTCTCAACTAAAAAATGCTATCATTGGTTTAGGATGACAGGCAAAAAGTAAGATGAGAAAACATAGCACCAGCATCTGGGAGCATGTTTAATTTATCAGACATTTGTCAATTGGTATAATTCTGTCTAAGCCTTCTCTGTCCAAAGATACCAAGACTTCAGTTTTCCTGACATGATTTCTAAAGGAGCCTTTTCATATATTACTCTTCTTGAGTCAATTATAGAAGGATATTTTGACAATAGCATATTTACTTTTACATGGCAGATGAGGAGACAAGAAAAAATTATGGTTAGTAGCGTGAAAAACTTTCAATATCTTTCCTTCAAAATCTGGAAGATTCATGAATACAGTATTTTAATAAACAATATATATACATACATATATATATATATATATATATATATATATATATATATATATATATATATATATATATATATATACATATATATATTTACAATACACACTGGCATTTATTTTTATAATACATTTCCATAGGATTGCTACATATATCCAGGGCAAAAAAAAAAATCCTATTATTGACAATTTCGCTACTTCATTACTTTAAGTAGTGTCAACAATGGAATGGTAATACTTTATTGTTCATTAAGTACAAATGCCTATCAGTAGATGATCTGATTTTTCTATTAAAACAGCTGTTATTATCCATTTCTAACTTTTGAGACTGGTTGCTCATGATTCATGAAGACTAGCTTATTCTTTGGGTTTTAAATATATTTTATCAAAGAAAAGATATGTTATGCAACAAAATTATGGTCTAAAAGCAGAGTAATGTTCTTACTTTGTTACATTAGGATTCAAAAAAAAATTGAAAAGGGAAAATAAAATGCAGGATCCCAAAGAAATCAGAATTTGTAATTAACAAATAATTACTAAAACAGGAAGATTTTAGGAATGTAGGGATTTGATTCATTTGTTTATTCATTTAGTACTACTTTACTCAGTGCTTTCTATTTGTAAACATTATATGATAGGATATATGTGTAGAATGCCCTTGTTCTACAGAAAGGGAAGAAGGAGAAAGTTATATAGATTAAAATATAGTTTAAAAAAAAAGAAAGAAAAGTAAAATCTTGTAAGAAAACAATTTTGGAGCCAAATAAAGGAGGCAATGTTAGATTTAATCAATCCATATCAAGAGGTCTGAGACAATATTTCTAATGTAGTCTTTCAAAACAGATACTGGCTCCTCTGAATGCAATTACATTTGTATTTTTCAGTCAGGTTTTTACTAAAGGACATAGCCTAAGAGGGGAAAAATGCATGAAAAGATATATTCTTCAGAATGTATTATATTTCCAAATGCAAATTATAGTTTTCCAAGCCTAAACATCCTTCTTCATTTGGAAACTTTTTAGATCCAAAAAGCAAATTCATCCTCCATAGAAAAGTGGCAAAAAAAACGTTTTTATCTTTTTCAAAAGAGTTAGAGCTTAAGACCCACTATTTTTCTGACCTTACTAAATGCCACTGAAAATCAGTCTTTAAGGGTAAACTTCTAAAATTGGTGTGCAAAGCCAAGATATAGTTAGAGAATTACAGAGTTTCATAGCTAGAAAATCCTTCAGCGCCCATTGGCACTTGTCTGTCAACTAAAAAATTACTTCATATAGTTTTTCTGTCCATTGTGAACTATTATTTAGTTATGCATTTGTGTCAAGGGCTGCAAATGTACAGATGCAAGGTAACCTGGCAGGTGAGGCTAATTACAAATTGGACAATTCTCTATTAACATGCTTGGAAGATGACCCTACTTAACTATTCTGTGCTGGCTTGATATTTGGGTGTGGACAAATAAGGGAAAATGATATCAGTGGGTGGAGTAGGAGGAGGAGGGTCATTCTTTGGTGATAGAGGGAGAAAGAAAGGAGGTATGGAGATTCCTAGCTTTAATACCCTGAGAGTGACCCCAAAAGACCAAGAATAAAGACTTTTGCTTATCCTGACTCCGGCTGATTCTAAGATACCCAGGGTCTCAACATTTGGTGTCGAACATGTGAGCCAAGCACCCTACTTCCACTGAAGTCCTCCAGGTGACCAGGAAATTAGGTAAGTATTTTAATAGACAAACAAGGAACTTACTTTGTTAAGGACTAAACTATAACCTTTTATAGCAGATATGGGGCAGATGTTAGGAAAAGATTCTCCCCATTCTCAGCCCCAGCCCCAGCCCCACCCCCACCCCCACCCCAAAGTGGCACTATAGAAACAGAGACATTTAAGACACTCCTCCAAAAACAAAATAAAGGGGGAGCCACGGGTAACCCTAGAGAACTTCTAAATTTAGTTCTCTATCCCATTATATTTTTTAAATTTTTGACAAAGATGCACTGGCTCTCCAGCAGACAGGTGTTATAACCCACCGGAAGGATAGTGTCCAGTGCAAGCAACTCCACTGTCTTTATATATATAATCACCAGGTCATGTGGGAAGACCCAGAAAGTGGTGAATGGAAGGGACCAGATAGGTTAACTGCTTGGGGGAGAGGGTTTGCTTGTATCTCTACAGATGGAGAAGGAATCAGATGGGTGCCAATGAGCCATATTTGCCTTGTCCATAAGAGAGAGACAGAGCAGACCCTTGAAAGGAAGGAGAAGACCCAAGAAACTTCAGATGGTTCCGTTGCTGATTGTGCCCACCACTGAAAGAGCCTGGCATTTATAGCATCTGACTGATGGACATCAAAAATTGTTGGACTTGAAAACCCTCAGGAATAGTTGGGTTCTTTAACATATAAAAAGGCTGTTGCAGGACTTCAAAAACTTGTGGGGCTCATTGGATTCCCTGACACATGAAGCAATGCACAACAGATTGGTTTTGGACTATCTCTTGGTTGCTGAAGATGGCAAATGTGTGACTAATGTTTACATACCCTCCTTCTAGGACTTCTGGAAATCTTTTACAAGACCATGTTGATTTATATTATTTATTATATCACTACTTGCATGTACAATTCATGTTTGTTACACCACATAGAGCCTGCACTGACTATGGGGAGAATCATCACTAATAGCCTGTGCATTATTGCTATGTGCTTATGTAATACCTCCCATGCTGATGGGTTTGTGTATACCTCTAATAAGATCTTTCAATCCAGAAACCCGCTATCCCCACTTCCCTTAGGTGCTGTTCATCTCCCTTCCTGAGAAGTCAGGGATGGCGTGACCACCTGTGTTCTAAAATAAAAGAAAGCAGGAGATGTCAAGGACTACAAATGAGCAGATGCAATGTATTAGCATGTGAGGCTAATTATCAATTGGACAATTCTCTATTAACATGTTTGGAGGATGATCCTACTTAACTATTCTGTGCTGGCTTCATCAGTGGGTGTGGAGAAAGAAGGGGAAGTGATATCAGTGGATGGAATAGGAGTAGGAGGGTCATTCTTTGGCCATAGAGGGAGAGAGGAAGGAGGTGTGGAGATTCCTAGCTCTAATCCCCTGAGAGGGACACCAAAAGACCAAGAATAAAGATTTTTACTAATCCTGACTCTAGCTAATTCTAAGATATTCAGGGTCTCAATACATTTGGTCTGATAACTTTGAAGAAGTAGAATATATCTTTCCATAAGTGCTTGCCCTACTATCAAATGCAACAATCAATGAAAAATTATGTATCAATTATATACTACAAAGGGGATATTGTGTTAATGGATAGGAATTCAAAGACGTAAAGTCTTTACTTGTGAGGATTTTGCAACTGAGTTTCAGAAAGCATCCAATATCTACATAGTTACAAAGTGGTAGTTGGGAGAAACTCTGCTGAAAAATGAGAGTTCAAGAAGTGGAGAGAAGGTGTGCATTTCAGAGATAAAAAATGGGATATATAGTGTCCCGTATGAAACTCAGTAAGACGGCCAATCTGACTGTTAACAGTATATTGAAGAGAATAATATGCAATGAGCCTGGCAAAAGAGAATTAAGGGTTTTAAATATTTTAAATATTGAAGAGAAGATCTTATATTGATATATTTTATTACAGTTTTTTATTCACAAGATATATACATGGGTAATTTTTCAGCATTGAAAATCACAAAAACCTTTGTTGTAATTTTCCCCTCCTTGCTCTCTGCGTCTCCCCCATATGGCAGGTAGACCAATATATGTTAAATATGTTAAAGTATATGTTAAATGCAATATATGTATACATATACATAAAGTTATTTTGCTGCATGAGAAGAATTGGACTGTGAAATATTGTACAATTAACCTGTGAAGGAAATAAAAATTACAAATGGACAAAAACAGAGGGAGAGGAAATGCTAGTGGTTCATCCTCATTTCCCAGAGTTCTTTCACTGGGTGTAGCTGGTTCTATTCATTATTGAATAAATGGAATTGATTTGGTTCATCTTATTGTTGAAAATAGCCTCATCCATCAGAATTGATCATCATATAGTATCCTTGTTCAAGTACATAATGATCTCCTGGTCCTGCTGTTTTCACTCAGCATCAGTTCATGTAAGTCTCTACAGGCTTTTTTGAAATCATCCTGTTCGTCATTTCTTACAGAACAATAATATTCCATGACATACATATACCATAATTTATTTAGTCATTCTCCAATGGATGGGAATTCATTCAGTTTCCAGTTTCTGGCCACTACAAAGAGGGCTACCACAAACATTTTTGCATATACAGGTCCCTTTCCTTTCTTTAAGATATCTTTGGGATATAAGCCCAACAGTAACACTGCTAGACCAAAGGGTATGCACAGTTTGATAACTTTTTGACTATAGTTCCAAATCGCTCTCCAGAAGGGCTGGATGTATTCACAATTCCACCAATAATGTAACAGTATCCCAGTTTTCCCAAATTCTCTTCAACATTTCGCATTATCTTTCCCTGTCATTCTAGCCAACCTCATAGTTGTGTAGTGGTATCTCAGAGATGTCTTAATTTGCATTTCTCTGATTAATAATGACTTGAAGCATCTTTTCATATGGGTAGAAAGTTTCAATTTCTGCATTTGAGAATTATCTGTTCTCATCCTTCGACATTTATTAATTAGAGAATGACTTGATTTCTTAAAATTAGAGTCAATTTCCTATATGTGTTGGAAATGGGGCCTTTATCAAAACCTTTGACTTTAAAGATGTTTTACCAATTCATTGCTTCTCTTCTAATCTTGTCTACAAAAGTTTTGTTTCTACAAAAGCTTTTCAATGGGTATAATCAAAATTTTCTATTTTGCGATCAATAATGATCTCTAGTTCTTCTTTGGCCACAAATTCCTTTCTCTTCCACAGTTCTGAGAGTTAAACTATCCTATGTTCCTCGAATTTATTTATAGTTTCATTCTTTTTACCTAGATCATGAACCCATTTTAACCTTATCTTGGTGTGTGATGTTAAGTGTGGGTCAATGCCTAGTTTCTGCCATACTAATTTCCAATTTTCCTAGCAGAATTTGTCAGTGAATTCTTATCCCCAAAGTGGGGTCTTTGGGTTTGTCAAACACTAGGTTATTAAAGTTATTGACTATTTTCTCCTTTGGACCTAACCTATTCAACTGATTAACTAGTCTATTTATTAGCAAATACCACATGGTTTTGGTAACTGCTGCTTTATAATATAGTTTTACATCTGGTACAGCTAGGGAACCTTCATTTGATTTTTTTTTTTTCATTAGTTCCCTTGAAAGTATTGACCTTTTGTTCTTCCAGACGAATTATATTGTTATATTTTTATATTTTCTCTATATTTATATAGAAAATTCTATATTTATATATTTTTATAGGTAATTAAAATAGTTTTTTGAGAGTCCGATTGGTATAGCACCAAATAAATAGATTAGGTTAGATAATATTGTCATCTTTATCATATATGCTAAAGTTATCCAAAAGTACTTAATATTTTTTCCAATTGGTTAGATCTGACTTTATTTGTATGGAAAGTGTTTTATACTTTTGTTTATATAATTCCTAACTTTCCCTTGGCAGATAGATTCCTAAATATTTTTTTACTATTGGCAGTTATTTTAAAAGGAATTTCTCTTTTTAACTCTGTCAGATTTTGTTAGTGATATATAAGAATACTGATGACTTATATGGATTTGCTAAAGGTATGGATTATTTCTAATAGCTTTTTAGTAATATCTCTGGGATTCTCTAAGTATACCATCATAGTATCTGCAAAGGGTGATACTTTTGTTTCCTCATTAACTACTCTAATTCCTTTAATCTTTTTCTCAACTCTTATTGCCAAAGCTAGTATTTCTAGTACAATATTGTATAGTAATGGTGATAGTGATCAATGTTGGTTCACTCCTGATCTTACTGGGAAAGGTTCCAGTTTATCCCCATTACATACAGTGCTTACTGACAGCTTTAAATATATGCTCCTGACTATTTTAAGGAATAGTCCATTCATTCCTATACTCTCAAGTGTATTTAGTAGGAATGGATGTTGGATTTTATTAAATGATTTTTCTGCATCTATTGAGATGATCATGTTTTTTGTTAATATGGTTATCAATGTGGTCAATTATATTAATAGTTTTCCTAATATTGAACCATCCCAGTATTCCTGGTATAAATCCTACTTATCCTGGGGATGACTTTCTGTACTATTTTTGCTAATATTTAACTTAATATTTTAGCATTAATATTCATTAGGGAAATTGGTCTATAATCTTTATTTTCAAACTACCTGGTTTAGGTATCAGTACCATGTCTGTGTCATAAAAGGAATTTGGTAGGAGTCCTTCATTCCCTATTTTTTCAAATAGTTTATATAAGATTGGAGTTAATTGTTCTTTAAATGTTTGGTAGAATTTATATGTACATACATCTGGTCCTGATGATTTTTTCTTAGGGAGTTGCTTAACAGCTTGTTTTATTTTTTTTTCTAAAATGGGAATATTTAAGCAATTTACTCTCTCTTTTCTTAATCAGGGCAAGTTACAGTTTTTAAAGTATTCATCCATTTCATTTAAGTTATCAAATTTATTGGCATAAAGTTCAGTAGAATAACTCCTACTTATTGCTCTAATTTCCTCTTCATTAGTGGAAAGTTTTCCCTTTTCATTTTTAAGACTAACAATTTGATTTTTCTCTTTCATTTTTAATCAAATTTACCAAAAGTTTATGTATTTTATTATTTTTTTCATAAAACCAACATTTAGTTTTATTTAATAATTCAATATTTTTTTTTACTTTCAATTTTATCAATTTCTCTTTTTACTTTTAGAATTTCAAATTTAGTATTTAATTGAGGGTTTTCAATTTGATCTCTTTCTACCTTTTTGAGTTACAAGCCCAATTCACTGATCTTCTCTTTCTCTATTTTATTCAAGTAAGCCTCTAGAGCAGGGGCTATCAAACTATGTCGCATGGGCCAGATGTGGCACACTGAGGATGTTTATGCAGCCTGCCAGATTATGGCAAATGGGCTGAGGGGTAGAAACAGAGTGTGAGTTTTTGTTTTTACTATAGTGCAGCCCTCCAACAGGCTGAGGGACAGTGAACTGGCACTCTATTTAAAAAGTTTGAGGACCACTATTCTAGAGACATAAAATTTCCCCTTATCACTGCTTTAGCTAGATCCCACAAATTTGGTATGTTGTCTCATTGTTGTCATTCTCTTGGGTGAAATTATAAAGTGTGTCTATTATTTGTTGTTTTACCCATTTATTCTTTATAATAAGATTAGCTAGTTTCCAATTACTTTTCTGGTCTATTTATCCCTAGCTTGTTGTTGAATGTAGGTTTTAGCATCATGATCTGAAAAGAATGCATTTACTATTTCTGCCTTTCTGCATTTAATTTTGAGGTCTTTATGTCCCAATATATGGTCAATTTTTGTATAGGTTCCATGAACTGCTGAGAAGTAAGTATACTCATTCTGTCGCCATTCAGTTTTCCCCAAAGTGCTATCATACCTAACTTTTTCTAATATTCTGATTACCTCTTTAACTTCTTTCTTATTTGGTTTGTGATTTGATTTATTTAGTCCTGAGAGTGGAAGTTTGAGATGTCCCACTATAATAGTTTTGCTGTCTATTACTTCTTGCAACATTCTTAACTTATTTAGGAATATAGATGTTATACCATTTGGTGCATATATATTTAGTATTGATATTGCTTCATTGTCTATGTTAACCTTTAGCAAGTTTCCTTCCTTATCTCTTTTATATCCCTTTTTTATATTATATCAGTAAAAATCAAATTAAATATGCACTCTTTATGTATATCCATAAAAATAGAGTTCTGAAGAGTTCTTTTTACATTTTTCTGCTTCTCTTAAGTCCTATAGTTGGAGGTCAAATTTTTTGTTCAGCTCTGTTTTTTCCCCCACTATTAGTAACAAATGGAATTCATCTGTTTCATTAAATGTCCATCTTCTTTCATGGAATAAAATACTCAGCTTTGCTGGGTAGTTTATTCTTGGCTATATTCCAAGTTTTTTTTTTTTTGCCTTTTGGAATATCATATTCCAGGCTCTTTGATCCTTTAATGTGGAAGCAGCTAGATCTTGAGTTATCCTTATTGTGGTTCCTCTGTATTTGAATTGCTTTTTTCTGGCTGCTTATAATATTTTTCCTTAATCTGATAGTTCTGAAATTTAGCCACAATATTCCTTGGAATTTTTATTTTAGGGTCTCTTTTAAAAGGTGTTCAATGACTTCTTTCAATGCCTATTTTATTTTCTGATTCTATTACATCTGGGAAGTTCTCATTAATGATTTCCTGTAAAAATGGTGTCTAGGCTCTTTTTTTATCATAATTTTCAGAAAGTCCAATAATGCTCATTATCTCTCCTAGACCTATTTTCCATGTCTGTTGTTTTTCCAAATAGATATTTAACATTTTTTTCTATTTTTAATTTATTGTTTTGTTTTGCTTGACTGATTCTTGATATCTCAAGGAATCATTTATTTCTATTTGTTCAGTTCTGATTTTTAATGAGTTATTTTCTTCATTAGCTTTTTTTTTTACTTCTTTTTGTATATATCCAATTGAGTTTTTAAATGAGTGGTTTTGCTCTATGGAATTTTTTTTTTCCATTTCACAATTTTTTTTAAATAATTTTTATTTACCAGATATATGCATGGGTGATTTTACAACACTGACAATTGCCAAACTCCTTGTTCCAATTTTTCCCCTCCCTCCCTTTTCAGATGGCAGGTTGAACAATACATATGAAATATGTTAGAGTATAAATTAAACATAATATATGTATACATGACCAAACAGTTGTTTTGCTGTACAAAAAGAATCAGATTTTGAAATAGTGAACAATTAGCCTATGAAGGAATTACAAAATGCAAGTGGACAAAAATAGAGGGACTGGAAATTCTATTTAGTGGTTCAGAATCATCTCTTAAAGTTCTTTTGCTGGGTGTAGCTAGTTCAGTTCATTACTGCTGTATTGGGATTGATTTGGTTCATCTCATTGTTGAAAATAGCCTCATCCATCAGAATTGATCATCATATAATATTGTTGTTGAAGTATACAACGATTTCCTGGTCCTGCACATCTCACTCAGCATCAGTTCATTTAACTCTCTCCAGGTCTTTCTGAAATCATCCTGTTGGTCATTTCTTATGGAACAATAATATTGCATAATATTCATATACCACAGTTTATTCACCCAATCTCCAATTGATGGACATCCACGTAGTTTCCAGTTTCTGGTCACCACAAAGAGGGCTTCCACAAACATTCTTGCACATACAGGTCCCTTTCCCTTCTTTAAGATCTCTTTAGTATACAAACCCAGTAGCAACACTGTTGGGTCAAAGGGTATGCACAGTTTGATAACTTTTTGAGCGTAGTTCCGAATTGCTCTCCAGAATGGCTGGATGTATTCACAGTTCCACCAACAATGTATCAGTGTCCCTGTTTTCCCACACAACCTCCAACATTCTGCATTACCTTTCCCTGTAATTCTAGCCAATCTGACATGTGTGTAGTGCTATCTCAGAGTTGTCTGTCTTTGCATTTCTCTGATGAATAATGATTTGGAGCATCTTTTCATATGACTATTAATAGTTTCAATTTCTTTATCTGAGAATTGTCTGTTCAAATCCTTTGGCCATTTATCAATTGGAGATTGGCTTAATTTATTTATTTATTTTTTTCTGAGGCTGGGGTCAAAGGACTTGCCCAGGGTCTCACAGCTAGGAAGTGTTAAGTGTCTGAGACCAGATTTGAACTCAGGTTCTCCTGAATTAAAGGTTGGTGCTTTATCCACTACACCACCTAGCTGCTTAATTTCTTATATATTAGAGTCAATTCTGTATATATTTTGGAAATGATGCCTGTATCTGAACTTTTGACTGTAAAAATGTTTTCCCAGTTTATTGTTTCACTTCTAATTTTATCCACATTAGGCTTTTTTTGTACAAAAAATTTTCAATATGATATAATCAAAGTTTTGTACTTTGTGATCAGTAATGATCTCTAGTTCTTCTTTGAACATAAATTCATTCCTCTTCCACAGGTCTAAGAGGTAAACTAACCTATGTTCCTCTAAATTATTTACAATCTCATTCTTTATTTTTAGGTCATGAACCCATTTTGACCTGATCTTGGTGTATAGTGTTAAGTGTGGGTCAATGCCTAGTTTCTTCCATATTAATTTCCAATTTTCCCAGCAATTTTTGTCAAACATTGAGTTCTTATCCTAAAGGGAAAGTATATTCCTTTCTATCGCCATTCAGTTTTCTCCAAAGGTCTATCATACCTAGTTTTTCTAATGTTCTATATATTTTTAAATTTCTTTCTTATTTCTTTTGTGGTTTGAGTTGTCTAAATCTGAGAGTGCAAGGTTAAGATCTCCCACTATTATAATTTTACTGTCTATTTCTTCTTGCAATTATCTTAACTTTTCCTTTAGAAAGTTATATGCTATACCACTTGGTGCATATATGTTTAGTATTGATATGGCTTCATTGTTTATGCTGCCTTTTATCACGATATAGTTTCCTTCCTTATCTCTTTTAATTAGATCAATTTCTGCTTCTGCTTGATCTGAGATAAGGATGGCAACCCCTGCTTTTTTGCCGTTACCTGAAGCATTATAGATTCTGCTCCAAACTTTTACTTTTACTCTGTATGTATCTCCCTGCTTTAAATGTGTTTCCTGTACACAACATATTGTAGGGTTCTGACTTTTGATCCAGCCTGCTATCCCCTCTGTTTGAAGGAAGAGTTCATTCCATTCACATTTATAGTCAAAATTAGTAATTCTGTACTTCCTGCCATCATATTATCCCCAGATTATGCTTTTATTTTTTCTTGACCCCCCTGAACCTCTTCCCCGATATTTACTTTATAGACCCACTTGTGATGTGCAGCCCTTCCTTTTTATTATCCCTCCCCCCTCCTTTTAAGTCCCTTTACCCTTCCCTTAATCCCCTTTTCCTTTTCTCTTTTCCTCTCCCCCTTTTAATGAGGTGAGAGAGAATTCTCTGAAAAACAAATATGTCAATTATTTACTCTTTGAGCCTACTCTGATGAGAGTAAGATTCACACAATGTTCCTCCCCCTCTCTAAATTCCCTCAGAAGTGGTAGATTTTTTATGCCTCTTCTTGGGATGTAGTTTCCTTCTTTTTATCACTCCTTCCCTTTTTCTAATACTATCCCGTTCGCTTTACTACTCCCTTTTTTTTTCATATTATATCAGTAAAATCAAATTGTCCATGCAGACTTTCTGTATATCCACAACAGAGACACAGGTCTCAAGAGTTCTTTTTACCTTTTCCTGCTTCTCTTCCATCTTGTGGATGTAGATCAAATGTTTTATTTAAGTCTTGTTTTTTCTTAGAAACAAATGGAATTCTTCTGTTTCATGAAATGACCATCTTCTTCCATGGAAGAAAATGTTAAACTTAACTGGGTAGTTTATTCTTGGTTGCAATCCTTGTTCTTTTGCCTTTCAGAATATCAGGTTCAAGGCCCTTCGATCCTTTAATGTGTAGGCAACCAGATCTTTTGTGACCCTTTTTGTGACACTTTGTTATTTGAATTTTTGTTCCTAGCAGATTGCAATATTTTTCCTTAGTTTTGTAGTTCTGCAGCTTAGCCACAATGTTCTGTGGAGGTTTTTTTTTTTTTTTTTTTTTTTTTTTTTTTTTTTTTTTTTTTTAAGAGTCTTTTTCAGAAGGTGTTCAATGAATTATTTCAAAGCTTATTTTCCTTTCTGTTTCAATTATCTCTGGACAGTTCTCTTTGATGATTTCCTGTAAAATAGAATCTATGCTCTTTTTTTGTTCATAGATTTCAGGATGTCCAATGATGCTCAGATTATCTCTCCTAGATCTATTTTCCAGGTCTATAGAATTTCCCAGTAAATATTTGAAGTTATTCTCCAGCTTTTCATTTTTTTTTTTGTTTTATTTTGTTTGACTGATTCTTGAGTTCTCAATGAATCATTCATTCTATTTGTTCCCTCCTGCTTTTTAATGAGTTATTTTCTTTATTCACATTTTAGTTCTTTTTGTATATGCCCAATTGAGTTTTTAAATGAATTATTTTGCTCTGTTGAATTTTTTTTTCCATTTCACTATTTTTTTAGTGAGTTATTTTTTTTCCAATTCAGAAATCCTACTTTTTTGAGACTTTTTTTTAATCTTTTCCAATTCAGAAATCCTACTTTCCTGTGATTTTAACCTTTTCTAATTTACAAGTTTTGTTTCCCTGCACCTCCTGTGAATACTTTATTTTTTCACACTCAAATTTCAGGATGTTGTTATTCTCTATCATAGCTTCTCTTTTCTTTCCCCATTTTTCTTCAAACTCTCTTAACTTTTTAATAGTCTCTTCTAGGATAGTGTTATGTGATGGGGGGCAGGTATCATTCCCCTTTAGGGTATTATCTGCCGACTCTCTGCTGTTAGCTTCCGTTGGGTTGGATACCTGCTCTTTCTCTGTCTAGAAGGTGCCAATTCTTCTCTTCAGCTTCTTACTTATTGTTAAACATCTGTTGGGGTTTGCCTTTGGGGTAAGAATTTTATTTATTTATTTACCAACTTCCTCCCAGACCAGATGGATGCAGAGTCCTGTGCCTGAACTATGAGAGAGCTCTGGGAGAGAGTTCCTGTCCTCCCTCCCCGGAAATGCCTCAGATATGGTTAGTACGGCTGTGCTGTAAAGAGTGCCCAGTGAAGGACCCTGCTGTGTGGCTTTGCGACTGCCCTGAAGTTTAAGACTGAACATTGACAATTAGCTCCAATGTTATATAAATTATTTGAAAAAATAGGGGATGAAGGAGTCCTACCAAACTCCTTTTATGACACAGACATGGTACTGATACCTAAACCAGGTAGATCGAAAACTGAGAAAGAAAATTATAGACCAATCTCCTTAATGAATATTGATGCTAAAATCTTAAATAAGATATTAGCAAAAAGACTTCAGAAAATCATCTCCAAGATAATACACTATGATCAAGTAGGATTTATTCCAGGAATGCAGGGCTGGTTTAATATTAGGAAAACTATTAATATAATTGACCATATTAATAATCAAATTAATAAGAACCATATGATCATCTCAATAGATGCAGAAAAAGCATTTGACAAAATCCAACATCCATTCCTACTAAAAACTCTTGAGAGTATAGGAATAAATGGACTATTCCTTAGAATAATCAGGAGCATATATTTAAGACCGTCAGTAAGCATAATATGCAATAGAAATAAACTGCAACCTTTCCCAGTAAGATCAGGAGTGAAACAAGGTTGCCCACTATCACCATTACTATTCAGTATAGTACTAGAAACGCTAGCCTCGGCAATAAGAGCCGAGAAAGAGATTCAAGGAATTAGAGTAGGAAATGAGGAAATTAAACTATCACTTTTTGCAGATGACATGATGGTATACTTAGAGAACCCCAAAGACTCTGCTAAAAAGCTACTAGAAATAATTCAAAATTTCAGCAAAGTGGCAGGATACAAAATAAATCCACATAAATCCTCGGCATTTTTATATATCACTAACAAAATGCAACAGCAAGAGATACAAAGAGAAATTCCATTCCAAACAAATGTTGAGAGTATAAAATATTTGGGAATCCATCTACCAAAGAAAAGTCAGGAATTATAGGAGAAAAATTACGAAACACTTGCCACAAAAATAAAATCAGATTTAAATAATTGGAAAGACATTCAGTGCTCTTGGATAGGCCGAGCGAATATAATAAAGATGACAACACTCCCCAAACTAATCTATTTATTTAGTGCTATACCAATCAGACTCCCAAGAAACTATTTCAATCACCTAGAAAAAATAACAACAAAATTCATATGGAAGAATAAAAGGTCGAGAATTGCAAGGGAACTAATGAAAAAAAACTCAGAGGAAGGTGGTCTAAGTGTACCTGATCTAAAGCTATATTATATAGCAGCAGTCACCAAAACCATTTGGTATTGGCTAAGAAATAGACCTGTAGATCAGTGGAACAGATTAGATACAAAGGACAAAAAAGGGTACATCTATAGCAATCTAATCTTTGACAAACCCAAAGATTCCAACATTAGGGATAAAAATTCATTATTCGGAAAAAAACTGTTGGGAAAACTGGAAATTAGTATGGCAGAAATTAGATATGGATCCACACTTAACACCATATACCAAGATAAGATCAAAATGGATCCATGATTTAGGCATAAAGAGGGAGATAATAAATAGATTAGAGGAACAGAGGATAATCTACCTCTCAGACTTGTGGAGGAGGAAGGAATTTATGACCAGAGGAGAACTAGAGATCATTATTGATCACAAAATAGAAGATTTTGATTACATCAAACTAAAAAGTTTCTGTACAAATAATACTAATGCAAACAAGATTAGAAGAGAAGTAACAAATTGGGAAAATATTTTTAAAAACAAAGGTTCTGACAAAGGTCTCATTTCCAAAATATATAGAGAACTGACCCTAATTTATAAGAAACCAAACCATTCTCCAATTGATAAATGGTCAAAGGATATGAACAGACAATTCTCAGAGGGAGAAATTGAAACTATATCCACTCACATGAAAGAGTGTTCCAAATCACTACTGATCAGAGAAATGCAAATTAAGACCACTCTGAGATACCACTACACACCTGTCATATTGGCTAAGATGACAGGAACAAATAATGATAAATGTTGGAGGGGATGTGGGGAAATTGGGACACTGATACATTGCTGGTGGAGTTGCGAAAGAATCCAGCCATTCTGGAGAGCAATCTGGAATTATGCCCAAAAAGTTATCAAACTGTGCATGCCCTTTGACCCAGCAGTGCTACTACTGGGATTATATCCCAAAGAAATACTAAAGAGCGGAAAGAGTCATATATGTGCCAAAATGTTTGTGGCAGCTCTTTTTGTTGTAGCTAGAAACTGGAAGATGAATGGATGTCCATCAGTTGGAGAATGGTTGGGTAAATTGTGGTATATGAAGGTTATGGAATATTATTGCTCTGTAAGAAATGACCAGCAGGAGGAATACAGAGAGGCTTGGAGAGACTTAAATCAACTGATGCTGAGTGAAATGAGCAGAACCAGAAGATCACTGTACACTTCAACAACAATACTGTATGAGGATGTATTCTGATGGAAGTGGAAATCTTCAACATAAAGAAGATCCAACTCACTTCCAGTTAATCAATGATGGACAGAGGTAGTAACACCCAGAGAAGAAACACTGGGAAGTGAATGTAAATTGTTAGCACTAATATCTGTCTGCCCAGGTTGCATGTACCTTCGGATTCTAATGTTTATTGTGCAACAAGAAAATGATATTCACACACATGTATTGTACCTAGACTATATTGTAACACATGTAAAATGTATGGGATTGCCTGTCATCGGGGGGAGGGAGGGGGGGTAATTTGGAAAAATGAATACAAAAATAAAAAAATAAAAAAAAGACTGAACATTGAAAGTGTCACAAACCCTAACTAATGCATCTTGTGGAGCTTGGATATCAGCAGCCAAAGTGAAAAGCCCCTGTGCTCAAATTGGAAGTGTCTCCCTGGAAACCGAGGTCCCTATTTCAAAGGTTCTGCTTCTCTTGGAATTCCCCAGCTCCTAGAATTTCACTACCTCAGGCTGAGCCTGGCACTATGTGGATTAGAGGCTGCCTCAGACTATGTCCCTGCTGTTCAGGCTCTTAACTACCTGAAGAAGAAGCCCCAGACAACAGAATGTGGCTGCACAGCCATGCCAAGATCTATTAGGTCACTCCCGTATTGGGGTGGTTCTAGGATCTGGCTTTATATTTTAAAGTGGCTTGATTTCTCTTCTGAACTGCTGTTTTATAAGCAGAGAAAAGCTAACATCCTGTGTCAGATTCCTCTATCTCAGTGACTTCTCTGATCCCAAAGTTCTCCCCAGCCCAATTGGCACAGTGTGTTAGTACCTAACTGGCCTTTTTTTCTTCCTCCCCTGGGAACAGACCTTTTTGATTGAAATTTCAGATTCTCTTCAGCTGGTTAATTGTGTTTCTAATCCTTGTGTTTTCTATCAGTCCAGCGTTATTTTTGAGGCTGATTAACTAATTGGTAATGAGGGAAGAAGGGAGCTTACAAATTTGCATGTATCTTATCTGCCATCTTGGCTCCACCTTTCCCAATTTAGTTTTTAAATGAGTTGCTTTGCTCTATGGAATTTTTTTTTTTTTTTTTTTTTTTTTTTTTTTTTTGCATTTCACTAAATTTGTTTTTTAGTGTGTTATTTTCTTTTTCCAATTCACAAATCCTACTTTCTTGGGAATTCTTTATCTTTTCCAATTCATAGATCCTACTTTCCTGTGATTTCTTTACCTTTTGCAATTTCCTAATTCTGTTTCCTTTCACTTCCTGTGAATTTGTTTTACTTTTTCCAATTCACATTTCAGGAAGTTGTTATTCTCTAGCATAGCTTCTTTTTCCTTTCTCCATTTTTCTTCTAATCCTCTCTGAAAATTTTTAATTGTTTCTTCTAGGAGACCGTTATTTGGGGAATTGTCTGGAGGCTGTCTGCTATTAGTCTCCTTAGGGTTGAAAACCCATTCTTTTTCTGCACAGAAGCTATCAATCGTTTTCTTCATTTTTTTGCTTATTTTTACTAAAGTTCTAAGGTTCTCCCCTCAGGGCAAGGAGATTTCCAGCTTTCTCTTCAGACCAAGGATGGATATACGGACAGTAACTGTCCCCTCAATGGGCTGCAAGGAACAGTTGAACTGTGGGAGGGCTCTGGGAAGAGCTCCAAGCGGAACTGAGTATGCCTGGTTATCACTGACAGGGCTGTGTAAGTGCCCTGTGAGGAGCCCCATTGTGAGGATTAGTTACTGCCTTGGGGCTAAAGGGTATGGAGCAAAGTTATCACTGCCCCTCCCACAAATGTCCTGTCCTTCACTGTGCCAGAAGTGTCTCTGCCTGGAGAGTGCAATGACCTGGGGAGATTCCACTACCCCTGTCTGAGCCCTTCACTGTACAGATGCCACTAAGAGCTGAGTTATTGTCTGCACTAGGTCACTGGTCCTGGGTTTGCGCAGTCAAATCCTCTTGGGCTTTGGCGTCCCTCAGAGTACCCTCTACCCCAGACTGCCACTTCTCTGCTGGCCCACTACTCCGCCACCAGAGCAAAGCAATCAGCCTACTCCAGAGAGCTCTATGTTAGCCTTCCAACCACAGAAGACACACTGCTCCCATTTCTCTCCCTGATCTGCGCTGGTCTACTCCCACCACCTCAGGTCAAACCTTTTCGGGCAATATTCCAGATTCTTTTCTCCTAGTAAGTTTTTGTATTTCTAATTTACGTGGGTTTTACCTATCAAGTGCTGTTTTTGAGGCTGAATTAAATAGTTGCTAGAAAGGGAATTAGAGAGCTTAGAAAGTTCCATCTTGCTTCTCCACCATCTTGGCTCCACACCTCCTGAATTATTTTCTTTATCCAATTCACAAATCCTACTTTCCTGGGATTTCTTTGTCTTTTCCAATTCCTAATTTCTGTTTCCCTGGGAGTTCTTTACCTTTTTTCATTTCACAATTCAGGAAGCTGTTTTCTTTTTCCACTTCATCCAAGGTGTTTTTTTTTTTATTTTTTATTTTAGTGAGTTATATGACTTTTCTGTACTCTCTTTCAGAGCTTCTTTGCTTTCCCCATTATTCTTCTAGCTCTCTTTTTTAAAATTTTTTTTATTATATATATTTTTATAATATTATCCCTTGTATTCATTTTGCCAAATTATCCCCCCCTCGCTCTACTCCGTCCTCCTGATGACAGGCAATCCCATACATTTTACTTGTGTTACAATATAACCTAGATACAATACATGTGTGCCATACCATTTTCTTGTTGCACAATAAGCATTAGATTCCGAAGGTACATGTAACCTGGGCATTCAGATATTAGTGCTAACAATTTACATTCACTTCCCAGTGTTTCTTCTCTGGGTGTAGCTACCTCTGTCCATCATTGATCAACTGGAAGTGAGTTGGCCATTCTTTATGTTGAAGATATCCACTTCCATCAGAATGCATCTTCATACAACATTGAAGTGTACAGCGATCTTCTGGTTCTATTCATTTCACTCAGCATCAGTGGATGTAAGTCTCTCCAAGCCTCTCTGTATTCCTCCTGCTGGTCATTTCTTACAGAGCAATAATATTCCATAACCTTCATATACCATAATTTACCCAACCATTCTCCAACTGATGGACATCCATTCATCTACCAGTTTCTAGCTACAACAAAAAGAGCTGCCACAAACATTTTGGCACATACAGGTCCCTTTCTGCTCTTTAGTATTTCTTTGGGATATAAGCCCAGTAGTAGCACTGCTGGGTCAAAGGGTATGCACAGTTTGATAACTTTTGGGGCATAGTTCCAAATTGCTCTCCAGAATGGCTGGATACTTTCACAACTCCACCAGCAATGTATTAGTGTCCCAGTTTTCCCACATCCCCTCCAACATTCATCATTATTTGTTCCTGTCATCTTAGCCAATCTGACAGGTGTGTAGTGGTATCTCAGAGTGGTCTTAATTTGCATTTCTCTAATCAGTAGTGATTTGGAACACTCTTTCATATGAGTGGATATAGTTTCAATTTCTTCATCTGAGAATTGTCTGTTCATATCCTTTGACCATTTATCAATTGGAGAATGGTTCGGTTTCTTATAAATTAGGGTCAGTTCTCTATATATTTTGGAAATGAGACCTTTGTCAGAACCTTTGCTCTTAAAAACATTTTCCCAATTTGTTACTTCCCTTCTAATCTTGTTTGTATTAGTATTGTTTGTACAGAAACTTTTTAGTTTGATGTAATCAAAATCTTCTATTTTGTGATCAATAATGATCTCTAGTTCTCCTCTGGTCATAAATTCCTTCCTCCTCCACAAGTCTGAGAGGTAGATTATCCTCTGTTCTTCTAATCTATTTATTATTTCCCTCTTTATGCCTAAATCATGGACCCATTTTGATCTTATCTTGGTATAGGGTGTTAAGTGTGGATCCATATCTAATTTCTGCCATAATAATTTCCAGTTTTCCCATCAGTATTTTTTCCAAATAATGAATTTTTATCCTTAATGTTGGAATCTTTGGGTTTGTCAAAGATTAGATTGCTATAGATGTACCCTTTTTTGTCCTTTGTATCTCATCTGTTCCACTAATCTACTGGTCTATTTCTTAGCCAATGCCAAATGGTTTTGGTGACTGCTGCTATATAATATAGCTTTAGATCAGGTACACTTAGACCACCTTCCTCTGAGTTTTTTTTCATTAGTTCCCTTGGAATTCTCGAACTTTTATTCTTCCATATGAATTTTGTTGTTATTTTTTCTAGGTGATTGAAATAGTTTCTTGGGAGTCTGATTGTTATAGCACTAAATAAATAGATTAGTTTGGGGAGTATTGTCATCTTTATTATATTCGCTCAGCCTATCCAAGAGCACTAAATGTCTTTCCAAATATTTAAATCTGACTTTATTTTTGTGGCAAGTGTTTTGTAATTTTTCTCATATAATTTCTGACTTTTCTTTGGTAGATGGATTTCCAAATACTTTATACTCTCAACATTTGTTTCGAATGGAATTTCTCTTTGTATCTCTTGCTGTTGCATTTTGTTAGTGATATATAAAAATGCTGAGGATTTATGTGGATTTATTTTGTATCCTGCCACTTTGCTGAAATTTTGAATTATTTCTAATAGCTTTTTTAGCAGAGTCTTTGAGGTTCTCTAAGTATCATCATGTCATCTGCAAAGAGTGATAGTTTGATTTCCTCATTTCCTACTCTAATTCCTTGAATCTCTTTCTCGGCTCTTATTGCCGAGGCTAGCGTTTCTAGTACTATACTGAATAGTAATGGTGATAGTGGGCAACCTTGTTTCACTCCTGATCTTACTGGGAAAGGTTGCAGTTTATTTCTATTGCATATTATGCTTACTAACGGTCTTAAATATATGCTCCTAATTATTCTAAGGAATAATCCATTTATTCCTATACTCTCAAGAGTTTTTAGTAGGAATGGATGTTGGATTTTGTCAAATGACTTTTCTGCATCTATTGAGATGATCATATGATTGTTATTAATTTGATTATTAATATGGTCAATTATATTAATAGTTTTCCTAATATTAAACCAGCCCTGCATTCCTGGAATAAATCCTACTTGATCATAGTGTATTATCTTGGAGATGATTTTCTGAATTGTTTTGGCTAATATCTTATTTAAGATTTTAGCATCAATATTCATTAAGGAGATTGGTCTATAATTTTCTTTTTCAGTTTTCGATGTACCTGGTTTAGGTATCAGTACCATGTCTGTGTCACAAAAGGAGTTTGGTAGGACTCCTTCATCCCCTAATTTTTCAAATAATTTATATAACATTGGGGTTATTTGTTCTTTAAATGTTTGGTAGAATTCACATGTGAATCCATCTGGTCCTGGGGATTTTTTCCTGGGGAGTTGATTAATAGCTTTTTCTATTTCTTTTTCTGAAATGGGACTATTAAGCAATTTATCTCCTCCTCAGTTAATCTAGGGAGCCTATATTTTTGGAGGAAGTCATCCATTTCACTTAAGTTATCAAATTTTTGGCATAAAGTTGGGCAAAGTAATTCCTTATTATTTCTCTAATTTCCTTTTCATTGGTGGAAAGATCCCCCTTTTAATTTGTAAGACTAACAATTTGATTTTCCTCTTTCTTTTTTCTGATCAAATTTACTAAAGGTTTATATATTTTATTGGCTTTTTCATAAAACCAACTCTTGGTTTAATTATTAATTCAATAGTTTTGTTTTTTTTGTTTTTTTTGTTTTTTTTTTTTACTTTCAACAGCAGTTGATCAGTGGATTAGGTTCACAGGACAAAATAGTCAATAGGCAAATGCCTTCTGTTCAAGGAAAATGTTTAGAGAGCATCATCAAGGTTATGAAAAGCCAAGGATTCATTATAATTTTGGAGGAGATTACCGAACTTTTAAAAACTGTGAAGGTCATATGTCCTTGTTTTTCTCTGGAAAAAGAATTGGATCTAGATGAATGGGAATTAGTAGGAAAGCAATTAGGTGAACACTACAATTGCCCTTGTGACATTTTGCCCTTTGGTTCCAGACAAAACTCCCCCTTTCCTCCAGAGCTGCCCTATTTTATCCTCCCAGAGAATGGGCGTGGGATAATACAAGGGGTTCTGGGAAAAATTTCTTCAACCAATGAACTTGCTCCTCCTAAGCATGCAAGCTCTTCCCCAGGAATTCAAAAGTAAAAACTCCCAGTAAAGGCTGGAACTATAGAATTGTCAAGTACTGGCTTAGCACTTAGTAAGAACCTAATATCTCATTAGCTCATTAGTGCTTAGTAAGACCCTAACATCCCCCCATTTCTTTTGATTTAGAACATAGGGTGGTCATGACGTTGAAACATAAATCCATCAATATGGGAGGCATTACACATAATTACATAGATTACATAAACACATAGAAACATAGTAACATAACACATGCTAGAAGTATGTAACAAATAACAAGATCAAATAATCATAAATTGAGAATTTATAAATGTCCATAAGTCCATTGTCCATTAGTCTCATCTTGTATTAGGAAATCCAATGATTCCTGCTGGTTTTTAAAGTTCTTTAACAGTCTTCTTATTAGCCATTCTCTTTCAGTCTCAGATGTTTCTTAGATTTTCTCCTTTGTTTTGAAGTCTTTCTCTTTTTCTGTCTCTCTCCAATGGACAAGGTGAATATGACTCATTGGCACCCATCTGATTCCTTCTCCATCTGAAGAAATACAAGCAAACCATCTCCCCCAGGCAGTTAACCTTTCTGGTCCCTTCCATTCACCACTTTCTGGGTCTCTCCACATCACCTGGCAATTATCTAAGGACAGTGGAGCTGATTGCAGTGGACACTGCCCTTATGGTGGGTTATAAAACCTCTCTGCCGGAGCTAGGGCATCTTTGTCAAAAATTAGAAAATTATTGGTATAGAGAACTAAATTTAGAAGTTCTCTAGGGTTACCTGTGGCTGGTTTTGTTTTTGAAGGAGTGTCTTAATGTCTCTGTTTCTTCTCTCTACTATTGCCTGACCTTGCGGATTATAAGGTATTCCAGTAGAAAGAGTTTCATCTCCAGAAAACTCATCTAGTCATATTACTATGTCCTTTCAGAGAATTATTTTCTAGGTGAACTATGACTGGCCTCAATGACTGAATTCATTATTCATTATAATCGTCACTCTGCACATTTTCCAAAGTGATTCTGGTAATGTTCATGTTACTTCTCCACAAAATAAACATCTGTGGTTATTTATTTTCTTTAATATCAACATATTCCAAGGGCTAAGCCAAGATGGCAGAGAAGACATACACATCATTCTAAGCTCCTCTTCTACCTTCTCTATTAATTACCAAATTCAACCTCACAAATTGAGCTTCACTGGTGAAATCCAAGAATATTGGGAGCACAACAGATTACCAGAGAAAAATAATCTAGATCACCAGCTGAAGATCACCAGATAAGGTTTCTCCTGATTGGTGGGAGCAGACCAGCACAGGCAGGGAGGTAGAACGCAGAGGCTAGTACACTAAGCACTTGGGGGCAGGGGTGGTCTTCTCAGATGGAAAATTTGCAGAGAGGATTCTACCACAGGTTAGCTGCTTTGCTTTAATTTCAAAGCAGTAGATTAGCAGAAAAGTTACACAAATACCAAAGGTAGAGTGTACTCCAAAAAAATGCCAGAATGTAACAGGATCTGGCTACATCCACCCAACACTGGAAGTGACTCAGCACAGACCACAGCAAAGTCTTGCAGCTGCTTTCTATAGCATGGGGCTTTTTGCCTAGAACAGTCACACTTCTGCATAGCAGAGGTTCTGCCTGGGGCAGCCACAAATCGGAACACAAGGGTGAGGGATGGGGAGGGGAGCTCTGCTCAGGTCAATAGAACTTCCATTGCCCAGCTTCTTCCCAGGGCAGAGACACTTCTGGTGTGGGGCTCTTCCCAGGGCACTTCCACAGCTCAGGCTCTCTTAGCAGCCCATTCACAGGACAGCTATGTCCATATATCTATCTCTGCTATGCAGAAGAAAATGGTAACCTCCTTTCACTGAAGTCCAACAGTAAGGGATTAAAAAAAATGAGTAAAAAAGTGAAGCTTTTGCTAACCATTGATAGCTTATATACAGAAAGAGAGTAGGCTTTCAACTCTTAGGAGACTAATAGCAGACAGTCTCCAGACAAAGCCCCAAAGGGGATATAACCAGATCCCCATCACACAAGGCTCTCCTAGAAGAAATTATAAAAGATCTTAAAAGAGAGCTAGAAGAGGGGAACCAAGATGGCGGAGAAGATACACACAACTCTGTGAACATCCTTACTCCCTCACAACCAATTAGATAAATCAGCCTCAGAAATAGCGCTGGACTGATAGATACCACAAGGACTGGAAGCACAACTTATCACCTGAAGAGAATCTGGAGTTTCAACAGAAAAGGTCACTTCCCAGGGGAGGAAGAAGAGAGGCCAGCACAGACGGCTGGGTGCTAGCACACTAATGGACAATGGACTTATGGACATTTATAAATTCTCAATTTAAGATTATTTGATCATGTTATTTGTTACATACTTCTAGCATGTGTTATGTTACTATGTTTCTATGTGTTTATGTAATCTATGTAATTATGTGTAATGCCTCCCATATTGATGGATTTATGTTTCAAGGTCATGACCACCCTATGTTCTAAATCAAAAGAAATGGGGGGATGTTAGGGTCTTACTAAGCACTAATGAGCTAATGAGATATTAGGTTCTTACTAAGTGCTAAGCCAGTACTTGACAATTCTATATTTCCAGCCTTTACTGGGAGTTTTTACTTTTGAATTCCTGGGGAAGAGCTTGCATGCTTAGGAGGAGCAAGTTCATTGGTTGAAGAAATTTTTCCCAGAACCCCTTGTATTATCCCACACCCATTCTCTGGGAGGATAAAATAGGGCAGCTCTGGAGGAAAGGGAGAGTTTTGTCTGGAACCAAAGGGCAAAATGTCACAAGGGCAATTGTAGTGTTCACCTAATTGCTTTCCTACTAATTCCCATTCATCTAGATCCAATTCTTTTTCCAGAGAAAAACAAGGACATATGACCTTCACAGTTTTTAAAAGTTCGGTAATCTCCTCCAAAATTATAATGACTCCTTGGCTTTTCATAACCTTGATGATGTTCTCTAAACATTTTCCTTGAACAGAAGGCATTTGCCTATTGACTATTTTATCCTATGAACCTATTCCACTGATCAACTGCTGTATTTTTAGCCAGTACCAGATGGTTGTGATGACCACTTCTTTGTAATATAATTTTAGATCAGGCACAACTAGGTCACCTTCATTGCCATTTTTTCATTAATTCCCTTGAAATGTTTGATCTTTGTTCTTGCAGATGCACTTTGTTATTATTTTTTCTAGATTTGGAAAATAATTTATTGGGAGTTTGATTAGTATGGGACTGAATAAATAGATTAATTTAGATAGTATTGTCATTTTGTTTTATTAGCTCAGCCTACACATGAGGACTTAATAGTTTTCCGATTGAATAGATGTGACTTTATTTGCATGGAAAGTGCTATGTAATTGTGTTCATATAGATACTGACTTTGCCTTGGCAGGTAGACTCCCAAATATTTTATACTATCGACAGTTTTTAAAGGCAATTTCTCTTTGTATCTCTAGCTGCTGTACTTTGTTGGTAATATATAAGAATGATGATGATTTGTTTAGATTTATTTTGTGTTGTGCAACTTTGTTAAAGTTGTAAATTATTTCTAGTATTTTAATTGATTCTCTATATTCTCTAAGAATATCATCATATCATCTGCAAAGAATGATAACTTGGTTTCCTCATTACCTACTATAATTCCTTTAATCTCTTTTTCTTCTCTTATTGTCAAAACTAACATTTCTGATACAGTATTAAATACTAATGGTATGGTGGATAACCTTGTTTCCCTCCTGATCTTATTGGGAATAGTTCTAGTTTGTCCCCATTAATTTGATTCTTGCTGATGATTTTAAATAAATGATACTGATCATTTCAAGGAAAAGTCCATTTATTCCTATACTTTACAATTTTTTTTTTTATTTTTTATTTTATATATATATATATATATATATATATATATATATATATATATATATATATATATATATATATATATTTTTTTTTTATAATATTATCCCTTGTATTCATTTTTCCAATTTACCCCCCCTCCCTCTATTCCCTCCCCCCGACGACAGGCAATACCATACATTTTACATGTGTTACAATATAGTCTAGGTACAATACATGTGTGCGAATATCACTTTCTTGTTGCACAATAAACATTAGATTCCGAAGGTACATGCAACCTGGGCAGACAGATATTAGTGCTAACAATTTTCATTCCCCTCCCAGTGTTTCTTCTCTGGGTGCAGCTACCTCTGTCCATCATTGATCAACTGGAAGTGAGTTGGATCTTCTTTATGTTGAAGATTTCCACTTCCATCAGAATACATCCTCATACAGCATTGTTGTTGAAGTGTACAGTGATCTTCTGGTTCTGCTCATTTCACTCAGCATCAGTTGATTTAAGTCTCTCCAGGCCTCTCTATATTCCTCCTGCTGGTCATTTCTTACCGAGCAATAATATTCCATAACCTTCATATACCACAATTTACCCAACCATTCTCCAACTGATGGACATCCATTCATCCTCCAGTTTCTAGCTACAACAAAAAGAGCTGCCACAAACATTTTGGCACATATATGTCTCTTTCCGCTCTTTAGTATTTCTTTGGGATATAATCCCAGTAGTAGCGCTGCTGGGTCAAAGGGTATGCACAGTTTGATAACTTTTTGGGCATAATTCCAGATTGCTCTCCAGAATGGCTGGATTCTTTCACAACTCCACCAGCAATGTATTAGTGTCCCAGTTTCCCCACATCCCCTCCAACATTTGTCATTATTTGTTCCTGTCATCTTAGCCAATCTGACAGGTGTGTAGTGGTATCTCAGAGTGGTCTTAATTTGCATTTCTCTGATCAGTAGTGATTTGGAACACTCTTTCATGTGAGTGGATATAGTTTCAATTTCTTCCTCTGAGAATTGTCTGTTCATATCCTTTGACCATTTATCAATTGGAGAATGGTTCGGTTTCTTATAAATTTGGGTCAGTTCTCTATATATTTTGGAAATGAGACCTTTGTCAGAACCTTTGTTTTTAAAAATATTTTCCCAATTTGTTATTTCCCTTCTAATCTTGTTTGCATTAGTATTATTTGTACAGAAACTTTTGAGTTTGATGTAATCAAAATCTTCTATTTTGTGATCAATAATGATCTCTAGTTCTCCTCTGGTCATAAATTCCTTCCTCCTCCACAAAGTCTGAGAGGTAGATTATCCTCTGTTCCTCCAATCTATTTATTATCTCCCTCTTTATGCCTAAATCATGGACCCATTTTGATCTTATCTTGGTATATGGTGTTAAGTGTGGATCCATATCTAATTTCTGCCATACTAATTTCCAGTTTTCCCAACAGTTTTTTCCGAATAATGAATTTTTATCCCTAATGTTGGAATCTTTGGGTTTGTCAAAGATTAGATTGCTATAGATGTACCCTTTTTTGTCCTTTGTATCTAATCTGTTCCACTGATCTACCGGTCTATTTTGTAGCCAATACCAAATGGTTTTGGTGACTGCTGCTATATAATATAGCTTTAGATCAGGTACACTTAGACCACCTTCCTCTGAGTTTTTTTTCATTAGTTCCCTTGCAATTCTTGACCTTTTATTCTTCCATATGAATTTTGTTGTTATTTTTTCTAGGTCATTAAAATAGTTTCTTGGGAGTCTGATTGGTATAGCACTAAATAAATAGATTAGTTTGGGGAGTATTGTCATCTTTATTATATTCGCTCGGCCTATCCAAGAGCACTGAATGTCTTTCCAATTATTTAAATCTGATTTTATTTTTGTGGCAAGTGTTTTGTAATTTTTCTCATATAATTCCTGACTTTTCTTTGGTAGATGGATTCCCAAATATTTTATACTCTCAACATTTGTTTGGAATGGAATTTCTCTTTGTATCTCTTGCTGTTTCATTTTGTTAGTGATATATAAAAATGCCGAGGATTTATGTGGATTTATTTTGTATCCTGCCACTTTGCTGAAATTTTGAATTATTTCTAGTAGCTTTTTAGCAGAGTCTTTGGGGTTCTCTAAGTATACCATCATGTCATCTGCAAAAAGTGATAGTTTGATTTCCTCATTTCCTACTCTAATTCCTTGAATCTCTTTCTCGGCTCTTATTGCCGAGGCTAGCGTTTCTAGTACTATATTGAATAGTAATGGTGATAGTGGGCAACCTTGTTTCACTCCTGATCTTACAGGGAAAGGTTGCAGTTTATTTCTATTGCATATTATGCTTACTGACGGTCTTAAATATATACTCCTGATTATTCTAAGGAATAATCCATTTATTCCTATACTCTCAAGAGTTTTTAGTAGGAATGGATGTTGGATTTTGTCAAATGCTTTTTCTGCATCTATTGAGATGATCATATGGTTCTTATTAATTTGATTATTTATATGGTCAATTATATTAATAGTTTTCCTAATATTGAACCAGCCCTGCATTCCTGGAATAAATCCTACTTGATCATAGTGTATTATCCTGGAGATGATTTTCTGAAGTCTTTTTGCTAATATCTTATTTAAGATTTTAGCATCAATATTCATTAAGGAGATTGGTCTATAATTTTCTTTCTCAGTTTTCGATCTACCAGGTTTAGGTATCAGTACCATGTCTGTGTCATAAAAGGAGTTTGGTAGGACTCCTTCATCCCCTATTTTTTCAAATAATTTATATAACATTGGGGCTAATTGTTCTTTAAATGTTTGGTAGAATTCACATGTGAATCCATCTGGCCCTGGGGATTTTTTCCTGGGGAGTTGATTAATAGCTTGTTCTATTTCTTTTTCTGAAATGGGACTATTTAAGCAATTTATCTCCTCCTCTGTTAATCTAGGGAGCCTATATTTTTGGAGAAAGTCATCCATTTCACTTAAGTTATCAAATTTATTGGCATAAAGTTGGGCAAAGTAACTCCTTATTATTTCTCTAATTTCCTCTTCATTGGTGGAAAGATCCCCCTTTTCATTTGTAAGACTATCAATTTGATTTTCCTCTTTCTTTTTTTTGATCAAATTTACCAAAGGTTTATCTATTTTATTGGCTTTTTCATAAAACCAACTCTTGGTTTTATTTATTAATTCAATAGTTTTTTTACTTTCAATTTTATTGATTTCTCCTTTTAATTTTTGTATTTCGAGTTTAATTTTTGGTTGGGGGTTTATAATTTGGTCTTTTTCTAGCCTTTTAAGTTGTAAGCCCAATTCGTTAATCTTCTCTTTCTCAATTTTCTTCAAATAAGCCTCTAAAGATATAAAATTTCCCCTTATTACTGCTTTAGCTGCATCCCAAAGATTTTGATATGATGTCTCATCATTATCATTATCTTGGGTGAAATTGTTAATTGTTTCTATAATTTGCTCTTTCACCCAGTCATTCTTTAAGATGAGATTATTCAGTTTCCAATTACTTTTTGGTCTATTTACCCCTAACTTTTTACTGAATGTAGCTTTTATTGCATTGTGATCTGAGAAGAAGGCATTTATTATTTCTGCCTTCCTACATTTAATTTTGAGATCTTTATGTCCTAATATATGGTCAATTTTTGTATAGGATCCATGAACTGCTGAGAAGAAAGTATATTCCTTCCTATTGCCATTCAGTTTTCTCCAAAGGTCTATCATACCTAGTTTTTCTAATGTTCTATTTACTTTTTTAATTTCTTTCTTGTTTGTTTTGTGGTTTGATTTGTCTAAATCTGAGAGTGCAAGGTTGAGATCTCCCACTATTATAGTTTTACTGTCTATTTCTTCTTGCAGTTCTCTTAACTTTTCCTTTAGAAAGTTAGATGCTATACCACTTGGTGCATATATGTTTAGTATTGATATGGCTTCATTATTTATGCTACCTTTCAGCAGGATATAGTTTCCTTCCTTATCTTTTTTAACGAGATCTACTTCTGCTTTTGCTTGATCTGAGATAAGGATAGCTACCCCTGCTTTTTTGGCTTTACCTGAAGCATAATAAGCTCTGTTCCAACCTTTTACCTTTACTCTGTATGTATCTCCCTGCTTTAAGTGTGTTTCCTGTAGACAACATATTGTAGGGTTCTGCTTTTTGATCCAATCTGCTATCCGTCTCCGTTTGATGGGATCGTTCATCCCATTTACATTTACAGTTAAAATTACTAATTCTGTATTTCCTGCCATCGTATTATCCCCAGATTATACTTTTTTCCCTTGACCCCCCTGATCCCCCTCCCCGATATTTAATTTACAGACCCCCCTTGTGACGCGCAACCCTCCCTCTTTTTTTTTTTTTTTTTTTTTTTTTTTAGGATCCCTCCCCCCTCCCTCCAAGTCCCTTCACTTATTCTCCTTTTCCTTTCCCCTTTTCCTCTCCCCCCTTTTAATGAGGTGAGAGAAAATTCTCTGAAAAACAAATATGTTAATTATTTACTCTTTGAGCCTCTTCTGATGAGAGTAAGATTCACACAATGATTCTCCCCCTCACTAAGTTCCCTCAGATATGGTGTATTTTCTATGTCTCTTCCTGGGATGTAGTTTCCCTCTTTTTATCACTCCTTCCCCTTTTTCTGAACCGACCTCCTTCCCTTTACCACACCCCCCTTTTTTTCTTTTATATCAGTAAAATCAAATTATCCTTGAGTATTTTTTATATACCCACAACAAAGTTACAGTTCTCAAGGGTTCTGTGTACCTTTTTCTGTTTCTCTTCAGTCTTGTGGATGTAGATCAAATTTTTTGTTTAAGTCTGGTTTTTTTCTTAGAAACATATAGAATTCCTCTGTTTCATTGAATGACCATCTTCTTCCATGGAAAAAGATGCTAAACTTAGCTGGGTAGTTCATTCTTGGTTGCAGTCCTTGATCTTTTGCCTTACGGAATATCAGGTTCCAGGCCCTTCTATCTTTTAATGTGGAGGCAGCCAGATCTTGGGTGACCCTTATTGTGGCACCTTGGTATTTAAATTGTTTTTTTCTAGCTGCTTGCAGGATTTTCTCCTTTGTGTGGTAATTCTGCAGCTTAGCCACAATATTCCGTGGTGTTCTTTTTTTAGGGTCTATTTCAGAAGGAGTTCGATGAATTCTTTCCACATCTACTTTCCCTTCTGTTTCTATTATCTCTGGACAGTTCTCTTTGATAATTTCCTGTAAAATAGAATCTAGGCTCTTTTTTTGGTCATAGTTTTCTGGAAGTCCAATGATCCGCAGATTATCTCTCCTAGATCTATTTTCCAGGTCTATAGATTTTCCCAGTAAGTATTTGACGTTGTTCTCCAGCTTCTCATTTTTTTTGTTTTGTTTGACTGATTCTTGGGTTCTCTGTGAATCATTCATTTCTATTTGTTCCATCCTGACTTTTAAGGAGTTATTTTCTTCTTTCACAGTTTTTAGTTCTTTTTGTAAATGCCCAATTTCGTTTTTAAATGAATTATTTTGCTCTATTGAGTTTTTTTCCATTTCCCTAATTTTTTTTTTTGAGAATTATTTTCTTTTTCCAATTCAGAAATTCTATTTTCTTGAGACTTTTTTATCTTTTCCAATTCAGAAATCCTACTTTCCTGTGTTTTTTTAACCTTTTCTAATTCACTAATTTTGTTTCCCTGCATCTCCTGTGAATTCTTTATTTTTTCCAACTCCAATTTCAGGACATTATTATTCTCTATCATAACTTCCCTTTCTTTTCCCCATTTTTCTTCGATCTCCCTCAATTTCTTAAGAGCTTCTTCTAGGAGAGAGTTATGTGATGGGGGGCAGGAATCGTTCCCCTTTAGGTTGTTGTCTGCTGATTCTCTGCTGTCAACTTCCTCGGGGTTGGGTACCCGCTCTTTCTCTGTATAGAAGGAATCTATGGTTTTTCTAGCTTTTTTGTTCATACTTAAAAAAAATCTTTTGGGGTCTGTCTCTGGGGTAGGAAATTATTTACTTCTTTACCAGCTTCCTCCCAGACGGGATGGATGCAGCGGCTCCTGAGCCTGAGCTAAGAGAGAGCTCTGGGAGAGAGTTCCCCACCCTCTCCCTGGGAGTGCCTCAGAGGTGATTAGCACTGCTGTGCTTCGAGGGCGTAGAATAGTGAAGACTGCAGGAAGCCCAGGCTATGTGTCCGGGTGGGGAGTGGGTGTCTGCAGCAGGTGACGTAAGAAGCCCCTGCGCTCAAACTGGAAGTGTCTGCCAGAAACCGCGGTCCCTAGTTCAAAGGTTCTGCTTCTCTGGGACTTCCTGGAGCTGAGTTCCACTCCCTCCAGCTAAGCTAGGCAGTGTGTGTTGCCTTGGGCCGTATCCACCCACTTGTCAGTCTCTTAACTATTCTCAGGAGGGAGCTGAGGCCACACCCCCTGGTGCCAAGAGATTTGCTGAGTCACCCCCCAGGATCGGGGAAAATCTAATCTGAGTTTTAAAATATTTTGGCTTTCTCTTCTGAACTGCTAAATAATTAGCAGAGAAGAGCTAACAGCCTGTGCCAGATTCCTTTACCTCAGTGGCTTCTCTGATCCCAGAGCCCTTCCCAGCGCAATGGGCGCAGTGTGCCCCTACCCCACCGTCTGTGCTGGTCTTTCTTATTTCTCCCCTGAGAACTGACCTTTCCTGTTGAAACTCCAGATTCTCTTCAGCTGGTAAGTCGTGCTTCCAGTCCTTGTGGTATCTATCAGTCCTGAGCTAATTTTGAGACTTAATTTATCTAATTGGTTGTGAGGGAGTGAGGACGTTCACTGAGTCGTGTGTTTCCTCTCCGCCATCTTGGCTCCGCCCCCCTACTTTACAATTTTTTAATAGGAATAAGTCTTGAATTTGATCAAATGCTATTTCTGCATCTATTGAGATAATCATCTGGTTTCTTTTACTTTGCTTATTGATATACTCAATTATGCTAATATTTTTCCTAATATTGAGCTAATCCTGAATTACTGGTATAAATCCCCCTTGATCATGCTGTATTATACTGGGTATGTCTTTCTGCCATCTATTTACTAATATTTTATTTTAAGATTATTGCATGAATATTCATTAGGAAAATTGGTCTATAATTTTATTTCTCTGTTTTCACCCTTATTAGGTGGTTGGTGAATTCTTTCAATGGCTTTTTTACCTTCTGTTTCTAGGACCTCAGAGCAGCTTTCCTTGATGATTTCCTGAAATATAATGTCAAGTCTCTTTTTTTCATCATGGTTTTTGGGAAATCCAATCATCCTTAGATTGTCTCTCCTACATCTATTTTCCAGGTTAATTGTTTTTTCTAATGAGATATTTTACATTTTCTTCTTTTTGGTTTTGCTTGATTAATTATCAATGACTCATTGAAACATTAATTTCCATTTGTTTAGTTCTAATTTTAGTGTATTTTTTTTTTCTGTTACGTTTTTTTAGTTCCTTTTCTATTTGGCTAATTTATTTTTTAAATGACTTGTTTTGTTTTATGTATATATTTTCCATTTCACAAATACTGTTTTTCAGGGAGTTATTTTCTATTTTTATTTTGTCAAATCTGTTTTGTAAGGAATTATATGCTTGTTCTTTTTCACTAAATCTATTTTATAAGGGGTTTTCTTCAGATGATTCCTGTGTTTCCTTTTCCAAACCCTCTTTCAAATTTCCCATTTCCTTTCCCCATTTTTCATCTAACTCTCTTTTAAAATTCTTTTTTAGTTCTTCCAAGAGAGCCTTCTATGATGGTGACCAATTTATATCATCCTTTGGGACTTTATCTAGAGTTGATCTGATTTTAGTATCTTAGGGTTTGAAATACGTTCTTCTCTTTCTCCATAAAAACTATTTATGATCAGAGGTTTTTTTGTTTGTTTGTTTTTTGCTTTTTTGCTCATTTTTTTAAAAGGTTGATTTCTGCTTTTAGGGCAAAGAGAAGATTGTCCAAGCTTCCTCTACAGGAGATAGTGGCTGTGCAGGGTCAGTGCTGAATAACTTCAGGTGGTGGGTGGGTATGGCCAGGTACTGTGATATTCTTGTATTTAGGGCCTCACTATTTGTCTTTTGCATTTGTGTTGAATGTTTTATCTCTAATCTGTTGATCTACTGGCTTGCAACCAGGACAGAGTACAGAGTAGCCCACACTGCTGAAGATTCTCCTTGGAGATCCTCTGGTAAATGGAACCCTCACCACCCTGGTCCCTGTGTTTGCTTTTGCTTGGTTTTTCACCCAGCTGCCTAGCTGAGACAACTTCCCTCTATGTCCAATCAAAATAGACTTTTTCTGGAGATCTTCCAAATTATCTTCTGCTGGAGATTTGTTACACTACAAATATATGTGAGTTCTATCAGTTCAAAATTAATTCAGAGACTGCATTTCCTGTTAATTTGAGGACATATTGAGAGCTCAGTAAATGTCTCCTCTCTGCCATGTTGTCTCTGCCTCCACTCCACAAAAAAAGAATGATGATGTAATAAGGCAAGAAATAATCAAATAAAAATTTCCTGAAATGATAAAACACAAAAGGAAAAGCAGAAATAGTATTAAAAAATCCACTTATTAGCATTTCAAAGAGATTCTCCATCAAAATACACAGGAATATTACTTCCAAATTTTTATTTCCCATGATCAAAGTTTTGCAAGAAACCAAAAAATAAAAAATCAACAATGTTGTACCTACAATTAGAATTGTACAGGATTTATTAGCAGCTACAATAAAAGAACATGAGTGCTGGAATAACATATATAGACAATCTAAAGAACTAGGTTCTGCAATCAAAAATATTAAAAATTAACTATAATATTAAATGAAAAAGGATATTAACTAAACTTGAATAATTTCAGGATTTTGTTTCAACTAAACTCAAACTGAATAGAAAATATAACAAAAGAACCAACAGCAAAGATTTAATTTAAGGGGATTCAATCTGGACAAATTGTTTGTGTTATTTCACAAGGAAATATATACCATATATTTAAGATTGAGATCAGTAACTTGATATCTCAAAAGAAAGATTGGGACAGAGTTGAATACTACTTTCATTGGGAATGGGTTAAATAAGGAATACACACATGCATAGACATACCATGAACAGAATAACACCCACCAAAATCCATAAAGAAATAAGGGGAGAGAGAATAGGATAAGGTGAGATATAGAAGGGTATGTAGAATTATGGTAGTGAGACATGGTGTGTGGATTAATGGAAAGAAATAAAGGGGGAAAAGAGTGGCCTAGGATAAGGTGGAGTACAGAATGGTGTTTAGAAAACTGGAGTGGGAAATGGTATAGATTAATGGAAATGGGATAAAAAGTTAAGGAAAATGTGGGTAATGAAGGGAGGAATGCATGTGTGCAGGAATGCTTAATAATAGCAAGACAAGTTAAGGAGAATTAAAGTAGAAGAATTAGAGGGAATCTGAAATAATAGATATACATAAACACTACATCAAGGATCAGGAATATAATTTATTAGAAAAAAAAGTGGGGCTAGTAATCACCGATATGTTAAATTTAAAGATTCCATCAAGAGAGAAATCTATGCTAAATGCCAACCATATTATTGCTTTAGTTGCATATTTACATATGGATATATATATATATATATCTATATATATATATGTGTGTGTGTAAATTTTACTATGTATATAGTAAAATATATATATTGCTATATATATATATATATATATATATATATATATATTTACACTCATTAATGTAATCTCTTCTATTATTATATATACTTTCTTGAAAGGAAATTCATTGTTACATATTCTGAATCCTCCCTGATGTTCTGCTGGGCACATGGAAATGTTGTATTTTGTTTTAATTTTCACAAACCCTCCATATCTAAAAAATACAAAAGAAAAATAGTGATAAAGAAAACTAAAGAAAATTAGTGACAGATACACCTTGTAGTCCAGAACTTAAAAACTAAAATAATAAATGGAATAGTGCTCTGTGGGAGCTGGAAGTAGAATTAAGTCAGTATGAAGGAAGGCAGTGCAGGAGGCCTAATGGGCATGAATATGGCATAGAGGAGAAAGTTTTGGACTTGAACTCAGGACATTTAGTAAGGACATTAGCAAGGACACCATTTAGTAAGGACATGTTGGAGAAGATCAAAAAGGGAAGGTGGATAACAAAAATCATTTAATATAAGAATACAGAAAGGAAAAAAAAATAGGGAGGGCTTTCTACCTGTGTTTGAGAAATTGAATATTGAGAATTTTAATATTAATTAGGGATCAGACTGAGTATTTTAGGTTCCATGGGAAAACATAAAAAGCAGTTAGTAGAATATTTATTTTGGTAAAAAGAAAATCTTCTCAACAGTTGGAATTGTCTAAAAATATAGTTTCTTTCTCACTTCTACTTTCCTCATTAGAGATCTTCATATAGAGATTGCATGTCTTACTTTCCAGGAATATTATTGAAGGCATATATGCTGAAACATAATTTGCTTGTTGATTTTTGAGGTACCCTATGAATCTGACATCATAATATTCTATGATTAGAATTTTATATAACAAGAATTCATATGATCATTGTTCAAATGATAAATTTTTGGTAGAAATTTTTGGTAGAAAGCAATACAATTCTTCATCAAAGTGAACAATCATGTTGCTTAATTACATAGACAATTTTTTAAAAACTAAACCTAGAACATCAGTTAAGTGGTCATCATTTTTCATGTCCCAAAGATTGGGTCTGGATCATTAATAAATATTCTAAGAGATGACCGCCAAGTTTGTTGCATATCTACAAATAACCAAACAGTGCAAATAGCATTTTTCCTTTTTATTGATTACCACTCTGACATTCTTTGACCATTTGTCATTTTTATAGGTGCTTTATTTTTTTTTTTCTAAGAAGAATCATTGGAACATGCTGGATTCAATTAAAATACATATATTTATTTACTTAACAGTAGTGGTTTGGATTTTATGTTAGCAATATATTCTTACATTTTGCTTACATTAATTAAATCTAACATGTTATAAGTTTTAACAAGCATATAAAAACCTCATAGGTGTTATAATTTTTATAATTACTGAAATAATTGCTTTTAGCATTATATCTTAATTAATAAGCTTCTCAAAAACATTTATATTTTAATTCAGTTCAAACTACAAGAAAAAATCCAGAATGTCTGGTAGTTTTTCAGTAGAATATATTAAAATTCACTTGAGTGAAATGGATATAAATATGAAGAGGAAGCATGGGAATTATGAAATAGTGATATAGAAAGTAGACTCTTAAAATTAGCTTGAATGCCATATTTTCAGAAATTATTTTATCCTTTATTCTGGAAGAAGTTAGTGATGCCATGACATGCAAGTGAATTGGATTTAATCGAGGAAGGAATATGCAAGGTCACCTGCCTCACTTTCTCTTCTAGCGTCATCTAAGTTCAGTGGCCAGATATAGATCAGCACTAGTGAAGATGGTCCTGAATGCAATGACAGGCCTTGACCTTTCTAAATTTAACAAGTCTTTAACAATTCTCAGTTTGACTTAGACTCCATCCATTCAGTGATTAAGGCTAGATAGCAATGCAGACAAAGAATGATCTCTTTTACCTAGTCAATAAATAAATAAATAAAATTTAAAAAAAAAAAAAAAAAATATATATATATATATATATATATATATATATATATATATATATATACATATATATACGTATATATATACACATATATATGTGTGTGTGTATATATATATACATATATATACATATATGTATATATATGTATATATATATATATATATATATATATATATATATATATATATATATATATATATATATATTTGTGTGTGTGTGTGTGTGTATTATCTAAATAAATAAATAATCTGTGAGGGGAACGCCCTCAAAGATCCTGACCAAAACAGAATGATTGCTATTTACATTCATTCTGAGTCAATCTTGAGCTTGGCCTGATCAGTTGATCAATCAATGAGAGTCAGAGTGGTTTTAGGTTTAAGACCTGGTATTTAAGAAAGAAATTCAGTTGAGGAAGTAAAATCTATCATATCTTGGATAAGTTAAGAAATCACAAAAGAAAATCATCCATATCTCTTAGAACCAGAGGACAAAATGACTAGTCATTAGTCAACACTAGTCAGATATCTCTCTGTGTGTCTCTCCCTCTTGACCTCCCTCTCTTTTCTTCTTTCTCTGTCTCTCTATGTCTGTCTGTCTCTGTGTTTATGTCTGTCTCTCTCTCCCCCTCTCTTCCTCTCTCTTTCTCTGTCTCTCTCCAAGGAGACAGAGAGAGACAGAGAAAGAGGAAAAGAGAGGGAGGTCATTCATTTCTGATTCCTAACCCCTCCTGGATGATGCATTATCAATCCAGGATGCCAGGGCCTTTGATTCAGCAATCAAAAGCAACCCTTTGAATTCCAATAGGAGATCCAGGCTTGTCCCAATCCCCATCAGATCTGAGCCAACTTGGGCTGTCCCAGTCCCCATTCTAATGATATGCTCTGGTTTCCCAACTCCCACAAAGCAAATTCTAGTCCTAGCTGAAACCCATGGAGGAGGCAACTTGGGACTCCACCCACTGACCCCCTTTAGCTAAATTTCTTATTATAAAAAGAGCCAAAGTAAAATCCTCTCTTTGCAAAGGTTCCAAAGATGCAAACTATACCATGCTTAGCATTCCAAGGAGCCTCTTCCCACTGGAATACTCTTTTCCAGTGCCATATTCACTTTACCCTCACCTATTTTCTTAACCAGACTTTAACCTTACTTTCAATCCCATTAATAAACCTCTTTTATCAATCTATGTTTTTGGGTCTGTAAATTCCTTTACAGGGAACTTCTTGTGCCACCAAAAGGGAATCCCCAAAACTCCTTACCCTGGCGCCAAAACCTACCCTGAACCCCAAACCTACCACTAGACTTCATTTAACTCCCTGACCACCACAAACCCTAATTTCATTTGGGTTTCCCAAATCTAAACCTCATCATATACACATATATTGCATATATGTATGTATGTATATAATCTACAGATACACATATCAAACAAATTAATAAATTGAGCATTTAACTTAAAAAATTAAGAAAATCAACAATTTCAAAAGAAAAATTATACCTCTTACATGGTTTGATTTATATCAGGAATTTAAGATTTATATAAATGAGAAAAACATTTATTAACATAATACATTATAATTGTAACAAAAATTAAACAGATTAGTCTTTTATTATGTCAATAGATTTGAAAAAATGTTTTTGACAGAATTCAATGTATTTTTGAAGAAATAAGGGAGCCAAGATGGCGGAGAAGAAACACACGACTCAGTGAACGTCCTCACTCCCTCACAACCAATTAGATAAATTAAGTCTCAAAATTAGCTCAGGACTGATAGATACCACAAGGACTGGAAGCACGACTTACCAGCTGAAGAGAATCTGGAGTTTCAACAGGAAAGGTCAGTTCTCAGGGGAGGAATAAGAAAGACCAGCACAGACGGTGGGGTAGGGGCACACTGCGGCCATTGCGCTGGGAAGGGCTCTGGGATCAGAGAAGCCACTGAGGTAAAGGAATCTGGCACAGGCTGTTAGCTCTTCTCTGCTAATTATTTAGCAGTTCAGAAGAGAAAGCCAAAATATTTTAAAACTCAGATTAGATTTTCCCCGATCCTGGGGGGTGACTCAGCAAATCTCTTGGCACCAGGGGGTGTGGCCACAGCTACCTCCTGAGAATAGTTAAGAGACTGACAAGTGGGTGGATACGGCCCAAGGCAACACACACTGCCTAGCTTAGCTGGAGGGAGTGGAACTCAGCTCCAGGAAGTCCCAGAGAAGCGGAACCTTTGAACTAGGGACCGCGGTTTCCGGCAGACACTTCCAGTTTGAGCGCAGGGGCTTCTCACGTCACCTGCTGCAGACATTCACTCTCCACCCGGACACATAGGCTGGGCTTCCTGCAGTCTTCACTATTCTACGCCCTCGAAGCACAGTAGTGCTAATCACCTCTGAGGCACCTCCAGGGAGGGGGTGGGGGAACTCTCTCCCAGAGCTCTATCTTAGCTAAGGCGCAGGAGCCACTGCATCTATACGGTCTGGGAGGAAGCTGGTAAAGAAGTAAATAATTTCCTACCCCAGGGACAGACCCCAAAACATTTTTTAAGTATGAGCAAAAAAGCTAGAAAAACTATAGATTCCTTCTATACAGAGAAAGAGCGGGTATGCAACCCCGAGGAAGTTAACAGCAAAGATTCAGAAGATAACAACCTAAAGGGGAACGATTCCTGCCCCCCATCATATAACTCTCTCCTAGAAGAAGCTCTTAAAAAATTGAGGGAGATCGAAGAAAAATGGGGAAAAGAAAGGGAAGTTATGATAGAGAATAACAACATCCTGAAATTGGAGTTGGAAAAAATAAAGAATTCACAGGAGATGCAGGGAAACAAAATTAGTGAATTAGAAAAGGTTAAAAAAACACAGGAAAGTAGGATTTCTGAATTGGAAAAGATAAAAAAGTCTCAAGAAAATAGAATTTCTGAATTGGAAAAAGAAAATAATTCTCAAAAAAAAAAATTAGGGAAATGGAAAAAAACTCAATAGAGCAAAATAATTCATTTAAAAACGAAATTGGGCATTTACAAAAAGAACTAAAAACTGTGAAAGAAGAAAATAACTCCTTAAAAGTCAGGATGGAACAAATAGAAATGAATGATTCACAGAGAACCCAAGAATCAGTCAAACAAAACAAAAAAAATGAGAAGCTGGAGAACAACGTCAAATACTTACTGGGAAAATCTATAGACCTGGAAAATAGATCTAGGAGAGATAATCTGCGGATTATTGGACTTCCCGAAAACTATGACCAAAAAAAGAGCCTAGATTCTATTTTACAGGAAATTATCAAAGAGAACTGTCCAGAGATAATAGAAACAGAAGGGAAAGTAGATGTGGAAAGAATTCATCGAACTCCTTCTGAAATAGACCCTAAAAAAAGAACACCACGGAATATTGTGGCTAAGCTGCAGAATTACCACACAAAGGAGAAAATCCTGCAAGCAGCTAGAAAAAAACAATTTAAATACCAAGGTGCCACAATAAGGGTCACCCAAGATCTGGCTGCCTCCACATTAAAAGATAGAAGGGCCTGGAACCTGATATTCCGTAAGGCAAAAGATCAAGGACTGCAACCAAGAATGAACTACTCAGCTAAATTTATCATCTTTTTCCATGGAAGAAGATGGTCATTCAATGAAACAGAGGAATTCTATATGTTTCTAAGAAAAAAACCAGACTTAAACAAAAAATTTGATCTACATCCACAAGACTGAAGAGAAACAGAAAAAGGTACACAGAACCCTTGAGAACTGTAACTCTGTTGTGGGTATATAAAAAATACTCAAGGATAATTTGATTTTACTGATATAAAAGAAAAAAAGGGGGGTGTAGTAAAGGGAAGGAGTGATAAAAAGAGGGAAACTACATCCCAGGAAGAGACATAGAAAATACACCATATCTGAGGGAACTTAGTGAGGGGGAGAATCATTGTGTGAATCTTACTCTCATCAGAAGAGGCTCAAAGAGTAAATAATTAACATATTTGTTTTTCAGAGAATTTTCTCTCGCCTCATTAAAAGGGGGGAGAGGAAAAGGGAAAAGGAAAAGGAGAATAAGTGAAGGGACTTGGAGGGAGGGGGGAGGGATCCTAAAAAAAAAAATAAAAAAGAGGGAGGGTTGCGCGTCACAAGGGGGGTCGGTAAATTAAATATCGGGGAGGGGGATCAGGGGGGTCAAGGGAAAAAAGCATAATCTGGGGATAATATGATGGCAGGAAATACAGAATTAGTAATTTTAACTGTAAATGTAAATGGGATGAACGATCCCATCAAACGGAGACGGATAGTAGATTGGATCAAAAAGCAGAACCCTACAATATGTTGCCTACAGGAAACACACTTAAAGCAGGGAGATACATACAGAGTAAAGGTAAAAGGTTGGAACAGAGCCTATTATGCTTCAGGTAAAGCCAAAAAAGCAGGGGTAGCTATCCTTATCTCAGATCAAGCAAAAGCAGAAGTAGATCTCGTTAAAAAAGATAAGGAAGGAAACTATATCCTGCTGAAAGGTAGCATAAATAATGAAGCCATATCAATACTAAACATATATGCACCAAGTGGTATAGCATCTAACTTTCTAAAGGAAAAGTTAAGAGAACTGCAAGAAGAAATAGACAGTAAAACTATAATAGTGGGAGATCTCAACCTTGCACTCTCAGATTTAGACAAATCAAACCACAAAACAAACAAGAAAGAAATTAAAAAAGTAAATAGAACATTAGAAAAACTAGGTATGATAGACCTTTGGAGAAAACTGAATGGCAATAGGAAGGAATATACTTTCTTCTCAGCAGTTCATGGATCCTATACAAAAATTGACCATATATTAGGACATAAAGATCTCAAAATTAAATGTAGGAAGGCAGAAATAATAAATGCCTTCTTCTCAGATCACAATGCAATAAAAGCTACATTCAGTAAAAAGTTAGGGGTAAATAGACCAAAAAGTAATTGGAAACTGAATAATCTCATCTTAAAGAATGACTGGGTGAAAGAGCAAATTATAGAAACAATTAACAATTTCACCCAAGATAATGATAATGATGAGACATCATATCAAAATCTTTGGGATGCAGCTAAAGCGGTAATAAGGGGAAATTTTATATCTTTAGAGGCTTATTTGAAGAAAATTGAGAAAGAGAAGATTAATGAATTGGGCTTACAACTTAAAAGGCTAGAAAAAGACCAAATTATAAACCCCCAACCAAAAATTAAACTCGAAATACAAAAATTAAAAGGAGAAATCAATAAAATTGAAAGTAAAAAAACTATTGAATTAATAAATAAAACCAAGAGTTGGTTTTATGAAAAAGCCAATAAAATAGATAAACCTTTGGTAAATTTGATCAAAAAAAAGAAAGAGGAAAATCAAATTGATAGTCTTACAAATGAAAAGGGGGATCTTTCCACCAATGAAGAGGAAATTAGAGAAATAATAAGGAGTTACTTTGCCCAACTTTATCCCAATAAATTTGATAACTTAAGTGAAATGGATGACTTCCTCCAAAAATATAGGCTCCCTAGATTAACAGAGGAGGAGATAAATTGCTTAAATAGTCCCATTTCAGAAAAAGAAATAGAACAAGCTATTAATCAACTCCCCAGGAAAAAATCCCCAGGGCCAGATGGATTCACATGTGAATTCTACCAAACATTTAAAGAACAATTAGCCCCAATGTTATATAAATTATTTGAAAAAATAGGGGATGAAGGAGTCCTACCAAATTCCTTTTATGACACAGACATGGTACTGATACCTAAACCTGGTAGATCGAAAACTGAGAAAGAAAATTATAGACCAATCTCCTTAATGAATATTGATGCTAAAATCTTAAATAAGATATTAGCAAAAAGACTTCAGAAAATCATCTCCAGGATAATACACTATGATCAAGTAGGATTTATTCCAGGAATGCAGGGCTGGTTCAATATTAGGAAAACTATTAATATAATTGACCATATTAATAATCAAATTAATAAGAACCATATGATCATCTCAATAGATGCAGAAAAAGCATTTGACAAAATCCAACATCCATTCCTACTAAAAACTCTTGAGAGTATAGGAATAAATGGATTATTCCTTAGAATAATCAGGAGTATATATTTAAGACCGTCAGTAAGCATAATATGCAATAGAAATAAACTGCAACCTTTCCCAGTAAGATCAGGAGTGAAACAAGGTTGCCCACTATCACCATTACTATTCAGTATAGTACTAGAAACGCTAGCCTCGGCAATAAGAGCCGAGAAAGAGATTCAAGGAATTAGAGTAGGAAATGAGGAAATTAAACTATCACTTTTTGCAGATGACATGATGGTATACTTAGAGAACCCCAAAGACTCTGCTAAAAAGCTACTAGAAATAATTCAAAATTTCAGCAAAGTGGCAGGATACAAAATAAATCCACATAAATCCTCGGCATTTTTATATATCACTAACAAAATGCAACAGCAAGAGATACAAAGAGAAATTCCATTCCAAACAAATGTTGAGAGTATAAAATATTTGGGAATCCATCTACCAAAGAAAAGTCAGGAATTATATGAAAAAAATTACAAAACACTTGCCACAAAAATAAAATCAGATTTAAATAATTGGAAAGACATTCAGTGCTCTTGGATAGGCCGAGCGAATATAATAAAGATGACAATACTCCCCAAACTAATCTATTTATTTAGTGCTATACCAATCAGACTCCCAAGAAACTATTTTAATGACCTAGAAAAAATAACAACAAAATTCATATGGAAGAATAAAAGGTCAAGAATTGCAAGGGAACTAATGAAAAAAAAACTCAGAGGAAGGTGGTCTAAGTGTACCTGATCTAAAGCTATATTATATAGCAGCAGTCACCAAAACCATTTGGTATTGGCTAAGAAATAGACCGGTAGATCAGTGGAACAGATGAGATACAAAGGACAAAAAAGGGTACATCTATAGCAATCTAATCTTTGACAAACCCAAAGATTCCAACATTAGGGATAAAAATTCATTATTCGGAAAAAACTGTTGGGAAAACTGGAAATTAGTATGGCAGAAATTAGATATGGATCCACACTTAACACCATATACCAAGATAGGATCAAAATGGGTCCATGATTTAGGCATAAAGAGGGAGATAATAAATAGATTAGAGGAACAGAGGATAATCTACCTCTCAGACTTGTGGAGGAGGAAGGAATTTATGACCAGAGGAGAACTAGAGATCATTATTGATCACAAAATAGAAGATTTTGATTACATCAAACTAAAAAGTTTCTGTACAAATAATACTAATGCAAACAAGATTAGAAGGGAAGTAACAAATTGGGAAAATATTTTTAAAAACAAAGGTTCTGACAAAGGTCTCATTTCCAAAATATATAGAGAACTGACCATAATTTATAAGAAACCGAACCATTCTCCAATTGATAAATGGTCAAAGGATATGAACAGACAATTCTCAGAGGAAGAAATTGAAACTATATCCACTCACATGAAAGAGTGTTCCAAATCACTACTGATCAGAGAAATGCAAATTAAGACCACTCTGAGATACCACTACACACCTGTCAGATTGGCTAAGATGACAGGAACAAATAATGACAAATGTTGGAGGGGATGTGGGGAAATTGGGACACTAATACATTGCTGGTGGAGTTGTGAAAGAATCCAGCCATTCTGGAGAGCAATCTGGAATTATGCCCAAAAAGTTATCAAACTGTCCATACCCTTTGACCCAGCAGCGCTACTACTGGGATTATATCCCAAAGAAATACTAAAGAGCGGAAAGAGACATATATGTGCCAAAATGTTTGTGGCAGCTCTTTTTGTTGTAGCTAGAAACTGGAAGATGAATGGATGTCCATCAGTTGGAGAATGGTTGGGTAAATTGTGGTATATGAAAGTTATGGAATATTATTGCTCGGTAAGAAATGACCAGCAGGAGGAATATAGAGAGGCCTGGAGAGACTTAAATCAACTGATGCTGAGTGAAATGAGCAGAACCAGAAGATCACTGTATACTTCAACAACAATACTGTATGAGGATGTATTCTGATGGAAGTGGAAATCTTCAACATAAAGAAGATCCCACTCACTTCCAGTTGATCAATGATGGACAGAGGTAGATACACCCAGAGAAGAAACACTGGGAGGGGAATGTAAATTGTTAGCACTACAATCTGTCTGCCCAGGTTGCATGTACCTTCGGATTCTAATGTTTATTGTGCAACAAGAAAATGATATTCACACACATGTATTGTACTTAGACTATATTGTAACACATGTAAAATGTATGGTATTGCCTGTCGTCGGGGGGAGGGAATAGAGGGAGGGGGGGTAATTTGGAAAAATGAATACAAGGGATAATATTATAAAATATATATATATATATAATAAAAAAAAATTCTACCTTCCAAAAAAAAAAAAAAAAAAAAAAAAAGAAATAAAAAGCATGAGGATACACAATCTTATTTTTTTTTGTTTTTTGTTTTTTGTTTTTTCCTTCTTAGCATGGTGGGTAATATGTGTCTAAAACTGAAAGAAAACATTGTAGGCAATGAAAAAAAAAGTTATTTCCAGTAAGATCATTGGAAGGAAGATGTTCATTATTATCATTATTATTTAAATAAAATGATATCAAGTGAATAAACATAGGCAAAGATGAAATAAATTTCTTTTTTGTTTCTTTTTTGTCATGTTTATTCTAGCATCAACTAAAACTATTATTAAATGACATATCAATCTGGCTACAAAGGGTTACTTTTTAGAGCTACAAAAGAAGAATGAAATTTATCTAGAAAAACTAAAGGTTAACCTTCAAGTGAAATAATGAAAAAAAGAAATGAGAAGGAATGAGGCCTAGAAACAGTAGATCTCAATCTGTACTACAAAGCGATAATCAACAAAATTATTTGTTATTGATTATTGATTAATAAATAAAAAGTTAAAAAGTAATACATATTAAATTCAAAGCACAGAAGAAAAGGAACATGATAACAAAGGGTTTAATGAACTTAAAGACCTTCACTAGTAAGGAAAGATATAAATATTTTATAGAAAAAGAAAACATTTAAAATCAATCTTTCAAAAATAGTTTTAGAACAATAGACCATACCATATATACCCACTTGTAAGTTTAGGAAATTTTGTTTTATGTATATATATATATATATATATATATATATATATATATATATATGTGTGTGTGTATGTATATGTATATGTATATGTATGTATATGGTTGTATAGTTATATAGTTTTATATATTTTTCATATATATATATATATATATATATATATATATATATATGTACCTAAATTCCAAACAGGTACATGACATAGCTAATGGGTAATATAATATATAAATATAATAGATAACACTATAAACAAATTATAGGAATAAGAAATAATTACCTTTTTGACTATGGATAAGAGAATTCAAAAGCAAAAAGATAAGGAGAATATTTGATAATATAAAGTTTAAAAGTGTTGCACAAACAAAAAGAAAGGTCCTTTACTTACAGATTTATTTATGGCAGATCTTTTTCTGTTCTCTAAGAACTAAAAACTAAGGAACTACTGATCTATGGGGAAGTGGCTAAACAAGTTACATGACTAATGCCACTCACAATGCAGGTTAATTTGCCTTGCTGAAGCAGCAGGATACCCTAAGGGACAGATATAAGACAACATATTCCAGGAAAATGCAACCACCACCACCACCACCTCAACTCCTATCTTCCTTCAGACACTGATTGAGATAACCTGAATCCTGACCAAAACAACCACAGAATTATCAGTGTTCATAAAAAAAACGACCTCATTTTTACAACAGTAACTAAACTATCACTAAAGAAAAAAAAAAAAAAAAAACCACAAAAACACTATGGAGAAAGAACAAACTTTCAACATTATCATGAAGAACAATTGGCAACTAAATTCAATTGCAAATCAAATGTATTTTTTGGTCAGAAGTCTTTTTTGGTCAGAATTTTTTATCAGAATTTTTGGTCAGAAATCAGTTTCTAAAAAAGTTCACTGCATTAGTCACTGATAAACTTTTTTTATAAAAAAGGTGACTATCTTCATGGGGACAATCAAATTTGTATAAAGATGATGTTTCTGAATATAAAGTTAAACTTAAAAGATTTGGATAAAATAATTATTTTTACCTCTACAGTACAATAGCTGTTGAGTCACTGTATATTTTGCATAAGAAAAAAAAAAGAATCAGAAAGAAGGTTTTATCACAAAATAGCTATCCTTACTAGACATGGAATTACAGTTCTTCAATATAGTATTAAAGAAAAATCATTATTGTTTCTTTTTCTAAATTCTTTGGCATAAAAGTTAGCATTATCCAATTTTTAAAATATATATATATATATATATATATATATATATATATATATATATATATATATATATATATATATATATATATATATATATATATATATATTAAAAGAAAGAGCATGAGAAACTATGAGATCATACTAGGTTTGCAACTGTATAAGCATATATGTAAGAACATATCCTTTATTCAGAATGTAGTTAATTTATTACTAGAAATATCAAAATGATATATTTAAATAGAACAAAGAAGAATAGCATGCATGCAGAGAAATACAGAAAAGGACATAATTGTACAATAGGAGGTTAATTTACAAATCTTTGTAATGAAATTACCTTCATCTTAGACTTTCCTTCTACTGTAAAATCATTATATAACCTATTAGAATTAGTCTGTGTCTATAAATATAAGCCTGACTAAATGAACAAAAATACTGAATTTGAAAGAAAGTGACAATTGATTTAAAAAGTAATGTTATTTAGTTGAATTAAGTCAGTCTATTCCCACCCCCAAGCCCCCACTCCAAAAGTAACAATTTGGTATGTATTCCCACAATTAATTAATATAGTTAGTATTGCAACAGTGAGACACTACATGATTCAGGATTAGCCCCAGTCTTTAAGTAGTTATGACTTCATATCATTTCTGATACTCTTTTCTTATACAGAGTTGAACAAGAGAAGGCAGGTAGACCCAGAATGTAAGAGTTAAACAGAGTAGACTTTAGACTGGATGACTATGATAAGTTGTGAAGTTCTTTGAAAGACCCAAACTTTTCCCAGAAACAACAACAACAACAACAACAAAATGTTTTTAAATTAATGACTATACACACATATGTATGTATGCATATATATATATATATATATATATACACATGTGTATGTCTGTGCATGTGTTTGTATATATACTGTTGTTTTTCAGTGTCAGATCTTTTTGATCCCATTTGGTGTTTTCTTGGCAAAGAGATTGCTATTTCCTTCTTTAGCTCATTTTATAGATGGGAAAACTGAACAAATAGGATTAAATGACTTATCCAGAATCACAAGGCTGGATAACTATTTGAAGCTAAATTTAAACTCAGTGCTTCCTGCACTTGCTGATGCATTGGCGCTCTCTCTCTCTCTCTCTCTCTCTCTCTCTCTCTCTCTCTCTGTCTCTGTCTCTCTCACTCTCTCTCTTTTTTTTGCTCTTTCTCTCTCTGTGTTAAATTCTGTCTCTCTGTCTCTGTCTCTCTTCCCTCCACTTCTTTCTTTTACACATACACATACACACATATGTGCACATGCAAGCACACACACACTTATTTCTGTAGGAAAGGTACTGGAAGCTGAATGAATCAGAGAAAGCCTATTTTAGCTAAGCTTTTAAGGAAAATGGGGTTTTACTTAATGTCAGTCTTATCTTCATTTTGGTGCTTTTAGGTTCACCAGAGATAGTCTCAGACTCTAATGAGGCTGCTTTTTAAGTTCTTTACTATGTAAGAGAAACACATTAAGATAATTTCTGTACTTACACAATGATTTAGTAATCCTGACATTTACTATCATCTTCCAAATTGCATCTTTTTGGCTATTGATTCTTTTAAATCACATTTCAAACAAATACGATAATTATTCCCTCATAGCTTTTATAACAAAGACTTCTACAATATGAATAAAAATAATTGTGTAAACTATAGATAAGAACAAAGAGAGTGCCAAGGTAGACAGTCCTACATAAAACTAAATTATTGGGAATAAGGGAGACATATAAAGGAGAGAAGGATAGAAATAAAGAAACAGATTCAGCAATAGAAGAATAGAGGCAGAGATAAAGATAAAGGGAGAGACAGAGAAGGGAAAAGTCAAAAAGGAAGGGGAAAATGAACTATAAGGGAAAAAAGGAAAGAGAAAAAGAAAGGAGTGAACTATAACCAGCTCTCACTAGCTCATTCAGGAAAGTCATTGTTAAATTTTCAGTGTGAGAATTTACTTTTGAAAATTGACAATTATCAATAAGATTTTAACTTATTTTGTTGCCTTTTAGAATTTTAAAAGTGACGTACAAATTGTAAATTATGCAACTTATATTTAAGTTTATCTTGTCTACATTTTGGGAAAAGTCAGTTGTGACCAGCACATTAATTTTTATTATTCAATTGAACTGAAATTATTGTAATTTCATAGGTAAAATCCCTCAGATGGAGGGGGTAGGATGCAAGAAGGGAGAGAGGCAGAAATAAAATATGAAGGGAAGAAGTTATATATTGAAATAATGTTAAATATATTTCTTCTTGGTACGATTCAGTCATGTCTAACTCCTCTTGATCCCATGGACCATAGCATGTCAGACCCATCCTCCATTTTTCTCAAAGGTTGTTGAAGTTTATGTTGACACTAATGATCCATCTCATTCTCTACAATGCCATTTTCATTTTCTATTTCATCTTTCTCAATATTAGAGTCTTTTCTAATTAGTCCTGTCTTTTCATCATGTGAGCAAAATAAGCTTCAGCTTCAGTATTTGACTTTTCAGTAAATAGCTAGAATTAATTTTTAAAATATTAAAAGATTTAAAAATGTTATTTTCCAAGAGACTCTCAAAAAGCTTCTCCATGTGGTAGCTAGGTGATGCAGTGGGTAGAGCACCAGTCAAGAGCATCTGAACTCCAATCTGGCCTCAGACACTTGACACTTGCTATCTGTATGGCCCTAGGAAAATCACTTAACCCTAATTGCCTTAGCAAAAAAAAAAAAAAAAAAAAAAAAAAAAAAAAAAAAAAGCTTTCTTCAGCATCACAATTCAAAAATGTCCAATCTGTGGCACTGAGCTTTTCTTTATAGCCCAACGCTCAGTCATGCATACTACTGAAAAACTACTATATATACGAACTTTTTTCAGCAAGGTATATCTCTATTTTTTAGTATGCTGCCCAGATGTTCCATAGCTTTCCTTCCAAGGACTAAGCATCTTTTAATTTCATGAATAAAGTGCTTAAAATGTTTGTGGCAGCCCTCTTTGTAGTGGCCAGAAACTGGAAACTGAATGGATGCCCATCAATTGGAGAATAGCTGAATAAATTGCGGTTTATGAATCTTATGGAATATTATTGTTCTGTAAGAAATGACCAACAGGATGATTTCAGAAAGAATTGGAGAGACTTACATGAACTGATGCCGAGTGAAATGAGCAGGACCAGGTAATCATTATATACTTCAACAACAATACTATATGATGATCAATTCTAATGGACATAGCTCTCTTCAACAATGAGATGAACCAAATCAGTTCCATTTGTTCAATAATGAAGAGAACCAGTTATACCCAGTAAAAGAACTCTGGGAAATAAGTGTGAACCATTACATAGCATTTCTAATCCCTCTGTTTTTGTCTGCTTGCATTTTTTATTTTTTTCTCAGGTTAATTTTACATTATTTCAAAGTCTGATTCTTCTTGTGCAGCAAAATAATTGTATGGATATGTACACATATGTTCCATTTAACATATATGTTAACATATTTAATATGTATTGGTCAACCTGCCATCTGGGGAGGGGTGAAGGGAAGGAGGGGAAAAGTTGGATCAGAAGGTTTTGCAAGGGTCAATGCTGAAAAATTATGCATGCATGCATATATCTTGTAAATAAAAGCCACAATAAAAAAATGAATAAAGTGGCTTAAGTAATGTCCATGTAGACATTACTCAACTAGACTGTCATTTCCTTTTCCAGTGGATCACTACTTGTCAGAACTCTAAAATATGACATGTCTTGTGTAATTCTTCACAAGATTGCTCATGGTATCATTGAGCTATGAACATCCCTCTACCATAACAAGACAGTGATGAGGGAGTAAAGAGGGTAAATATCTCTTTATGAAGTGAAATATTTATCACTCTAGTCTTCAGTTTTTTTTATCCATAAAGAATAATCAAAATTCTCTCTCTCTGTAACAATCAGAATCATATATTTATCTAAAGAACGATAAAGATTCTTGCCCAACTCACTTATTTAAAAGATGAGTAATTTGAGGCTCAAGGAAGTTTCATAGAAGTTAGAAACAAAATCTAAAGAGATATCATCATAGCTAGGCAGACAGAAATTGATTTCTAGTAATAGATGTATATTTCTTTATAATTATAAAGCAGCATAAAATGATTAGTTTGGGTAACAATTTCTAGTTCAAATAGGAGGTGCAAGTCTATATAAAAAAAGTTCTCTAAGAAAAAAGAATTGTTCATTATACTCAAACCTAAGGAAAAACTAGGATTAAACTTAGTAATATGCTAGAGTCGGTTTATTCTTACTCTACTGTTTAAATTTTCAGTATGAGTATTTACACCTTGAAAACAGAGAAATAGTACAAATTAGTAGCATTCTCTTTGTCAAAAGGTACCTTTATTTATTAGAAGAGGTTATGAAACAAAATGAAGAAGTAAAACAGACACTGGAAGTGGTAAATATGAAATAGTGTTGGGAGAGCACTAGAAAAATTATAGTTAACCAGGAAAGGGTTTTAACAATTAACCATGGGAAATATAAGTTACCCAGGAGAAATCATAATTAAGCAGAGAAAGTGGAATACATCATGAGGTGGGAGTATGCCTTTGACTGGCAGGCTCAATTCATAGTTGAATATAGCACCAAGAAAGACACCTGTGGCAAGGTAACCCCAAAAGGTATTCAGAAAAAATGGTATAGGTCATGGACAGATTATTAGGGCACATTTAACCTCGGGATGTGAGTGGGCTTTCTGATTGGGTATAGTAAGGCAGAGTTTCTGAAGACCTCCATAGCAGTGGATCTATAAGGCACAGTTGATCTGTGTCAGTGCCCTTCCCTGCATCCCTCAGAGAGTATTATAAATTTATCAGTACTTCAGGCTTTCTCTGCCAATCCCAACTATGTACCCAGGACATCATCATATTCTATAAATATGTTATTATTTTAAAGGTCTTAGGTGTTTCCAAATATTATGTGTTGTTGTAGAATAGGGAAAAAATCTTTTTTCTTTTATTTTAGAAAAAAAAAAACTTGAGTTCATATATAAAATATCTAAGGAAACTAATTTTATCATCATAACTACAGAATAAAGTACTCCTGGAACTTTGAGAATGAAACAGATTAGGTTATATCCAGTGTGCTAATTCACTATTCTTTCTATGACAATACACTGACTGCAGTTAAATTAATAGTCAAGTCAATACAATATCTGACTGGACAGATTTTTTAAAAATTAAATAAATTTTCTTTAGTGTTTAATGTTTATGAGATGATGTCTCCCAGGTGCATGAATAGGTTATATCATTTTTCTACCTGTGATATTCTGAACTTTATCTTTAATGACTTCAAATAATTTAAAATATTTAATTTACCAATAACTTTACCTTTTTTTCCCTTTTTTACTCTATTTTAAAATCTAAAAGTACTGATGTTATTCATTTTTCTGGAGAAAGTCATTTATTTATCCAACTATATTTAGAAACATACTGATTTTTGAAACAGAGGTGGTTAAAAAAACTATGTTGCAAAACTTTCCATCTAAATTATGGATGAAAATGAATAATTTATAAGAATAATACGTGATAATAATAATAAGTAATGCAACACATAAGTTAACCTGAACCTTGATCAGAAAATTTACCTTTGAATTATAGAAATGAGAATACTGACCCAAAATGAAGAAATAATTGTGGGGGAAAGAGAAAAAAGATAGGTAAGTGTATAAAAATACAACTTGCTAAGAAATTAACATTTATAAAGTTAATTGAATAATCTGTTACCTCCATCCAAAGAAATCTCATTTGCAAAGAGAAAAATGAACTTCTTGATTTTTTTAGCCACTATTACTGGTTTTGAACTCTGGTTGAGAACTACCAAAGCATTTGAAAGTAAATAACATATTAAGCACTATAATTGATTTATTTTATCATATAATTCAACACAGTGTAAACTTATCATGGGTATACTTTGGCTAATAACATGGTAATGTTTCAGATATACTAATTTAAGAGTAATTTTTACTCCATAAATGACTGCTTAGAAAAAAGACCATGTATTACCTGGGATTGCAAGAAAAATACCTAATGAATTTAGCTTTATTTAACATGCTCCACATTTAATTAAAATTGGTAAAAACATAAAATTCAAATGGGCTTTAAGTCTCAAATGACATGCAAGCTATGAAGTAAATAATCAAAGGAAGAAAGTCTTATTTTTCCTATAAATTATAAATTATATTATAAATTCACAATTGGCTTAGCAATGCACAGAATTATTTCATTCCAACAAGAGAACATTTCTTCTACATGCATTTAATTAAAGGACTTATAGATTAAAATAATTTGTTATAATTAGAAAATCATTGTTCATGTTGCTTTTCAATCCAATTGAATTCCATTTACAAAATCCCAAATATATGTAAGGCATTATGCTAGGGACTGTGGATTAAAGACTAAACAAATATCCAAATTAACATAAAGATACAACACCTAGAAGATAAGGTAAGACAGCTAACTGGCATTGTGAATAGTGCATCAAGTCTGCAGTCTGGAACAACTCAGTTCAAATTTAACTTCTGACACTTAAAAACTGTGTGAATTTGAACAAGTCATTTAACCCCTGATTCAATTTTTTCATATGTAAAATGGGAATAATAATAGCACTAACTTCTCAGAATTGTTGTGAGAACCAAATGAGATAAAAATGATACAACACAGCTCAGTTCATAGCCCATAGTAAACAATATATAAATGTTATCCTTTTATTACTTTTGTTATTGCTAATTATTATCATATGTTACATGAGCTGAGCTTTGGTGATTGATGGATAAAGGAAGAATGTTTAAGAACTAACAAGTAGGCAAGTTTGACTTTAATGAAGCATGGATAAAAGGGACAATCAATCTTAAAAGGTAGACTAGAGCCAAACTATGAAAGTTTTAAATATCAAGTTAAGGATAGAAGGTTTTGTTTTCAGTTTTTATTTAGTCTTAATATTTTTTTTCTTTTTATACTTAGAATTCCAAATTCGTGCTCTCTCTCTCTCTCTCTCTCTCTCTCTCTCTCTCACACACACACACACATACACACATATCTTTTCCTCCACCTACTGAGAAGACAAATGAGATGACATCATTGTACATGTGAAATTCACACAAAACAAATTTCCATATTATCCATACTCTCCCCCCCAAAGCAAGAAAAATAAAATTAGAAAATTATACATCAATTTTCATTCAGAGTTCATCAGTTCTCTCTCTGAGGAGGATAGCATCATTTCATGATGAGTTATGATCTCAAATCATATGAAAAGAATAGCTGTTTTTCATATATGATCATCATTATAACATTGTTGTTATTTTGTATAATTATCTGCCTATTCTCACTTCATTTCTCATTAATTCACATGTCTTCCAATCATTTTTTTTCCAAAACCACACCTTCCTTTGAAATGAAATTTAAAGGAGGGATGGGGGCAACTTGGATTTTCTCAAATAATTAGCTATTAATAATCATTTTCTCAGTTGCGACCATCAAAAGTACTCTTCTCCACCCTAAACGTGGCATACAGAATTGCATTTTGGCAAAGAGTTGCCTAATAGTGCTTACTATAATCAGTGCCAGCAAACAGTGCAATGTAATCTCTTTCTGATCAGTTGTGCCATTCCCCTTTACTGCTTCTGGACTGACAGCTCCTGAAGCTGCTGTTGATCCTGCAACTCCTGCTTCAACTGTGTATGCGTGCATGTACATGTGCACTCTGGACTCTATGTGCAGTTGTCCAGATCTCTCCTGACAATTTTTCTTGGATCAGAAAAATGTCTCACTCTGCCTTTTATTGTCTTTGTCATTTCAAAATTTCATTTGAAGTGTTATTTTAAAATTATTTGAAAAGAAATATTGAGAGTTAGTTGGGTAATTGTTTCTAATCCACATTTTAGTTATTCTTATTATAAAATTAGTAGGAAGCTACTGAAAATTCTCAAAAAAGGCTTTGATAAGATAAAAACTGTGCTTGGAAAAGACTGTTTTAGCTGTTATGTATGAATCCATGTAGAATTAGATGTAACATCAGATGTTATTTTCTTGTATTTTATATTTCCCAAAAGCTATTTCTGAGAAACATCTCTAGGCTCATCCAGACTGCTGTTGTTAGATTGTCATTTTTATCTTTCAGACAATATAAGATGTATAAAGTAAGATTTTAGGGATATTAAGAATACATATTGTGGAAGTATCATAGAAAACTCCCTGGATGTAAAACTCCCTACCCATGTATGCTAACACTTTTTTTTTCTGGAACTTTTGATCTAAAGAGTAAAATCAAACCCAAATAGGAATAGAAATAACTAAACCATACATAAGGATATCTCCAAACCACTAACTGACTTGGAAATTTTCATGTTAAAATTATCTATATTTTATTGTATCTTAAATTCATTTTGTTAAATATTTTCCAATTATATTTGAATCCAGTTCAATTCAGGATTCTTGCTGTTCACAAAAAGCCCTCAGGCTCTGTATTTGAGACATCTGGTCTAAAGTCAATGAGATTGTGATTTGCCAGATAATAATGATAGTAATAATGCTTAAGTTTTTAATAGAAGCTATGTCTTCATAGTTTGTTTTTCTTTTTCAAAATTTTATTTTGTTATGTAATATGTGGATTTTGGCAATGCAATAATTAAAAAATGTAAATGATGTCCACTTGGAATCATGTGTTTTTTAAATTAATATTCCAAATTCATTATCAATAGTAATAATATCGATAAACAAACCTACCCTCCTGAAACCCTATGAGAATACAAGATGATAACATGTATTTTAACCATAAATGGGTTTTCATGAAGCAAATACTTTCCTTCATATACATGCACACATATATCCCCAAAAGTGATTATTGCATTCAAAATGCTTTATGGTTGGGGAATGATTGAAAAAAATTCATGTATGAATATATTTGAACATTATTGTGCAATCAAAAATAATGGATATGAGGAATACATAGACATGTTAACTTTTTAAAATGAACACAGATGAATCAAAAAGATAATATACAGAAGACAAAAAATCACGAAATAGAAAAGTAACCTAAGAGTACTTGAAAAATCATTACTGGACCTGGAGATTATAAAATGTATTTTTGTCCTTTGACAGAACTGGTTCTTTGGGAATAGGATATTTTGTGATGACAGGTGTCATTACTGTTTGTTGTTTTTGCTTAAAGTTTTCTCTGTTACAAAAGTGTAAAGTAGGGTTCAATTCTTACATAGGAAGGTGAAAAAACAATAATCTTGACTAATTATTTAAATTAGAAAAAAGTTTTGAGGACTAATAAAAATAATAGATTATTTTAATAATAATATTATTTTAAAAGAATAATGGAATATAATTTAAGAATAGTTTAGTAATTATAATAATATGATACATAATGTATATAATTTACGTGACAGTGTAAGAATATAATAAAATATGAGAATAAATAAATAATGATAGTGACTAATTTAGAATAATTAAGGAAAAGCTGATGACTATATTGAGTAACAGAAAACAAATTGGGAGAGAATTGCTTTGGTCTTTTATCTTAAAAATTATTTTTTTTCTGGAAAGCAAATAAAATATTAGAGAAATATTGTGACCTTGTATAAAAAATACTGAGGTTAAAAGTCAAAAAAATTATTTTGCATATCATCTCATATATTTACAGGCTGACTAAACTTACTTAAATTATATATCTTCTCAGATATATATCCAGTTCAATTCAGGATTGTTGCTGTCCACACAAAGCCCTCAGCCTCTGTATTTGACAAATCTGGTCATCTGTATTATAGGTATAAGAATCCCTATTGTAACTATCTCAGAATTGTGTGAAGGAAATTACATTATAAATAAAGTAAACATTTACTAATGCACATGTTGTTAGGTCATTTTTCAGTCTGGCCCAAATCTCCGTGAACTCATTTGAATTTTCCTGGCAAGGATATTGAAATGTTTTGTCATTTCCTTTTTTATCTTATTTTGTAGAAGAAGAACTGAGGCAAATGAAGTTAAATTTCTTGCCTAGGGTCAAACAGGTACATAATGTCTGAGGTCATATTTGAACTCATGAAGGTGGGTCATCGTGATTCAAAGTCCAGAGTTTTATTGAACAGTTACTTTCAAGAACTCTACTAAATACTTGAGATAAAGTGTTAGAACAAAAATGAAACAGTTCTTAACCTAATATTTTGTCCTGGGAGACATACAAAGCATAATATAAAATTATTTATGATAGTCTAATATTGATAGATTTAGGATCTGACATAACCTAGAGTGTTCTAAGCAGTTCATTTTATAGATGAGGTAGCTAAAAGATAGTGAAGTAAAATGAGTTACCCAAAATCTCATGGGTAGTAACAGTATTATAAATTGAACTCCATTGTCTTCAAACTCAGGTTCATTTATCTTTGCATTATATGAAATTATTCTCTGCATTTTTCCTATGGATGAGTAGTACCTAATATATAATATTTTTAAAAAATAATATTAAAAAGGGTAATATTGAAAGATAGCCTTCAGGTATTCAGAAAACCACATTTATTTACTATCCATACTACATAACAGAATTAAGGGTCCATTTAAGATAAAAACTTTAAACTTCATTTCACTTAAGGAAATACTAAAGAAAATAATGTCTCAGTGGTTCGGTGAAAGATTTTGTAACAACTGACTTTGTGTTTGACGTAGGATTTCTCCATGTTGAGAACAGGCAGCATTTTTAATAGATTGTCTGATATAATTATTTCACTTAATTTGTTTATTTTGGTGCTTATGTGCAAGCTCCTGGAGGCATTTAGGAAATGGACAAGCTTTTAATAAAGGCAATTAATAAATAACTAGGAGCAGTTGATACTAACCTCTAACATTCAGAAGTATCTCATTTCTATAACTGCCTCTGTAATGGAATGGCCTTCGGCAATTCAATTTCTCAATTTTCTCATCTATAAAGTAGAGATGATAATATTGTCTCTATCTACCATACTTTAGCAAATAAGTCAATATATGTAATGTACTATGTGTTGTAATGGTAAATTAATCTGCTTAATTGTTGGACAACCAGATTGTCCAGTAATAGGATGGATGTTCTGTGTTGACAGGATGATATAATTTTATAAAAATAGTAAACAATAGTAATGGATAGGCATTACGAAACAAGGAGTCATTATTACAGAATGTACATCTTCCTTCAAGATGAAACCATGAAATTGAATTTTTTATATGAGGAAACGTCATCTTACAATCTGGGCAATTTGTACATTAAAAAAAATAAGATAACTCAAAAGGAAGTCCTAAGTTCTGACTTAGATGATTTTGTAAATGATTTTATATATATATGTACATATATGTATCGATATATAGTGTTTAAATATGTGTGTAGAATGATATTTTGTATATCTAGATCAAAAACACAAGTATGAAACATATTAATGAATAAATTATTTTATCTTCTACAAAATATTCAGATATTATAAAAACATATGTATATGTGTATATACATACATATACATCATGCATATATGTATATTATGAATCATATACATATATGTTTTATCAATGCTTTCCATCAGATAGAAACAAATTCAAAGAATTCTAAATTCAGAAGGTATTTATTTGTTGAATATAAGAATACGTGTCCCTACAAATATTTTTTATCCATGATTTCATCAATGTAGTTATGTATCCTACATATAACACATTACAACTTTCCTATGCCTTTAGTAAACTGAAAGAAAGAAAAAAAAAAGATAAGTTGTTATAAGTCAAGCATGCTTACTGCCTATATGATCTAGAACTAGCTCCTTAATTATCCTGATCTTCATTTTCTTCATTTGTAAAATGAAGAGTTTGGCCTAACTGACCTTTAGGGTCCCCTCCGACTCCTGTGAGACTTTTGGTGATAAGCTTTGTCCACCTTTTCCTAGTATAATTATCAAATATAATACACATAGTATGTTACTGGGACAGTACATAAAACTTTATAGGATCTAGCACAATTTGTTTTCTCTTCACTTAAATATTCCCCAAGGCTATCACTGCCAAGTTGAGACAACACATATATTACATGATAAAATCTGGTACAATTCCATCATAAAAATCCACAATAGAATCAATGTCTTTTCTTGTAATTCTAATCAACACAAGAAACTAGTTGATATCTTCAAAAAGCACAGAGTAAGGCTTTGCTAGTTGATAAGGCCTAACCATAGACCTCTTTTCAAACAAATTTTAACTCCAAACCACATATTGTCCAGTAATGGCAAATTATCTAAAACAATCTTGTGAGTAATATGTAACTCAAAATACCTTCTGCCAAGCTATTAAAATTCTACAACTCAGCATCATTATGAGTTGTAGAACATAAGAGAAAATATTTTGCTGCAATATATTTTATCATTCTCAATGTAATTTGGCAAAATAAAGTCAGAGTAGATAATCATATACAGATCATATGAAAAAAAAACTTTTATCTTCAAAGAACTTAAAATCCAGTCAAACAGAAAAATCTCTAGAATATAGACATAAAGCACTTCATTCATTACTGATAGTTCAACCCCATTTATTTACTTATTTTTTTTTTTTACAAAAGGGAAACAGAGTCACTAAGGTCAAGAGATTTCCTATCAGTTTTAAATAGGTGATAGAATTAGGCTTAATTTGGTGTTCCTCATCCTGGAGGTTGAGTCCTATATACAAAAAAAAAGTTAATGGAAATACTAGATTAAGTGTCAAAGGATTTGTATATATGAGAAGAGTTTTAGGAGTTCAGAATTCTTCTTAGGTTATTTTGGCCCTAATAAATAGGTAAAAAGTATATAAGTAAATAAATGAAAAAAAGAAATTCTAAGAGTAAGCAGCATAAACTGGTAGAAATGCATAAAAGAGAGTCAACTATTTCATCAAGAATATATAGGAATGAAAAAAGGTTAGGTTGAAAAGGTAAATAAAATCCAATTATGTACTATAATTTAAATAGCAAGTTAATGAATCAGTATATCTTGAATCCTTCAGATGATGGTGGAGTCTTTTTTTTTTTTTTTTTACCTAGTAGGAATAGTATATGCAAAACAAAACAAAACAAAACAAAACATTTTTAGCAATAAAAATATGAGACAAAAAAATACCGTGTCATTTCTGAGGTCATTCACAAATAGTTTTGTTCCCTCCTCCTTGCCCCAGAATATATGTAAAAAGGGAAGGAACAGTTAATAAGTTGCCTGGGTGCCTCCAGGACTTTTAAAAATAGGAAGGTTTGTATTTATTTACTCCAGTCACATTGTAGTTTGCTTTTAGTTTATTGGCACCTTGAATTCCTTTGAGAACAAATTTGGAAGAATTTGGTACTCTGGTGGCTTCCTACCTTTTTGTTTGTTTGTTTGTTTGACATGGGAATTAGGCTCAATGTGATTCTTATAAGCATTCCAAACTAGCTATACTGGCATTAGTACCTGCTTTTTCTTTTTTCCTTTTGTTACTTTGTCAATAAATGGTGGCGGTGGTTTAGGATACCATTTTGTATTTTTAATTGCTGTAAATCTGCTTCTTTATCTGTTTATAATAAGAAATTTTAAAAATAATCTATAATTATGTGTCCTTTGAACCCAGAGTGACTATTCACATATTAGTAAAGTTTCAAAATTTTACTGCCAAAGATGGTTCTCTTAGTAAGTCTGGAGGATGAAAAAATGTATACTTGTAATCACTTGTTTGTTTTTTTTTTTTGTTTGTTTGTTTGTTTGTTTATTTGTTTATTTTTAACACACATTTCTTTATGAATTAAAAAAATCAGAGCAAAAGGGAAAAGCCATGGGAGAGATAAAAAAGAGAAAAAAGAAGTGAACATCGCATGTGTTGATTTATATTCTCTCTTTAGTTCTTTTTCTGGATGCATATGACATTTTCTGTCCAAAATCTATTTGGACTTCATTGAATCACTGAACAACCAAGAATCAAGTCTTTCATAATTGATGATCACACATTCTTGTGTTATTTTGAACAATATATTCCTGGTTCTGATTTTTTTACCCAGCATCCATTCATGTAAATGTTTCTAGGCCTTTCTAAAATCAACTTGTTCATCTTTTTTATAGAATAATAATATTCCATTACTTTCATACACACGACTTATTCAGCCATTCCCAAATTGATGGATCTCTACTCATTTTCCAATTCTTTGCTACCACAAAAAGAACTGGTCTTTTTGCACATATAGGTCCTTTTCTCTTCTTCATGATTTCCTAGGGATACAGATCCAGTAATGGTACTGCTGGGTCAAAGAATATATACAGTTTGGTAACCCTTTGGGCATAGTTCCAGACTGCTTTTCAGAACAGTTGTATTATTTCACAATTCCACCAAGAATGCATCAGTGTTTCAGTTTTCCCCACATCTCCAACAATATTTATCATTATTTTTTCTGTCTTTTTAGCTAATCTGAGAAGTGTAAGATACGTGTAAGGTGTAAGTCAGGGCTGTTTTAATTTGTATTTCTCTAATCAATAGTGATTTAGAATATTTTTCATATAATTATATATGGCTTTAATTTCATTATCTGTAAAACTGTTCTTATCCTTTCATCATTTATCCATCTTGGAATGATATGTATTTTTATAAATTTGACATAGTTCTTTATGTATTTTAAAAAATGATTATTTATCAGAAATACAAGCTGTAAAGATTTCCTCCCCAACTTTTTACTTCCATTTTAATGGATATAGATATAGAGGTGAGGAGGATTTAATGGATATTTAACAAAGTTGTTCATTTTACTGGATAGTTAACAAAGTTGTTCATTTTACCTTTCATAATATTCTCTAGTTCTTTAATTATAAATTTCTCCCTTCTCCAAAGATCTGATAGATAAATTATCCCTTGTTCTTCTTATGTATTTATGATATTATCCTTTCTGCCCAAACTATGCATATTTTTGGCTTTATTTTAATATAAGATATAAGATGCAGGCCTATGTCAAGTATCTGACAAATTATTTTCCAATTTTCCTTCCCAACAATTTTTCTCATATAGTGAGTTCTTATTCCAAAAACTGGAGTTTGGGGGGTTATCAAATACTAGATTGGTATAGACCTTGATTATTGTTCCATGCATATCTAATCAGTTCCACTGATCCACCACTCTATTTGTTAGCCAGTGCGAAATTTCATAACTACCACTTTATAATATAGTTTTAGATTTCTAACAACTAAACCACCATCCTTTGTGTTTTGTCATTAATTCCTTTGATATTCTTGACCTTTTGTTGTACCAGATCAATTTTGTTACTATTTTTTCTAGTTCTATAAAATAAAGTTTTGACAATTTGGTATGACTCTGAACAAGTAAACAGATTTAGGCAAAATTGTCATTTTTTTTATATTAACTCAGGCTATCCATGATTGTAATAACTCTTAATTCTAATAAACCATGTCCTAGAGCTATTGTTTTGTGTTGAAAATTTTTTTGTTAATTTGTTTGTTCATTTTGTTTTGTTTTTTTCTAGGCATGACAGAGGCTAAAGTCTTGTATTGAAGAAGAATGACTCCTGGAGTTGTTAACTTTTTAAGGTACACTCAGTGAAAAAAATAAGATGATATATAAAACATACTAAAGATTTTTATAAACAGGTCTAGGGAAATATGTAGGCGTTGTTATGAAGATGCTCACTGTTAGGCAATTTTCATTAAAGTTGAGTCCATTGAGCTTAATCATACAGAGACAAGCCCAATATTCAGGATTTATCATTTCTTAATCATAGTTTGGCTCTTTCCTTAGATGTGTTCTTTAATGTGGCCCTGAAAGGGGAGGAGATCTGATGGTGGACCATGAATAAACTAAGAATTCTACACCAACTTTTAACTGACAGATACAAGGGGTACTAAAGATAGATTCTTATATAAGAGCACTGAGAAAGATAGAAAGGAAAACTTTTATCAGTAGAAACAAGCAGCTATTCTTTGTCTTTCATTTTTGAAGAGGAGGAAAATACACCAAGGGTGATGTCTTTGACGTACTCTGCATCCTGTCACCTCCTGTGCTTCTAGGAAAAATTGTACTTGAACCTGCTGGGGGCCCTTGAGACTTCTCATGGCTGCAAGATTGGTTTTTCCTGAAACATGAATCTCCCTGAAACATTCCTGTAATCTGGCAGTAACATCTGCAAGTTGTGGACCTTTTGTCTCAAGAACATGAAAATACTGTGGAAAGGTTGTCTCCTGAAATATCCACATCTTTGCATCACATCTGCTCATTAGGCTTTAGAACACCCTGACATTCCAGCATGTTCCATTTACATTAGCCAAAGCTTGTGGTCCTATATGTCATTCCTTTGTTCTCCACGTAGCATTAAGGAATGTAACCTTCACTAATTCTTGCTCTTGTAATTCCCACTTATGCTGTAGAATGCCTTCCCCTTAATGGTTTTAGCTTTTATAAACTCCCATCTCCTTCTGTTTGTGGATGACTGATTTGTGTTATTCCCCCTCATAGCTGCTGGATACAATAAACTATCCACTTAAACCCTATTGGTCTCTTTCTTACATCTGTAAGTCAGCATAACATTTTGATTTGCAAGTGAGTTGGATTTAAGTGAGGCAGTATTACACAAAGTCATCAGCCTCACTTTTCCTTCCAGAGCTGTCCAAATCCAGTAGCAAGAAAAAGTCAGGACAACTGATGATAGCTGGGGATGAAGTGGGAAAAATATATATTTTTAATCTTCAATGTTTGAACAATCTCTAAGCTCTTCATAGCACCTGCTTCAGCTGTTTTCATGGCCACTAGAAACAACTGTTCTCAATTACTCATTCCACCAGATGAAGTCTTCACATACTTGGGGTAGACATTTTTTAACTCATTAACATGTTTGAGATCTATAGGTTAATCTGAACCTGGTTTAGACCATTTGTCAGAGAGGGTTTACTGGGGTGTAGCTGATGAACATCTTATAGCTTCTTGAATTCACAGATGAGAATTTGGTTAAGATAGACACCAATGGTGTATGAGCAGCCCTGAAAGTAGTATTAATAGTAGTAGTAGTAATAGTAGTAGTAGTAGTAGTAGTAGTAGTAGTAGTAGTAGTAGTAGTAATAGTAGTAGTAGTAGTAGTAGTAGTAGTAGTAGTAGTAGTAGTAGTAGTAGTAGTAGTAGCAGTAGTAATAGTAACTGGTATTCATATTTTAAATGTTACAAAGTTCTTTTTATTTGTTATTTTACTTATTTTCACAAGTTTGTAATGTAGGTTATTATCCCATTTTACAGATGAGGAAACATAAATTGAAAGCTTAAGTGATTTGCCTTGAATCACAAAAAAATAGTAAATAAATGAGTACATATTTGAATTCAATTTTTCCTAACTCAGAGTCCACCTGTATCTGCTGTACCACCTAGTTGCCAATGTAAAACTCTTAAACCAGAGGTGCTATGCAGCCTGCAACCCTCCACAGTGCAGTCCAAACAAGATTCAAATATAACTGGGAAATATTTAACAAAATAAATTATAGTAAAATAGTATACTGACAATATAAATATATTTTTCTCCAAATAAAAAGAGAGAGAGAGAGAGAGAGAGAGAGAGAGAGAGAGAGAGAGAGAGAGAGAGAGAGAGGGAGGGAGAGAGAGAGAGAGATTCTGTTAGAGAAATAAACCCTAAATTGCCTCCCAATCTCACACATGCATAGTGGGTGTTCCAGAGGACAATTATCCCAGTTTCTAGATGCTCTATATCTTTGAAAACCTAAACTATGGCTCTTGAGGTGTTACTAATATGCATATTATTTATATAGTAATCTATATATAGAATTCACAAATATAGAAGCATACACTGAAGGAATAGATGTGGCTAAAATATTTCATATATAACCTTCAGGTTTCTTCCTGCTATACTATCTTCTTCAAAATACTTTGAGATGAGAGAAAAGCCCAATAGACAGAGTTTTTTCCTGATAATTAAAGATCATTTTGTTAATTAGGCCAGAAAATAATCAATACATTAAGATCATTGATTTTTTTTTCTGGTCACCAAAGACCATAACTGCTTGAATATTTAAATACCTTTGGAAAAGGAGGTATCCCCAAGGGTAAAAATTTATTCTAATGAAGTAAGCAAAAAGTCTTCTCCTCCTCTTAACTGAGGATTTGGCTTGAAGAAATTCACTTTCTATCCAGACATACTCAAATTCAGCAATCTAGACAAAGGAATCCATTTTCACCCAGACCACTTAAATTATTAGCAATGGAAAAGAATTTTCCTATATTATGTTCACTTTATATTTTAGTCAGAAATAAACTCTCCCAGTTGAATGGGGTCCCTCCAAGTTTCAAGAGAATATATTGTCAGTCTTGTCCTTTACAAGAACTGGGCGTTGAATAAGGTAGTAAAATGAGAAAAAAAAAGATCCTACCAACAACTAATCTACTAATGATTGTTTATTAAAAATAAAAAAGATCTGTGGACCTAATATATAAGTTTGGTTATTAATATAATAAGAAATTAATATTTTTATCACCTTAAATAGCCTCTTGTAAAGTACTGGGTAATTAGATCCACTAGGCCTTAAAAGCTATTCTAAAACAGAGAAGTTAAACTGTGATTTTCAGTCTCCAATTTGAGAGTTAACTGATACCTTGAGATAAAGTTTTGGAGTAACAATCTGGGACTAAGAGGAGGCTTGGCACTAAGGCTGCCAGTTCCTGGGTAATATTCCAACTCCAGGACCCAAATTCTTGACTCTTCTTGCCTTGCTATCTCAATTCAACTCTTCAGCTAGTTTCTTGCTTCCCTGTATGCCTCGAAATATTTCTGAAGCATAATGCTATTACCAATGATATGGGAAGAAAATGAAATTCCTTCTCTCTTTTCCCTCAACTTTCCAAGAGACAAAAAAAAAAGGTGAAGTGCAACTCTGTTCTCAGAGTGATCAAATCTTCTACTTTTAAACTCTTGCTCAAATTTAGCCTTGGTTGATGTAATTCTGTCAAACCCATTGTTGTTAATTATCAGCCTACTTTCCTATATTTTTTGAGCAAATAGGCAAAAATGTAAAGGGAGGGGCACCTAGGTAGCACAGTAGATAGAGCATAGGCCCTGAAGTCAGGAAGACCTAAGTTCAAATATGGCCTCAGACACTAGATATTTACTATCTGCATTACCCTAAGTCACTTAATCCTGATTGCCTTGCCAAAAATTAAAAAATAAATTATGAAGGGAAGGCACACTTCCATTTCATTGTGTCTTTTACCTACCCCTTATATCTTTTAATTTAATCAAGTAAATCTGTGGATCAAACATTCCTTGCTCCTTTCCTACACAAAATAAACAGAAGGTAATTGAGAGAAAGTACTAAAATAGGAGAGGACAACTTGAAAAAACTTTATATAGAAATTGAATTTTAAAACAAATTTGAATTGGATGTAAAGAGAGGTCAGTGCAGATAAAATAAACAGAACAAAGAGTATCATTTGTAAGGACAGCAAGTTCAGTCTGGTTGGACTGCAGAATTGTGAGAAGGCAAAAAAAAGAAGAAGAAGAAGAAGAAGAAGAAGAAGAAGAAGAAGAAGAAGAAGAAGAAGAAGAAGAAGAAGAAGAAGAAGAAGAAGAAGAAGAAGAAGAAGAAGAAGAAGAATGAGTAAGTTAAGTAGGAGAAGCTAGGTGGCACAGTAGATAGAGCATTAGCCATGAACTCAGGAGGACCTGAGTTCAAATTTGGTCTCAGACATTTTAGTAATACTTTGCTATGTGATCCTGGGCAAGTCACTTAATTTCAATTGTCTCAGAAAAAAATTAATAATAAGGTAAGTAGAGGAGTTGGAATTTAATACAGCTTCAAATCCAGTTTAACTTTTTACTCTAGCAAACAGGCATTAAAAGCTAAACAAATGTGTTTATATTTTATCCTGGAGGGAACAGAAAGCATTGGAATTATATAGTGAGTTCAGGCATGCACAGAATGATAATATGTAAAACAGAATTCCTTAGATTTCTTCCAGAGCTTAAATTCTTAAAGAGATCTTAGAACTTACTTTTTGCAACTACCCCTGACTTTTACAAGTGAGAAAATTGACAACCATGGAGATTAACTGACACATTCAAAATCACATAGCTAATTAATGATGGATTTGCAACTAAAATCTACTTCTGGTGGCTTCAAGTATCTTTCACCTACACCAGGTAAATAAAAAAAAATAATTTTACCCAGGAAAATTGTTTTTTTTTCCCCTTTAGTCATTGGTAGAAAATTCAAGTTCAAAGATTTAGCATTTTGTTTTCTTAAATTTTATGCCACTAAAAGACAGTTTCAATCCTCAAATCCCTTTGCCTATGATGCCAGGATGATGGAAAACAGCTTATTTTATTTATGTGATATACATTCTTTAAAAAAAATAATAAGTTTATACACTAGTCTAAAATTACCAGGTGGGAGTAATCATTTCTGATTAATATGATCCACATTAAATTTTAGAGTTCAAGAGATCTTCATTGAATGCAAAGATCCATTTTGAACTGAGGCTATATAGCAAGAATTATGTTAAGCATTAATGTTATAATATTTCTTGCAGCAGTAAAAAACAAATGGTGCCATTAAGAAATAGAGTGAAAATGATCACCAATGCCAGTTAACAAAATAGTTACTGAGGGCATAAATTTAAAACAAAACCACCACAAGGGTCAGAGCCCATTTTCATCTATGTTGCTGTGTCTTATTAGCTCTTGTAATTAAAAGGATGCCTCTCCACTAGATTTAAAACTAAAGTATAGAGTAAAAAATCTTGGGACACATGAGAAAAGTTATAGTCCAGGAACAATGCAATATCAGGGATTTAACAAATCAAAGGGGTAACATAACCTCAATCTCAAAGTCAGGAATTCTTCAAGAAGAAAAATTCTGAGTAAAATAGAAATGTCTAGTTAAAGTACAAGGAAAAGAGTAAGGGAGGGAAGAGTGAGAGACATAATTGAAGATGAAGATAAAAACAGTGACAAAGATTGTAAGAGAAACCAGAGAGGGAGGGCAGGGTAAAGAAGCAGAGAAGATTGTTGATATGAGGCATATATACAAAATAAGGTCAGAGAAGCAACACAAAGAAAAAAAAAAAAATAAAGTGTTTTTTAATAAGAATTTGCAGTATCATATCATGGGTTTGTTTTTGTTTTTGTTGTTTGTTTCTTTTTTGTTTTTTATTTGTCTTAGACAGACTGTGTCTATTCATTTGAAAAAGGTTTTGAATTATCTTTTTCATATTTTTTCACCTCTAACACAAAAATATATAACCTTGGAGTTGGAAAGAATCTTTGGCGTCATCTAGACCATATTTCACATAACTGTTTAATACTTTTTTCAAGGGGGCGGAGCCAAGATGGCAGAGAAGAAACACATGACTCTGTGAACGTCCTCACTCCCTCACATCCAATTAGATAAATCAGCCTTAGAAATAGCTCTGGACTGATAGATACCACAAGGACTGGAAGCACGACTTACCAGCTGAAGAGAATCTGGAGTTTCAACAGAAAAGGTCAGTCCCCAGGGGAGGAAGAAGAGAGGCCAGCACAGACGGCTGGGTGCTAGCATACTGCACCGACTGCACTGGGAAGGGCTCTGGGATCAGAGAAGCCACTGAGATAAAGGAATCTGGCACAGGCTGTTAGCTCTTCTCTGCTTATAATATAGCAGTTCAGAAGATAAAGCTAAAATACCTTAAAAATTCAGATTAAATTTTCCAGGACCCTGGAGGTGACTCAGCAGATCTCTGCACCAGGGGGCGTGGCCTCAGCTCCCTCCTGAGAATAGTTAAGAGATTGACAAGTGGGTGGATACGGCCCAAGGCAACACACACTGCCTAGTTCAGCTGGAGGGAGTGGAACTCAGCTCCAGGAAGTCCCAGAGAAGCAGAACCTTTGAACTAGGGACCGCGGTTTCTGGCAGACACTTCCAGTTTGAGCACAGGGGCTTTTCACTTCACCTGCTGCAGACATCCACACCCCACCAGGACACATAGACTAGGCTTTGTGCTGCCGTTACTGTTCAGTCTCAACCTCAGGAAAGCCGCTAAAACACAGTGCCCTCGGGGCACAGCAGTGCTAGTCACCTCTGAGGCACTTCCAGGGAGGGGGTGGGGAACTCTCTCCCAGAGCTCTCTCTTAGCTCAGGTGCTAGAGCGGCTGCATCCATCCAGTCTGGGAGGAAGCTGGTAAAGAAGTAAATAAATAATTTCCTACCCCAGGGACAGACCCCAAAAGATTTTTTAAATATGAACAAAAAAGCCAGAAAAACCATAGATTCCTTCTACACAGAGAAAGAGCGGGTATCCAACCCTGAGGAAGTTAACAGCAGAGAGTCAGCAGATAACAACCTAAAGGGGAACGATTCCTGCCCCCCATCACATAACTCTCTCCTTGAAGAGACTATTAAAAAGTTAAGGGAGTTTGAAGAAAAATGGGGAAAGGAAAGGGAAGCAATGATAGAGAATAACAACGTCCTGAAATTGGAATTGGAAAAAATAAAGAATTCACAGGAGATGCAGGGAAACAAAATTTGTGAATTAGAAAAGGTTAAAAAATCACAGGAAAGTAGGATTTCTGAATTGGAAAAGATAAAAAAGTCTCAAGAAAATAGAATTTCTGAATTGGAAAAAGAAAATAATTCTCAAAAAAAATTAGGGAAATGGAAAAAAATTCAATAGAGCAAAATAATTCATTTAAAAACGAAATTGGGCATTTACAAAAAGAACTAAAAAGTGTGAAAGAAGAAAATAACCCCTTAAAAGTCAGGATGGAACAAATAGAAATGAATGATTCACAGAGAACCCAAGAATCAGTCAAACAAAACAAAAAAAAAAAAAAAAAAAAAATGAGAAGCTGGAGAACAACGTCAAATACTTACTAGGAAATAGACCTGGAAAATAGATCTAGGAGAGATAATCTGCAGATCATTGGACTTCCAGAAAACTATGACCAAAAAAAGAGCCTAGATTCTATTTTACAGGAAATTATCAAAGAGAACTGTCCAGAGATAATAGAAACAGAAGGGAAAGTAGATGTGGAAAGAATTCATCGAACTCCTTCTGAAATAGACCCTAAAAAAAGAACACCATGGAATATAGTGGCTAAGCTGCAGAATTACCACACAAAGGAGAAAATCCTGCAAGCAGCTAGAAAAAAACAATTTAAATACCAAGGTGCCACAATAAGGGTCACCCAAGATCTGGCTGCCTCCACATTAAAAGATAGAAGGGCCTGGAACCTGATATTCCATAAGGCAAAAGATCAAGGACTGCAACCAAGAATGAACTACCCAGCTAAGTTTAGCATCTTTTTCCATGGAAGAAGATGGTCATTCAATGAAACAGAGGAATTCTATATGTTTCTAAGAAAAAAACCAGACTTAAACAAAAAAATTTGATCTACATCCACAAGACTGAAGTGAAACAGAAAAAGGTACACAGAACCCTTGAGAACTGTAACTCTGTTGTGGGTATATAAAAAGTACACAAGGATAATTTGATTTTACTGATATAAAAGAAAAAAAGGGGGGTGTAGTAAAGGGAAGGAGGGCGTTTCAGAAAAAGGGGAAGGAATGATAAAAAGAGGGAAACTACATACCAGGAAGAGGCATAGAAAATACACCATATCTGAGGGAACTTAGTGAGGGGGAGAATCATTGTGTGAATCTTACTCTCATCAGGAGAGGCTCAAAGAGTAAATAATTAACATATTTGTTTTTCAGAGAATTCTCTCTCACCTCATTAAAAGGGGGGAGAGGAAAAGGGAAAAGCAAAAGGAGAATAAGTGAAAGGACTTGGAGGGAGGGGGGAGGGATACTAAAAAAAAAAAAGGGAGGGTTGCGCGTCACAAGGGGGGTCTGTAAATTAAATATCGGTGAGGGGGATCAGGGGGGTCAAGGGAAACAGCATAATCTGGGGATAATATGATGGCAGGAAATACAGAATTAGTAATTTTAACTGTAAATGTAAATGGGATGAACGATCCCATCAAACGGAGACGGATAGCAGATTGGATCAAAAATCAGAACCCTACAATAATGTTGTCTGCAGGAAACACACTTAAAGCAGGGAGATACATACAGAGTAAAGGTAAAAGGTTGGAACAGAGCCTATTATGCTGTCAGGTAAAGCCAAAAAAGCAGGGGTAGCTATCCTTATCTCAGATCAAACAAAAGCAGAAGTAGATCTCGTTAAAAAAGACAAGGAAGGAAACTATATCCTGCTGAAAGGTAGCATAAATAATGAAGCCATATCAATACTAAACATATATGCACCAAGTGGTATAGCATCTAACTTTTTAAAGGAAAAGTTAAGAGAATTGCAAGAAGAAATAGACAGTAAAACTATAATAGTGGGAGATCTCAACCTTGCATTCTCAGATTTAGACAAATCAAACCACAAAACAAACAAGAAAGAAATTTAAAAAGTAAATAGAACATTAGAAAAACTAGGTATGATAGACCTTTGGAGAAAACTGAATGGCAATAGAAAGGAATATACTTTCTTCTCAGCAGTTCATGGATCCTATACAAAAATAGACCATATATTAGGACATAAAGATCTCAAAATTAAATGTAGGAAGGCAGAAATAATAAATGCCTTCTTCTCAGATCACAATGCAATAAAAGCTACATTTAGTAAGAACTTAGGGGTAAATAGACCAAAAAGTATTTGGAAACTAAATAATCTCATCTTAAAGAATGACTGGGTGAAAGAGCAAATTATAGAAACAATTAATAATTTCACCCAAGATAATGACAATGATGAGACATCATACCAAAATCTTTGGGATGCAGATAAAGCAGTAATAAGGGGAAATTTTATATCTTTAGAGGCTTATTTGAAGAAAATAGAGAAAGAGAAGATTAACGAATTGGGCTTACAACTTAAAAGGCTAGAAACAGACCAAATTATAAACCCCCAACCAAAAATTAAACTTGAAATACAAAAATTAAAAGGAGAAATCAATAATATTGAAAGTAAAAAAACTATTGAATTAATAAATAATACCAAGAGTTGGTTTTGTGAAAAAGCCAATAAAATAGATAAACTTTTGGTAAATTTGATCAGAAAAAAGAAAGAGGAAAATTAAATTGTTAGTCTTACTAATGAAAAGGGGGATCTTTCCACCAATGAAGAGGAAATTAGAGAAATAATAAGGAATTACTTTGCCCAACTTTATGCCAATAAATTTGATAACTTAAGTGAAATGGATAACTTCCTCCAAAAATATAGGCTCCCTAGATTAACAGAGGAGGAGATAAATTGCTTAAATAGTCCCATATCAGAAAAAGAAATAGAACAAGCTATTAATCAACTCCCCAGGAAAAAATCCCCAGGGCCAGATGGATTCACATGTGAATTCTACCAAACATTTAAAGAACAATTAACCCCAATGTTATATAAATTATTTGAAAAAATAGGGGATGAAGGAGTCCTACCAAATTCCTTTTATGACACAGACATGGTACTGATACCTAAACCAGGTAGATCGAAACCTGAGAAAGAAAATTATAGACCAATTTCCTTAATGAATATTGATGCTAAAATCTTAAATAAGATATTAGCAAAAAGACTTCAGAAAATCATCTCCAGGATAATACACAATGATCAAGTAGGATTTATTCCAGGAATGCAGGGCTGGTTTAATATTAGGAAAACTATTAATATAATTGACTATATTAATAATCAAATTAATAAGAACCATATGATCATCTCAATAGATGCAGAAAAAGCATTTGACAAAATCCAACATCCATTCCTACTAAAAATTCTTGAGAGTATAGGAATAAATGGACTATTCCTTAGAATAATCAGGAACATATATTTAAGACCATCACTAAGCATAATATGCAATAGAAATAAACTGCAACCTTTCCCAGTAAGATCAGGAGTGAAACAAGGTTGCCCACTATCAGCATTACTATTCAATATAGTACTAGAAACTCTAGCCTCGGCAATAAGAGCCGAGAAAGAGATTCAAGGAATTAGAGTAGGAAATGAGGAAATCAAACTACCATTTTTGCAGATGACATGATGGTATACTTAAAGAACCCCAAAGACTCTGCTAAAAAGGTACTAGAAATAATTCAAAATTTCAGCAAAGTGGCAGGATAAAAAATAAATCCACATAAATCCTCGGCATTTTTATATATCACTAACAAAATGCAACAGCAAGAGATACAAAGAGAAGTTCCATTCCAAACAAATGTTGAGAGTATAAAATATTTGGGAATCCATCTACCAAAGAAAAGTCAGGAATTATATGAGAAAAATTATAAAACACTTGCCACAAAAATAAAGTCAGATTTAAATAATTGGAAAGACATTCAGTGCTCTTGGATAGGCCGAGCGAATATAATAAAGATAACAACACTCCCCAAACTAATCTATTTATTTAGTGCTATACCAATCAGACTCCCAAGAAACTATTTCAATGTCCTAGAAAAAATAATAACAAAATTCATGTGGAAGAATAAAAGATCGAGAATTGCAAGGGAACTAATGAAAAAAAACTCAGAGGAAGGTGGTCTAAGTATACCTGATCTAAAGCTATATTATATAGCAGCAGTCACCAAAACCATTTGGTATTGGCTAAGAAATAGACCGGTAGATCAGTGGAACAGATTAGATACAAAGGACAAAAAAGGGTACATCTATAGCAATCTAATCTTTGACAAACCCAAACATACCAACATTAGGGATAAAAATTCATTATTCGGAAAAAAAAACTGTTTGGAAAACTGGAAATTAATATGGCAGAAATTAGATATGGATCCACACTTAACACCATATACCAAGATAAGATCAAAATGGGTCCATGATTTAGGCATAAAGAGGGAGATAATAAATAGATTAGAGGAACAGAGGATAATCTACCTCTCAGACTTGTGGAGGAGGAAGGAATTTATGACCAGAGGAGAACTAGAGATCATTATTGATCACAAAATAGAAGATTTTGATTACATCAAACTAAAAAGTTTCTGTACAAATAATACTAATGCAAACAAGATTAGAAGGGAAGTAACAAATTGGGAAAATATTTTTAAAAACAAAGGTTCTGACAAAGGTCTCATTTCCAAAATATATAGAGAACTGACCCTAATTTATAAGAAACCGAACCATTCTCCAATTGATAAATGGTCAAAGGATATGAACAGACAATTCTCAGAGGAAGAAATTGAAACTATATCCACTCACATGAAAGAGTGTTCCAAATCACTACTGATCAGAGAAATGCAAAATAAGACAACTCTGAGATAGCACTACACACCTGTCAGATTGGCTAAGATGACAGGAACAAATAATGATGAATGTTGGAGGGGATGTGGGGAAACTGGGACACTAATACATTGCTGGTGGAGTTGTGAAAGAATCCAGCCATTCTGGAGAGCAATCGTGGAATTATGCCCAAAAAGCTATCAAACTGTGCATACCCTTTGACCCAGCAGCGCTTCTACTGGGATTATATCTCAAAGAAATACTAAAGAGCGGAAAGAGACATATATGTGCCAAAATGTTTGTGGCAGCTCTTTTTGTTGTAGCTAGAAACTGGAAGATGAATGGATGTCCATCAGTTGGAGAATGGTTGGGTAAATTGTGGTATATGAAGGTTATGGAATATTATTGCTCTGTAAGAAATGACCAGCAGGAGGAATACAGAGAGGCTTGGAGAAACTTAAATCAACTGATGATGAGTGAAATGAGCATAACCAGAAGATCACTATACACTTCAACATCAATACTGTATGGGGATGTATTCTGATGGAAGTGGAAATCTTCAACATAAAGAAAAGCCAACTCACTTCCAGTTGATCAATGATGGACAGAGGTAGCTACACCCAGAGAAGAAACACTGGGAAGTGAATGTAAATTGTTAGCACTAATATCTGTCTGCCCAGGTTGCATGTACCTTCGGAATCTAATGCTTATTGTGCAACAAGAAAATGATATTCACACACACACACAAAAAAATACTTTTTTCAAGAATTTTTTTCCTCAAGAGACATATATGTGCCAAAATGTTTGTGGCAGCTCTTTTTGTTGTAGCTAGAAACTGGAAGATGAATGGATGTCCATCAGTTGGAGAATGGTTGGGTAAATTGTGGTATATGAAGGTTATGGAATATTATTGCTCAGTAAGAAATGACCAGCAGGAGGAATACAGAGAGGGTTGGAGAGACTTAAATCAACTGATGCTGAGTGAAATGAGCAGAACCAGAAGATCACTGTATACTTCAACAACGATACTGTATGAGGATGTATTCTGATGGAAGTGGAAATCTTCAACATAAAGAAGATCCAACTCACTTCCAGTTGATCAATGATGGACAGAGGTAGATACACCCAGAGAAGAAACACTGGGAGGGGAATGTAAATTGTTAGCACTACAATCTGTCTGCCCAGGTTGCATGTACCTTCGGATTCTAATGTTTATTGTGCAACAAGAAAATGATATTCACATACATGTATTGTACTTAGACTATATTGTAACACATGTAAAATGTATGGTATTGCCTGTCGTCGGGGGGAGGGAATAAGGGAGGGGGGGTAATTTGGAAAAATGAATACAAGGGATAATATTATAAAATATATATATATATATATATATATATATATATATATATATATATAATAAAAAAAATTAAAAAAATAAAATAAAATAAAATAAAATAACTGTCAAATTTGGCTTTCCTCAACAATGAGATGATTTAAACCAGCTCCAATTGTTCAGTAATGAATGAAGAGAGCCGTCTACACTTAGAGAAAAGACTGTGGGAACTGAGTGTGAACCACAACATAGCATTTTTACTCTATTATTGTTTGCTTGCATTTTTTGTTTTCCTTCTCAAGTTTTTTTTCCTAGATGTAATTTTTCTTATGTAGCAAGATACATATATTAGATTTAACATCTATCTATTAATATATTTAACACTTATTGGACTATCTGCCATCTGGGGGGAGAGGGTGAGGGGAAAGAGGGAAAAATTTGGAACAGAAATTTTTACAAGGGTTAGTGTTGAAAAATTACCCACACCTATGTTTTGTAAATAAAAAAATTTTTTTTTTTAAAAAAAAAAAAAAAAAAAAAAAAAAGAATTTTTTTCCTCTTGAACAAAATTTGCCTACAAGACTAACTACTTTTAATAGTGTTGTTATATTTTTAAGGAAATGATGGTATTTTAAAACTACCAATATATGTGAAAACAAAAATTTTTCTTTATGGTAACTATTTAAAATTTCCTGGAAAAATATTCATATTCCATAAAGAGAGTCCTTTCAGGTTCTTCATTTTAAAAAAACATATAAGCTTATAAGCACATTGAATTAATTAATGAATGAATTTAAAAGCATTTACTAAATGCTTACTATATACTTAGTACTTCATTAAATATTAGAAAAAATATACAAAAAACTACCCTTTCTCAAGGAATTTAAATTTTAATGGGGAAAACAACATGGATAAGGAGAAATGGCCATAAAGACGTGCTTTAGAGAAGAAACAAAGAGGAAACTTTAATTGGAGTCATAGGGAAAACTACTGACATAGTTTTACCTAGACTTGTATTGTTGATTTGATTACTATTTTCAGAACTAAACTTAGAAAGCATCATGTAGATGTAGATCTTGGGCTAATTAAGAGGAATATGATGAATGGGACAACATGGCATGGAAAAAAATCTTTGGCAAGACATGGTGAGCTTTCAAATGGGATGGTATGTAGTTAACCAAAAAATATAAATTGCTGCCTAATCAGACCTCATGATACTCAGCAATGTATATGAATAATAATATGTTCATAGATTACATTTATATCATGCTTACTAAATGTCATTCAGAGTATTTTATCATTATTATATCATTTGATTTTCATAAAAACTCCATAGCTCCATTTTACAAATGAGGAAAGTGAGGAAAACAGAATTTGTCTTAAAAAACTACAACAACAACAACAACAACAACAAAAATCACAGTAATTGTCTGAGACTGGATTGAACTCAGGCCCACTAGCTTCTAGGACTAATATAGAGCAACAAATTACACTTGTGCTTTATGAAAAGTATTTTATCACTTATGTAGGGCATGGAATGAAATTTGTTGCAATAGTTCAAGCTTAAGGCAAAGATGCCTATACCAAGTTGTTGTTTGAATGAGTAAAGAGAAATGGTAAGGTTACAACAGTTGCCATAATGATACAAGAAAAATTAAGTGTGTTAACTTATTGAACACAGAGGGGACAAGTTTAGAGTGTTGTTTTGTAAATATGACATGTAAATCACAACCCATCCATGACTGCTCATTCTATGAGATTTATTCTTTCTCATCCAAAATGAAAGAAGAGTATGTGTGTGTGTTTGAGGTGGGGTGTGTGTGTGTAGTGGAAGAAGGGGATATGATTGTTTTTATTCATTCTAAAAGAGGCTCAGAAAGCTTTCATTCCAAAGTTCCCAGTGCTCCCTGAAAAGGTCTTCCACTCCACTGTATGTAGATAGATGGGTAATAGGGACATGCAATATTATTTGGCCCAAATATAATTTTCTTCCATTTTAGTAATATCTGCTAGAGCATTTTTCTCAGGTGACACAATATCTCTCAAACCAGCATATGTTCTAAGCTTTGATGGGGCAACATAATAGAATTAAAGTACAAAGATATTTCTGTTACCTTTGTTTCACCATATATCAGCTATCAAAATTGCTATGGTCCAGTCTAGCTCCTCTGAAGGCCTCAGAATAAGTCCTTGTCAGGATAAGGAAAAGTCCTGGCCCCATGTTGGGCACCAATTGTAGCAAGCTGTCATCTCCAGAAGCTGCTGGATCGCTCTCTGGGAAGAGATCTGCTGTGTCTACTCAAATCTCTCAGACAGATTCTTCTTCCTGTAGAGAACCGTTGTCTCCAGGCAGTTACCATTAACTCTTGTCCAGAGAAGTGACTTCCCTTCCTGCAGAGAGCCCCGTCAAGCCTGATGCAATGCAGAGACTTCTCCTCTTTCTGGAATGCTGTCCTCTTTTATCCTCCCAGAGAATGGGTGTGGGATAATGCAAGGGCTTCTGGGAAGAACCACTTCAACCAATGAGCTTGCTCCTCTTAAGAATCTGAGCCAGAGAACTATCAAGTCAACCTGAGTTCTCACCTAGTAATCCTAACACAAAATGATACTTTTCTGACATTAGGAATGATTATTTTCATATTTTATACTCATTTATTTTATATTTTAGTTATCCTTTTTATCCCTTTCTAAGCTCCTTTCTAATTTCTTCATTATTCAGATCATGGTCAAATGGGCATTTAGATCTATGGCCTCAGTTTGTTATCAGAAAGTAAATATTTCAGACTGAGATAATTTATATTTTTCAAAGTGACATTGCTTTTTCTAAATGCTCAAAACACTAGTTGTGCAATAACTCTTAGAAATAGCATCTGGATGAGTTCAGTATAAATAAATCACAAAAATATTGATTACTTTCCCTTTGAGGTATGAGTTCTTAAGAGAATTAATTGAAAGGGACTTCAGGAAAATTAATTTAGGTATTTTCTAAACTGCAAATAGTTGGAATAATTAATTGAGTATATCCATCATGTCCAAAACTTGGTTAGATTCATAGACATTTAGCATTATCACTTTATGATCTTTACTTTTTTCTAGAGTCTAAAGAGACTAGACAGGTCTGTGTTGAAGGAATATAAAATCATGTAGATGGAACCTATCTTTTTGTTCATATTTGTCATTTACAGAAGACTTCATATGGGTGGGATAGTTTATGGACCAGAACAAAAGATGTTCAGTATTTTATCCTCTACTTATTATTGCTAATGTGGAACTTATATGACACAAGAGATGTAAAACAAAAGAAATCAATTTAATGCAATACTCATATACTCAAACTTTCTTAAAATATCAGTGAGAGACTGGCTTTAGAATGAGACTTTGAGAATTGCGTATCTGTAAACTTATATCCCATCAGCAGTACATATTAGACTACAGTCTGTTTGTGTGTGTGTGTACATATATATGTATATACATATATGTATGTATATTCAAATCATAAGTAATTTTGACATAGTTGACCCATAATCATTTATTGATTCTTTCAACCAGTTCATGGAACAACTCTCAGATTGAAAGTCTTGCGTTACACTGAAGTAAGGTTATTAAACTCATAGTCTAGTTGCCATCTAATGGTTTAAAAGATAGTTGTTTTTATTGCAGTTATTTCAGTTGTGTCTTACTCTTCATTATCCTGTTTGGAGTTTTCTTGGCAAAGACATAGATAGGAGTAATTTGCCATTTCCTTTTCTAGCTCATTTTACAGAAGAGAAAATTGAAACAAACAGGATTAGATTACTTGGCTAGAATCACATAGCTAGTAAATGTCTGAAGGCACATTTGAACTCAAATCTCCCAGACTCCAGGCTTGGCACTATATCCACTGTATAACCTCATTGTTCACAGTTATTATACAAGTAATTTTAATGCCACAAATGTTATAGAAATTCATAGGAAGAAGATTTTTAAAAAAATTATCAGGGAAAGCTTCAAGGATAAGGTAAAAGTTGACTTGTGTGGGACTTGACTAATCAGTAAAGGTTTAAATTCATGTGATTATAAAACTTTGAGATTTTTCAATTAACTTTTGATTGTAACTTTTTGGCATCATAACTATTTTGTTGTATATAGTAATGCCCTCCTTTGAAGCTTCTAAAATAAGAATGCTACAGATCAAAACAGAAAGGAAAACATTTATACCTTCCCCTGTAGGTTGAATTGATAGTATAGGAAAAATTATATTGTGAAAGGAGAGAAACAAAACAGCAAAAAAAAAAAAAAAACCCAATTAAAAAGCTACAAGGAAACTTGTCAGTTAAATTATGGGACTTCCTGATAGAAGAAAGAATAAATATCACATTTGTCTGCATATCATAACTAGTTCTAAATGTTAGTCTGGCTAAAAAATACAGTTTGCTTCATTTTTGGAGGATACACCTAGTCTGACAATTTTTAGTTGAATTTCAACAATACTTGTTAGCTCTTTGAACAGTAATTCACTCACACTGTTGTAAGGATACAACAGTTGCCATAGTGAATAGTAATTCACTCAGTAATTTCATTCAGGTGAAAAGGTGATTTTTCTAAAGCATAAGTCTGTCATGTTGTGGTATGATACCACAACTCAATGAACTTCAATGCCTTCCTAATACTACAAAGAACAAATATATATATATGTTGGAATTTAAATATCTTAGAATCACACTCATTTGTACCTTTCCAGATTACTAATGCATTGTTCCCATCCACAAACACTGTAATCCAGCTACATTTGACTATTTGCAACACTTCATTTCCTAAGTCTGTAACTTTTCAATACTTTTCCTCCATTTATAAAAGGATCCATGTCATCACCTTTGCCCTCCTGATATATTATCTTTCTTCAAAATTTAATTGAAATCCCACCTTGCAAATAAAGCCATTCCCAATACTCCCATACCCAGTATCCTAAACCTTAATATCAATATGTCTTTCCCTTTGAACAGCTTAATTTCCTTGGATATGTACCTCATTATTTTCATTTTGCCTCTTACATTTAAATTTATATTTATTTATATTTGTTTTGTTTTATTTTTCCTTGTATTCCTAGATCTTAGCACATAGTGTTTGGCACATAAAAACAAATGCTACTTGACTCACTGACTGAATCTATGTGACAGAAAATAATTGATTGGTTTGTGTTTTAACAATTTAAGCCAGTTGCAAGTATTTTACAATAAGTGATATTCTAACATAAACTTATTTAATAGGATCCATTACAGGTAGATTTCAGGATATTCATGGATTTTATTATTGTTGCTAATATTTTGATAACTATTTCAATATATTTCATTTTTTTTAATACTGCATGTTTATTGTGTTATTTAATAACATGATTTAGAATTCAAGGGACTACAAAAGGCTCATGAGGCAAAAAACAGTATCCTTGTTCTAAAGAAAAATGTCATTGTAGCTTCAAGAAGTTGTAATGCTTACGCTAGTTCAATACTACTCTATCCCAAGGAATCTCAAGAAAGAAACATTTCCAAAATGCATGGAGAAAATCAAATATCATAAGTCAGGAAGTAGTGAATTAAAAGAATCGACAAAGTAATTCTTACTGATAAAACAACTGAAAACTGCGGCAGCTAGGTGGCACAGTGGATAAAGCACCAGCCCTGAATTCAGGAGGACTGGAGTTCAAATTTGGTCTCAGACAGTTAATACTTCCTAGCTGTGTGACCCTGGGCAAGTCACTGAACCCCACCCTCAGGGGGAAAAAAAGATAGCTATTGTTAAAAAACAAAAACAAAACAAAAACAAAAAAAAAAAAAAAAACAACTGAAAACCACCTTATTAAAAATCAGTAATTGTACACCAATTTCCCAGACATCTTTGCTATAAAAAGATGCTCAGCAAATTCTTACCAGTTACAATTTTAGATACCAAATTTTTTCAGTTAGCTCTTTGGCTATGCCTCATAATAGCATCTTTCCCAGTGTGTATTGAAACTCATTAGTAAAACCAATCACAAGATTCAAAAGGTAGGAAAATAAGTGACTTTACAGAACTCAGATTATGGAATAGAGACTGATAAAGAAATATAGTGCTAGTTTCAATTATTTAATGCAGTATAAATGGACAGAACCAAGACAAAAGATAGAAGTAGAAACAAAGTGAACTCTCAACATTCCCATCAAAACAACTTTAAAATAAAATCTTAATTCAAATTTTGCACAAGCAGAGCTAAACAAAGGTTGAGGCTTAGGGTTGGCAAGAGAACTTTTAGGACATTTGAGTGTAATGCATTTTTATGCTCATAACCAAGATAACAATAAAAATGGCTATAATATCATTAGCATTTTCTAGAGTCTAGAGATAGTGAGGGGCTTAGATAACTTGTCAGCAAGAATTTAAATGGGACCTTTTATTGGCATTTGGTGCAGCTAGCATGACTTGGCAATTCTATTGCCTATAAGAAATTCTGATTTGCACCTCTCGCTCTGTGAGGGGACTCAGAGTCTCAGTCTGGGATTGAGGGAATATCTGCTGATTGGAATGCCAGGTTCAATTGTACTACAGAGGCACCACCTTGGGCCAGAAAGAGTAGGTGAAGAAACAACAGGGCAGGGATGTTGCTGGATGCTGCCATTTGGAGGAGAGAAGAGCTTTTGGTTTAAGGTTCCAAGTTGGGGGGAGAGATGAAGTGAAGCCACAGGCACCATCCCATGCACCCCAGGATTAGAGGTGCTTACACTAACAGTTTTCAATTTTAAAAATGAACAAATTAAAAAAGAAAAGAATCAAACCATAGAAATTCACTATGGAAATAGAGAAGACCAGGGTCCATCTTCAGGGGATGACACTAAAGTGGTGGTAGTACGGGGAAATGACTATTTGTCAAGGAATAATTTATAGAAGAAATCAAAAGGAATCACAAAAATAGATCGAGAGAGTATGAGGAAAAACTAAATTAAAAGAAAATTAAAATTCCGTAAGAAAAACAAGAAGATTATGAGAAAAAAAAAAGTTAGCCAACAAGAAAATGAGATAGAGAGTCTTGAAGAAAATAATTCTTTAAAAATTCAAATTGAACAAGGGGAAGCCAGTAAAAGTATAAGAAACAAAAAATAAATAATCAAATAAACAAACAAACAGATAGATAAACAAATAAATGACGTGAATGAATGAATAAATGAATATGTAGATAAATATATAAATAAATAGAAAAATGAATAAAATATTAAAAATGAAAGCACTAGAATGAAATGTAAAACATCTTATTTTAAAAATCTGCAGAGAAAAGAATAATTGGGTTACTGAAAAACTGTGATAAAAATTAAAAATAATCTTGATAAAATAAGACAAGAAATAATCAAAGAAAATTATCCCGGAGTTACATAACAGGAAGAGAATTAAGAGATAGAAAAAAAAAAAAAAGAATGATGATCACCACCCCAAAGAGAGGTTTTTTGGAAATTACATAAGAATATTATTGTCAAACGTTTAAATCCCCATATCAAAGAGATAATTTTACAAGGAACAAAATAAAATAAAACAACAAAAACAAAAACAACAAAACAAATCAAATTTTGTAAAGATAACATAAAAATTTTACAGGATTTATTAGCAGCTACAATAAAAAATGTCCCATGCTAGAATAATATATACTAGTGATTAAAAGAACTAGGCCTGGGGCCAAAAACATCATCCATTAAAATTATCCATATTGTTGAATGAAAAAAACAGACATTCAACAAACTTGCATTTTCAGAACTTTGTCTCAATCAAACCCAAACTCAATAGAAAAATTAGCATATAAAAGCAAATATCAAGATTGATTTCAAGGAATTCAACATGGACAAATTGTTGTTGTTGTTGTTCGTGGAAATACTGACCATAAATTTAAGATTAACATTAGTAATTGGATGGCTCAAAAGAAAGATTGGGGCAGAATTGAGTATGTTCTGTTCTGATTCTAGAAATCAATATTGTCTAGCGAAAGATAAACTTAATAATTTTTATACAAATTAGTTGCAGAGGAAGAATCCAAATAGAGGCATTGGAAGGGGCAAGAGGGCTGGTAGTTCTGAAAACTACTTAGATGAGGGATGGGTTAAATAGGGAACACACATATATATGTACACATATATACACAGATATGTATACACAAGCACACACACACATATACATCATGAAGGGTATAGCTCCTTTCAAAGTCTATAAAAAAATTAGTAGGGAGAGAATAGAGGGGATTGGGTAATGAAGGATGTGTAGTTTTTTGGTAGTGGGACAAGATGTATAGATTAATAGCAAAGAATAAAGGATAAGGGGGGATACAAAAAGGTACTTAGATTAATTTAAGTGGATAAGATGTATACATTAATAGGAATGAGGCAAAGAGGGAAAGAAAGGGTGGGACGAAGTTATCCAAGAGCAAATAAATTAAGGATAAAAATTAAAGTACAAGAGTTAGCAGGAATAGGACATAAGAGATATATACAAACATGACAATAAGGGTTAGGAGTAGAATTTATTAGGGAAAAAAAGTAGGGCTAGTAATCATTAATATTAGACAAAGTCAAAGATTCAGTCAAAAGAGAAATCTACATTATATCAGCCATATTAATATTTTTTCATATACATGTTTATATATGGATAAATGTATATGTATTTGCATGTGTGTGTTTGAGAACATGAGGGTATATATGCATGCAGGTCTACATATATGTATATATAGACATAAATACATATGTGCACCTATGGGTGGGTGTAGATAGATAGATAGATAGATATAGTTAGATAGATATTCTGCTTGAAGAAGGTGAGGATGATGAAAGGAGAAAAAAAAGAATGAATTATAATAAGCACAGCAGAGAACAAAAGAACAAACTATAAGAAAGCAAAGATAGACATTCATGAATATATATATATATATATATATATATATATATATATATATATTTTTTTTTTTTTTTTTTTTTTTTTTTTTTTGCTGAGGCAATTGGGGTTAAGTGACTGGCTCAGGGTCACACAACTAGGAAGTGTTATGTGTCTGAGGCCAGCTTTGAACTCAGATCCTCCTGACTTCAGGACTGGTGCTATATCCACTGCATTATCTAGCTGTCCCAATCATTTTCTTGAAATAAACATTTATTGTTATATATTTTGAATCTTCCCTGATGTTCTGCTGGTCACATGACAATGTTTTGTTTTGTTTTTATTTTCTTTTTAATCTTTTTCCTTTTGTGTGTTTTTTCTTATTTTGTATTTAGTTCAATAAATTTAAAAGGTGGGGGGAACTATTGAACTAATGAAAAGTTATAATCCAAGAAAGATCTTAGACATCACACTTAAAAAAATTTTCAAGAAAAATTACACTAATATCTTGGGCAAATTCCAGAGCTCTTGGATCAAAGAAAATATTCAAGGGATTCATAAAGAAACAATTTAAATAATGCAAGGTCATAATCAGAATCATACAAAATTTAGTGTTTTCTACATTAAAAGAGTGGAAGACATCAAATATTTCCAGAAATCTGAGGATCTAAGATGACAACCAAGAACAATCTACACAGCAAACTTAATATATAAAATTCAGGGTAAAAAATACTACTACTACTAATAAAATATAGACCTTTCAAGTCTTTCTGATTAAAAAACAACAACAAAAAACTGGAGATGGTTGGAAAATATTACATTCACATAGAAGACACAGGAAAACCTAAAAAGATAAACATGAAAGAGTAGCTATTAGCTACTCAATAAAAATAAATTGTTTACATTCTCTTTGGGAAGAAGATATATGTAACTCCTCAGGATATTATCAGTATTAGGGCAGTTTGAAGGAGTTTATATATACAGGGGCCATGGATGTAAGTTGATTATGATCTTCAATAACAAATGAGGGAATGAAAAAAATTAGTAGTAGGAGGAAGGGATACATGTTTTACCCAGTATATAAATCCTTCTCTCATCAAAACAGGCTCAAAAATAGAAGAATATATTAGGTTATAGAAGTCTATAGAAGTCTTTCTCAGTAAGGAATAAGGAAAAGAAGTGGCTAAAAGGGTATGAATAATAACAGGAAAAGCATATTAAGGGAGTTAGTTGATAAAAGCAAATTACACATTTGCACAAAAGAGAAACAGAACAAAACAGAAGACAGATGGAGAGAAATAAACAAGTAGTAATCATAATTGCAAATGTGAATGGGAGGAGCTCTTCCATTAATAAGAAGCAGATAACATAGCATTGGTATCCAGAATCCAACAACATGGTATTTACTTGAGTCACACTTTAAACAAAAAGACACACACAGAGTTAAAATAAAATGCAGAAGCAAAATCTAATATGCTTCAAATGAAATAAAAAGGGGGCAACTAGGATGCACAGTGGATAGAGCACTGGCCCTAAAGTCAGGAAGACTTGAGTTCAAATCTTGAGTTCAAATATTAACTCAAGTTCAAAACTTGAGTTAATACTTCCTAGCTGTGTGATCCTGGGCAAGTCACTTAACCCCAATTGCCTCAGCAAAATAAATAAACAAATAAATAAATAAACAAACAAACAAATAAATAAATAAATAAATAAATAAATAAATAGATAAATAAATAGATAAATAAAATAAAAAAGACATGATCTCAGACATAGATTTAAATAAAATAGACTTAATTAGATAGATATGATCGGGGAAACTACATTTTGTTAAGGACAATGAAATAACATCAACAATTTTAAAGCAAGTTTCTCTGATAATGGGCTCACTTCTCAAATATATCTCTAGTATAGAAATTAGTCAAATATAAATTAAAAAATGAAAGAGGGGGCAGAGCCAAGATGGCTGAGAAGCTAGACAGAACTTTCTAAGCTCTCTAATTCCCTTTATACCAACTATTTAATTCAGCATCAAAAACAGCACTTGACTGGTAAAATTCATGAAGATTGGAAATATAAAACTTACCAGCAGAAGAGGATCTGGAATATCACCACAAAAGGTTTGACCTGAGGTGGTGGGAGTAGACCAATGCAGAGCAGGGATAGAAAAGGGAGCGGGGTGGCCTCTGTGATTGAAAGGTTTACATAGAGCTCTCTGCCATAGCCTGACTGCTTTGCTTTGGTGGCAGAGTAGTGGACCATCAGAGAAGTTGGAGCCTGAGGTAGTGAGTACTCTGAAGGAAGCCAAAACCCGAGAAGATCTGGCTGAGCTCACCCAGGACCAGAAGTGACTCAGGGTAGACCATAACACATCTCTTCACTGAGAGGGTCATGGTGGGGGGCAGTCACATACAGCAGGGGCACAGTTCAGGGCAGCTTCTCATCAGTACACTGAGGGGCTCGGCCAGGGGTAGTGGAATTTCCTCAGATCAACTGCACTCCCCAGGCAAAGACACTTCCGGTGTGGTGAGGGACAGGACCACTGCGAATACTCAAAGTGGAGTTTGTAGGGGGGCAGTGATACATTTGCTCCTTAACCTCTAGCCCCAAGATGATCACTAATCCTCACAGTGGGGCTCCTCACAGGGCACTTACACAGCCCATCTGGGATACCCAGGCATGCTCACTTCCATGTGGAGCTCTTCCCAGAGTCCTCCCACAGCTCAGCCTTTACTTGCAGCCCATTGAGAGGACAGATATTATCCATAAACCCATTTTTGCTCTGCAGGAGAAGCTGGTAACCTCCTTGCTCTGAAGGCAGACTCTGAAGCCTTTTAAAAAAAAATGAGCAAAAATTTGAAGAAAATGATTGACAGCTTCTATGCAGAAAAAGAGTGGGTTTCCAACCCTGAGGAGACTAATAGCAGACAGCCTCCAGACAACACCGCAAATAAAAATCTGAAGAGAGAATTAGAAGAAAAATGGGAAAAGGAAAGTGAAGCTATGCTAGAGTATAACAATGTCCTGAAATGTGAATTAGAAAAGGTAAACAACTTCCTGAAATGTGAATTGGAAAAGATAAAGAATTCCCAAGAAAGTAGGATTTGTGAATTAGAAAAAGAAAATAACTCACTAAATTTAATGAAATGGAAAAAAAATTCCATAGAGCAAAACAACTCATTTAAAAACACAATTGACCACATACAAAAAGAAGTTAAAAAAAGCTAATGAAGAAAATAACTCATTAAAAATCAGAACTGAATAAATAGAAATGAATGATTCAATGAGACACCAAGAAACAGTCAAGCAAAACCAAAAAAATGAAAATCTGGAAAAAAATGTCAGCTATATATGTGCCAAAATGACACACCTGGAAAATAGAACTAGGAGAGACAATCTGAGGATTATTGGACTTCCCGAAAAGTATGATGAAAAAAAGAGCTTAGATACTATTTTACAGGAAATCATCAAAGAGAACTGCCCAGAGGTAATAGAACCAGAATATAAAATAGGTATTGAAAGAATTCATCAAACACCTTCTGAAAAAGACCCTAAAAAAGAAAACTCCATGGAACATTGTGGCTAAATTTCAGAACTATCAGACTAAGGAAAAAATATTACAAGCAGCCAAGAAAAAATAATTCAAATACCAAGAAGCCACAATAAGAGTCACTAAAGATCTGGCTGTCTCTAAATTAAAGGATCACAAGGCCTGGAATCTGATATTCCAAAAGGCAAAAAAACTTGGAATGCAGCCAAGAATAAACTACCCAGATAAGTTGAGCATTTTCTTCCTTGGAAGAAGATGGACATTTAATGAAACAGATAAATTCCATATGTTTCTAAGGAAAAAAAAATGATCTCCAATCATAGGACTCAAGAAAAGCAGATAAAGGTAAAAGGCACTCTTAAGAACTGTATTTTTGTTGTGGATATACATTAAGGCTACATGTATAATTTGATTTTTAAGGATATAACAAAAAAGGGGGGAAGTAGAAATGGAAAGGGGATAATGTCAGAAAAAGGGGAAAGAGGAGATAAAAAGAGGGAAACTACATCCCACAAAGAGGCAAAGAAAACCCTAGCATATCTGAGGGAAGTTAGAGAGGGGGAGGAACATTGTGTGAACCTTACTCCCATCAGAATTGGCTCAAAGAAAAAATAATTGACATATTAGTTTTACAGAAAATTCTTTCTCACCTCATTAAATAAGGGGGAGAGGAAAAGGGAAAAGGAAAAAAGCAATAAGGAAAGGGAGCAAGAAAGGAAAAAAAGATTTAAAGGGAGGAGGGAGGGATACTAAAGAGAAAGGGCTGCTTGATGCAAGCAGGTCTCATAAGTTTAATAATGAGGAAGGGTTCAGGTGGGTAAGGGAAAAAAGCATAATCAGTGGATAATATGATGGCAGAAAATACAGAATTAGTAATTTTAACTGTAAATGTGAATAGAATGAACTCTCCCATTAAACAGAGACAGATAGCAGATTGGATCAAAAGTCAAAACCCTGTAATATGTTGTTTATAGGAAACACATTTAAAACAGTGAGATACATACAGTGTAAATGTAAAAGGCTGGAGCAGAATCTATGATGCTTCAAGTGAAGTAAAAAAAAAAAAAGCAGGGGTAGCCATCCTTATCTCAGATCAAAAGCAAAAATTGATCTAATCAAAAGAGATAAGGAAGGAAACTATATCTTGCTAAAGGGTAACCTAGACAATGAAGCAATTTCAATACTAATTATATATGCACCAAGTGGAATAGCATCTAACTTCCTAAAGGAGAAGCTAAGAGAGTTGCAAGAAGAAATAGACAACAAAACTATAATAGTGGGAGATCTCAACCTTGCACTCTCAGAATTAGACAAATCAAACCACAAAACAAATAAGAAAGAAATTAAAGAGGTAAATCGAATATTAGGAAAATTAGGTATGGCTAGATCTTTGGAGAAAACTGAATGGTGACAGAAAGGAGTATACTTTCTTCTCAGCATTTCATGGAACCTATACAAAAATTGACTATATATTAGGACATAAAAATCTCAAAATTAAATGCAAGAAGGCAGAAATATTAAAGGCTTTCTTAAGGTCATGATGCAATAAAAACTACATTTAACAAACAATTAGAGGTAAATAGATCAAAAAGTAATTGGAAGCTAAATAATCTCATATTAAAAAATGATTGGGTGAAACAGCAAATTATAGACACAATTAATAATTTCACTCAAGATAATGACAATGATGAGACATCATACCAAAATGTGTGGGATGCAGCTAAAGCGGTAATAAAATTAGAATTAAAGGAGCAGTTACCAAAACCATTTGGTATTGGCTAAGAAATAGACTAGTTTATCAGTGGAATAGTTAGGTCCAAAGGACAAAATAATCAATAACTCTAATAACATAGTGTTTGACAAACCCAAGGACCCCAGCCTTTGGGATAAAAACTCAATGTTTGACAAAAATTGCTAGGAAAATTGGAAATTAATATGGCAGACATTAGGCATTGACCCACACTTAACACCGTGCAACAAGGTCAGGTCAAAATGAGTCCATGACCTAGGAATAAAGAATGAGATTATAAATAAATTAGAGGAACATAGAATAGTTTACCTCTTAGACCTGTGGAATAGGAATGAGTTTATGTCCAAAGAAGAACTAGAGATCATTATTGATCACAAAGTAGAAAACTTTGATTATATCAAATTGAAAAGTTTTTGTACAAACAAAACTAATGCAGATAAGATTAGAAGTGAAAACATTTTTGCAGTCAAAGTTTAAGATAAAGGCCTCATTTCCAAAATATATAACGAATTGACTCTAATATATAAGAAATCAAGCCAATCTCCAATTGATAAATGGTCAAACAATTTGAACAGACAATTCTCAGATAAAGAAATTGAAACTATTTCTAGTCATATGAAAAGATACTCCAAATCATTATTAATCAGAGAAATGCAAATTAAGGCAACTTTGAGATACCGCTAGATACCTGTCAGATTGGCTAGAATGACAGGGAAAGGTAATGCAGAATTTTGGAGGTTGTGTGAGAAAACAGGGATACTGATATATTGTGGGTGGAACTGTAAATACATCCAGCCATTGTGGAGAGCAATTTGGAACTATGCTCAAAAATTTATCAAACTGTGCATACCCTCTGACCCAGCAGTACTACTACTGGGATTATATTCCAAAGAGATCTTAAAGAAGGGAAAGGAACCTGTATGTGCAAGAATGTTTGTGGCAGCCCTGTTTGTGGTGGCCAGAAACTGGAAACTATGTGGATGCCCATCAATAGGAGATTGGCTGAATAAATTGTGGTATATTAATATTATGGAATTATATTTTTCTCTTAGAAATGACCAACAGGATAATTTCAGAAAGGCCTGGAGAGACTTACATGAACTGATGTTGAGTGAAATGAGCAGGACCAGGAGATTGTTGTATACTTCAATAACAATACTATATGATGATCAATTCTGATCGATGTGGCCATTTTCAACAAGTAGATGAACCAAATCAGTTCCAATAGAGCAGTAATGAACTGATCCAGCTACACCCAGCAAAAGAACTCTAGGAGATGATTATGAACCACTACATAGAATTTCCAATCCCTCTAATTTTGTCCAGCTGCATTTTGGATTTCCTTCACAGGCTATTTGTATACTATTTTAAAGTCCGATTCTTTTTGTACAGCAAAACAACTGTTTGGTCATGTATACATATATTGTACTTAATTTGTACTCTAACATATTTAACATGTATTGGTCAACCTGCCATCTGGGAGGGGGGCTGAAGGAGGGGAAATATTAGAACAAAAGGTTTGGCAATTTCTCAGTGTTTTAAAATTACCCATGCATATATCTAGTAAATAAAAAAGTATTAAAAGATAATAATAAATAAATAAATAAACAAAAAAAAAAAACATATAAATAAATAAAGAGCCATTCTCCAATTGCTAAAAAGCCAAAGTATATTAACAAGTGGTTTGCAGAAGAAGAAATAAAAACTTTCAATAGTCACATAAAAATACTCTAAATCACTATTGATTAGAGAAATTAAAATTTAAACAATTCTGAAGTACCACCTCACACATAACAGAAATGACAAATGTTAGAGGGAAGAAGGAAAAAAATAGGTACACTAATAAACCTTTGTTAGGATAGTGAACTGGTCCAATCATTCTGGAGAACAATTTGGAATTTAGAAAAAAATAAAACTTTGAGTATCTTTTGACCTAGTGTCCCAAAGAAATCTAAATAGATTTCTTCTCACTGCCCTAATGATGTTCTTATGAATTATATATATATATATTATCACCCTATATTGAAATGTAAACAGTTAATCTTATTAAATTCTTTAAGGTTTTTCATTCATGCTTTCCTTTTTTTAATGATTCTTTTGAGTCTTCTAGTTGTATGTCAATTTTTCTATATAAATCTGTTCTTCTGTTCAGAAATTCCTGTAAATTTTTTATGTAATGACTAATTTTCCCCCCTGAAGTATTTTATTCAATTTTGCTAAGTATTTTTTTTCTTGGCTCCAGTTCTAGCTTCTTTGCCTTCCAGAATATCATATTCTAAGTTATTCGCATCTTCAATATAGTAGCTTCAATATAGTAGATTTATCTTGATTGATCCTGACTGCAGGTTCACAGTATTTGAATAGTATTTTTCTGTCTGCTTAAGTATGTTTGCCTTGACTGGGCAACTCCATAAATTGACTACAATATTTCTGTGAGTTTCTATTTGGGGATCTCTTACAGGAGATATTCAGTGTTTTTAAATTTCTACTTGTCCCTCTGGTTCTAAATGTCATAACTAAGCCTTTTTTATTATGCTTTTTCAGATAATCTAATAATTCTGAAATTATCTCACCTTAAAGCATAATCATAGACTATTATTTTCCTTTGATAAATTTTACATTCTTCCAGGTGTTTGTTTTTGTTTGTTTTAGATTTTTGACTTTGTCCTATAGTTTGTTATTGTCTTATGTAATCATTACCTTCCATTTAACCAGTTATAATCTTTAAGGAGTTATTTTCTTTAATGAGATTATATACCTCTATTATATTTGAACTTTTCTGATTTTTAAGGGGTTATTTTTTTTCAGGGCTTTTTTTTTGCCTCTTTTATGGAGCTATTGATTTTCTTTTTATAATTTTCTTGCTTAGCACTCTATTTTCCAAAAAAAAAAATTCTCTATTGTTTACATTTTGATTATCAAAAAAAAAGTGCTCTTTTCAAAATCTCTCTCTTTTTATCTCTTCTAAGAATTTTTGTTCATTGTGAGTCTAATCAGAATTTTTCTTTGACTTTATGGTTATCTTCAATTTATTGTCATCTTCTAAACTGTGTCCATACTTGTCAATATAAAATATTTTATCTAGAATTGGGTGCTGGACAAAGGAGATACCAACTGATTCCCTGTTCTGTGCCTAGTTGTAGTATAGATGCCCCCTCTATTCTCTTTCTGAGAATATGGGTATTACTGGGTGCTGAGTACTCCCAGTGCTGTCACCTTTGCAAAGTCTTGCATTCCAAAGTTTTCTCCCTCTCTTCTCCCAAACAACAAGCAATCTGAAATAAGTTGAAAATATGCAATTCTTCTAAACACATGTCTACATTCATCATTATTGCACAAAAAAAAATCAGATCAAAAAGGGAAAAGTAGAGAAAGAAAAAAAAAAGAAAAGAAAATGAACAACAAATCAAAAAGATAAAAATGTTATGCTTTTATCCACATTCTGTCTTCCGTGTTCTCTCTCTAGATGCTGATAGCACTTTCCTATGACAAGTTTATTAAAATTGCCCTGAATAATTGAAGTATTTTTAAAAGGTTATTTAGTAGACTAAATTCAGAGAGTTTTATTTCACTATCTTTTCTGCTTCTTATGACCTAATTTTAAATGTCATATCTGAAATTTACTAGTTGTATAATCATAGGAAAGTCAACCAACTTCTCTAAGTCTCATGTGTATTTTATGGGAATCTCCACACAGACAAAATTGGAAGTCTTTGATACATTCAACTAATTGTCAATTCGTTAGAATAAGTCCTCTTCCAAGTCTAGTGCCATTAAGCAAGTTGTACTCAAATATAGTCAAAAATATTTGTTTGAGAACTTCAAAGTTTCAAAACACAGTACTAGACACTAATCTCCAATTTCTCAGCTTTATTTAATATCATCAATAAAATGTCTTGAATTTCAAGGAGACATAATTTTTTTGAAAATTATGTCTTTCCAAAAAGTATTTTTGCTTGATGATATTATTAAGGGAATAAATTAAGGAAATAAGTGTCTTTCCCTTAAAATAGTCCATCTCAGAAAAAGAAAAAGAAAAAGTTCATGGCAAGCAAATTTCAATTTTGCTGAATATTACTGTTTGAAACAGTTTGAAACATTAAGTTACTCCAAAACAACATTAGGTTTAACCACCCATAAAAAAGAATCAAAGTATATAGTCCATATATTCTTGGCATTCAAAGTGACTATATTTTCATCCCATGTAATATATGGCTGAATAACTCTAAAAATCAGAGAGGTTGAAAAATGGAACCACTATTTGGTGCATTTTTTATAAGGGAATGGAAATAAAATTAATCCCATGCTATAGGATATAAATTCACATAAAAGATTAAAAAAAAATATGTCCATGGGCTTTTGGCCTAAAGAATGTACTTAAGTGGCATTTGTTTAAAGTAGGGCAAAAAAAAAAAAAAACTTAAATAACATAAACAATATAAATTACTATTTCCATCAACCCCTATGATGATAGGATAAGAAAGTTGAATGAAAATGAAAGACATAAGTACTCTTTGACAGAAGATATGAAGTAAAAAATGGAAGTTATTGTTGAATTGCCTTCCTTTTTCTTCAAAGAGTATTATAAATATTGACAGGTATCTCTGAGGCAAAGTTAATGAAGCAAAAATTGAGATGGTTAAAAACAATAGAAACAATTAGAAAAATGGTGGAATATTAGTTTATCAAATAAATTGCTTTTGTTACTTTAAAAATATTTTTGTTATTAAATCATAGTTACTAGATTAAATTTTTGAGAAATGGAAGAAAGGAGCAAGTAAGGAAAGAATATTGTATACACTATAACACAACTTTCTATCCTTTGTATATAAATATAATTTACAAGATACAACAAATATTTTGGATCATTTTTTCCCAGTGAAGAAATGGGTTTGAATCAATAAAGTACAAAAGCAAAGAAAACACACACAACTGATTAACTCTGCATTTTCCTCTCTACTGCTACAGCTAGGATCATGAAGAAAAACAGACGATGGGTATCAACAAAGTAAGAACTAAATTCAGGTTGCTGGGACTTTTCATTAGATAATACCATCTCAATGTGGGATGGAGGAGATAGAATTACCATCAATTGACCCATGCTTCCTCACTCTACTCCACTGGTTCTTGAACTACCATTCCCCAAATCCTCTCCACTGCTATTTTTAGATCCACAAACTACCATCACTCAACTACTTCTTTTAAAATTCACTCCATGCTCTCCATAACCAATTTGTTTTTGTCTTTGTTACTTTAATTACTTCTTCCTCATGGACATAATCGTACAAATATGATTATGATCATGATCATAAACTTGGCATCTTTGGGAAACAATTGATTGTACACACAAACTTTGATAATGGCATACTTTGCTTATGCACATTGTGCAAGCATGAGTTTAATTGCAGCTATAATTAGTACTTATCTGAATACATTTGCTACAATATACATGTTTTTATGAGATTTTCCACAAGTTCATTAAGATAGCTTAAATGTCAGCTACAACTATTTCTATTTCCCATTATCTCACAGATCTCTTTTCCTCAAGGCTACATTAGTGAGTCATGGAAACTTTACCATCAAATATATTTAATATGCCTATAAGAACCTTGAAATTACGTATCATGTTTTATTTAGTTATCTATTTCTATGAGGACTTAGGACAGTAAGTGGATTGTAATCAATACCCTCAGAACATAAAATTCTATGAGTTGTGTTAAACTACATCAGAAATCTCATGGCTTAAATGCCAGAGATATTAGGACATACATTTAATATTCTTTCTGCATGAGTATAATTAAAAATATTGAGTTTATTTCTATATTATTTATAGAAATAGTATATATCATGTACATGTATTATATTATCTATTTATTTATCATATATTGAATAAATTTGTTTTTTTTTTTAATTTTCATATTATAAGTTATTATTGTTGGTGAGATTCTCAGTGACCTCATTTGTGATTTTCTTGGCAAAAATACTGAAGTGGTCTGCCAATTTTTACTCCAGTTCATTTTACAGATGCGGAAAGTGAGGATTTGCTCAGGGTTACAAAGCTAAGTATAGATGTTAGATTTGAATTCAGAAAAATGAGTTTTCCTGACTCCAGCCTGTCACTCTGTTCTCTTTATCACCTAGCTGCCATGATTTTTTTCAGTCCTGCATAAGTCTTCATGACCCCACTTTTGGCATTTTCTTGGCAAAGACATTGAACTAGTTTGCCATTTCCTTCCCAAGATCATTTTGCAGATGAGGAAACGGAGGCAAATAGAGTTAAGTCACTTGTCCAGAGTCAATTAACTAATAATTATCTCAGGTCAATTATGAAGTCAGGAAGAGGAATCTTCCTGACTCTTGTGTGTGACCATGGGCAAGTCACTTAAGCTCTCTTGGTCTTATTCCACTGGAGAAAGAAATGACAAACACTGCAATCAGTATATTTGGAAGAAAGTTCCATGGACAGTATAATTCACTGGGTCATGAAGAATTAAGTACAATGGAACAATGACAACAATAAAAATATAAGTTACTGTTACCTAACACATATATATGTACCAAAAACATATCACAAGTATTTAATAGAAGACATAAAAATATATATTTCTTCAACCAGGATGCCATTCATGAATATATTCTTAAAGATGAATGGCTTAAAAGCCATTATTTTGAAATACTTTGGGAAAGTTTATTGGTGAAAGATGATTTTATAAATGTCTTTAAATAAAATAGGAACACTACCTTACATTGCAAAGTTGTTTAAAGTCTCAAAAGGCAAACAATTAGGTATCTATGTATAATTCTTTAATGACAAATTGAATTACAGAGACTGTTGTATTTTCTATGCAAGAATGTGAGATGCCTGTTTTTTTTGACACTAAGTGTTCTTTTCTCACTTATGCTATGGGTGTAGTGGTCACTTATTTGTCCAATCCTATCATTGTTAATCAGTTTAGGAACTTTAACTGACTATTTCCAACATGTATAAATTCACCTCCATTTAGTCAGTCTCATGAGCCTTGGTTTTAGTCCTCAAACCCATTTGTGACATAAAGGGATATCTGCACAATTGCATGAAGACTTCCCTTAGTAGAATAAATGGATGAGAAAAATCTAACAGCCATGGAGGTGACTTAAGCATGTGTTATGGATATAGCAGTTAAAGCCTGGTCAGACATTCAAAATGTCAAAGTCATCCCCTGTATTCCAAGCCATCACCAGTTGTTTTGACTTTTGTCTTGCGACTGTAACTTGATGACTAGAAAAGACAAAGACTGACAAATTTATGCAACTGTGCCTTGAAATCTAATTTTCATGCAAGCTAAGACATCACCTCATGATGTTATTGGTCCTCTTTTAAAATTAAGGAACAATAGTATCGTTTAAGCCATATTGAACTTTATTATGATTTTCCCTCAATCCCTTCCTACAATTTTACTTTTTGCATTTGTAGTCATTTCCTAAATGTTTAAAGAGTTGATAAAATAATGTTTTAGAATGCAATGGGTCTGAGTGATCTAGTTCAACCTTCTCATACAAAAAGGCCTTTGAGTTTAGAAATATGTACTATTTTACTGTAGGTTGATTACATAAAGACTGATGTAATAAAACCCATACTTCCTTACTTATAATTTAAATACTCTTTATGGATAGAATGAATGGCATGTAAAACCAGAAAATACCCTTTTTTATTTCCCCTGTTTAACCCTCAAGTTTGGAATGTACTCTTTCCTCTTCTCTGCTACTTAGAATTCAATGTCCTTTGAAGTTCAGTCCACATTCTGCTTCCTTCATAAGGCAGACCACTTTTTTGATTCCTAAGGTGCTAGTAGCTTCCACCTCTACCTCAAATAGCTTATTTTGTATATATTTATGTATAATTATGATTTCTTTCATAATCAAATATATGCCTTAAGAGAAAAAAAAAACTCCTTTTTTTTTCCTTTCTGTTCCCAGAAGCTAACATAATGGCTGGCACAAAGATGATGCTTGATAAAAATTGTTTGCTTTCATTGGCACTTCAAGACCAGAAAAAAAACTAAATTTAGTTTTTAACTAGTTGGTCTTGTTTTTGTCTCAGTGTCTGCATACATTGATGTAATCAATGTAAAAACAACCAATCAAAAAAGTAAACATTGTCATCCAGGTTTTTTGGGTCTACATGATGTGAAAATGTATGATTTAACTTATTTGTTTTTATTTGTTGTGAATTGCTACCTTCAACATCACAGAAATGTTCTTAGTCATACTACAGATCTCAGTTTCTCCTGGTACTACTAGCATTCAGTATATCAGAATCTAGGATATGGAAAGAGAAAATAGCTTGCAAGAAACTTTACCAATGTATTGACTTGACATCATTTAACAAAGTGCCACTTGCCATGGAAAGAATGTTCTAGTGTAGAAATATGTAGATTTACAAAAAATGTCACTTGCATAAATAATACCTTATTATAAAAGATATCACTTTAAAAAAACTAATTTGTTACTTGCCCCTAAAACAGATATCATACTCTACAGCATTGTTGTCAAACCAAAAATAGGGCCACTGCAATGTATATAAGGATTACTGCAAACGTATATTGACTTAGAAAACCAAATACTCAAATATTAACATAATCATTGTTCTACTTAAAAAAAAATTGGTAAATAGTTTTCACTTGCATTGCAATCTGATTTGAACCATTCTCCAGAATACTTTGAGCTGCACTGTAGTCTATTGGCTTCATGATTAACTCCTATATTATACAAAATTGTTGCCATTGATTACAAACAGTCCTGACTTTGGTCTTATCCCACAATTAATAGGATATATGATTTAAATTATCATTTCCTCAGTGGAGATGGATAATAATAATCCAGTAATGATCTATTGTCTAGCATCTCTGCAAAGAGCATTTGTGAAATGAAATAGCTAGGAGTTGAAATAGTAGATAAAATACTGGACTTGGAACCCATAATAAATGTCTGTTAAAATGGAGGTAATAGAGCAGTAGTCATACGATTGAGGATCACAGGAGATTATACGTACATACATATAGATGCAAAGCATTTTGAAAATCTTAAGCACTATATACACATTGGCACTGAATAGTATAAATAAAATTATCTTGAAATCAGGAAGATTAGAGTTCAAGTTAGGCAGCACACACTAGTTATGTGACCTGAACAAATCACCTAAACTCTTGGTGCTGTGATACTCTTTCAGACTATGGAGAATGTACCTGTTTGTACTGGGAAGTAACAAGGTAGAAAGGAGGTATTCTCCTGGGAGGTACTCTGTTCTAATTTTTAAAAATGTCTATTCTCTATCTCTTCTATCTTTATTACTATCATTAGATGTGATAAGAGGAGATAAAACATAATGGATATAAAAAAAATGTACACTTCATAATCCTATGAAAATCCAAGTTGTAATTAGACTAAAGTCACTTTTTCTTTAGTCTGATAATTTCATTGCTGCAGTCATCTATTACCTCCTTGTTGAGTTCAATCAATGTTTATGGAATGCAAGGCCATGTTAGCCAATATTTAGCAACCAGATTCTACAAGGAGAGAGAAATGCATATATACATTTTTTTTTTACTTTTTTGTTTTTTTTTTATCTTGAGAGTCTCTGATTTTAATTTGGGTAAGTTTCACTGTACCACATAGCTTTACTTCATTTACTTCCTATATTCCATGAATTCTTCATATTTCTTTTTTTTTTTTTAACTATGGCATAAAAATGCCCTTGCATCCATTTATACAAATTTATTGAGGTATCCCATTTGTTTTTTGTTTGATTGCTTGTTTGTTTGTTTTTGGGGGCTCTTTTTCTTATGACAGTGCTCATAGAAATATTATTATTTGTTTGTTTTTACTTTCAATAAAATAACTTTTTAGGATATAATCCTAAAGTGGAATTCCTAAATCAAAATATATATGCATATCTCTAGTAATTATTACATAATTTCATATTGTTTTTAAAAAGTTTGACTCAATTATCTACAATTCTAATAGTAGTAAATGCAATATCTCTAGCATAAATTTTTGCAGGTTATATTTGTTCTTCTCCCTCCTTTCTTCTCCAAACCTTATTCAATGTCATTTTATTTTCAATAATACTACAATGAGGGTTAAACATGTAAATGCGTTATTCCTAATTTCATTTATGATGCAAATAGATTGTTGTGGAGACAAAGACAAATTTGTTTCATTTTCTATCTATTCATTTTCTTCCTGCCAGAATCATATCTGAATACTCTTGGGATGATATGACTTAGTTGGCTCTTATACTAAGCTTTGAATATTGTTTGCATTTATTATAAGATGTAAGCATTCATAATAATCAAGCATTTGGACATTTTTCTGGCCTCAGATTTTTGCCAAATTGTATAGCAGCAGCAGGGTGATATTATGTAGTGGAATTGTATAGAAGAAAGGATAAAGAAATTTTGACAAGGAGATTCCTGCCTACAAAAGAAACATTTATAAAGACTATTGAGGTTTTGTACTAAGATTCATAGAAAAAAATATTATACAACATTTAAGTGAAACTAGGCCTCCAAAAAAAGGTAAATTCTTAGATCAAATATGGTAGTTACATTATCCACAAGAAATGGGATCAAGAATTAGTAAATACACAAGACATATTTTGGAAGAGAAAATTTAGATCTTGCTCTGGACTGGTGCTTTAAGATATATGGATTATATAGATTGAGGGAGAAAAGAGTAGTTACTCTAAAACGTTTGGCAAGCAATCAATAAGATAGATAACATAAGTTTTGAGAACTTTAAAAATTCTTTGCAAAATCAGATCACAAGAAAAAACAGTTACTTGATTCTCTAGGAAACAATTATTTTCTTTTCCTAAGGGACCTCAATAGTGATACTGATAGTGTAACTCCTAGGAAGCAACAATCCTAAGGTTACCTGGACTTAATTATACCTGTTCTTGGGAGCATTGTAGCACTACAAACAATGCAGACTATCAGATAACGATCTGTTGGTCAGTAACAGCAAAGTTTCTGAAATAATCTAAGACATAGAATTCAATAATGGCGTACAACTCCACCTCCAAACCACAGAATTCAGTATTTGTGAACCCCATGCTAAGACCACTTCTCAATTCTATCTCTAAGCCGTAAATGACCATATCAGTGAAATGAAGCGCCTGATCTTATTTATTTTTTTCCTATAAATGTATCTTGTTGTTTCTGGTTATTTGCTAAATTCTCTTGGAACTTAGCCTGTTTCAATTGGCATTACAAGTTTAATAAATTTTACCTGTTGACTTGGAGATGGGTACGAGTCTGCAAAATTTTTTCAGACATTTAAAAAAAAACCAAAACAACCTTTGCAGAGTCTCTTTTGAACTCCAACAACACAACTGAAAGTCACGAGGTGATTTTGCACATATCAAGAAAAGTGGGAAATCAATGGAAAAAGTGAACTTCTTAGTTATCAGAATGCTTTCTCTTTAGAAGTATGCCTCAACTCTAAGGTACTATAAGTCTGGAGAACTGTGTAATCCCCGGGGGTATGTGAAGGTATCAGAGAAGGAAAGTGTCTTTTGATTGTTTGGGGATTTGGGTCTTTCCATTTTCTCTCAGCTGAAATAAAACCTTTGCTTTATTCAATGTACTCTTAGAAGGAATATTTGGATGAGTATTGAGAGACTTTTATTTGTCTTTGGAAAACTAAACATAAATGTAGGAGAAACATTTTAATAGAGAAAAAAAATGAATTAAATTCTCTTGTTCCTGGAGGAAAAACTAGTATAGACATAATAAAAGAGAATGATTATTGGGATGACAAAAAATAAAGTTCTTGAAAGAAAAAAGATGAGCGTACCCATTTCAGCAATTGTGCTAGTACTATAAACATCTGAAAGTATATTTCTATCTCTTACAAATCATTTGAAATGAGACATTCAAGATATGTCAAAGATATGATATAAAAAATATATGCTGAGAAAATAACAGAATTATCATTTTTTAAATTTAAAAATAATTTGGAAAAAATAAAAAGGTTATTATTCTATTGAGTAACTCATATGAGAAGCCTCATACATGTACATGCTTGTACACACACAAACACCTTAGATACACAGGTACACAGAGTTATACTTGCACTAACTCAAACAAACTAAAAAAAAAGCTTTTTAAATTATCATAACAAGCATTTAAAACTTGGAAATTGACTAACACTACAGATCAAAATTTTATTTATTTGATTTATTTTTTGTTGATTGTTCAGTCTTAAGAAAACCTGTTAATAATGTAGATTAAATAGAAAATTTCTTTATTCCTAATCTATTCACTTTGTATGTAGCTCTGTAATGCTGAAGAAACTGAGTCAATATAGAGATTAGACAGTTTTTTTTTAATATTTTATTTATAAGGGAGAGATTTACGCGGACCAAATGGATCCATGGTTTGATACCAGGGCTGAATGAGACTATCATCTCCAAGAATCCAGCAAACAATGTGAGTTCTCAGTGACATATGTATACAGGTGGCTCAGCTACATGGGTTGACTGAGGCAGGGGCAGAGTCAGAGTGCTGAGAGCCCGAAAAGGACTATCAATTCAGTTCTGACAGGGTAGGGGGATGCATTCTGATAAGTAGAGACAGGCTGGGGTCATTATGTCTAAGATAGAAGGTCTTTCTCATTTTCTGGATCATCATGATTAGGAGGGATGGGTAGTGTTGCAAAACAATTAGGAACTGAAGCAGAACAATTCAGTTCAACTGAGTCAGGACAATTTAGGGAAACTGAGTCAGGAAAATTAGGGAAACTGAGTCAGGACAATAAAAGGAAACTGTGGCAGTTATATAAATACAAGCAAACCCTCTCCCCCAAGCAGTTAACCTATCTAGTCCCTTCCATTGATCACTCTCTGGATCTCTTCACATCACCTAGTGATTATCTAAAGATAATGGAGCTTCTCGCACTGGACACTGCCCTTCTGGTGGGTTACAAAACCTGTCTGCCGGAGCCAGTGCATCTTTGTCAAAAATCAAGAAGTTAATAGTATAAAGGGCTAGATTTAGAAGTTCTCTAGGGTCACCTATGTCTCCCCCTTTCTTTTGTTTTTGGAGGAGCATCTTAATATCTCTGTTTCTCCTCTCTACTATTGCCTGTCCTTGAGGATTAAAAGGTATGCAAGTGGTGTAGTCAATCTTATATTGTGCACAAAAGTGTGCAAAATGTTTAGAAGTATATGCAGGTCCATTGTCTGTTTTTATTGCTTGTGGCAACCCATAATTGCAAATGCTTGTATAAGGAATTCAGTGACCACTCAGGCTATCTCTTTTGCTGCTGATGTTGCAAAAATGAATCCTGAAAAAGTGTCTACCACAACATGGATAAAAGACAACCAAAAGATTTATAATGAGTCACATCCATTTGCCAAATTTCAATAGGTCTCAACCACGAGGGTTCTTCCCTAGAGGGAGTGCAGCAGTGTGGAAAGGAAGGGAAGCTGGACAGGCTTTTACTATGCTCCTAGCTTCTTTTCTTGTTATTCCAAATTGTAAACATAAAGCTGGAACAGCTTGATAATATTTAAAATGAGATTTTTGGGCTTCTTGTAATAAAGGAGTATTGGACAACATGGTTAGAAGGCTATCTGTCTTTGAATTTCCATGAAAAATAGGATCTATGAGAGTGGACATGCAAGATATAAATCTACCTGGATGTTTGCTCACTTGGTCTTGAAGTTCCTTAAAGAGTTGATTATATATATATATATATATATATATATATATATATATATATATATATATATATATATATATATATATATATATATATATATATATATATTAGAGGCTACAAATTTTATTTGGGCTGTGGCAAGTCTTTGTACCATACCTACTGAACAGGCTGAATCAGATATTATATTTATATCTCCTAGATAATAAGTAAGAGCTAGAATGATTGCATACAATTCATTCTGCTGAGTGGACTGAAAAGGAGTTCTGATTACTCTCTTTATAGTTAAATCACGAGAATACACAGCGCAAATATTATGTTTGGATGCATCTGTAAAGATAGTTGGTCCAATAAGAGGAACTTTAGAAACCTTTTCTTCAAGAATCCATCACCAATTATGTAATAGTCTGGTTATCTTTAATGGACATCTGTGTGCAAAATTTGGAGCCATGGCTAATAAAATTTGCCACTCTGGGATGGTTTCACAGCATACATTAATTTGTTCATTAGTATAAAAGGTGTATATCTTGTCAGGTCTTATCCCAGATAATTGTACTGCTCCCTTAATGGCCTTTAATAAAATTCTAGCCACAAGCACTGGGTAAGGAGTAACACTTTGTTCTGGTTGTGCTGGGAGATTCACCCACTCTATTACACTGTCTCCTTGATGAAGGGCTGCTGTGGGTGCCTCTTTTGTAGCAAAAACTGATATTTCCAAGGGTTTTTGAGTGACTCTTTCAACCACATTGGATAAAGCCAGTTCAACTTCTCTCAAAGCCTCTTAAGCTTCTTTTGTAAGCTGATGTGATGAATTTAAAGCACTGTCTCCTCTTAAAATGTCATAAAATGGTTGCAATTGATAGGTAGTCAAGTCTTAACACTGAATGCATCCTTTGGATATCTCCTATCAATTTCTGAAAGTCATTTAAGGTGTTTAGCTTTATTTCTACATATCCTAAATATTGAAAAGTAGCATGTCTTTGAATTTTTTTCTGGAGCTATGGGCAATTTGTAGTTTCTTAGTGTTTCCAAGTTCTTTTGCAGACATGCTTCTAACATTTGTTCCTCAGGTTCACATCCCAATATATCATCCATGTACTGTAATAACATTACTTTTGGAAATGCTTTTCTTACTGGAGTAAAAGTAGCAGCAACATACATTAAACACATAGTAGGGCTGTTTTTCATTCCCTGTGGCAAAAATGTTCATTCATATCTTTTATAAGGCTCAGCTAAGTTAAAGCTGGGCAATGAAAAGGCAAATCTTTTCCTATTCTCCTTATCTAGAGGGATAGAATAGAAACAATCCTTAATGTCTATAACCCACAGAGGCCATTCTCTAGGCAATTGAGTAGGAGATGGAAGTCCAGGTTGAAGTGTTCCCATAGTTTCCATCTGTTCATTTACCTTTCTTAAATCAGTTAACATCCTCCATTTTCCAGATTTCTTTCTTACAACAAATACTGGGGAATTTCAAGGATTTAGAGAAGGTTGTAAGTATCCTTGGTCAAGTTGCTCCTGTACTATATCTAATAAGGCCTGAATTTTATCGCTACCTAAGGGCCACTGTTCTATCCACACTGGTGTATCAGTTTTCTATTTGATAGGAATAGATGAAAGTGTTGGCAGGCCTTCAACAGCAAGCCTTGCCTAAAAAATCAAAGTACTCATTTTTAATCATAATTGTTGTAAAATGTCTCTTCCCCACAGATCGATAGGGATTTTTTCAACTATAAAAGGAGTAAAAACTTTGGCTTCACTTTCAAATATCCATCTCAAAGGGGTAGCACTAACTTCAGCTGCTATTGATTTTCCTACGCCAGACATGTAGGTGTCTGCCTTAATCTTTGGCCAGTGATTGGGCCAGTTGGCACCTCTAATGACTATACAATCTGCTCCAATCCTTCTAATGGTATGCCATTTATATAGATAGTGATCATAGGTCAGTCAGCTGACACAGCTGCTATCTAGTATATTCCTGGATTTTGTTGCTTGGAGTTGCTTGACTATCACCAGATTGCCCATTAGAAATCTGTATCAGTAAACCTGATGCTACTACTTCTCCTGGTTGATAAGTCACATACTGTCTACCTGTATTAGTGACTGAGATATTATCTACACTTTCCCCAATTTCCCACATCAGTGTATGTTTGGACACTGTTTTCTAAGCACACTCAGGAGGTGAAATAATCAAACTTACTGTACCTGGAGGCAAGGGATCCATAGTCTGGAGAGGAACAGATTTCACCTCTCCAGGGGATATCTCAGTTGTCCTGGGTGCATACAACTCTGTTCTCCCCAATTGTAATCCCTTTCTCCCATCAGATTGCTTCCTGGCTGATTGGTCATATCTGGGTACTGAACTTCTAGGCACTGTCTAGGTATAGCATCAGCTGCCATCATGCCTCAAGTATTTTTTGCCTTGGGCCTTAGGGCTGCACTCCTCATTCCATTTCCCTGAATCAGTCTACATTCTAATGCCCAATGGAAGCCTCTGTTGTATTTTGGAATGGGGTATTGTGTCTTCTTCTCCCACCCTGTTTTCTCACTCTGTCTTTATGCCAACATTGAGCTTTCAGATGCCTTACTTTACCACATTGAAAACATTGACGAGTCTCTTTAGAAGTCCCTTGCCAAAAAGGACCCTGTCTTCCCATGTTGGGATCTTGGGAAGTCTGCATCATAGCCTGGCTACAAAAGGTATTTGTGCCTACTATGGTACAGCTTCTTATGATCTCCTCTAAAGGAGTTCTTATGCAGACATTTCAGTACAGATTAATTACCCCTTAGAAGCATATGAGCAAATTGCTGCTGCTGCTATCAAAGCATGTCTTTGTTCCCCAGTAAAAATGACAAGGGTGAGGCCTTCACAAAAATTGCACAAGGGCCAAATGGACTCTTTGCTAATTTTGTGAGATGTTTGCAGAGAGCTGTCATATGAACTAATGGTGAAAATTCAGTAACAGACATTATGATAAGGCAACTTGCTAAAGAAAATGCTAATGAGGTTTGTAGAAGGATTATATTAGGACTACGCAAGTATACTCCACTGTGACTATTTTGTTGGGCTTGTATCCTACAGAGCTCACTATATTCAGAAAGCCACAAGAAATTTTGTCTAGATTCTAAGCATGTTCTTGCTATAGATTTCCAGTCCCAAGGGGTTAAGACTTCATAAGGCAAATTCTGTAATAACATCTTGATATAAGCTGATGTAGCCCCATAAAGAGAGAAAGCTTTTTTCAGGTCTTTGAGGATTTCTATATCAAAAGGAGTGTATCTTCTACTTTCTTGACTTGAACAGATAAACCATTGAATCACCAGATACATATTGATTTTCAAATCACCTAAATCCTGGCCTTCTTCTGTGTCTTTAAGTAGTGCCTTTTGCAATCTAGTCATAGGAGGGGGTGATTGCTGGGGGGGAGGAGGTGTTGGTGATATCTCTGCCCCTCCCACTATTTCTCCTCTCTCCATCCCTGAAGGTGAAGTTAATGGGGCCTTATGAAGTACTAGTTCTGGTTTAGGCAGGGTTGAAGCTGCCTGGTCAGAGCTAGAATCACCACGCCTTCCATGCCCTTGACCACACCCTTTGCCATGCCCTTTACAATGCCTTTCATGTTCACTTAACTCTACATGCCCTCCCGTGATATTGCTACTAATCTGTTCATTATCTTCCCCTTTTTCCTCACACTTCCTCATCTGGCTGTTCTTAATTTTTTTATTTTTTCTATAACTTGCAAGATTCTTTAAGGCCAATAGTATTATGCTGTATGTATAGAATATTTCTTTGGAAATTGAATCAGAACCATTATCATTATAATATTCACATAGTTGATCTCCTACTAGTTTCCAATTATCTGCTCCTATATCTTCTTCACTGAAGAACCAAGGGGATGTACTTCTAATGTATCCACGAATCCATCAATCTGCTCCAAAGTCATAATTAAACCCTGTCTCTTTATCAGTCTGAATATGCTTCCTATAGATCTCCTTAGGGGTGAGTTGGAGGTACAGTTAGGTTGGGGGTGGGGGATATTCTTTTCCTAATATCTTCCCCATTTCAGCTACAAAAGGTTACTAGTGTAACCCTTTAAAAAGTGAGTTTCCAGTTTGTCTATTAAAATACTCACCCTATTTTCTGGTCCCCAAGAGATTCTTCAGTGAAATTAGGTTTCTTGGCCCCGCATTGGGCACCAAATGTAGCGACTGTCTTAGCATCCTGGATACCTTCTAACAGGGGAAGTCAGAATAAGCAAAAATCTTTATTCTTGGTCTTTAGTAGTAGAAGGGAAGTGAATGGCCTTGTAGGATCTCCATAATATCACCTCCTCATCTCTCAGTCAGAGTGGGTCTGGCTAGTCTCACTCCACCTCCTAGTTCTTCCCACAATTCTCTGTATATACCAAACGATTTGGACAGCACAGGATAGTAGGAAGGGCCATTTTCCAAACATATTCTTATAGAGTATTGTCCAATCAGTAATTAGCCTCAAGTGCTCAATTGTCTGACCTCAGTGCATTGACTCAAGACTTTCAGCCCTTCACAGTTTTGTTTTGTTTTATTTTATTTTGTATCCCCAGGGGTTTAGTACAGAGACTGACTTGTAAAAAATACTTAATTGTTTATTGAATTGTTATGCCTTTTCTGAAAACCAGTTGTTAAACATTTATAAGCATACCCTTGTAACTACAAACTTTCAAAAGATCTATTCACAGAAAAACAAACAAACAAACAAAAAAAAAAACAGAGTTATGATAGCTTAGAAAGGCAACTACTCTGTAAAATGTAAGCTAACAGCTCTTAAAATAAAGTCTTTCTAACCATATTTTTTATCTTATACTTAATTTACATAAATAATTATATATTATTTATATATACATACTTGTTTAGGTTGGTGAAAGAGTGTGTGTGTATAGAAAGTTCTATTTTTCCATTATGTTAAAGTCATTAATAATTTTGTTGTGCCACAGTTCTTTTAATGTCCTGACCCAGTTTCTCTAATTATCCTATTCAGTTACTCTACCTCAGATTATAACCATTCCCTCTTAATGTTTGATAGGATAAAGGTCTTATATCTTATATCTTAGGTTATACTTATTCCCTCTAATGTTTAATGGGATAAAGGTCTTTATCCATTTTACACATCATTAGAATATCAGGAGCCTCTCCAGTGCTTCCCATTATTTCATCCTAGGTGCCTCCCCCCATTAGGTCATCCCCATCCAGGTACCTCCCCCATTATGTCATTGTTCTTATTACCTATAAAAGAATCATATATTCAGCACTGGATTCTTTGAGATGATAGTCTCATTCAGCCCTGGGACTAACCATCCATCCATTGGTCCCAGTAAATCTCTTCATTTAACAAATTCTGTATTGAATACTCTCTAATCTCTATTTTGCTCAGTTTCTCCAGCATTACAATATTGAGTTTGAGTGTACATATTACATATGTTAAAAGTATCTTTTAAAAAATCCTAAAGGAAAAGAGGCCTTGCTATTGAACTAATTTTTCAGCTTTAAATTTAGCAAAGGAATAACTGACAGTATAACAAGGACTATGACAGAAGCAGATGGAAGAATCCTTTGGAGTAGAAAGAACCCTGTCACCAAAATATAATATTAAAAATTAGGAAACTACAATTGAAAAAAGCAATTCCACATATTTTATACTTTGTGTCTTGAAAATGACAGCATTCACAACTATTCTTCTCTTCTAATCTGAATTTTATAAGTATTCTACCTATTCAGTCCCCACATTGCTTAACTCACATTACATTTGAATAAATGGAGGCTCAAAAGATTAAATAACTTGTTTATGGGACACAATAGATAGTAGAGTTGAGATTTGACTCCCAGGTCTTCTTGACTTCAAGTGTAGCATTATATAACATAGCAATCTATGTTATCAGATATAGTTATTCTCTATTCTTCCAGCAAGCTATGAATAAAATGTTGAATTAATACATTTGATAATTCCATTAGAATTTTCTTTTATAGAGAAAAAGAAATAAAAAAATAGTTGATTAAATGTCTTTATCTGCATTATATTTCTTAAGAGCAACAGTTCTTAATCTGTGTATGTGTGTGTGTGTGTGTGTGTGTGTGTGTGTGTGTGTGTGTGTGTGTGTATGTGTGTCTGTGTAAGTGCAATGCTCTTGCCCCAAATTTCTGGATTTACTCTTTCTTTGTTTCATTTTATATACCAATCTCCACAAGTTTAAATTCATTGTAACCTTTAATTACTGCTGATTAAAAAGATGGACAATAACTTAGTACAAATGATGAAATAAGACTTTGAGAAGAACATATCTTTGATGTATTCTTATATTCTTCTTTTTGAGTCTGCTTGCACATTCTAAGTACATGTTAATGATGAATAGGCATGTATGTATGTGTATACTCATATTATATGTATATCGATATCAAAATAATTAATTCAGCATGTTGTATTTTACCCTAGAAGAAATGAGTAGACATTTAAGTTACTTATACAAGATTCAAATAGTTTGTGCTTTTGGAAAATGATTTTGACATCTGATTGAGGATTCATTAGGATTCATGATTGGGAGGTCACTGGAAACAGGGGATAAAATAAAGGGTGATAATGGTGGTACTTATATTGAGGCATAAACAAAAATATATGTGGATATGCAGTGGAGTTAGAATAGTTAAAACTTAGATTTGATTTGATATGGGCAATGAGGTTTAATGTGAGGGAAGAATTGTGAATTACTGAAATTACAGATGTAGATGATTGGATAAGTAGAGCTACTGTCAAAATAAATATGGGAATCTGAGGTTGAATTCTAAGGTTTCTCTCTCCCTCTCTCTCTTTCTCTCTGACTCTGTCAGACAAACATTGTTCTATGATTAATAGTATCAAAGACCACAGAGGGGTCAAAAAGGTGTAGAATGAGAAATTTCATTAAACAACTGGTTTTCTACATAAGTATACAGTTGACATGTAGCCTAAATTATTGATATAAAATAAATTATTTACTCGGATAAGTTACCTCATTAAATGCCAATGAAATATTTTTCATGCATTTAACTCAAAAAACTAAAAACAAGAGTTTAACGAAGTTTTTCTTATTTAAATAATATATCCCTCTGCATGTACACACACACACACACACACACACACACACACACACACACACACACAATCCAAACAATTTAGAATCAATAAAGTGTGAGCCAAAGTATTCCTAAAGTAAATACATTTATGTGTGGTTGTTTGGAGCTGTCTATTGATAAACCTTGCTTTGGACCAACACATCAATCAGAAGTATGAATCTGTATCTAAATATCTCTAAGTATGTATTTATGTATGTATAAATAAGGAGAAGAACATAAGTAGCACTCTACACTTGTCAAAATACTTTATATATCTTATCTAGTTTAAGCTACAGCAAAATGATTAAATTAAATCTCTTTCATCTTAGAAGGTATTGTCCAATGTAGCACCTTTCTTTCTCAGCCAGACTTCTTGAAAATACTATTTTGTGTTAGGACTTCATGACAGAAAGTATTCATGATTATATAAGAATTGACAGCTAACAAAACAAAGGAGAAGAAAACATGGAACAGAATAATTGAAAAGGCAAAAATTTCAAGCTTACAATTCAGAATAAATTACCCCACAAAACTGAGTATAGGTCTGTAAGAATATAAACCTTTAATGTAATAAAGGTCTTCTGGACATTTAGATGAAAACACCAGAACTGATTAAAACCTTTGACACATTAACAGGAATAAAGAAAAACATGAAAAGGTAAATACAAGTGAAACATTGGAAGGAGTTATAGAATGATCATTATATTCTAGTGGAAGAGAATGATACAATAATTTTTATGTATAATGTTCACATAATGTTATGTATAATGTATAGTGTTCACTTATGAAAAATCTATTTAGATATTAAAGATAACTTGTGAACTTAACTGAGACAAATTTCTTACTATTATCAATATAAGGTTATGGTAAATACCTATTTAGGATTTATCTGAAACTTTGGTTAATGGGATTTGTTATTGGAGATAAAGTTTCTCGGGCTTATAATTAATTCTTTAATGCTATTTGGGAGTTTTAAAGCTCCACCCTCTGACAGTTAGTGGGACAATTAACTGGAGTAAAAATGAGAGTATTAACTGCTTATGTTATGTTATACTTATGTCCCTAATTTTTTTAAATTCAATTATCTCATACCTACCTGATTATGTGTAATCACTATATCCTAAATACTTAGGCAAATGAGTATTTATCCTGGTCATCTATCTGTTACTAATATCTGTGTCTGTGGATATTCAGGTTGTAAAGATTTCTAAATAATGAGGGGACAATTAGGGCAATGAGACCTAACTGCTATTTATTTGGGACTATAGCTAACAGCCATTTGCCTGTCCTCTGAAGCAAAGTTATCTCTTCAAATAGGAAGCTGCTGGCTCTTCACATTTTGCAGCAGTCTGGTGACCCAAGTCTTTCTATCTCAGACTGTTCTAACTTTTATTTGTTAGATTTTGTTTTGTTGTTTATTTTGTTTTGTTTTAAAATTTGGTCAAATTATAGATATTGACTTGCTTCTGAGACCCAGATAAGCTTTGATCTATAACACACCACACCTATCCCCTGCATGGACTGTGAGTCTCCACCTTTGCTCAGCCTGAAGCAGTTTTGAATGAGGCTTTGTGCCTTACCCCTTATTATTGTTATTATTGTTAAAATTTTAACTGTATTACTGTGTTTACGATTTGGGATGGAATCATTGCTATATGTTTGAGGGATTTTTAGGAAATTTATTGTACTAGTCTGTTATATATAGGAATTTTGATTCACTCTTGGGATTTATATGTGTGTTGGCTATTTGATAATTCCTATCTGTTATAAAAAAAAAAAAAAAAAAAAAAAGAGGATATAGGAAATTGGGGAAATTGGTGGATTTTTCTCAAAATACCTGAAAAAATGGGAACTTTGCCTTAGCCACTTCTGCCACTTCTCCTATCTTATTAGTTCATATTGAATTGGCAATCCTTTAAGCATTCCTTTAAGTTTTTTACTCCTTGCTTAAATTTACTGGAGTATGATTTGCTGGTTATGCTTTAACTTTGAAATCCCTTATTCTGTTGGAATTGCCCTGGCAGACTCAGTTTTTAGGATTATATTTTAGAAACAACCAGAAATCAGATTCCTGTCTTAGGACTGGCAATCTCTCTTATTTGTTTCTCCATTCTTGTAACCCCAGTTCCTTAATTCATATTTCAGCATTCTCAAAAAGTACCTTACAGTTTGGTATCAGGCCTCTAAAAGTTTGAGATTGCCTGTTGTGTTCTAACTGTGCATATACTGCTCAGAAATCCTATTCAGGGTCATATTTCTCTGAATGGCTTATGATAATTCTCACAAGTGGTGGATTACTGGATTAATGATCAGGCAATCAAATTCAAAACTCAAAAATCAAAATTCAAAAACTCAAAGAGATTTTATCCCTAATAGAAATTCTACTAATTGCAGCTTATAGCTAGATAAATTATTTTTTAAAAGTTTACCAAAATAAATACATAAGAGATTGTATAACTTGTTTTGTATGTTAACACTCATTAACACTTATTTGTATGTTAACACTCATTCTGATGCAAAGGATAAATCATTAAAGGAGCTTATAGATTTTTAGTAGATACTTTCCTTGTTATAAATATTACTATATCTCCTAAATCACATCTCTCAGGGTGGATCTTGAAGTTTAAGGAAACTGGCAAGCTTACAAATATAGCCCAGTTGACAGGGGCCCCAGCAAAAGAGCTGAGCTATTTGTTGTCCAACCCATACCATTCTGAATGTTTTTATGGGTTGTGCTGTATACAGTAAATATAAGATTTAGGTTTAACTGACAATAACTCCAAATAACTTAGTTAACAATGTTAGATTTTTGCTAAGTAATAACCAAATAGTTTTAGTTGTAATTTCCTTTTAATTTTCTATCTACAGTAAAAATACCTAATTCTCTAAAATGCATTTATAAAATAATTTAAAATAGGATTAGCAAGGCTAAATAAGCCTTCTACCTTTTTTTATTTAAAAAAACACCAACTGAGAAGTTCATATATACATATATTGTAAGTGAGATAGAAATTTATTTAACTTTAGTTCATGAGATTTCCTAAATATCAGTTAAATGTGCCAGATAATGGGGCAGCTAGTAGCTCAGTGGATAAATCACTAACCTTGAAGTCAGGAGGATCCAAGTTCAAATCTGACATCAGAAACTTGACACTTGACACTTCTTAGCTGTGTGACCCTGGGTAAGTCACTTAGCCCCAAAAGCCTCAGGAAATACACACACACACACACACACACACACACACACATATATATATATATATATATATATATATATATATATCAAATAACAAATTTCACTGAATTATATATGTTCTTTCTCTCCCTCTTACCCCTTCTTCCAATCAGTAAAGCAGAGAAGGAAGAAGGAGAAAGATTCTATGCACTATCTTCCTAGACCTAATGAGGCCTTAATTTTGTTGAATTAGCTAAACTTGATTTAAACACACACACACAAAAATATTTATCTCAATATTGGCATTGTATATTTGTCGCATCTAAAAACCCATAAATTTATCAAATATAAAGCAATTTTATCCAATAAAGCAGTTAGCATTCACATACAATGTTTTTTTGCTAAACACTTTTACAATCCTGTAAATCTTCACAACAATCATTATTGTTATCTTCACAAATCAGAAAACTTGGCAGAGATAAAATAATTTGGCATAAATCACATAGCTAACTTTTTCTATAACTGAAACAGAGAATTTACTGAAAACAGAGGCTGAGTGGCTTTCTCACTTCACACTACTCTGCTGGATGCTTCCAGGAGCCCCTAGATTCTTCCCAAGCAATTGCTGGATAGAACCTGATGAAAGCTTGGGTTATTGGTGTCAGGATGGCAGTTTCAGGTGCCAAGGCTTAGGAAATGCTGACCATGAACTTGAACATCCCCATTCCCAAACTGGGTTGAGGAGATGTTTTAGGCAGGAGTTTTGGGGGTTCCCGTGGGCTACTTTCCCTATTTCTACAAGGCAGAATTTCAGTTTTAATCTGATCTGACATGAGAGGGTTAGCAAATAGAGAGAATCAGGCTATATCAATCTTGTTAGCAATCCTTATGTATTCAGGATTCTAGGGAGTGGAGGAGATAAGGAAACTCCAGACAAGACAGAAGTCAAAGAAGGGTCAGCAAAAAGTTGCTATTTTCCTAATTGTTGTTTTGACTAGTTGCCAAATGCCTTCATCAATTTGTCTCAAAATCTTGAGAATCTGCTATCTTTTTCATATCTCTATAATTTTGATTTGCTAATTTATTTTTTGCCACTCCAAGTTTAACCAGAACTGGAGTCTACAGAAAAAAGTTAAGCTATTTCCCTTTTTAAAAAAGGGGATTAAGGATGTTAAGAAATCTTTCAAGTTAACAAAATTTACCTCACAGAACAAATATAACATAGACATTCTGCACAGAAATATAGATACAGACAGACAAAAATGACATGGAAGAAGACGGTTCCAGCTTTGCAAAAAGCCATAAACTTGAAAAATAAAAAGAACTACTTACTTATTAACATGTGCAGACATAAATTTTACACAAAAGAAATAATTACTATTAAAGGAATCTCATTTTAACCAGCATGATGCCCAGGGCTAGAGCTGTTTCATAAACAGCAAATTTGCTATCTGAAAAAATATCAAATGTTTCTTGAGCAGTATACAATGCAGTAATAATTGCATATAACTCATTCTGCTGTGTGTATTCAAACAGGGTGTCAAAAGCATATTTAGCAGTAGGTAGAATATATATAAAGAGGCTGATTGTTTATTAGTAGAATTTGTAAATACCATCTACTGCTTCTTTTTGAATTAAGATTAGAATCTTCTCTGAAATTTTGAATAATTTTAATTCATGTGTTTCCAATTTCAAATACAGTTTCATTCAATTAATGTGTCTTACAATTTGTGATAATAATTTACAGTAACTAAATTATCCCTTCTAATTTTTATTTTAAAATTGGCCTAGAATCAGTGATAGGTTGCCTCCAGAATGCTTTGCTTAATATTATTTATTGCTTCGGAATCCAAGTTCTTTGGGGACATTGGCTTCTTGAAAATGTACGTATCCCTTTGCAACTATCATGTGAATTAGCCCCTAGAACAGTAATTCCCAAACCTTGTTATTTATATTGGTTGATAGTGTCTCATGTCAGATGATGTACAGAATTCTAAAAACAAACAAACAAACAAACAAACAAAAAACATCTCAAACTTTCATTTCACTTTAACTTTTTAAAATACACATTAGAGAAGGAGGGGCAGAAATCATGAAATCAAATAAATGTTCAGAGTGTCAGGATCTTCTGAAGGTTGGGAATCACTAGTTTAGGGATTTCTTTATATCTTCCTCCATTCTAATTCTCACCTAATTTCATGTGACTTTTTTTCATAAAAGCTTTTAGATTCTCAGGTTTCCACAAACCCCAACATTTCTCCCTTATCTGAAAAGCCTGCCAAGAACTTGGGGCATAGCCCACAAGCCCCCTTTAAGTATAAAAGAGCCAAGCTGGAGCCCTCTCTTGGCAGGAGCCCTTCCCCCAAACATGGTATCCTTCCACCCATGTAAGGGCTCCTGCCCGCCCAGTGACCACCTTTGGCTTGGCTCTGGCATCTTTCTACCTTAAACAACTTCCAAATTTCTACAATAAACCTTATTTTTTTTTTTTTTTTTTTAAATCAATCTAGGTTTTCAGGCCTGTAAATTCATTTACAGGGGACACTGCGCCTCATGGGACTATCTTTGCGCTCACCAACGGGGGCTCCCCCTTTCCTATCTCTCATCATTTGCACTTAAAGTCAAAGGTTTATCTGCTGAATTATGATGAAGTGCAACCCTTTGACTAATACGCATTTTTTTCTTATATGAGTCAATTGTCCACAATTATAGCATCTAAGAGAATTTGAAAATATTTTAGATCCTGATTTAGTGCAGCCATTTGAAAAGTAGAAATCCCAATATTCTGACAGTTTTGAAACATTTGTAGTTTTTCCCCAGCCAATACTGTTTTACATTAATTGTTTTACAATTGGCATTAGTATATTCAATGAGAAGTCGTTTCAAAAAAATTTAAGTTGCCTCCTCATACTGATTGAAGGCTGAACTTCAATCATTAAGAAGTTAGCAAAAGTCGAATTAGGTCCTCCTACATTTACTCATGCTACTCTTGGCATTCCTCAGAATATACTGCCTTCCATATCAAAAAGTCACCTCTTTCTAAAAAAAGTTTTTGCCACTAATCTAAAAAGTATTGAAGCAGTTTGGGAGTATACTTTCAGATAATATTCTCTGTTCCTGATATCTGATTGATTTTGCCTTATTCCAATTCAATATGTATACCATATTGATATCAGCTCGACAAGAACCAATCATTAATTTTATCTTATATCTTATATTCTATAATCCATACTTTTTATTTTTTATCTAATATATTATAACATATTGTTTCTTATATTTTATTCCTCATTTCAGCTTGGTGATAAATTATTTCTAACAATAAATAATTTTTGGTGATCACCTCTTCCTTACTTTATCTTAATTTACTTTCCCTTTTTAACTTATTATGAACTCCAAGAGGGCACTCTTCTGCTAGGACATCTAAAGGTTCCTTTTCCAGGCATCACATGTTCTGGACTCCAGCTCCACTGACAACTGAGAGTATAGATTTCCAAGGACAGGCAGAAGATATGCTTTGCAATCTTCATTTATTAATCTGGATGCCAACTTAAAATACCTTTTAAGCCAGCTTTACAATATCAGCTAATTATAGTTGATATTACATTCCTCCAGGATTGAACATTCTATACTTTGATATTTCAGTATCCATCCTAAACATCAATAACAAAATACTTATCAAAACAGAGTTGCAAGTAGCCTAATTATGATGCTCATCAACATCAACAGAATTGTAAATAGCTACAATGGTTTATCAATACCTAGGTTCTTGTCAAAACAGATTAGTAAATAGTAGAAATTATCATACTAATATATTTACCTCAAGTTTGTCCTTAATTCATTGTCAAGGGATAAAGGGCATACTTAAAATGACTTACTTTTTTGCATGTATTCTCCATGAAGAATTTCCTGATTTTTACCCAATATCTCTTTACAATTATAGGAAAATGGTAAGCCAATGTGGGCATAGACCTACTGGCCCTCTATATCTGTTAAAGATGGTAAGCCAGCATGGGCATGGACCAGCTGGCCTTTTAGAAGGAAGAAAAAAATATATATATATATAAAACAGAATGGAGGTAAATTCACAATTAATTATCATAAATGGATATACTATTTGACATATACTAGTAGATTATTTTTTGTGGGAAGAGAAAGCAATAAGGGTAAATGACTTAGCAATAGTCACATAGCTAGTGATTATTAAACTATTAAATATCTGAAGCCAAATTATACCTATATGCAGATATATTGATATGTAGTCACATATAAATACATGTAAAACCATACATATATATGTGAATATATGCTAATGTGACACCTTTACAATAAATGACTATGTAATAGAGCAAAAAATCTTCACAAATACAGAAAATATTGTTGTGCCACAGTTCCCTTTTAAATTCCTGACCCAGTTTCTCTAATTGTCTTATTCAGTCACTCTACCTCAGGTTAAAACCATTCCCTCTTAATGTTTGATAGGATAAAGGTCTTATATATTATACTTTAGGCTATACTTATTCCCTCTTAATTTTTGATTGGATAAAGGTCTTTATCCACTTTAGACATCATTAGAATATCAGGAGCCTCTCCAGTACCTCCCTCCTAAGTGACTGCCTTCATTATGTCATCCTCATCCTAGGTGCCTTCCCCCATTAGGTCACCCCCATCCAGGTACCTCCCTCATTATGTCATTATTACCCTATAAAAGAATCTTGTTATCAGACATTCAGGGCTGGATTCTTTGAGATGACAGTCTTGTTCTTCTCTGGGACCAACCATAGATCTGTTTGGTCCCAGTAAAGCTGTCCATTTAATAAATTCTTGCTCAGTTTCTCTGGCATTACAATATGAAATATTATATATAATTTTTACCAATCAAAATATGCAATACAATTATATTCAATAAATGGCTGTTGGATAAAAGGGATCAAAACTTAATTAGGCACTAAGTAACTTAATCCTAAGAAATTGATGAATTAAAGAATAAATCATATAAACAATAGATAATTAATTGCATTAAATATAATCATAACCCTGATAAGATAAACCAGACTTTTTGAGCTATAGCTACATAATTCCTTAAGGAAAATTTTATGTCTAAAAATATTTTTCTCTCTGAGGCAATTGGGGTTAAGTGACTTACCCAGGGTCACACAGCTAAGAAGTAATACTAATGGGGGTCGGAGCCAAGATGGCGGAGATTAACTGCGATTTTGTGAGCTCCCTTCGTACCTCAATACCAATTAGTTAAATCGGCCTCCAAAATAAGGCTGGAGTGATAGAAACCACAGGACTGGAAGCACGACTTATCAGCTGAAGAGAAGCTGGAGTTTCTTTTTTTTTTTTCTTTTTTTTTTTTTTTAATAATTTTTTATTATATATATATTTTTTATAATATTATCCCTTGTATTCATTTTTCCAAATTATCCCCCCTTCCCTCTATTCCCTCCCTCCGATGACAGGCAATCCCATACATTTGACATGTGTTACAATATAGTCTAGATAAAATACATGTGTGTGAATATCATTTTCTTGTTGCACAATAAACTTTAGATTCCGAAGGTACATGCAACCTGAGTAGACAGATATTAGTGCTAACAATTTACATTCACTTCCCAGTGTTTCTTCTCTGGGTGTAGCTACCTCTGTCCATCATTGATCAACTGGAAGTGAGTTGGTTTTTCTTTATGTTGAAGATTTCCACTTCCATCAGAATACATCCTTGTTGTTGAAGTGTACAGTGATCTTCTGGTTCTGCTCATTTCACTCAGCATCAGTTGATTTAAGTCTCTCCAGGCCTCTCTGTATTCGTCCTGCTGGTCATTTCTTACAGAGCAATAATATTCCATAACCTTCATATACCATAATTTACCCAACCATTCTCCAACTGATGGACATCCATTCATCTTCCAGTTTCTAGCTACTACAAAAAGAGCTGCCACAAACATTTTGGCACATATATGTCTCTTTCTGCTCTTTAGTATTTCTTTGGGATATAATCTCAGTAGTAGCGCTGCTGGGTCAAAGGGTATGCACAGTTTGATAACTTTTTGGGCATAATTCCAGATTGCTTTCCAGAATGGCTGGATTCTTTCGCAACTCCACCAGCAATGTATTAGTGTCCCAGTTTCCCCACATCCCCTCCAACATTCATCAATATTTGTTCCTGTCATCTTAGCCAATCTGACAGGTGTGTAGTGGTATCTCAGAGTTGTCTTAATTTGCATTTCTCTGATCAGTAGTGATTTAGAACACTCTTTCATATGAGTGGATATAGTTTCAATTTCTTCCTCTGAGAATTTTCTGTTCATATCCTTTGACCGTTTATCAATTGGAGAATGGTTCGGTTTCTTATAAATTAAGGTCAGTTCTCTATATATTTTGGAAATGAGACCTTTGTCAGAACATTTATTTTTAAAAATATTTTCCCAATTTGTTACTTCCCTTCTAATCTTGTTTGTATAAGTATTATTTGTACAGAAACGTTTTAGTTTGATGTAATCAAAATCTTCTATTTTGTGATCAATAATGTTCTCTAGTTCTCCTCTGGTCATAAATTCCTTCCTCCTCCACAAGTCTGAGAGGTAGATTATCCTCTGTTCCTCTAATCTATTTATTATCTCCCTCTTTATGCTTAAATCATGGACCCATTTTGATCTTATCTTGGTATATGGTGTTAAGTGTGGATCCATATCTAATTTCCAGTTTTCCCAACAGTTTTTTCTGAATAATGAATTTTTATCCCTAATGTTGGTATCTTTGGGTTTGTCAAAGATTAGGTTGCTATATATGTACCCTTTTTTGTCCTTTGTATCTAATCTGTTCCACTGATCTACCGGTCTATTTCTTAGCCAATACCAAATGGTTTTGGTGACTGCTGCTATATAATATAGCTTTAGATCAGGTACACTTAGACCACCTTCCTCTGAGTTTTTTTTTTCATTAGTTCCCTTGCAATTCTCGACCTTTTATTCTTCCATATGAATTTTGTTGTTATTTTTTCTAGGTCATTGAAATAGTTTCTTGGGAATCTGATTGGTATAGCACTAAATAAATAGATTAGTTTGGGGAGTATTGTCATCTTTATTATATTCGCTCGGCCTATCCAAGAGCACTGAATGTCTTTCCAATTATTTAAATCTGATTTTATTTTTGTGGCAAGTGTTTTGTAATTTTTCTCATATAATTCCTGACTTTTCTTTGGTAGATGGATTCCCAAATACTTTATACTCTCAACATTTGTTTGGAATGGAATTTCTCTTTGTATCTCTTGCTGTTGCATTTTGTTAGTGATATATAAAAATGACGAGCATTTATGTGGATTTATTTTGTATCCTGCCACTTTGCTGAAATTTTGAATTATTTCTAGTAGCTTTTTAGCAGAGTCTTTGGGGTTCTCTAAGTATACCATCATATCATCTGCAAAAACTGATAGTTTGATTTCCTCATTTCCTACTCTAATTCCTTGGATCTCTTTCTCGGCTCTTATTGCCTAGGCTAGTGTTTCTAGTACTATATGGAATAGTAATGGTGATAGTGGGCAAACTTGTTTCACTCCTGATCTTAGTAGGAAAGGTTGCAGTTTATTTCTATTGCATATTATGCTTACTGAAGGTCTTAAATATATGCTCCTGATTATTCTAAGGAATAGTCCATTTATTCCTATACTCTCAAGAGTTTTTAGTAGGAATGGATGATGGATTTTGTCAAATGCTTTTGCTGCATCTATTGAGATGATCATATGATTCTTATTAATTTGATTATTAATATGGTCAATTATATTAATAGTTTTCCTAATATTAAACCAGCCCTGCATTCCTGGAATAAATCCTACTTGATCATAGTGTATTATCCTGGAGATGATTTTCTGAAGTCTTTTTGCTAATATCTTATTTAAGATTTTAGCATCAATATTCATTAAGGAGATTGGTCTATAATTTTCTTTCTCAGTTTTGGCTCTACCTGGTTTAGGTATCAGTACCATGTCTGTGTCATAAAAGGAGTTTGGTAGGACTCCTTCATCCCCTATTTTTTCAAATAATTTATATAGCATTGGGGCGAATTGTTCTTTAAAAGTTTGGTAGAATTCACATGTGAATCCATCTGGCCCTGGGGATTTTTTCCTGGGGAGTTGATTAATAGCTTGTTCTAGTTCTTTTTCTGAAATGGGACTATTTAAGCAATTTATCTCCTCCTCTGTTAATCTAGGGAGCCTATATTTTTGGAGAAAGTCATCCATTTCACGTAAGTTATCAAATTTATTGGCATAAAGTTAGGCAAAGTAACTCCTTATTATTTCTCAAATTTCCTCTTCATTGGTGGAAAGATCCCCCTTTTCATTTGTAAGACTTTCAATTTGATTTTCCTCTTTCTTTTTTTTGATCAGATTTACCAAAGGATTATCTATTTTATTGGCTTTTTCATAAAACCAACTCTTGGTTTTATTTATTAATTCAATAGTTTTTTTACTTTCAATATTATTGATTTCTCCTTTTAATTTTTGTATTTCAAGTTTAATTTTTGGTTGGGGGTATATAATTTGGTCTTTTTCTAGCCTTTTAAGTTGTCAGCCCAATTCGTTAATCTTCTCTTTCTCTATTTTCTTCAAATAAGCCTCTAAAGATATAAAATTTCCCCTTATTACTGCTTTAGCTGCATCCCACATATTTTGGTATTATGTCTCATCATTGTCATTATCTTGAGTGAAATTATTAATTGTTCCTATAATTTGCTCTTTCACCCAGTCATTCTTTAAGATGAGATTATTCAGTATCCCATTACTTTTTGGTCTATTTATTCCTAACTTTTTACTGAATGTAGCTTTTATTGCATTGTGATCTGAGAAGAAGGCATTTATTATTTCTGCCTTCCTACATTTAATTTTGAGATCTTTATGTCCTAATATATGGTCAATTTTTGTATAGGATCCATGAACTGCTGAGAAGAAAGTATATTCCTTTCTATTTCCATTCAGTTTTCTCCAAAGGTCTATCATACCTAGTTTTTCTAATGTTCTATTTACTTTTTAAATTTCTTTCTTTTTTGTTTTGTGGTTTGATTTGTCTAAATCTGAGAAAGCAAGGTTGAGATCTCCCACTATTATAGTTTTACTGTCTATTTATTCTTGCAATTCTCTTAACTTTTCCTTTAGAAATTTAGATGCTATACCACTTGGTGCATATATGTTTAGTATTGATATGGCTTCATTATTTATGCTACCTTTCAGCAAGATATAGTTTCCTTACTTGTCTTTTTTAATGAGATCTACTTCTGCTTTTGTTTGATCTGAGATAAGGATAGCTACCCCTGCTTTTTTGGCTTTACCTGAAGCATAATAATCTCTGTTCCAACCTTTTACCTTTACTCTGTATGTATCTCCCTGCTTTAAGTGTGTTTCCTGTAGACAACATATTGTAGGGTTCTGCTTTTTGATCCAATCTGCTATCCGTCTTCGTTTGATGGGATCGTTCATCCCATTTACATTTACAGTTAAAATTACTAATTCTGTATTTCCTGCCATCATATTATCCCCAGATTATGCGTTTTTCCCTTGACCCCCCTGATCCCCCTCCCCGATATTTAATTTACAGACCCCCCTTGTGACGCGCAACCCTCCCTTTTTTTTTTTTAGTATCCCTCCCCCCTCCCTCCAAGTCCCTTCGCTTATTCTCCTTTTCCTTTTCCCTTTTCCTCTCCCCACTTTTAATGAGGTGAGAGAAAATTCTCTGAAAAACAAATATGTTAATTATCTCCTGATGAGAGTAAGATTCACACAATGATTCTCCCCTCACTATGTTCCCTCAGATATGGTGTATTTTCTATGCCTCTTCCTGGGATGTAGTTTCCCTCTTTTTATCATTCCTTCCCCTTTTTCTGAACCGACCTCCTTCCCTTTACTACACCCCCCTTTTTTCTTTTATATCAGTAAAATCAAATTATCCTTGAGTACTTTTTATATACCCATCACAGAGTTACAGTTCTCAAGGGTTCTGTGTACCTTTTTCTGTTTCTCTTCAGTCTTGTGGATGTAGATCAAATTTTTTGTTTAAGTCTGGTTTTTTTTCTTAGAAACATATAGAATTCCTCTGTTTCATTGAATGACCATCTTCTTCCATGGAAAAAGATGCTAAACTTAGCTGGGTAGTTCATTCGTGGTTGCAGTCCTTGATCTTTTGCCTTTCGGAATATCAGGTTCCAGGCCCTTCTATCTTTTAATGTGGAGGCAGCCAGATCTTGGGTGACCCTTATTGTGGCACCTTGGTATTTAAATTGTTTTTTTTCTAGCTGCTTGCAGGATTTTCTCCTTTGTGTGGTAATTCTGCAGCTTAGCCACTATATTCCGTGGTGTTCTTTTTTTAGAGTCTATTTCAGAAGGAGTTCGATTAATTCTTTCCACATCTACTTTCCCTTCTGTTTCTATTATCTCTGGACAGTTCTCTTTGATAATTTCCTGGAAAATAGAATCTAGGCTCTTTTTTTGGTCATAGTTTTCTGGAAGTCCAATGATCCGCAGATTATCTCTCCTAGATCTTTTTTCCAGGTCTATAGATTTTCCCAGTAAGTATTTGACATTGTTCTCCAGCTTCTCATTTTTTTTTTTTTTTGTTTTGTTTGACTGATTCTCGGGTTCTCTGTGAATCATTCATTTCTATTTGTTCCATCCTGACTTTTAAGGAGTTATTTTCTTCTTTCACAGTTTTTAGTTCTTTTTGTAAATGCCCAATTTCGTTTTTAAATGAATTATTTTGCTCTATTGAATTTTTTTCCATTTCCCTAATTTTTTTTTGAGAATTATTTTCTTTTTCCAATTCAGAAATTCTATTTTCTTGAGACTTTTTTATCTTTTACAATTCAGAAATCCTACTTTCCTGTGTTTTTTTAACCTTTTCTAATTCACAGATTTTGTTTCCCTGCATCTCCTGTGAATTCTTTATTTTTTCCAACTCCAATTTCAGGACGTTGTTATTCTCTATCATAGCTTCCCTTTCCTTTCCCCATTTTTCTTCAATCTCCCTTAATTTTTAATAGTCTCTTCTAGGAGAGAGTTATGTGATGGGGGGCAGGGATCATTCCCCTTTAGGTTGTTATCTGCTGACTCTCTGCTGTTAACTTCCTCGGGGTTGGATACCCGCTCTTTCTCTGTGTAGAAGGAATCTTTGTTTTTTTTGGCTTTTTTGCTCATATTTAAAAAATCTTTTGGGGTCTGTCCCTGGGGTAGGAAATTATTTATTTACTTCTTTACCAGCTTCCTCCCAGACTGGATGGATGCAGCGGCTCCTGCACCTGAGCTAAGATAGAGCTCTGGGAGAGAGTTCCCCACCCCCTCCCTGGAGGTGCCTCAGAGGTGATTAGCGGGGCTGTGCCCCGAGGGCGCTGAACAGTAAAGGCAGCACAAAGCCCAGCCTATGCCTCACAGTGAGGCGTGGATGTCTGCAGCAGGTGACATGAAAAGCCCCTGTGCTCAAACTGGAAGTGTCTGCCAGAAACCGCGGTCCCTAGTTCAAAGGTTCCGGAGAAGCTGGAGTTTCCACAGAAAAGGTCAGTTACCAGGGGAGTAAAAAAAAAAAAAAGCCAACACAGACAGTGTTAGGTGCTAGCACACTGCACTGATCGACCTGGGGAGAACTCTGGGATCAGGGAAACCACTGAGATAGAAGAATCTGGCACAGGCTGTTAGCTCTTCTCTGCTTATAAAACAGTAGATCAGAAGAGAAATCAAGCCACTTTAAAATATATAGCCAGATCCTAGAAAGACCCCCAATCCGGAAGTGACCTAACAGATCTCAGCACATCTGTGAAACCTCCATCTGCTGTCCAAGGCTTCACCTTAGGGTAGTTAAGAGCTTAAAAAGCAGGGACACAGCCCAAGGCAACATATAAATCACATAGTGCTGGGCTTGGCTGGAGGCTGTGGAACTCAGCCACAGAAGTCCCAGAGAAGCAAAACCTTTGAAATAGGGACCACAGTTTCTGGGCAGACACATCTAGTTTGAGCGTAGGGGCTTTTCACATCAGCTGTTGGGACGCATTGGCTGGGCTTTATGTTGCCTTTACTGTTCAGGCTTAAACCCCAGGGAAGTCTGTAGGACACACAGCAGGGTCCTTCACTGGGCAACCCTCCCAGCGCAGCCATACTAATCACCTCTGAGGCACTTCCAGGGAGGGGGAGGGGAACTCTCTCCCAGAGCTCTCTCTTAGCTCAGGCACAGGAGCCACTGCATCCATCTGGTCTGGTCGGAAGTGGTAAAGAAATAAATAAATAATTTCTTAACCCAAGGGCAGACCCCAAAAGATTTTTTAACCATGAGTAAAAAGTTAAAGAGAACCATTGATTCCTTCTACACAGAGAACCCCGAGGAATTTAATAGCAGAGAGTCAGCAGATAACAGCATAAAGGGGAATGATACCTGCCCCCCATAACATTACTCTCTCCTAAAAGAGACTATTAAAAATTAATAGAGTTTGAATAAAAATGGGGAAAGGAAAGAGAAGCTATGATAGAGAGTAACAACGTCCTGAAATTTGAGTTGGAAAAAATGAAGAATTCAAAGGAGATTCAGGGAAACAAAATTTTTGAATTAGAAAAGGTTAAAAAATCACATTATATTTTTAGAGGCTTATTTGAACAAATTAGAGAAAGAGAAGATTAAGGAATTGGGTCTGCAACTTAAAAACCTAGAAAAAGATCAAATTAAAAACCCCCAACAAAAAATCAAATTTCAAATACAAAAATTAAAAGGAGAAATCAATAATATTGAAAGTAAAAAAAAAAAACTATTGAATTAATAAATAAAACCAAGAGTTGGTTTTATGACAAAGCCAATAAAATAGATAAAACTTTGGTAAATCTAATCAGAAAAAGGAAAGAGGAAAATCAAATTGTTAGTCTTACAAATGAAAATGGGGATCTTTCCAGCAATAAAGAGGAAATTAGAGAAATAATAAGGTGTTGCTTTGCCCAACTTTATGCCAATAAATTTGATAACTTAAGTGAAATGGATGACTTTCTCCAAAAATATAGGCTTCCTAGATTCACAGAGGAGGAGATAAATTGCTTAAACAGTCCCATTTCAGAAAAAGAAATAGAACAAACTATTAATCAACTCCCCAGGAAAAAATCCCTAGGACCAGATGGATTTATATGTGAATTCTACCAAACATTTAAAGAACAATTAGCCCCAATGTTATATAAACTATTTGAAAAAATAGGGGATGAAGGAATCCTGCAAAACCCCTTTTATGAAACAGACATGGTACTGATACCTAAATCAGGTAGATGAAAAACTGAGAAAGAAAAGTATAGACAAATTTCCTTAATGAATATTGATGCTAAAATCTTAAATAAGATATTAGCCAAAAGACTTCAGAAATTCATCCCCAGGATAATACATTATGATCAAGTAGGATTTATACCAGGAATGCAGGGCTGGTTTAATAATAGGAAAACTATTAGTATAATTGACCATATTAATAATCAAATTAATAAAAATCATATGATCATCTCAATAGATGCAGAAAAATCATTTGACAAAATCCAACATCCATTCCTACTAAAAATGCTTGAGACTATAGGAATAAATGGACTATTCCTTAGAATTGTCAGGAGCATATATTTACGACCGTCAGTAAGCATAATATGTAATGAAAATTAACTAGAACCTTTCCCAGTAAGATCAGGAGTGAAACAAGGTTGTGCACTATCACCATTACTATTAAATATAGTACTAGAAACGCTAGCCTTGGCAATAAGAGCCGAGAAAGAGATTCAAGGAATTAGAGTAGGAAATGAGGAAATCAGACTATCACTCTTTGCAGATGACATGATGGTATACTTAGAGAACCCCAAAGACTCTGCTAAAAAACTCTTAGAAATAATTCAGAATTTTAGCAAAGTGGCAGGATACAAAATAAATCCACATAAATCCTCAGCATTTTTATATATCACCAACAAAATGCAACAGCAAGAGATACAAAGAGAAATTCCATTCCAAACAAACGTTGAGACTATAAAATATTTGGGAATCTATCTACCAAAGAATAGTCAGGAATTATATGAGCAAAATTACAAAACACTTGCCACAAAAATAAAGTCAGATTTAAATAATTGGAAAGACATTCAGTGCTCTTGGATAGGCCGAGCAAATATAATAAAGAGGACAATATTCCCCAAACTAATCTATTTATTTAGTGCTATACCAATCAGACTCCCAAGAAACTATTTTAATGACCTAGAAAAATAACAACAAAATTCATATGGAAAAATAAAAGGTCAAGAATTGCAAGGGAACTAATGAAAAAAAAAAAAAAGTCAGATGAAGGTGATCTAGGTTTACCTGATCTAAAGCTATATTATATAGCAGCAGTCACCAAAACCATTTGTTATTGGCTAAGAAATAGACCAGTCTATCAGTGGAACCTAGCAGATACAAAGGACAAATACATCTATAGCAATCTAGTCTTTGAGAAGCCCAAAGACACCAACATTAGGGATAAAAATTCATTATTTGGAAAAAACTGTTGGGATAACTGGAAATTAATATGGCAGAAATTAGATCCACACTTAACACTATATACCAAGATAAGATCAAAATGGGTCCATGATTAATAATAAAGAATGAGATCATAAGTAGATTAGAGGAACAGAGAATAGTCTACCTCTCAGACCTGTGGAGGAGGAAGGAATTTATGATCAGAGGAGAACTAGAGATCATTATTGATCACAAAATAGAAGATTTTGATTACATCAAAATAAATAGTTTCTGTACAAACAATACTAATGCAAACAAGATTAGAAGGGAAGTAACAAATTGGGAAAATATTTTTACAGTTAAAGATTCTGATAAAGGTCTCATTTCCAAAATATATAGAGAACTGACCGTAATTTATAAGAAATCAAACCATTCTCCACTTGATAAATGGTCAAAGGATATGAACAGACAATTCTCCGATGATGAAATTGAAATTATACCCACTCATATGAAAGAGTGTTCCAAATCACTACTGATCAGAGAAATGCAAATTAAGACAATTCTCTGATACCACTACACACCTGTCAGATTGGCTAAGATGACAGGAACAAATAATGATGAATGTTGGAGGGGATGTGGGAAAACTGAGACGCTAATGTATTGTTGGTAGAGTTGTGAAAGAATCCAGACATTCTGGAGAGCAATTTGGAACTATGCCCAAAAAGTTATCAAGCTGTGCATACCCTTTGATCCATAAGGGCTACTACTGGGTTTATATCCCAAAGAAATACTAAAGAGGGGAAAGGGACCTGTGTGTGCCAAAATATTTGTGGCAACTCTTTTCGTAGTGGCTAGAAATTGGAAGATGAATGGATGCCCATCAATTGGAGAATGGTTGGGTAAATTATGGTATATGAAGGTTATGGAATATTATTGCTCTGTAAGAAATGACCAGCAGGAGGAATACAGAGAGGCTTGGAGAGACTTACATCCACTGATGCTGAGTGAAATGGATAGAACCAGAAGATCGCTGTACACTTCAATGTTGTATGAAGATGCATTCTGATGGAAGTGGATATCTTCAACATAAAGAAGATCCAACTCACTTCCAGTTGATCAATGTTGGACAGAAACAACTACACCCAGAGAAGGAACACTGGGAAGTGAATGTAAATTGTTAGCACTACTGTCTATCTACCTAGGTTACTTATACCTTCGCAATCTAATACTTAATGTGCAACAAGAAAATGGGATTTACACACATATATTGTATCTAAGTTATATTGTAACACATGTAAAATGTATGGGATTGCCTGTCATCAAGGGGAGGGAGTAGAGGGAGGGAGGGGATAATTTGGAAAAATGAATTCAAGGGATAATGTTATAAAAGAAATTACTCATTCATATATACTATCAAAAATTATAAATAAAATTTAAAAAAAATAAAAATAAAAAAAGAAGTAATACTAATGTAAAAATTTAAATAAATATTGGAAATAGACTTCTGGAAGTAAATCTTTTTTTTTTTTTTTTTTTTAATGAGCATCCAGTTTTTATTTTATTTCTAGGAAATTTATTTATTTTTAGTAAAAATTATTTTTTGAATCATGTTAGAAGGGAAAAATTTGAGCAAAATGGAAAAACCATGGGAAAGATTATAACAAGAGAGAAAAAGAAGTGAACATAGCAGATGTTAATTAACATTCAGTCTCCTTAACACTATTTCTGGATGTAAATGGTATTTTCTATCAAAAATCCATTAGGATTGCTTTGGCTCATTAAACCATTGAGAAGAACCAAAGCTTTTAGTTGATCATTCCACATTCTTTGTGTACAATGTATTCTTGTTTTTACTTGTTTCATTCAGCATCAGTTCATGTAAATCTTTCCGGGCCTTTCTAAAATTAGCTTTTTCATCATTTTTAATAAAAAAATACTTCATGCACCACAACTTGTTCAGCCATTTCTCCACTGATAGGCAAATACTCATTTTAAAATGTTTTGCAATCACAAAAAGAGCTGCTACAAACATTTTTGTACATACTTTTTTTTTTCACTTCTTTAAGATTTATTTGGGAAATAGACTCAGTAATGGCAATACTGTGTCAAAGGGTATTCACTGCTTTATAGCTCTTACTGCATAGTTCCAGATTGCTCTCCAGATTAGTTCAATCATTTTACAACTCCTCCAACAATGCATTCAGTATTCCAGTTTTCCAACATCCCTTCCAACATTTATCATTATCATTCCCTGTTATCATAGCCAATCTGAGACATGTGAGGTTGTGCCTCAGAGTTGTGTTAATTGTCATTTCCCCAAAAATCAGTGATTTAGAGCATTTTTAAAATATAAATTTAGATGGCTTAATTTCAATATCTGAAAATTGTCTTCATACTTTGTTTATCAATTGAGGAATGACTGACTTGTATTCTCATAAATTTGACAAAGTTCTTTATATATTTTAGAAATGAAGTTTTTATCATAAGCACAAGATATAAAGATTATATTTTCAGGTGTGTACTTCCATTTTAATATTGTTTCTATTGGTTTTGTTTGCATAAAACCTTTTTAATTTAATGTAACCAAAGTTATTTGTTTTGTCTTTCATAAAGTTCTCTAGTTCTTCTTTAGTTATAAATTCCTCCCTTCTCCCAAGATCTGATACATAAGTTATCCTTTGCTCTCATAATTTGTTTTTGGTATCACCCTTTACATCCAAATTATGTATCCATTTTATTCTTATTTTGGTATGGGATATGAAATATAAATCTTTGCTGATTTTCTGATAATTTTTCAGTTTGTCTAGCAGTTTTTGTCAAATAGTGACTTCTTATTCTAGAAACTTGAGTTTGGGTATTTATCAAATATTAGATTACTATAGGCCTTGATTATTATGTCATGTAGCTAATCTATTCCATTGATCCACCACTCTATTTCTTTGCCAGTACCAAATGGTTTTGATAACTCTTGCTTTACAATATTGTTAAGTTTGCTACTGCTAAGCCACCATCCTTTGTATTTTTCATTAATTCTCTTGATTTTCTTGACCTATGAATTTTGTTATTAGTTTTTCAAGTTCTATAAAATATTTTTGATAGTTTGAATGGTATGGCACTGAAAAAGTAAATTAATTTAGGCAGAATTGTCATTTTTTACTTTATTAGCTCAGCCTGTCCATGAGCAATTGATATTTTTCCAATTGTTGGGATCTGAATTTATTTGTATGAGAAGTGTTTTATAATTGTTTTCCTATAATTCCTGGTTTTGTGTTGTTAGATAGACCCCCAAATATTTTATTTTGTACAAGGTGATTTTAAATGGAATTTATCTTTCTATCTCTTACTCATGGACTTTGTCAGAAACATATGGAAATGATAATGATTTGTGTGTATTTATTTTATATCCTGCAACTTTACTAAAAGCTGTGAATTTTTTCCAATAGATTTTTGGATGATTTTCTAGGATTTTCTAAGAATATTAATATATTGTCTGCAAAGCCAACATTTCTAGTACAATGTTGAATAATAGTAGTGATAATGGACATCCTTTTTTCACCCCTGATGCATCCAGCTTCTCTCTATTACAAATAATGCTAGCTGTAGGTTTTATACTAAATTAAAGAACAAATAATTATAATATACTTGAACTATTAGCAAAAGTAAGCAAAAGAAATATTCCTAGAAGATCACTCGAAAGATACAAAATCAGAGCAAAGCTCCTATGGAATCAATACTTTTAAGTAATATGAATATAAAAATGTAAACAAATATTGGAAATATTTTGCTGGAACTTATTACTTTAATTTTTATTTTAGGAAAAAATGTATTATTTTATTATTGTAAGGAAAACTTTCTTTATCCCTAAGCTCTCTAAAGTTTTTAACAGGAATGGGTGCTATAATCTGTCAAAAGCTTTTTTTTTTTTTTTTTTTTTTTTTTTTTTTTTTTTTTTTCCTGCATTTACTGAGTTTATCATATGATGATCATATGATTTTCTATTGGTTGTGTTATTGATAGGGGAGTTGTGGCAATTCCTAATATTGAACCAATCCTTCATTCCTGGCATAAATCCCATTTGGCATAATGTATTATCCCATTGATAAATTGCTGTAATCTATTTCTAATATTTTACTTTACGTTTTTGCATCAATACTCATTATAGAGATTGGTCTATAAATTTTTTTTCTGTTTTGGTTCTTCCTGGTTTAGGTATCAGTACACATATTTGTGTCATAGAAGGAATTTGGAAATATTCGTTTACCTGTTTTTCCAAATAGTACTCCTAGTATTGGAATTAATTTTTCTTTCACTTTGGTAGCACTGATTTGTGAATCTATCTAATCCTGGACATTTTTGCTTAGGGAGAGCATTAATGATTTTTTCAATTTCTTTTCCAAAAATGGGAATATTTAATTATTTTATTACCTCTTCTACTAATCTGGGCAATTTATATTTTTGTAAATATTCATCTATTTCAATTAGATTGTCAGACTTGCTGCTATATAGCTGGGCAAAATAGCTCCTAATTATTGCTTTAATTTCTTTGTCATTGGTGGTAATTACACCCTTTTCATTTTGATGCTGGTGATTTGATTTTTTTTTTCTTTTCTAATCAAATTAACCAAAAGTTTATCTATTTTGATGGCTTTTTTTTTCATAAAACCAAATCTTATGAATTTTTTATTAGTTCAATTGTTTTTGTTTGTTTGTTTGTTTGTTTGTTTGTTTTTTAGTTTCAATTTTATTACTCTCTTCATTGAGTTTTAGAATTTGTAATTTGGAGTTTAATTAGGCATTTTGAATTTGTGCTTTTTCTAGCTTTCTTTGTTGCGTGCCTAATTTATTGATTTCCTGCTTCTCTTTTTTATTTATGTAGCTATTTAGAAATATAAAATTTCTCCAAAGGACTGCTTTGGCTGCATCCAATAGGTTTTGTTGTATTGTTTCATTATTGTCATTTTCTTGCATAAAAGCATGGGTTGTTTCTGTGATTTCTTGTTTGACCTACTCATTTTTTTTAGAATCATATTATTTAATTTCCAATTGATTTTTAGTCTATCTTCCCCTACCCCTTTAATGAATATAATTTTTACTCAAATGTGGTAAGGAAGCATTTACTATTGCTGCCTTTTTGCATGATTGTGAGATTTTTATTCCCTAATACACAGGTCAGTTTTTGTGAAAGTGCCGGAAAAAAGGTATATTCCTTTCAGTCCCTATCCAGTTTTCTCCAGAGATCTATCATATCTAGGATCCTATTAACCTCTTTCTTTCTTGTTTATTTTGTGGTTGGATTTGTCTGAATCTGAGATAGAAGTTTGATGTCCCCAAATAGTACAGTTTTTCTTATTTATTTCTTCTTGTAAAGGGCTTATAGTCTTCTCTAGGAATTTGGCTGCTCTACCACTTGGTGCACACACCTGAGAGTTGTTGCTGCTTCATTGTTTGTGGTATCTTTTATCAAAATGTACTTTCCTTCCTTATCTGTTTTTGCTTTATCTGAAATCAGAATTGCTACCTCTGCTTTTTTTATTTTCCCTACAGCTGAAGCATAATGAATTGTTTTCTGCTAATTTACCTTTATTCTATATGTCTCTCTTTGTTTTTGTTTCTTGTAAACAACATATTATAGGATTCTGTTTATTATTATTATTATTATTATTATTATTATTATTATTATTATGTTTTATTTTTATTGACAGAACATATGAATGGGTAATTTTTCAATGTTGTCCTTCCACTCACATCTATTCCAACTTTTCCCTTCCCTCCCTCCACCCTGTCCCCTAGATAGCAGGCAGTCTCATACATCCTAAACATGTTAAAGTATATCTTAAATACAATATTTTGTACACATCCGTACAGTTCTCTAGTTGCACAAGAAAAATCGAATTCAAAAAGGTGAAAATAACTTGGGAAGAAAACAAAAAGGCAAGTAGTCCACATTCATTTCCCACTGTTCTTTCTCTGCATGTAGCTGGTTCTATCCATCATTGATCACTTGGAACTGAATTGGATCTTCTCATTGTCAAAGATAAACACTTCCATCACAATATATCCTCATATAATTTTGTTGTTGAAGTGTATAGTTATCTCCTCATTCTGCTCATTTCACTTAGCATCAGTTCATATAAGTCTCTCCAAGCCTCTCTGTATTCATTCTGCTGGTCATTTCTTACAGAAGAATAATATTTCATAATATTCATACACCACAATTTACCCAACCATTCTCCAATTGATGGGCATTCATTCAATTTCCAGTTTCTAGCCACTAAATAAAGGGCTGCCACAAACATTTTGGTACATACAGGTCCCTTTTCTTTCTTTAATATCTCTTTGGGATATAAGCCCAGTAGTAGCATTGCTGGTCAAAGGGTATACACACTTTGATAACTTTTTGGGCATAATTCCAGATTGCTCTCCAGAATGGTTGGATTCTTTCCCAATTCCACCAACAATGCATCAGTGTCCCAGTTTTCCTACAGTCCATCCAACATTCATTAGTATCTCAGAGTTGTCTTGATTTGCATTTCTCTGATCAATAGTGATTTGGAACACTTTCATATGAGTGGAAATAGTTTTAATTTCATCATCTGAAAATTGTCTGTTCATATCCTTTGACCATTTATCAATTGGAGAATGGCTTGGTTTCTTATAAATTAAAGTCATTTCTCTGTATGTTTTGGAAATGAGGCCCTTATCAGAACCTTTAATTGAAAAAAATGTTTTCCCAATTTATTACTTCCCTTCTAATCTTGTTTGCATTAGTTTTGTTTGTGCAGAAAAAATTTAATTTGATGTAATCAAAATTTTCTATTTTGTGATCAATAATGATCTCTAGTTCTCCTTTGGACACAAATTCCTTCCTCTTCCACAAGTCCTAGAGGTAAACTATCCTATATTCTTGCAATTTATTTATGATCTTGTTCTTTATGCCTAAATCTTGGACCCATTTTGATCTTATCTTAGTATGTGGTGTTAAATGTGAGTCCATGCCTAGTTTCTGCCATACTAATTTCCAGTTTTCCCACCAGTTTTTGTCAAATAATGAATTCTTATCCCAAAAGTTGGGATCTTTGGGTTTGTCAAACATTAAATTGCTATTTTTATTCACTATCTTGCCCTATGAACCTATCCTATTCCACTGATCAATTAGTCTATTTCTTAGCCAATACCAAATGGTTTTGGTGACTGTTGCTTTATAATATAGTTCTAGATCAGGTACAGCTAGACCACCTTCATTTATTTATTTATTTTTTTATTACTTCCCTTAAAATTCTCGACCTTTTGTTGTTCCATATGAATTCTGTTGATATTTTTCTAGGTCATTAAAATAGTTTCTTGGCAGTCTGATTGATATGGCACTGAATAAATAGATTAGTTTAGGGAGTATTGTAATCTTCATTATATTTGCTCGGCCTATCCAAGAGCGCTCAATGTCTTTCAAATTATTTAAATCTGACTTATTTTTGTGGCAAGTGTGTGGTTATTTTGCTCATATGATTCCTTTCCTTTGGTAGATAATTTCCCAAATATTTTATACCATCAACAGTTATTTTGAATGGAATTTCTCTTTGTATCTCTTGCTCTTGGATTTTGTTGGTAATGTATAAAATGCTGAGGATTTATGTGGATTTATTTTGTATCCTGCAACTTTGCCTAAGTTCTGAATTATTTCTAATAGCTTTTTAGCAGAGTCTTTGGGGTTCTCTAAGTATACCATGATGTCATCTGCAAAGAGTGAGAATTTGATTTTCTCCTTTCCTACTCTAATTCCTTGAATCTCTTTCTTGGCTCTTATTGCCGAGGCTAGCATTTCTAGTACTATATTGAATAGTAATGGTGATAGTGGGCAACCTTGTTTCGCTCCTGATCTTACAGGTAAAGGTTCCAGTTTATCGCCATTACATATGATATTTACTGATGGTTTTAAATATATGCTCCTGACTATTCTAAGGAATAGTCCATTTATTCCTATACTCTCAAGCGTTTTTAATAGGAATGAATGTTGGATTTTATGAAATGCTTTTATGCTTTTTCTGCATCTATTGAGATGATCATATGGTTTTTATTAATTTGATTATTAATATAGTCAATTATAGTAATAGTTTTCTTAATATTAAACCAACCCTGCATTCCTGGTATAAATACTACTTTTATTATCTTGGGGATGATTTTCTGAAGTCTTTTTGCTAATATCTTATTTAAGATTTTAGCATCAATATTCATTAAGGAGATTGGTCTGTACTTTTCTTTCTCAGTTTTTGATCTACCTGATTTAGGTATCAGTACCATGTCTGTGTCATAAAAGAAATCTGGTAGGAGTCTTTCAATCCCTATTTTTTCAAATTGTTTATATAGCATTGGAATTAATTGTTCTTTAAATGTTTGGTAGAATTCACATGTAAATCCATCTAGTCCTGGGGATTTTTTTCTTAGGGAGTTGATTAATAGCTTGTTCTATTTCTTTCTTTCTTTTTATTTTTTTTTTTCCTAAAATGGGACTGTTTAACTAATTTATTTCTTCCTCTGTTAATCTAGGAAAAGTGTATATTTGAAGGTATTCATCCATTTCATTTAAGTCATCAAATTTATTGCCATAAAGTTGGGCAAGATAACTCCTAATTATTTTTCTAATTTCCTCTTCATCAGTGGAAAGTTCTCCCTTTTCATTTTTAAGAGTAACAATTTGATTTTCCTACTTTCTTTTTCTAATCATATTTACCAAGTATTCATTCTATTTTGTTGTCATTTTTTAGAATTTTAAGTTTAGTTTTTACTGGGGGGGTTTAATTTGCTCCTTTTCTGGCTTTTTAAGTTGTAATCCCAATCCATTGACCTTCTCTTTCTCTTTTTTATAAAAGTAAGCTTCTAAAGATACACAATTTTCCCTCATTACCGCTTTGGTGGCATCCCACAAGTTTTTGTATATGGTCTCATTATTGGGTGTTTTTTGGGTGGTGAAATTTTTAATTGTGTCTATCATTTCCTGTTTCACCCAATCATTCTTTAGGATGACATTATTTAGTTTCCAATTATTGTGTGGTCTCTTTTCCCCTGGCTTTTTATTGAATGTAATTTTCATTACATCATGCTCTAAAAAGGTTGCATTTACTATTTCTGCCTTTCTGCATTTGAATTTTAGGTTTTTATGCCCAAATATATGGTCAATTTTTGTATAGGTTTCATGAACTGCTGAAATGTAAGTGTACTCCTTTCTGTCTCCATTTAGTTTTATCCAAAATTCTATCACACCTAACTTTTCTAGTATTCTATTTACTTCTTTCACTTTTTTCTTACTTATTTTTGGTTTGATTGATCTAATTTTAAGAGTGCAAGGTTGAGATCTCCTACTATTATAATTTTGCTGTCTATTTCTTCTTGTAGCTCTGTTCTCCTTTAAGATTTTAGATGCTTCAGTACTTAGTGCATATATGTATAATATTGGTATTACTTCCTTACATATATTATTCATTAGCAAGATACAGTGTCTTTCCTTATCTCTTTTAATTAGATCAATTTTTGCTTTTTCTTGATTTGAGATAAGGATGGAAATCCCTACTTTTTTGACTTCATCTGAAGCATAGTAGATTCTGCTTTAGCCTTTTCCCTTTACTCTATATGTTTACAATTTACTTCAAGTGTGTTTCCTATAAACAACATGTTAAGGATTCTGGCTTTTAATTCAGTCTGCTATTTGCCTCCACTTTATGGAAGAGTTTTCCCCATTCACATTTCTGGTTAAAATGAGTAATTCTGTATTTTCTGCCATTCTGTTAACCTTAACTTATGGTTTTCTACTTTCCTTCCTCCTTACCCCCTTCCCCAGTATTAAACATGTGAGAACACCACTTGTCTCACATAGCCCTCATTCTTTAGAATCCCTCCTCCTTCTCAGAGTTCCTCCCCATTTCTTATCACTTTTCCTCACAATTTCTGTATTCCCTTCTATTTAGCTTATTTCTTCCCTTTTCACATTTCCCCTCCCACTTTTCCATGAGGAGGGAGAAGTTTCTCTGTAAATTAAATGTCTAATATTTTTCTCTTTAGGCCAATTCTGATGAGAGTAAGATACACACTATGTTCATTCCCCCCCCCCTTCTTTCCCTCAGATATAATAGCTTTCCTTTGAATCTTTGTGAGATGTAGTATCCCCACATTACCCTTTTTCTAGTACACTTTCCTTTCCACTTCTAGCTTTTTTAAAAATATCATAACAGTAAAAAAAAATTATACATGTACTCTTTATGTATACTCATAACAGAAATATACTTCCCATGATTTATTTTTACCTTTTTATGTTTTTCTTGAGTCCTATATTTGGAGATCAAACTTTTTGTTTAGGTTTTTTTTTTTTTTTTTTTCCATCAGAAATAGATAGAATTCATGTATTTCATTGAGTCCATCTTCATCTCTGTAAAAAGTGCTCATTTTGGCTGGGTAAGTTATTCTTGGCTGCGTACCAAGTTCCTTAGCCTTTCAGAATATCAGATTCCAGACCCTTCAATCCTTTAATGTGGATGCTGCTAGATCCTGAGTAATCCATGTTATTGGTCCTCTATATTCGAATTCTTTTTTTTTTCCCTAGCTGCTTGTAATATTTTTTCCTTAGTCTAATAGTTCTGAAATTTAACCACAATATTTCTTGGAGTTTTAATTTTGGAATATCTTTCAGGAAGTGATTGTTGAATTCTTTCAATGTCTATTTTACCATCTGTTTCTACAATATCTGGGCAGTTCTCTTTTGATAATTTCCTGAAAAATAGTGTCTGGGCTCTTTTTTTTCATCATATTTTTCAGGAAGTCCAATAATTCTCAGATTATCTTGCCTAGATCTATTTTCCAGTTCTGTAGGTATTTAATTTTTTTTTCTTCATTTTTTGGTTTTGCTTGACTGATTCTATGTGTGTCCTCAAATCATTCATTTCCATTTGTGCAATTCTGATTTTTAATTATTTATTTTCTTTATTTACTTGTTATAATTTCTTTTTGTAATTGTCCAATTGAGTTTTTAAATGAGTTGTTTTGTTCTATTGAATTTTTTTTTACCAATTTTATTTTTCAGATAGCTATTTTCTTTTTCCAAGTCAGTAATTCTGTTTTACAGGGAGTTGATTTCTTTATCCACTATATATTTTAATGAGTAGGATGACTTATCCAGACCCTCTTGCCAAGCTTCCCTTTTCTTTCCCCATTTTTCTTTTAGCTCTCTTGTAAGAGTCTTTCAAATTTTTTCTATGAGAGCCCTGTGTTGTGAGGACCAGATCATATCCCCTTTATTTTGTTTCATTGAGAGACAATCTGTTTTTTGTCTCCTAGCGGTTTGAAGTCTGCTCTCTATCAGTATAGAAGCCATCTATAGTTAGAGCCTGCTTTAACTTTTTATTCATTTTGACAAAAAAGAAGCAAAGAAAACAAACAAAAACAACATCAATAACAAAAAAAAAAAAAAAAAAAAAAAAGGTATTACCAAGCTTCTTCTATAAACAACAGAAACAGCAATGCCTGCACTGTGCCTGCAAAGCAGTTGTGCTCTGAGAGCTTGCTGAATCACTCTGGGTGGTAGATGGGTGTGGCCACGTCCCAAGAGACTCTAGTGTTTTAGCATTATAGTCTTTACGCCCTGTGTTTATAGCTTCTCTGCTGATCTACTGGCTTGCTGCCAGGGCAAAGTAGCTTTTACTGTGGTAAAGTTCTCCCTGCAAATTTTCTGTCAGTTGAGACCACCCCCTACCCTCCTCTGGTTTGTTTAAGGTTAGTTGTCTTCTCTGCTCTCATTGCCTGCCTGAGGTCTGTGCCTAATCTAATTGTCCCTACCCACAAGCAAAAACAGACTTTTTCTGGTGAATTCCAAAGATATCTTCTGTTCGTAATAAGTTGTATTCCCAATATTTGTGTTTGTTTTTTGTTGTTGTTGTTGTTGTTTTTCAGTGAAGTACTAATTCTGAGGCTTTTCATGAAAGAAGTAGCCTGAGGGCAAGGAAGAGCTTAGATAGATGGGTGTGTCTTCTCAGCCCAGGATTCTGTTTTTTTTTTTAATCTACTCTCCTACTCACATCCAGTTTTTGAGAGATTTTATCCTTTTAACATTCACATCTATGATTACCATCTCTATTTCCCTCCATCCTCTTCCCTCCTATGTATCTATTTTTGTTCTCTCTTTCTACCCTGTCCTTAGTAATGTTTTTTTTTTTTACCCATCCCACCATCTAGTGTATCTTTCACCACCCTTTCCCCTAATCTCTTACCATTTTTTCATTTTTTTCTGCCCTCTCTTTTATCCTGCCCCTAACTTTTTCTTTTCTTTTTCTCCTACTTCTTTATAGGGTTAGATAAACTTCTACACTAAACTGAATAATTAAGTTATTCTCTCTTAAAGTCAAAATTGATAAGATCAAGTTTCAAACAATTCTCATCCTCTTTCCTTCTTTCCCTCAACATAATGGGTTTTTTGTCCCTTTTTATGTGAATTAAGTTTCCCATTATGCCTCCCCTTTCCATTTTTTTCACTACAGACCTTTTCCCACCACTTTATAACTTTTTCTTTGATGTCATCACATCAGAGTCCATTCACAACACCCTCAGTCCATGTGATGCTCCTTTCTGTTTGCTCCAGTAACAGATATACATGTAAAGAATACAGATAACATTTTTTTATCTAGTTGTGTAAATAGTTTAACCTTTAAATTTTCCCCTGTTTACCTTTCTATGCTTTTCTTGAGTCTTGTGTTTATAGATTCAATTTTCTGTTTAGTTCTGCCTCTCCTGAAAGGAGATGCTAAATCTAGCTGAGTAGTTAATTCTTGATTGTAACTATAGGTCCCTTGGCTTTTGGAATATGGTATTATAAGCCCTTTAATTCTTTACTTTAGAAGGTGCCTGGACAATCCTGACTGTTGCTTCTTAATATTTAAATTGTTTTTGTCTGGCAATTTGCAATATTTTTTCTTTGAGATTGTAGTTATGGACAAGCAACAATGTTCCTTGGGTTTCCTTTCTGCATTTTCTTTCAAAAAGTGATCAGTGCATTTTTTCAATGAGTATTACCCCTCTGTTTCCAGATTATTAGGGGAGTTTTCCTTAATTATCTCTTGAGGAATTGTATCCAGACTCTATTTTCTGTCATGGCTTTCAGGTAGACTTTTAAAATTAAGTCTTTTGGATCTAATTTCCTAGTCTTCTCTTTTGCCAATGATGCATTCCACATTTTCCTCTCTTTTTTTTAAAATTCTTTTTAGTTTGTTTGACTGATTCTAGCTGTCTAACAGAATCATTAGCTTCTATTTGCCTTGTTCTAGTTTTTAATGTGTGATTTTCTCCATTTAGCTTTTCTATCTCTTTTTTATTTTTAGTTTTTCTATTGTTTAAGGAGTTACTTTTTTCAGACAATTTTTTTTCTATCTTTAACAAGTGTTAACTCTCTCATGCATACCTCTCATTTCTGTTCTTATTGTTTCTTCTACCTCTCTTAGTCTCCTTTTAAAATCTTTTATGAGAACTTCTAAAAAGTGTTTTTGGTCTTGAGATCAATTCATATCACTCTTTGAGATTTCTTCTGTGCATATTTTGTCCTTGGCTGAGTTTATGTTTTTTCTCCCCTGTCACCATAATAGCTTTCTCTGGTCAAAGTTCTTTTCTGTTTCTTGCTCATATTCTTTGTTTTTCTTTTGTTATATATAGATATAAATATATCTATATCTATATAAAGATAAATATATATATATATATATATCTTTATATCTATATCTATATAAAGATATAGATAGATAGATAGATATAAAGATATCTATATCTATATCTATCTATAGATATAGATAGATAGATAGATATATCTATATCTATATATATCTATATATCTATATCTATCTATATCTATATCTATATATACATCTATATCTATCTATATCTATATCTACATCTATATCTATATCTATATCTATATCTATATAGATATAGATAGATATAGATGTATAGATATGTATATATATATATTTAACTTTTATGGTTAAGCTCTGCTTAATAGAGTTGGCACTGTCTTAAGCTTCCCATGACGCTTTGCGCCTTGGCTATGTAGCACAGGTGCCCCACTGTGTTTGTCTCCTATTTTCAGCAAATAGCATGGTTTCCTCAGAGTTTGCCTTCTGAGTTGGGACTGAAAGCTGTCCCATTGATATGCTCCTTTAATGAGTAAGGACTGACGGTCTTCATTGTTGATTTTCTGTGATTTAGAACGTCTTGTTGACTTTCCCAGATACTATCTGGGCTGAGCATCCTTTTCACCCCAGTGAGACTGACTTTGTTTGACATTTTTCCAATCTATGGAAAATAAATGTATGCCCATCAATTGGAGAACGGTTGGGTAAATTGTTGTATAAAAATATTATGGAATATTACTGTTCTGTAAGAAATGACCAACAGGATGAATACAGAGAGGTTTGGAGATACTTACATGAACTGATGCTGAGTGAAATGAGCAGAACCAGGAAATCATTATACACTTCAACAACAATACTATATGAGGATGTATTCTGATGGAAGTGGATATCTTCAACAAAGTGAAGATATAATTCAGTTCCAATTGATCAGTGATGGACAGAATAAACTACACCCAAAAAAGCAACCCTGGGAAATGAGTGTAAACTGTTTCCATTTTTTGTTTTTCTTCCCAGGTTATTTTTACCTTCTGAATCCAATTCTTCTTGTGCAGCAAGAAATTCAGATCTGCACACATACATTGTATCTAGGATATACTATAACATATTTAACATATATAAGACTGCCTGTCATCTAAAGGAAGGGGTGGAGGGAAGGAAGGGAAAAATCAGAACAGAAGTGAGTGCAAGGGATAAGAAATACCCACCCATATGTACTGTCAAAAAAAAGTTATAATTATAAAATAAAAAAGAAAGAAAGAAAGAAAGAAAGAAAGAAAGAAAGAAAGAAAGAAAGAAAGAAAGAAAGAAAGAAAGAAAGAAAGAAAGAAAGAAAGAAAGAAAGGAAGGAAGGAAGGAAGGAAGGAAGGAAGGAAGGAAGGAAGGAAGGAAGGAAGGAAGGAAGGAAGGAAGGAAGGAAGGAAGGAAGGAAGGAAGGAAGGAAGGAAGGAAGAAAAAAATTTTCAGTCTATCTCCAGTGGTTTCATTCTGTCAGACTCTGTTTAGAGTTTTGGTTTCATGGGATTTTTGAAAGAAACTGGAAGAGCTGGAGCAGCTTCCTGCCTTTACTCTCCAATCTTGGCTCCACATTCAAAAGTGAGACTGTTGCAACTTGTCAAAATTTATCATACAGTATGACTAGTAAGGGTTTATGCAAGGAAGGTAAGATCATTTAAGTATAAGGATACCAGTTCACATAATAGATCATATTAATAAGAACAATAAAATAATATTGTTATATCAATATTACATTAACAATAGACAAAGTTAAACCAAAAATTTAAAACATATGCCACTTATTTCTGTTAAAAATAAAGACTAAAATCATAGGAATAAATAGGCCATTGTGTAATGATACACATAATCTATCTAAAACTAAAAACTAGCATTAAATAAACGTGATAAAAAGTTATAGTTAAAACCAGAATATCCATTATTACTAATATTATTTGATATAGTGCTGACAAAGCAATAAAAAGAAAAAAAAGTTGGCAGAATAAGCATAATAGCTCAAAAATAAATAAAATGGTTGCTTTATAAAGGTAATATCATCAGGTAGTTAGAGAATCATAGAGTCAAATATTGATTGAAATAATGAATTACTTAATTTAAATTTCATGATGCACAATAAATCCCCATAAATCTTTAGCATTTTTATATATTGTAGCCTAACTAAAGAGAAAGGAATAGAAAGGCAATGTCATTTAAAATAAGTATGGAATCTATCTGCAAAAAATTACATATTCCAACTGCACAACACTCTTTACAAATGTGAAAACAGAACTAAATAACTAATAATATTTATTTCTCATAGGAAGGCCAAGCAAGTGTAATAAAAGTGATAATGTTACCTAAATTAGTTAATTTCTTCTCTGTTGCAAAATCATGTATGAAGTGTTTATTTTAAAGTGTGAGAGAAAAATAGCAATGAAATTCATCTGAAGGGGGAAATGATCAAGGATCTCAGGGGAAATATTTTTTAAAGCTAGAATAAAAAATTCTGGCAGTATTAGATCTGAAACTCTTCTTGAAAGCAGTTATATCAACCTCAAAAGTAGTAGCAGTGGTTGTATCACCTTATACTGGTTAAAAAAATATAAAGTTCATTCCATGGAATATCAAATTCACAACTACAGAAGCAAATTAACCTATTACCTGAATATTGAGTACAGCCAAAAACTATGGCTACATCAATAAGGACTTATTATCTGACAAAAACTCATGGAAAAACTTTGAAACCATTTACAACAAGAAACTTTTTTTTTCAAATATTTACTCTTACTCCAAATGTCCAGCCAACTACCAAATCTTGTTATTGCTTTTTCCACAGTGTGTTTTTTATCTTGTTCTTATTTTACTTAGGCAACCCAATGGCACAGTGGATAGAGGGCCAGGCCTGGAGTTAAAAAGATTAGTCTTCCTGAATTCAAATTTAACTTCAGACACTTACTAGCTTTATGACCCTGAGCAAGTCACTTAACCTTGTCTGCCTCAGTTTCTTCATCTGTAAAGTGACCTGGAGGAGGAAATAGCAAATCACTCTAGTATCTTTACCAAGAAAACCCCAAATAGGGTGATGGGGACTCAGACATCACTGAAAAACAACTGAACAACAGCTTTCTCTACATTAATATATTTACTATCCTATTTTGTGGTCTCATTTACTTTCACCTAAATTATTGCATCAATATATTAAAATTCTATTGGATTACTTGCAATCTAAGGAAGTTGGGGTGGGGAGGGAAAGAGAGGAGAAAAATTTGAAACACAAGTTTTTGCAAGGGTGGGTGAATGTTGAAAACTATCTTCATGTATATTTTGAAAAAAAATATATTATTAAAAAAGAAAGAAAATATTTTATTAACCTTTTAACCTCAAATTTCTCATCTGAATAATCTATTCTTCTTTCATTTGTCAATGTGGATTTTCCTGAAGTAAAAATCTAATCAGTTCACCCCTCTATGTAATAAACTTAAGTGGCTAACTGTTGCCTCTAATATCAAATGTGAGAACATCTTTCTAACATTATTAGCCCTTCACAACTTGTCCCTAATTTGTCTTTCTAGCTTTCCTGCAAATTACTTCCCTTCACATATCCAGTGTTCTCCAGGATAGCTTTCTATTGCTCATATCTGATACTCCATCTGTTATTTCTGCTTTTATATTGGCCACATTCCATAGGTAGGACATAACTCTCGCATAACCTTTATTTTAGGAGCTCTGATGCAATTCAAAATATTTTCATATAGTCCAAAAATTGTTTTTCCATGAGAATATTCTTGCTCCTGCTTTCTACAACCACAAAGGATGCTTGTTATCTCTTTGGAATACATAAATATAGGTGGGTGTTGTCTGTACCTTAGAACAGAAGCTGCTCAATTTTCTTAGTATATATCTTCAACACCTGTAAAAGTTCCTGTCACATAGTTGACACTCAAATGGTTCTCAATTAGTGCCTGTAATTGTCATAAATATCATTATTTTATTCTCATTTTCAAATGTGTAAACTGAATTTAGATAGATTAAATGACTTATCCATGGACACATAGCTAGTAAAGTGTTAAAGGAAAGAACTTGTTAACTTTAAATTTAGCATAATTTCTTTATTATCACAAATAAAAAATATGTATAGTTTGTTTTATTTGGATTTTAACAAATGTCTCTATGGTTATCTTTAATAAATTAAGGTAAAGTGTATCTTCTCTAAGTCATATAATTTAAGGCTACAAATAAATATTCTGAAAAATAAAGGAATACATAGACTTCATCTTCCTTCTTGGAATTTATCACATCTCTATATTATTTCAAGAATAAAAATATCATGCCTCACTCCAAACCATAGAAACATATTAATAGGCCCCAGGCAATGCTCCACATATTAAAATGGTTGGGATTATTCTTGACATTTATATTAAGAAAGGATATTCTTTACCTTTTGTTCTTCCAGATGATTTTTTTTTTATTTTTTAAATTATTTTTAAATTTTTAATTAATGATGAGTTCAATTTCTTTTTCAAATATGGAATTTTTTTAGAGTATTTTATTTCATCTTCTGAAAACCTGTAAATAGTCATCAATTTACTGCCATAGAAATAGGAACAATACCTCCAAAATTTTGTTTTAATTTATTTTTCATTGGTGGCAAATTCACCCCTTTTATTTTTGATACCAGCAATTTGTTTTTTTTTTCTTTCATTTTTTCTGATCAAATTAACCAAATGCTTATTTATTTTGTTACTTTTTTTCATAAAATCAACATTCTGTTGTGTTTATTCCTCAATAGTTTTTTTTTTTTTAGTTTCTATTTCATTGATCTGTCCTTTGAGTTGCAAAATTTCTAATTTGATATTTAATTGGAAATTTTTAATTTGCTCTTTTTCTAAGTTTTAGTTGCACACCTAATTCATTGATTGTCTCTTTCTCTATTTTTTTAAGCTTTTTAAAGATACACAATTTTCCCTAAAAACTGCTTTGAATGCATTCCATAGGTTTTGGTATGTTAACTCATTATTGTCATTTTGGGGTATAAATTAAGTATTTTTCTATGATTTGTTGTTTCACCAACTCACTCTACAAGTAGATTATTTGATTTTCCATTGTTTTTTAGTCTATTTTTCCTTTATCTTTTGTTGAATATAATTTTTATTTCATTGTGTTTTGAAAAGGAAGCAGTTACTATTTCTGCCATTCTACATTTGATTATGATGTTTTTAATGCTCTAATACATGGTCAGTTTTTGTGTAGGTGCCATGTACTGCTGAGAAAAATGTGTATTCCTTTCTGTCCTTATTTAACTTTCTACAGGGTTTTGTCATATTTAAATTTTCAAGGATTTCATTAACCTTCCTATTTGTTGATTTTTATGGTTAGATTTTGTCTGATTCTGAGAGGGGAAGCTTGAGGTCCCCCAGTAGAATAATTTTGCTATATATTATTTCCTTTAACAGGCTTAAAATCAACTATAGGTATTTGCCTGTTTATTTGCCTTGATTCATACACATTTAATATTGTTACTAATTCATTGTTTACATAACCCTTTGTCAAAATGAACTTTCATTCCTTATTTCTTTTAATAGGACTTATTCTTACTTTTCCATTATGTGAAATCAGAATTGTCACCTTTTTTTTTTTGTGTGTGTGTGTGTGTTTTGTTTTGTTTTGTTTTGTTTTGTTTTCTTTAGCTGAAGCATAATACATTCTCTTCCAGGCTTTTTCCTTTACTCTGGATGTGTTTCTGTGTGTCAAATGGGTTTATTATAAAGAACATACTGTAGGATTCTATTTTTTATTCATTCTGTGATTTTCTTCCCTTTTAAGGGAGAGTTGATACCATTCACATTAACAGTTATGATTACTACACTCCTTTTATGACACAGACATAGTACTGATACCTAAACCAGGTAGATCGAAAACTAAGAAAGAAAACTATAGACAATTTCCTTAATGAATATTGATGCTAAAATCTTAAGTAAGATATTAGCAAAAAGACTTCAGAAAATCATCCCCAGGATAATACCCTATGATCAAGTAGGATTTATACCAGGAATGCAGGGCTGGTTTAATATTAGGAAAACTATTAGTATAATTGACCATATTAATAATCAAATTAATAAAAACCACATGATCATCTCAATAGATGCAGAAAAAGCATTTCATAAAACCCAAAATCAATTCCTACTAAAAATCCTTGAGAGTATAGGAATAAATGAACTATTCCCTTAGAATAATCGGGAGCATATATTTAAGACCGTCAGTAAGCAAAATATGTAATGAAAATTAACTAGAACCTTTCCCAGTAAGATCAAGAGTGAAACAAGGTTGTCCACTATCACCATTACTATTCAATATTGTATTAGAAATGCTAGCCTCGGCAATAAGAGTCAAGAAAGAGATTAAAGGAATAAGAGTAGGTAATGAGGAAATCAAACTATCAGTCTTTGCAGATGATATGATGGTAAACTTAGAAAACCCCAGAGATTCTAATAAAAAGTTATTAGAAATAATTCACAACTTTAGCAAAGTTGCTGGGTACAAAATAAATCCACATAAATCCTCAGCATTTTTATACATCACCAATAAGTTGCAACAGCAAGAGATAAAAAGAGAAATTCCATTCCAAACAAATATTGAGAGTATAAAATATTTGGGAATCCATCTACCAAAGAAAAGTCAAGAATTATATGAGCAAAATTACAAAACATTTGCCACAAAAATAAAGTCAGATTTAAATAATTGGAAAGACATCCAGTGCTTGTCGATAGGCCGAGCGAATATAATAAAGATGACAATATTCCCCAAACTAATCTATTTATTTAGTGCTATACCAATCAGACTCCCAAGAAACTATTTTATTGACCTAGAAAAAATGACAACTAAATTCATATGGAAGAATAAAAGGTCAAGAATTTCAAGGGAACTAGTGAAATAAAAGTCAGATGAAGGTGGTCTAGGTGTACCTGGTATAAAGCTGTATTATACAGCAGCAGTCACCAAAACCATTTGGTATTGGCTAAGAAATAGACCGGTCGATCAGTAGAACAGATTAGGTACAAAGGACAAGGTGCAAAGGTACAACTATAGCAATCTACTGTTTGAGAAACCCAAAGATACCAACATGTGGAATAAAACTTCATTATTTGAAAAAAAACTTTTGGGAAACCTGGAAATTAGTATGGCAGAAAATAGATATAGATCCACACTTAACACCATATACCAAGATAAGATAAAAATGGGTCCATGATTTAGGTGTAAAGAATGAGATCATAAATAGATTAGAGGAACAGAGAATAGTCTACCTCTCAGACCTGTGAAGAAGGTAGGAATTTATGAACAGAAGAGAACTAGAGATCATTATTGATCACAAAATAGAAGATTTTGATTACATCAAACTAAAAAGTTTCCATACAAACAATACAAATGCAAACAAGATTAGAAGGGAAGTAACAAATTTGGAAAATATTTTTACAGGTAAAGGTTCTGATAAAGGTCTCATTTCCAAAATATATAGAGAACTGACCCCAATTTATAAGAAATCAAACCATTCTCCAATTGAAAAATGGTCAAGGGATATGAACAGACAATTCTCAGATGATGAAATTGAAATTATATCAACTCATGAAAGAGTGTTCCAAATCACTACTGATCAGAAAAATGCAAATTATGACAACTCTGAGATACCACTACACACCTGTCAGATTGGCTAAGATGACAGGAACAAATAATGATGAATGTTGGAGGGGATGTGGGAAAACTGGGACACTAATACATTGTTTTTGGAGCTGTGAAAGAATCCAGCCATTCTGGAGAGCAATTTAAAACTATGCCCAAAAAGTTATCAAGCTGTTCATATTCTTTGATCCAGCAATGCTGCTATTAGGCTTATATCACAAAGAAATACTGAGGAGGGGAAAGGGACTTTTATGTGCCAAAATGTTTGTGGCATCCCCTCCAACATTCATCGTTATTTGTTCCTATCATCTGAGCTAATCTGACAGGTATCTCAGAGTTGTCATAATTTGCATTTCTCTGATCAGTAGTGATTTGGAACACTTTAATATGAGTGGATATAATTTCAATTTCCTCATCTGAGAATTTTCTGTTCATATCCTTTGACCATTTATCAATTGGAGAATGGTTTGATTTCTTATAAATTAGGGTCGGTTTTCTATATATTTTGGAAATGAGACCTTTATCACAACCTTTAACTGTAAAAATGTTTTCCCAATTTGTTATTTCCCTTCTAATCTAGTTTGCATTAGTATTGTTTGTACAGAAAATTTTTACTTTGATGTAATCAAAATCTACTATTTTGTGATCAATAATGATCTCTAGTTCTCCTCTGGTCATAAATTCCTTCCTCCTCCACAGGTCTGAGAGGTAGATTATTCCCTGTTCCTCTAATCTATTTATGATCTCATTCTTTATGTCTAAATCATGGACCCATTTTGATCTTATCTTGCTATATGATGTTAAGTGTGGATCCATATCTAATTTCTGGCATACTAATTTCCAGTTTTCCCCACAGTGTTTTTCAAATAATGAATTTTTATCCCTAATATTGGTATCTTTGGGTTTGTCAAAGACTAGATTGCTATAGATCTACGCATTTTTGTCCTTTGTACCTTATCTGTTCCACTGATTGACTGGTCTATTTCTTAGCCAATACCAAATGGTTTTGGTGACTGCTGCTATATAATATAGCTTTAGATGAGGCACACCTAGACCACCTTCATCTGAGTTTTTTTTTTCATTAGATCTCTTGCAATTCTCAACCTTTTATATTCTTCCATATGAATTTTCTTGTTATTTTTTCTAGGTCATTAAAATAATTTCTTGAGAGTATGATTGGTACAGCACTAAATAAATAGATAAGTTTGGGGAGTATAGTCTTCTTTATTATATTCGCTTGAACTATCGAGGAGCACTGGATGTCTTTCCAATTATGTAAATCTAACTTTATTTTTGTGGCAAGTGTTTTGTAATTTTGCTCATGAAATTCCTGACTTTTCTTTGGTAGATGGATTCCTAAATACTTTATACTCTCAACATTTGTTTGGAAAGGAATTTCTCTTTGTATCTCTTGTTGTTGTATTTTGTTGGTGATATATAAAAATGCTGAGGATTTATGTGGATTTATCATGTAGCCTGCAACTTTGCTAAAATTCTGAATTATTTCTCATAGCTTTTTTGCAGTGTCTTTGGGGTTCTCTAAGTATACCATCATGTCATCTGCAAAGAGTGAGACTTTGATTTCCTCATTTCCTATTCTAATTCCTTGAATCTCTTTCTTGGCTCTTATTGCCGAGGCTAGTGTTTCTAGTACTATATTGAATAGTCATGGTGACAGTGGGCAAACTTGTTTCACTTTTGATCTTACTGGGAAAGGTTCCAGTTTATCTCTATTGCATATTATGCTTACTGATGGTCATAAATATATGCTCCTGATTATTCTAAGGAATAGTCCATTTATTCCTATACTCTCAAGCGTTTTCAGTAGGAATGGATGTTGGATTTTGTCAAATACTTTTTCTGCATCTATTGAGATGATCATGTTTTTTTATTAATTTGATTATTAATATGGTCAATTATACTAATAGTTTTCCTAATATTAAACCAGCCCTGCATTCCTGGTATAAATCCTACTTGATCATAGTGTATTATCCTGGGGATGATTTTCTGAAGTCTTTTTACTAATATCTTATTTAAGATTTTAGCATCAATATTCATTAAGGAAATTGGTCTATACTTTTCTTTCTCAGTTTTTGATCTACCTGGTTTAGGTATCAGTACCATGTCTTGTCATAAAAGGGGTTTGGCAGGACTCCTTCATCCCCTATTTTTTCAAATAGTTTATATAACATTGGGGCTAGTTGTTCTTTAAATGTTTGGTAGAATTCACATGAAAATCCATCTGGTCCTGAGGATTTTTTCCTGGGGAGTTGATTAATAGCTTGTTCTATTTCGTTTTCTGAAATGGGACTATTTAAGCAATTTATCTCCTCCTCTGTGAATCTAGCAAGCCTATATTTTTGGAGGAAGTCATCCATTTCACTTAAGTTATCAAATTTATTGGCATAAAGTTGGGCAAAGTAACTCATTATTTCTCTAATTTCCTCTTCATTGGTGGAAAGATCTCCTTTTTCATTTGTAAGACTAACAATTTCATTTTCCTCTTTCTTTTTTTGGAACAGATTTACCAAAGGTTTATCTATGTTATTGGTTTTTCATAAAACCAACTCTTGGTTTTATTTATTAATTCAATATATTTTTTAATTTCAATATTATTGATTTCTCCTTCTAATTTTTGTATTTCAAGTTTGATTTTTGGTTGGCAGTTTTTAATTTAGTCTTTTTCTAGGTTTTTAAGTTGCAGGCCCAATTCATTAAACTTCTCTTTCTCTCTTTTGTTCAAGTACACCTCTAAAGTTATAAAATTTCCCCGTATTACCGCATTAGCTGTATCCCACAGATTTTGGTATGATGTCTCATCATTGTCATTATCTTGGGTGAAATTATTAATTATTTCTATAATTTGCACTTTCACCCAGTCATTCTTTCAGATGAGATTATTCAGTATCCCATTACTTTTTAGTCTATTTACCCCTAACTTCTTACTGAATATAGCTTTTGTTGCATTGTGATCTGAGAAGAAGGCATTTATTATTTCTGCCTTCCTGCATTTAATTTTGAGATCTTTATTTCCTAATATATGGTCTATTTTTGTATAATATCCATGAATTGCTGAGAAGAAAGTATATGCCTTTCTATTACCATTCAATTTTCTCCAAAGGTATATCATACCTAGTTTTTCTAATGTTCTATTTATCTTTTTAATTTCTTTCTTATTTGTTTTGTGGTTTTATTTGTCTGATTCTGAGAGTGCAAGGCTGAGATCTCCCACTATTATAGTTTTGCTGTCTATTTCTTCTTGCAACTCACTTAACTTTTCCTTTAGGAAGTTAGATGCTATACCACTTGGTGCATATATGTTTAGTATTGATATGGCTTCATTGTCTATGCTACCTTTTAGCAGGAAACAATTTCCTTCCTTATCTCTTTTAATTAGATCAATTTTTGCTTTTGCTTGATCTGAGATAAGGATGGCCACCCCTGTTTTTTTGACTTTACCTGAAGCATAATAGATTCTGCTCCAACCTTTTTACCTTTATTCTGTATGCATCTCCCTGCTTTAAGTGTGTTTCCTGTAAACAACATATTGTAGGGTTCTGATTTTTGATCCAGTCTGCTATCTGCCTCTGTTTAATGGGAGAGTTAGTCCCATCCACATTTAAAGTTAAAATTACTAATTCTGTATTTCCTGCCATCATATTATTCCCATATTATGCTTTTTTTCCCTTGACCCCCCTGAACCTCTTCCTCAATATTTAATTTATACACCCCAATTGTAACACACTTGTAATGCCCTCCCTTTTTAGTATGCTTCCCCCCTCCTTTTAAGTCCCTTCCCCTTTCTTGTACCCTTCACTTATTCCCCTTTTCCTTTTCCCTTTTCCTCTCCCCCCTTTTAATGAGGTGAGAGAGAATTCTCTGAAAAACAAATATGTCAATTATTTACTCTTTGAGCCTACTCTGATGAGAGTAATATTCTCACAATATTTCTCCCCCTTTCTAAATTCCCTCAGATGTGGTAGATTTTCTGTGCCTCTTCCTGGGATGTAATTTCCATCTTTTTATCTCTCCTTCCCCTTTTTCTTTAACTATCCCCTTCCCTTTACCACTTCCCTTTTTTAAATATTATATCAATAATATCAAATTATCCATGTGGACTTTCTGTATATCCACTACAGAGATACAGTTCTCCAAACTTCTTTTTTACCTTTTTTTGCTTCTCTTCAGGCTTGTGCATGTAGATCTTTTTTTCTTTTTTTTTTTTAAGTCTGGTTTTTTTCTTAGAAACAAATGGAATTCCTCTGTGTCATTAAATGACCATCTTCTTCCATGGAAGAAAATGCTAAATTTAGCTGCTTAGTTTATTCTTGGTTGCAATCCTAGTTCTTTTACCTTTCAGAATATCAGATTCCAGGCCCTTCAATCCTTTAATGTGGAGGCAGCCAGATCTTGTGTGACCCTTGATATTTGAATAAAAAGCTTTAATTAAAAAAAAAAAAAAGGAAAAAATGATTCCATTTACCATCTGTACATAGAATGTGAGCACACTTTTGGACTACACAAAATTCCATAGATCTGAAAAATGCATAGCTCTTGTGAGAGAAGACAGCAGATATAGCCACAAAAGAGAAGCCCTGAGTGAAATTAGGCTGACAAATGAAAGCCAACTTAATGAAGGCGATGTTGAACATATGGTTTTTCAGAGTGGTCACAGTGAAGGGTAGTGTTAAGAAGCTGGTATAAATTTTGCAATCAAAACTAATGTAATCAACATGCTTGAATGTCTACCAAAAGGACTAATGATTGACTGATGACAATGTAAATTTCACTTGCCAAAAAATACCATGCCACCATCATCAGTGTCTGTGTTTCCACCATAATGAACCCTGATGAGGTCAAACAAAAATTATATGGAGACCTGGTCACCCTTATCATCACTATTCAAAAAGAGAACAAACTTATAATTCTGGGTGACATTAGTGTTTGATTTGACTCAGATTAACAGACATGACAATGAGTCCTTCAGAAGAATGGCACTGGAAACAACAACAGTGATCATTTACTACTGAAGACTTGTGCCTTTTATATCCTTCTCATCACCAACACTGTCTTCTGTTTACCAAAATACAATAAAACTTATACCAAACATTGGCACTTGATAGACTATGTGATTATAAAGAGAAGAGACAAACAAGACTTGAGAATGATAAAGGTGAAATCTGGTGCAGTGTTGGACTGATCATAGAATTATTCTCTCCAAGAAAAATATTTGCTTTCAACAAAAGTGGTTAACCCAAGGCAAAATGACTACTAGAAAACTTAATATCAATAGATTAGAGTGCTTCTCTGAATGGGGACAGTTTCCTACTAACTTGGAGGGAAAGTGGAGCAACCCATGGTTGATAACAATGTACCAGAAAAGGAGTGGATAGCTTTCAGAGATTTGGAGTACAGCACTATATGCTCATCTGGGTCAATATACTCACAAACATTAAGATTGATTTGGCAAAACAATAGGAAAATTCAGAAGCTGCTAAATGAAAAATGAGAACCCCATAGGATTTGCCAGCAGGATATTTCTTCCATCTCTAAGAAGGTAGCATTTAAATCCATTAAAAATAAAGTACAAGTGAAGCTTAGGGAAATGCAGGATCCTTGTCTCAGTGGGAATGTTAGATGGAATTCAATTTTATACAGTTTATTTAGAAAAAATACTAGGTCTTTTTATGAGCCAAAAACCTAGGATGCATATCAACTACTCAGTGCTGATGGAGCCACATTGATTAGTGATAAGCACATGATCCTAGAAATATAGGCTGAACACTTCCCTTCTGTTCTCAACAATCATCAATCAATACTGCCATTTATCTCAGGTTGAAGTCAATTCTTCTCAAGCAGAAATTCCCATTGAAGAGGAGGATTTGAATGCCATGAGAGTAGTAAAGCACCTGATTCTGATTCTATTTCAGCTGAGAATTACATAGTGAGAGGGGGGTTAATTGCTCATACAAAAGTTAACTTAAATTTTCTAGGCTATATGTTAATCTCCCTCAGTTCAAGTTACCTCCATTTTCCATTTCTCTCTCTCTCTCTCTCTCTCTCTCTCTCTCTCTCTCTCTCTCTCTCTCTCGGGAATTAGGGTTGAGTGATTTTCCTAGGGCCATACAGCTAGAAGCTATTAAATGTTTTAGGGCAGATTTGAACTCATTGAACACAGGTCTTCCTGAATTCAGGGCCAGCACTCTACTCACCATGCCATTTAGTTGTCCCTATTTTCCATTTCTATAAAGGCAAAATGAATGGATTATCCTGTGACAATCATGGAGAAGGGTGGTTCTCTCTTCGTCATTGAAAATATGATTCTTGCCAGAGTCGTCCTTCAAGACTGATTTTTCATTTGGAAGATGGCCATCTGAAACAGCGTAGAAAGAATAGAGTATTGGTTGCTTTTGTTTTTGCTTGACAACTTCAGGAAAAAAATGTTAGGAGCATAACAGAAGTCTGTGAACTTTTGCAGACCAATTTTTTTTTTTTTTTGGCCTGGGGGAAAATCATTTTTCAGTCATATCCAACTCTTTTTGACCCCATATGGAACTTTCTCATGGAAAAATACCAGAGGGGGTGTCGTGTCCTTCTCCAGATTATTTTACAAATGAATAACTGAAACAAACAGGGTTAAATGACTTGTCTAGGGTCACACAGTTAGGAAATGTCTGGGTATTTACTAAATATCTATTAAATGCTTGCTTTTGTGATAGGTATTCAGTATATAAAGATAAGACCCAAAAAAGCCCTTGATCTCAAAGAGTTTACATTCTATTGGATGATGCATGTACACAAGAAGTCAATTAAGAATATACACAATAAAATTACAGGGAATTTGTGAAGGCTTTTTGTAGAAGATACAATTTGAATTAACCTCTAAAGTGAATTAAGTGTTCTTAAATCCAGAGATGAAGAGGGAGATAATTCTAAGAGTCAGAGACATTGCCATGTAAAGGTATAGAATATTTAATGTTTCATAGAGAGAATAGCAATTAGACTAATTTGATTGCCACATATATTCTATATGGGAGACAATGTAAAATCAGACTAAAATGATAAAATTGCCAGATATTGAAGGACTTTAAATAACAAAACAAATTTTGATTTATTCTACAGTTAATGGGGAGTCAGTGGAGATGTTATGGTGAGATGATTGCTTTAGAAATATGTGTAAGAAAGTTGGAACAGGGAAAGACAAAGGACAGGCAGGAAATTTTGGAGAGTGTTGTAATACTATAGATGAAAAATTATAAGGCTCTGATCTAGGGTGGTAGTTTGAGGAAAATGAGCAGATTATATAGGAAAGATGATGAGGTTGAGTTGACAGTGAGTGAATGATTAATTGGCAAATGTAAGTTTATGTCAACTGAGGCAGATCTGACTTGAATTTATATGTTAAAAAGTGGAGGTAACAAATTAATACTATACAAATAATTATTAATTGTTTGAACCATTCATTTTGTCCTATTTTTGGTAAGACCCTCTCCAAGAAAGACCAGTCTCTGATGGACATGTCTTACTGATAATATTAGTCTCTACCCCCAAGGTATCTGCTTCTGAACTGGGTTGGTCTGGGCACTATCCAAATGACATTCTGACTTTTGTTAATCGCAGAATCAAAAGTTAGTCTGAACTATTTCTTGATATGAAGAGTTAATCAAGAGCCACTCTTGTGCTTTGAGCAACCTGGTTCATGAAGGAATAAACTTGCTAGAGAGATCTGGGTGGAAATGGCTTTGTCTATACAGATTGCAGGAGGCTGCTGAGTCTCAATATCAAGCCATAGTAAAAGCAGCAGGAACTAAAGATTTTCTATACCATCCTCTTTACTAAAATGCCTACCAAACAGGATAGAGTTTTGCTTGTCAGGGAAGTTCCCTGTCAGAAGGAATATAACTGATTAAAGATAGTTTGGTCTTCCTTGGCATCTTTGATTCCTAAGAGAAACCACTGATATCAATTTATTGATTAACCAATATCATAATAAATTAACATAAATATAATAAAAAACAAATTTGCTGAGATAAAACCTTTCTCCTTTGTCACAAAGAAAACCCAAAGAGACAAAGTTTCTATCCCAGCAAATTTGTTTTACTCTCCTTTGTTTTGTGAAACTGCTATTATGAACTCCATATGAAGAACCATTAAAATATGGTCACACATTTTACTTTCCAGGTATATTTGCAAAGAGCTAAAATTTATAAACTGCAGCTGTCAGACTCTCATATAATTATATTGTTTTTATATTAAAATGTAGCTTAAAACTTTTACTTATTCTCCAAAAGTCTTAAAATAATTCCTTGATATATTGCAATTTTTTTTTAATGAAGATGGGCAGAAAAGTTTAAGTTGTTTCAATTATGTAGAGCTGACATATAAACATATTAAATCATATGCAATAAGTTGGAGGGGAACTTAGATATTCTCTCTGCCAACTCCCTCACTGATAGATGAATCCCATTACGATATCCTTGACAAGCTGACATCTGTTCTGTTCTTAACACTGCCATTTCTAAATTTGCTAGTTACACTTTTTAGTTTGACCTCACTTTATTCATTAAATGTGTCTCTCAAGAGTTTGTGTGAAGACCATATTGAGAAGATGACAGGGGAAAATCAGGAAATTGCCTGGGATCTCCCCTGTTTCCTTCAAAAACAAAGTGAAATTAAGTCTCAAGATAGATTCTTAAGTAATAGAAGCCACAAAAAAACAGAGTGAAAGAATCAGGAAAAATATGTCTCCCTTGGATAAAATGGGAAGCACAGCTCAGTACAGACTATGTACAGGCAAGGCAGCAAGTGGATCCTTGCCACAGCACATAAAAGAAATTGAGGTGCCTTTATCCTGGCACAGAAGTAAAGTTATGAGGCTTCCATGGACAAAAGGGAAACTGCCTATCCCAGAATTCTGGCACAATAGGTATGACTAGGCTGGGCCCCTCTAGCAAAATGAGCAAGGTGCTAGTAGCTGAGACCCTGGCACAGAAAGCCAGTAAATAGCCCCCTGAAACCTAGAACAAGTAATGTGATACAATGTCCCTTCTTCTTCAGGAGCACAGCTCAACTTTCATTAAAAAATTACAAAATGAGCATAAAAAAGAAAAAAGAATTAACCATAAAAATCCACTACAGTGGCAGGGAAGATTAAAACAAACTCAGAAGAGTACAACCATGTCAAAATGAGAAGCCTCAAGGTGGAAGATGAATTGGTTTTGAGCCCAAAAATCTTGGAAATTGTGAAAAAGATTAACAATCAAATAAGAGAAGTAGAAAGAAAATTGATAAAATAAATGAGAGACAATAGCTTGGAAATGAAGAACACATTTCTTAAAAAGAAATGAAAAAAAAAATATATATATGTATTATTTTATTTTATAAATAAATAATATATATATTTTATAAATATATATTTATTTTAATATATTTATAAAATATATCATATATAATATATTTATAAATATATTATATATAATATATTTATAAAATATATTATTTTATAAATAAAAATATATATTTTATTATATATATATATATATATATATAATATATATATATATATTTTATATATATATATATAAAATATATATATATATATATATATATATATATATATATATATTTTATATATATATATTTAAAGGTTAAACTATTTCCATCCCTACTTAGAAAAATTATATCTAGGAGTGGAGCCAAGATGGCGAAGAAGATATACGCGACTTTGTAAGCACCCTTCTTGCCTCATTAACAATTAGTTAAATCAGCCTCAAAAATAATGCTGGACTGATAGAAACCACAAGGACTGGAAGTACAACTTACCAGCTGAAGAGAATCTGGAATTTCAACAGAAAAGGTCAGTTCCCAGGGGAGGAAGAAAAAAGGCCAGCACAGACAGGGGTAGGTGCTACCAGACTGCACCAATCAACCTGGGGAGAACTCTGGGATCAGAGAAGCCACTGAGATAGAAGAATCTGGCACAGGCTGTTAACTCTTCTCTGCTTAAAAAACAGCAGTTCAGAAGAGAAATCAAGCCACTTTAAAGCCAGATACTAGAACCACCCTAATCCGGAAGTGACCTAACAGATCTCAGCAAGGCTGTGCAGCTGCTTTCTGCTGTTCCAGGCTTCACCTTAGAGGAGTTAAAAGCTTGAACAGCAGGGACACAGCCTGAGGCAACATCTAATCCTCATAGTGCCAGAATTGGCTGGAGGCTGTGGAAATCAGCCACTGAAGTCCCAGAGAAGCAGAACCTTTGAAATAGGGACAGCAGTTTCTGGGCAGACACTTCCAGTTTGAATGCAGGGGCTTTTCACATCAGTTGCTGATATCCACGCCCCATGGGATATATTGGCTGGGTTTGGTGTTGCCTTTACTGTTCAGTCTAAAACCTCAGGAAAGTCTCTAGGACACACAGCAGGGTCCTTCACTGGGCAACCCTCACAGCACAGTCATACTAATTACCTATGAGGGACATCCAGGGAGGGGGAGGGGAACTCTTTCCCAGAGATATGTCTTAGATCAGGCACAGGGGCTGCTGCATTCATTCAGTCTGGGAGGAATCTGGTAAAGAAATAAATAAATAAACTTCTTACCCCAAGGGCAGACCACAAAAGATTTTTTTAACAATGAGTAAAAAAGCTAAAGAGAACCATTGATTCCTTCTACACAGAGAAAGAGCAGGTATCCAACCGCAAGGAAGTTAATAGCAGAGAGTCAGCACATAACAGCCTAAAGGAAAACGATACCTTCGCCCCATCACATAACTCTCTCCTAGAAGAGACTATTAAAAACCTGTTTTTTTTTTAATTTATATTTTTTTTCACAGTATATATGCATGAGTAATTTTTTTATAATATTATCCCTTGTATTCATTTTTCCAAATCATCCCCTTCTTCCCTTCATTCCCTCCCCCCGAAGACAGGTGATCCCATACATTTTACATGTGTTACAATAAAACCTAGATACAATATATGTGTGTAAATACCATGTTCTTGTTGCACATTCAGTATTAGATTCTGAAGGTATAAGTAACCTGAATAGATAGACTGTAGTGCTAACAATTTACATTCAATTCCCAGTGTTCCTTCTCTGGGTGTAGTTGTTTCTGTCCAACATTGATCAACTGAAAGTGAGTTGGATCTTCTTTGTGTTGAAGATATCCACTTCCATCAGAATGCATCTTCATACAACACTGAAGTGTACAGTGATCTTCTGGTAATATCCATTTCACTCAGCATCAGTGGATGTCAGTCTCTCCAAGCCTCTCTGTATTCCTCCTGCTGGTCATTTCTTACAGAGCAATAGTATTCCATAACCTTCATATACCATAATTTACCCAACCATTCTCCAATTGATGGGCATCCATTCAACTTCCAGTTTCTAGCTACAACAAAAAGAGCTGCTACAAACATTTTGGCACGTACAGGTCCCTTTCTCTTCTTTAGTATTTCTTTGGGATATAAGCCCATTAGTAGTATGGCTGGGTCAAAGGATATGCACAGTTTGATAACATTTTGGGCATAGTTCCAAATTGCTCTCCAGAATGGCTGGATTCTTTCATAACTCCAACAACAAAGTATCAGTGTACTAATTTTCCCACATCCCCTCCAACATTCATCATTATTTGTTTCTGTCATCTTAGCCAATCTGACAGGTGTATAGTGGTATCTCAGAGTTGTCTTAATTTGCATTTCTCTAATCAGTAGTGATTTGGAACACTTTCATATGAGTGGATATAGTTTCAATTTCTTCCTCTGAAAATTTTCTGTTCATATCCTTTGACCATTTATCAATTGGAGAATGGTTTGATTTCTTATAAATTAGGGTCGGTTCTCTATATATTTTGAAAATGAGACCTTTATCAGAACATTTAACTGTAAAAATGTTTTCCCAATTTGTTACTTCCCTTCTAATCTTATTTGCATTAGTATTGGTTGTACAGAAACGTTTTAGTTTGATGTAATCAAAATCTTCTATTTTGTGATCAATAATGATCTCTAGTTCTCCTCTGGTCATAAATTCCTTCCTCCTCCACAGGTCTGAGAGGCAGACTATCCTCTGTTCCTCTAATCTATTTATTATCTCATTCTTTATGCCTAAGCTACTGACCCATTTTTATCTTATCTTGGTATAAGGTGTCAAGTGTGGATCCATATTTAATTTCTGCCATACTAATTTCCAGTTTTCCCAAAAGGTTTTCCAAATAATGAATTTTTATCACTAATGTTGGTATATTTGGGTTAATCAAAGATTAGATTGCTATAGATGTACTCTTTTTTTTCCTTTGTATCTAACCTGTTCTACTGATCTACCGGTCTATTTCTTAGCCAGTACCAAATGGTTTTGGTGACTGCTGCTATATAATATAGATTTAGATCAGGTACACTTAGACCACCTTCCTCTGACTTTTTTTCATTAGTTCCCTTGCAAATCTCGCCCTTTTATTCTTCCATATGAATTTTGTTGTTATTTTTTCTAGGTCATTAAAATAGTTTCTTGGGAGTCTGATTGGTATAGCACTAAATAGATAGATTAGTTTGGGGAGTATTGTCATCTTTATTATATTCGCTCGGCCTATTGAAGAGCACTGGATGTCTTTCCAATTATTTAAATCTGACTTTATTTTTTTGGCAACTGTTTTATAATTATTCTCATATAATTCCTGACTATTCTTTGGTAGATGGATTCCCAAATACTTTATACTCTCAATATTTGTTTGGAATGGTATTTCTCTTTGTATCTCTTGCTGTTGCATTTTGTTAGTGATATATAAAAATGCTGAGGATTTATGTGGATTTCTTTTGTATCCTGCCACTTTGCTAAAATTCTGAATTATTTCTAAGACCTTTTTAGCAGAGTCTTTGGGGTTCTCTAAGTATACCATCATGTCATCTGCAAAGAGTGATAGTCTGATTTCCTCATTTCCTACTCTAATTCCTTGAATCTCTTTCTCGGCTCTTATTGCCAAGGCTAGCATTTCTAGTACTATATTTAATAGTAATGGTGATAGTGGACAACCTTGTTTCACTCCTGATCTTACTGGGAAAGATTCTAGTTAATTTTCATTACATATTATGTTTACTGACAGTCGTAAATATATGCTCCTGATTATTCTAAGGAATAGTCCATTTATTCCTATACTCTCAAGAGTTTTTAGTAGGAATGGATGTTGGATTTTGTCAAATGATTTTTCTGCATCTATTGAGATGATCATATGATTTTTATTAATTTGATTATTAATATGGTCAATTATACTAATAGTTTTCCTAATATTAAACCAGCCCTGCATTCCTGATATAAATCCTACTTGATCATAGTGTATTATCCTGGGGATGATTTTCTGAAGTCTTTTTGCTAATATTTTATTTAAGATTTTATCATCAATATTCATTAAGGAAATTGGTCTATACTTTTCTTTCTCAGTTTTCAATCGACCTGGTTTAGGTATCAGTACCATGTCTGTGTCATAAAAGGAGTTTGATAGGACTCCTTCATCCCCTATTTTTTCAAATAATTTATATAGCATTGGGGCGAATTGTTCTTTAAATGTTTGGTAGAATTCACATGTGAATCCATCTGGCCCTGGGGATTTTTTCCTGGGGAGTTGATTAATAGCTTGTTCTAGTTCTTTTTCTGAAATGGGACTATTTAAGCAATTTATCTCCTCCTCTGTTAATCTAGGAAGCCTATATTTTTGGAGGAAGTCATCCATTTCACTTAAGTTATCAAATTTATTGGCATAAAGTTGCACAAAGTAACTCCTTATTTTTTCTCTAATTTCCTCTTCATTGGTGGAAAGATCCCCCTTTTCATTTGTAAGACTAACAATTTGATTTTCCTCTTTCTTTTTTCTGGTCAGATTTACCAAAGGTTTATCTATTTTATTAGCTTTTTTTTATAAAACCAACTCTTGGTTTTATTTATTAATTCAATAGGTTTTTTACTTTCAATATTATTGATTTCTCCTTTTAATTTTTGTATTTCCAGTTTAATTTTTGGTTGGGGGTTTTTAATTTGGTCTTTTTTTAGCTTTTTAAGTTGCAGGCCCAATTCGTTAATATTCTCTTTCTCAATTTTCTTCAAATAAGCCTCTAACGATATAAAATTTCCCCTTATTACTGCTTTAGCTGCATCCCACATATTTTGGTATTATGTCTCATCATTGTCATTATCTTGGGTGAAATTATTAATTGTTCCTATAATTTGCTTTTTCACCCAGTCATTCTTTAAGATGAGATTATTCAGTATCCTATTACTTTTTGGTCTATTTATTCCTAACTTTTTACTGAATGTAGCTTTTATTGTATTGTGATCTGAGAAGAAGGCATTTATTATTTCTGCCTTCCTACATTTAATTTTGAGATCTTTATGTCCTAATATATGGTTAATTTTTGTATATTTTCCATGAAATGCTGAGAAGAAAGTATATGCCTTTCTATTACCATTCAATTTTCTCCAAAGGTCTATCATACCTAGTTTTTCTAATGTTCTATTTACTTTTTAACTTTCTTTCTTATTTGTTTTGTGGTTTGATTTGTCTATATCTGAGAGTGCAAGGCTGAGATCTCCCACTATTATAGTTTTACTGTCTATTTCTTTTTGCAAGTTTCTTAACTTAACCTTTAGAAAGTTATATGCTATACCACTTGGTGCATATATGTTTAGTATTGATATGGCTTCATTGGTTATGCTACCTTGTAACAGGATGTAGTTTCCTTCCTTATCTCTTTTAATTAGAGCAACTTCTATTTTTGCTTGATCTGAGATAAAGATGGCTACCCTTGCTTTTTTGGCTTTACCTGAAGCATATCCAATCTTTTATCTTTACTCTGTATGTAACTTCCTGCTTTAAGTGTGTTTCCAGTAAACAACTTATTGTAGTGTTCTGATTTTTGATCCAGTCTGCTATCCATCTCCATTAGATGGGAGCATTCATCCCATTCACATTTACAGTTAAAATTACTAAATCTGTATTGCCTGCCATCATATTATCCCCAGATTATACTTTTTCCCTTGACCCCCCTGAACCTCTTCCCCGATATTTAATTTACAGACCCCCCTTGTGACGCACAGCCCTCCCTTTATTTTTAGTATTCCTCTCCCCTCCCTCCAAGTCTCTTCCCTTATTCTCCTTTTCTTTTTCCTTTTTCCCCTCTTCCCTTTTAATGAGGTGAGAGAGAATTCTCTGAAAAACAAATATGTCAATTATTTACTCTTTGAGCCTTTTTCTGATGAAAGTAAGATTCACACAATGTTTCTCCACCTCTCTAAATTCCCTCTTTTTATCATTCCTTCCCCTTTTTCTGATACTACCCCCTTCCCTTTACTACACCCCCCCTTTTTTTCTTTTATATCAGTAAAATCAAATTATCCATGCGTACTTCCTATATACCCACAACAGAGATACAGTTCTCAAGGGTTCTGTGTGCCTTTTTCTGTTTCTCTTCAGTCATGTTGATGTAGATCCAATTTTTTGTTTAAGTCTGGTTTTTTTCTTAGAAACATATGGAATTCCTCTGTTTCATTGAATGACCACCTTCTTCCATGGAAAAAGATGCTAAACTTAGGTGGGTAGTTTATTCTTGATTGCAATCCTTGATCTTTTGCGTTTCGGAATATCAGGTTCCAGGCCCTTCTATCTTTTAATGTTGAGGAAACCAGATCTTGTGTGACCCTTATTGTGGCACCTTGGTATTTAAATTGTTTTTTTTTTCTAGCAGCTTGCAAGATTTTCTCCTTTATGTTGTAATTCTGCAGCTTAGCCACAATATTGTGTGGTGTTCTCTTTTTTTAGGGTCTATTTCAGAAGGAGGTCGATGAATTCTTTCGAGATCTACTTTCCCTACTGTTTCTCTTATCTCTGGACAGTTCTCTTTGATAATTTCCTGTAAAATAGAATCTAGGCTCTTTTTTTGGTCATAGTTTTCAGGAAGTCCAATGATCCGCAGATTATCTCTCCTAGATCTATTTTCCAGGTCTATAGATTTTCCCAGTAAGTATTTGACGCTATTCTCCAGCTTTTCATTTTTTTTTTTTGTTTTGTTTTGTTTAACTGATTCTTGGGTTCCTGAATTTTAAGGAGGTATTTTATTCATTCACAGTTTGAGGTTCTTTTAGTATATGCCCAATTGAGTTTTTAAATGAATTATTTTGCTCTATTGAATTTTTTTCCATTTCCATAATTTTTTAGAGAATTATTTTCTTTTTCCAATTCAGAAATCCTATTTTCCTGTGATTTTTTAACCTTTTCTCATTCACAAATTTTGTTTCCCTGAATCTCATGTGAATACTTTATTTTTTCCAACTCCAATTTCATAGCTTCCTTTTCCTTTCCCCATTTTTCTTCAAACTCCCTTAATTTTTTAATAGTTTCTTCTAGGAGAGAGTTATGTGATGGGGCAGGTATCATTCCCCTGACTGACTCTCTGCTGTTAACTTCCTTGGGGTTGGATACCCACTCTTTCTCTGTGTAGAAGGGATCAATGGTTCTTTTTTGCTTTTTACTCATATTTAAAAAAATTTAGGGGGGTTTGTCCCTGGGGTAGGAAATTATTTATTTATTTCTTTACTAGTTTCCTCCCAGACCGGATGGATCTAGCGGCTCCTGCACCTGAGCTAAGAGAGAACTCTGAGAGAGTGTTCCCCACCCCATCCCTGGAAGTGCCTCAGAGGTGATTAGCACTGCAGTGCTTTGAGGGCTGCTGTTTCCTAGTGGCTTCCCTGAGGTTTAAGACTGAACAGTAAAGGTAACACAAAACCCAGCCAATGCATCCCATGGGGCGTGGATATCAGCAACTGATGTGAAAAGACCCTGGAAGTGTCTGCCCAGAAACTACTGTCCCTATTTCAAAGGTTCTGCTTCTCTGGGACTTCAGTGGCTGAGTTCCACAGCCTCCAGCCAAGCCTGGCACTATGTGGATTAGATGTTGCCTCAGGCTGTATCCCTGCTGTTCAAGCTTTTAACTCCCCTAAGGTGAAGCCCGGAACAGCAGAAAGTGGCTGCACAGCCTTGCTGAGATCTGTTAGGTCACTTCCGGGTTGGGGTGGTTCTAGTATCTGGCTTTATATTTTAAAGTGGCTTGATTTCTCTTCTGAACTGCTGTTTTTTAAGCAGAGAAGAGCTAACAGCCTGTGCCAGATTCTTCTATCTCAGTGGCTGCTCTGATCCCAGAGTTCTCCCCAGGTTGATTGGCACAGTGTGCCAGCACCCAACCATCTGTGATGGCCTTTCTCCTTCCTCCCCTGGGAACCGACCTTTCCTGTTGAAACTCCAGGTTCTCTTCAGCTGGTAAGTCGTGTTTCTAGTCCTTGTGGTTTCTATCATTCCAGCGCTATTTTTGCAGCTGAATTTATCTAATTGGTATTGAGGGAAGAAGGGAGCTCACAGAGTCGCATGTATCTTCTCTACCATCTTGGCCCACAACTGAGACTACTAAAAAGTTAAGAGAGTTTGAAGAAAAATGGGGAAAGAAAAGAGAAGCTATGATAGAGAATAACAACGTCATGAAATTTGAGTTGGAAAAAATAAAGAATTCAAAGAAGATACAGGGAAAGAAAATTTGTGAATTAAAAAAGGTTTAAAAATCACAAGAAAGTAGGATTTCTGAATTGGAAAAAGAAAATAATTCTCTAAAAAAATTTAGGGAAATGGAAAAAAATACAATAAAGCGAAATAATTCATTTAAAAACTCAATTGGGCATATACAAAAAGAACTAAAAAATCTGAATGAAGCAAACAACTCATTAAAAATCAGGATGGAACAAATAGAAATGAATGATTCATTGAGAACCCAAGAATCAGTCAAACAAAAAAAAATGAAAAGGTGGAGAATAAAGTCAAATACTTACTGGGAAAATCTATACACCTGGAAAATAGATCTAGGAGAGATAATCTGAGGATCATTGGACTTCCTGAAAACTATGACCAAAAAAAGAGTGTAAATTCTATTTTACAGGAAATCATCAAAAAGAACTTTACAGAGATAATAAAAACAGAAGTGAAAATAGGCCTGGAAAGAATTCATCAAACACCTTCTGAAAAAGACCCTAAAAAAAGAACTCCATGGAATATTGTGGCTAAGCTGCAGAATTACCACACAAAGGAAAAAATATTGCAAGCAGCTAGAAAAAAGCAATTCAAATGTCAAGGGGACACAATAAGGGTCACTCAAGATCTGGCTGCCTCCACATTAAAAGGTTGAAGGGCCTGAAACCTGATATTCCGAAAGGCAAAAGATCAAGGACTGCAACCAAGTAAACTACCCAGCTAAGTTTAGCATTTTCTTCCATGGAAGAAGATGGTCATTCAATGAAACTGAGGAATTCCATTTGTTTCTAAGAAAAAAAACAAACTTCAACAAAAAAAATTGATCTACAGTTGTGGGTATATAGAAAGTCCACATGGATAATTTGATTTTACTGATATAAAAAAATGCAGGAAGTAGTAAAGGGAATGGGGTAGTATCAGAAAAAGAGGAAGGAGTGATAAAAAGAGGGAAACTACATCCCAGGAAGAAGCATAGAAAATACACCATATCTGAGGGAATTTAGAGAGGGGAAGAAACATTATGTGAATCTTACTCTCATCAGAATAAGCTCAAAGAGTAAATAATTAACGTAATTGTTTTTCAGAGAATTCTCTCTCAACTCATTAAAAGGGGGGAGAGGAAAAGGGAAAGGAAAAAGGAAAAGGGGAATAATGGAAGGGACTTGGAAGGAGGGGAGAGGGATACTAAAAAGAGAGGGATGTACATCACAAGTGGGGTCTATAAATTAAATATTGGGAAGGGGTTCAGGGGAGTCAAGGGAAAAAGCCTAATCTGGGGATAAAAAGATGGGAGGAAATACAGAATTAGTAATTTTAACTGTAAATGTGAATGGGATGAACTCTCCCATCAAATGGAGATGGATAGCAGACTGGATAAAAAATCAGAACCCAATATGTTGTTTACATGAAACACACTTAAAGAAGGGAGCTAAATACAGAGTAAAGGTAAAACGTTGGAGCAGAATTTATTCTGCTTCAGATAAAGCGAAAAAAGCAGGGGTAGCCATCTTTATCTCAGATCAAGCAAAAGCAGAAGTTGCTCTAATTAAAAGAGATAAGGAAGCAAACTACATCCTGCTACAAGGTAGCATAACCAATGAAGCCATATCAATACTAAACATATATGAACCAAGTGGTATAGCATCTAACGTTCTAAAGGAAAAGTTAAGAGAACTGCAAGAAGAAATAGACAGTAAAACTATAATAGTGGGAGATCTCAGCCTTGCACTCTCAGATTTAGACAACTCAAACCACAAAACAAATAAGAAAGAAATTTAAAAATATATAGAACATTAGAAAAATTAGGTATGATAGACCTTTGGAGAAAACTGAATGGCAATAGAAAGGAATATACTTTCTTCTCAGCAATTCATGGATATTATACAAAAATAGACCATATATTAGGACATAAAGATCTCAAAATTAAATGCAGGAAAGCAGAAATAGTAAATGCCTTCTTCTCAGATCAAAATGAAATAAAAACTACATTCAATAAGAAGTTAGGGGTAACTTGGCCAAAAAGTAATTGGAAACTGAACAACATAATCTTAAAGAATGACTGGATGAAACAACAAATTATAGAAACAATAATTTCGCCCAAGATAAAGACAACGATGAGACATTATACCAAAATTTGTGGGATGCAGCTAAAGCGGTAATAAGGAGAAATTTTATATCTTTAGAGGTGTATTTGAACAAAATAGAGAAAGAGAAGATTAATGAATTGGGCCTGCAACTTAAAAAGCTAGAAAAAGACCAAATTAAAAACCCCCAACCAAAAACTAAACTTGAAATACAAAAATTATAAGGATAAATCAATAATATTGAAATTAAAATAACTATTGAATTAATAAATAAAACCAAGAGTTGGTTTTATGAAAAAGCCAATAACATAGATAAACCTTTGGTAAATCTAATCAGAAAAAGGAAAGAGGAAAATCAAATTGTTAGTCTTACAAATAAAAAGGGGGATATTTCTACCAATGAAGAGGAAAGTAGAGAAATAAAAAGGAGTTACTTTGCCCAACTTTATGCCAATAATTTGATAACTTAAGTGAAATGGATGACTACCTCCAAAAATATAGGCTTCATAGATTAACAGAGGAGGAGATAAATTGCTTAAATAGTCCCATTTCAGAAAACGAAATAGAACAAGCTATTAATCAACTCCCCAGGAAAAAATCCTCAGGACCAGATGGATTTTCATGTGAATTCTACCAAACATTTAAAGAACAACTAGCCCCAATGTTATATAAACTATTTGAAAAAATAGGGGATGAAGGAGTCCTGCCAAACCCCTTTTATGACAAGACACGGTACTGATACCTAAACCAGGTAGATCAAAAACTGAGAAAGAAAAGTATAGACCAATTTCCTTAATGAATATTGATGCTAAAATCTTAAATAAGATATTAGTAAAAAGACTTCAGAAAATCATCCCCAGGATAATACACTATGATCAAGTAGGATTTATACCAGGAATGCAGGGCTGGTTTAATATTAGGAAAACTATTAGTATAATTGACCATATTAATAATCAAATTAATAAAAACACATGATCATCTCAATAGATGCAGAAAAAGCATTTCATAAAATTCAACATCCATTCCTACTAAAAACTCTTGAGAGTATAGGAATAATTGGACGATTCCATAGAATAGTAAGGAACATATATTTAAGACCGTCAGTAAGCATAATATGTAATAGAAATAAACTGCAACCTTTCCCAGTAAGATCAGGAGTGAAATAAGGTTGTCCACTATCACCATTACTATTCAATATTGTATTAGATATGCTAGCCTCGGCAATAAGAGTCGAGAAAGAGATTAAAGGAATAAGAGTAGGTAATGAGGAAATCAAACTGTCACTCTTTGCAGATGATATGATGGTAAACTTAAAAAAACCCTGAGATTCTAATAAAAAGTTATTAGAAATAATTCAGAATTTTAGCAAAGTGGCAGGATACAAAATAAATCCACATAAATCCTCAGCATTTTTATATATCACCAACAAAATGCAACAGAAAGAGATACAAAGAGAAATTCAATTCCAAACAAATGTCGAGAGTATAAAATATTTGGGAATCCATCTACCAAAGAATAGTCAGGAATTATATGAACACAATTACAAGGCACTTGCCACAAAAATAAAGTCAGATTTAAATAATTGGAAAGACATCCAGTGCTCCTCGATAGGCCGAGCGAATATAATAAAGATAACAATACTCCCCAAACTAATCTATTTATTTAGTGCTATACCAATCAGAGTCCCAAGAAACTATTTTAATGGCCTAGGAAAAAAACAAAGTTCCTATAGAAGAATAAAAGGGAATTAATGAAAAAAAAAAGTCAGATGAAGGTGGTCTAGGTATACCTGATCTAAAGCTATATTATGTAGCAGCAGTCACCAAAACCATTTGGTACTGGCTAAGAAATAGACTGGTCAATCAGTGGAGCAGATTAGGTACAAAGGACAAAAAAGGGTACAATATAGCAATATAGTGTTTGATAAACCCAAAGATACCAATATTAGTGATAAAAATTTATTATTTGAAAAAATTGTTGGGAAAACTGGAAATTAGTATGGCAGAAATTAGATATGGATCCACACTTAACACCATATACCAAGATAAGATCAAAATGGATCCATGATTTTGGCATAAAGAATGAGATCATATGAAATTGAAATTATATCCATTCATATGAAAGTGTTCCAAATCACTATTTATCAGAGAAATGCAAATTAAGATAACTCTGAGATACCACTACACACCTGTCAGATTGGCTAAGATGACAGGAACAAATAATGATGAATGTTGGAGGGGATGTTGGAAAACTGGGACACTAATACATTGTTAGTGGAGTTGTGAAAGAATCCAGCCATTCTGGAGAGCAATTTGGAACTATGCCCAAAAAGTTATCAAACTGTGCATACCCTTTGATCCAGCATTGCTGCTTTTGTGCTTATATCCCAAAGAAATACTGAGGAGGGGAAAGGGACCTGTATGTGCCAAAATGCTTGTGGTAGCTCTTTTTGTAGTGGCTAGAAACTGGAAGATGGATGTCCATCAATTCGAGAATGGTTGGGTAAATTATGGTATATGAAGGTTATGGAATACTATTCCTCTGTAAGAAATGACCAGCAGGAGGAATACAGAGAGGCTTGGAGAGACTGACATCCACTGATGCTGAGTGAAATGAATAACACCAGAAGATCTCTGTACACTTCAATGTGGTATGAAGATGTATTCTGATGGAAGTGGATATCTTCAACATAAAGAAGATCCAACTCACTTCCAGTTGATCAATGATGGACAGAAACAACTACACCCAGAGAAGGAACACTGGGAATTTAATGTAAATTGTTAGCACTACAGTCTATCTATTCAGGTTACTTATACCTTCAGAATCTAATACTGAATGTGCAACAAGAAAATGGTATTTACACACATATATTGTATCTAGGTTATATTGTAACATATGTAAAAATATATGGGATTGCCTGTCATCAAGGAGAGGGAGTAGAGGGAGGGAGGGGATAATTTGGAATAATTAATACAAGGGCTAATATTATAAAAAAAATTACTCAAGCATATATACTGTCAAAAAATTACAAATAAATAAAATTAAAAAACAAAAAAAATGAGATCATAAATAGATTAGAGGAACAGAGGATAGTCTACCTCTCGGACCTGTGTAGGAGGAAGGAATTTATGACTAGAGAAGAACTAGAGATCATTATTGATCACAAAATACAAGATTTTGATTACATCAAACTAATAAGTTTCTGTACAAACAATATTAATGCAAACAAGATTAGAAGGGAAGTAACAAATTGGGAAAATATTTTTACAGATAAAGGTTCTGATAAAGGTCTCATTTCTAAAATATATATAGAGAATTGCTCCTAATTTATAAGAAATCAAACCATTCTCCAATTGATAAATGAACAAAGTATATGAACAGACAATTCTCAGATAATGAAATTGAAACTATATCCACTCATATGAAAGAGTGTTCTAAATCACTACTGATCAGGGAAATGCAAATTAAGATAACTCTTGGATATCACTACACATCTGTCAGATTAGCTAAGATGACAGGAACAAATAATGAGGAATGTTGGAGGGGATGTGGGAAAACTGAGACGCTAATGTATTGTTGGTAGAGTTGTGAAAGAATCCAGCCATTCTGGAGAGCAATTTGGAACTATGCCCAAAAAGTTATCAAACTGTGCATACGCTTTGATCCAGCAGTGCTACTACTGGGCTTTTATCCCAAAGAAATACTAAAGAGGGGAAAGGGTCCTGTGTGCCAAAATGTTTGCGGCAGCTCTTTTTGTAGTGGCTAGAAACTGGAAGATTAATGGATGTCCATCAATTGGAGATTGGTTGGGTAAAGTATGTTTTATGAAGGGTATGGAATATTATTGCTCTGTAAGAAATAACCAGCAGGGTGAAATCAGAAAGGCTTGGAGAGACTTGCATGAATTGATGCTGAGTGAAATGAGCAGAACCAGAAGATCCCTATACATTTCAACAATAACTTCTGATGGAAGTGGATATCTTCAACATAAAGAAGATCCAATTCACTTCCAGCTGATCAATGATGGACAGAAACAACTACACCCAGAGAAGGAACACTGGGAATTGAATGTAAAATATTAGCACTACTGTCTGTCTACCTAGGTTACTTATATCTTTGGAATCCAATACTTAATGTGCAACAAGAAAATTGGATTTTTACACATATATGTATGTGTATGGGATTGCCTGTCATCTAGGGGAGGGAGTAGAGGGAGGGAGGGGAAAATTTGGAAAAATGAATACAAGGGATAATGTTATAAAAAATTACTCATGCATATATACTGTCAAAAATTTTATATTTATAAAATTAATTAAAAAAACATTTCATTTTGAAAATATGTGCATGGATTTTTTTTTTTAAATTGACCCTTGCAAAACCCTGTGTTCCATTTCTTCCACACTTTTCCTCCATTCTCTCTCCTAGATGGCATGTAATCCAATATATGTTAAATATGCTAAACATATAATTATCTGGATGCACAAGAAAAATCAGATCAAAAAGGGAAAAAATGAGAAAGAAAATACAATGCAAGAAACAAGCAACAGCAAAAGACACAAAAAATGCTATATTGTGTTACACACTCAGTTCCCACAGTCCTCTACATGGTTATAGAGAGCTCTCTTCATCACAAGGTCATTAAAATTGGCTTCAATCATCCTATGTACATACAAAGTAATCATCCTATAATCTTCTTGTTGCTGTGAACAATGATCTCCTGGTACTAGTTATTTTACTTAGCATCACTTCATGTAAGTCTCCCGAGATCTTTCTGAAATCACTCTACTGATCATTTCTTATAGAATAATAACATTTTATAACACTCATATACAGTAACTTATTTAATCATTCTCCAACTAATGGCCATTCACTGGGTTTCCAATTTCTTGCCACTACAAAAAGGACTGCCACAAACATTTTTGCATATGTGCATCCCTTTCCCTCCTTTAAGATCTCTTTGGGATATAAACCAAGTAGAAACACTGCTGTATCGAAGAGTATGCACAGTTTAATAGTTTTTTGGGTATAGTTCCGAAATGCTCTCCAGAATAGTTGAATCAGTTGACAAAACGACCAAGAATGTATTAGTATCCCAGTTTTCCCATACCCTCCAACATTCACCATTATTTTTTCCTATCATCTTGGCTAGACTAAGAGGTGTATATAATGGTACCTCAAAGTTGTCTTAATTTGCATTTCTCTGATCAATAGTGATTTAGAGCACCTTTTCATATGACTAAAATGGTTTAAATTTCTTCATTTTAAAATTGTTCATATCCTTTGTCCATTTAACAATTGGAGAGTGGCTTGAATTCTTATAAATTTAAGTTAATTCTCTATATTTTAAGAAAGAGGCCTTTATTAGAAAACTTGAAGGTAAAAATGTTTTTTCCAGTTTTTTCTTTCCATTCTAATCTTTTCTGCATGAGTTTTGTTTGTACAAAAACTGTTTAATTCAATATAATCAAAATTATCTATCAAAATTATCTGTTTTGTGTTCAATAATGAATTATGTTTCTTCTTTAGCCAGAAATCCCTTCATTCTCCACAGATCTGAGCGGTAAAGTATACTTTGTTCTTCTATTTTGCTTTTATCACTTTTTATTTTTAAATCATGAACCCATTTCAACCTTATATTGGTATATCTTTTTAAGTGTGAATTAATGGCTAATTTCTACCATACTCATTTCCAATTTTCCCAGCAGTTTTTTTTTTTTTCAAATAGTAAGTTATTATCCCAAAAGCTAGGTTTGTCAAACACTAGATTACTATAATCATTGACTATTTTGTCTTATGAAGCTAACATATTCCACATATTGACTGCCCTATTACTTATCCAGTAACAAATGGTTTTGATGACCACTGCTTTAATATAGTTTTAGATATAGCACAGCTAAGCCACTTTCATTTGCACTTTTTTTCATTAATTCCCTTGAAATTCTTGACCTTTGGTTCTTCCAGATGAACTTTGTTATTAATATTTTCTAGACTCAACATAAAGAAGATCCAACTCACCTCCAGTTGATCAATGATGGACAGAAATAACTACACCCAGAGAAGGAACACTGGGAATTCAATGTAAATTGTTAGCACTACTGTCTATCTACCCATGTTACTTATACCTTTGGAAGCTAATAATTAATGTGCAACAAGAAAATGGTATTTACACACATATATTGTATCTAGGTTATATTGTAACATATGTACAATGTATGGGATTACCTGTCATCGGGGGGAGGGAGTGGAGGGAGGGAGGGGATAATTTGGAAAAATGAATAAAAAAAAAAAAAAGTAAAGGTTCTGACAAAGGTCTCATTTCCAAAATATATAGAGAACTGACCCTAATTTATAGGAAACCAAACCATTCTCAAATTGATAAATGGTCAAAGGATATGAACAGACAATTGTCAGATGATGAAATTGAAACTATTTCCACTCATATGAAAGAGTGTTCCAAATCACTACTGATCAGAGAAATGCAAATTAAGACAACTCTGAGATACCACTACACACCTGTCAGATTGGCTAAGATGACAGGAACAAATAATGATGAATGTTGGAGGGGATGTGACAAAACTGGCACACTGATACATTGTTGGTGGAGTTGTGAAAGAGCCCAGCCATTCTGGAGAGCAATTTGGAACTATGCCCAAAAAGTTATCAAACCGTGCATACCCTTTGACCCACCATTGCTGTTATTGGGATTATATCCCAAAGAAATACTAAAGAGCAGAAAGGGACCTGTATGTGCCAAAATGTTTGTGGCAGCTCTTTTTGTTGTAGCTGGAAACTGGAAGCTGAATGGGATGTCCATCAATTGTAGAATAGTTGGGTAAATTATGGTATATGAAGGTTATGGAATATTATTGCTCTGTAAGAAATGACCAGCAGGAGGAATACAGAGAGCCTTGGAGAGACTTACATCTACTGATGCTGAGTGAAACGAACATAACCAGAAGATCGCTGTACACTTCAATGCTGTATGAAGAGGTATTCTGATGGAAGTGGATATCTTCAACATAAAGAAGATCCAACTCACTTCCAGTTGATCAATGATGGACAGAAATAACGACACCCAGAGAAGGAACACTGCGAAGTGAATGTATAAATTGTTAGAACTACTGTCTATCTACCCAGGTTACTTATACCTTTGGAAGCTAATACTTAATGTGCAACAAGAAAATGGTATTTACACACATATATTGTATCTAGGTTATATTGTAACACATGTAAAATGTATGGGATTACCTGTCATTGGGGGGAGGGAGTGGAGGGAGGGAGGGGATAATTTGGAAAAATGAATTAAAAAAAAGAATTGAATGCTATATGAGATAAATAATCAGGAAAAGATAATGGGAATAATGTTTTAAATACATAAAACAAATGAATGATTACAAAGGATATCAAAAAAAAAAAAAGAAAACTATAACAAACTGGATAAACATTTAGTTAATTTGATTAGAAAAAGGAAAGAAGAAAATCAAATTGTTATAGTCTCAAAAATGAAAAGAAAGAACTTCTCACCAATGAAGAGCAAATTAGAACAATAATTAGGAGTTATTTTGCTTAATTTTATGTCAATTAATTTCATAATTTAAGTGAGATGAATACCTATAAAATATAGATTGCCTGGGTTGGGTCAAAACAGAGAAAGAAAATTAGAACAATTTCCCTAATGAATATTGATGCAAACATATTTTTAAAAAATATGTTATCCAAGAAATTACAGAAAGTCATCCCCAGGATATTGCACTATGACCAAGGAGCATTTGTATCAGGAATACAGAAATGGATCAATTAGAAAAAGTATTAGCATAATTGACTCTATGAGTTACCAAACTAACAAAAATCCTGTGATTATCTCAATAGATGCAGATAGGCGTTTGATCAAATCCAACACCCATTCCTATTGAAAACATTACAGAGTATAGGAATAAATTGAGTTTTTCTTAAAATGATCAGTGGCACATATTTAAAACCATCAGCAAACATCATTTGTAATGGGTTCAAACTAGAACCATTCCCAATACAATTGGGGTGAAACAAGGCTGCCCATTATCACCATTACTATTCAATATTATATTAGAAATTTTAGTTCGGTAATAAGAGAAGAAAAAGATATTAAAGTAATTAGAGTAGGTAATGAGGAAAGCAAATTATCATTCTTTGCAGATGATGTGATGGTATACTTAGAGATCCCTAGAGAACCAACCAAAAGCTACTAGAAACAATTCACAACTTTAGCAAAGTAGCAGGATACAAAATAAATCTCATAAATCATCAGCATTTTTATATATTTCCAACTAAGTCCAAAAAGTGAAAAATACAAAGAGAAATTCCATTTGAAATAACTGTAAATAATATGAAATATTTGGGAGTCTATCTGCCAAAGCAATGTCAAGAACTATATGAAAACAACTACAAAACACTTTCCACACATATGGATCTGAGCAATTGTAAAACTATCAAGTGCTCATGAGTAGGGTGACCAAAAATAATAAAAATAACAATACTATCTAAAGCAGTGGTCCTCAAACTTTTAAAATAGGGGGCCAATTCACTGTCCCTCAGACTGTTGGAGGGTCAGACTATAATAAAAACAAAAACTCATGTTCTGTCTCCACCCTTCAGCATAACCCCACGGGCCGCATAAATGTCCTCAATGGGCCGCAACTGGCCCACTGGCTGTAGTTTTAGAACCTCTCATTTAAGGAAACTATTTATTCAATGCCATACCAATCAAATTCCCAAGAAATTATTTTACAAGTCTAGAAAACATTTTTTTATTTTAATATTTTTTATTATATATTTTTATAATATTATCCCTTGTATTCATTTTTCCAAATTATCCCCCACTCCCTCTACTCCCTCCCCCCGATGACAGGCAATCCCATACATTTTACTTGTGTTATAATATAACCTAGATACAATACATGTGTGTAAATACCATTTTCTTGTTGCACAATAAGCATTAGATTCCAAAGGTACATGTAACCTGGGCAGACAGATATTAGTGCTAACAATTTACATTCACTTCCCAGTGTTTCTTCTCTGGGTGTAGCTACCTCTGTCCATCATTGATCAACTGGAAGTGAGTTGGCTCTTTTTTATGTTGAAGATTTCCACTTCCATCAGAATACATCCTTATACAGTATTGTTGTTGAAGTGTATAGTGATCTTCTGGTTCTGCTCATTTCACTCAGCAACTGTTGAAGTAAGTCTCTCCAAGCCTCTCTGTATTCCTCCTGCTGGTCATTTCTTACACAGCAATAATATTCCATAACCTTCATATACCACAATTTAACCAACGATACTCCAATTGATGGACATCCATTCAACTTCCAGTTTCTAGCTACAACAAAAAGAGCTGCCACAAACATTTTGGCACATACAGGTCCCTTTCCGCTCTTTAGAATTTCTTTGGGATATAATGCCAATAACAGCAATGCTGGGTCAAAGGGTATGCACGGTTTGATAACTTTTTGGGCATAGTTCCAAATTACTCTCCAGAATGGCTGGATTCTTTCACAACTCCACCAACAATGTATCAGTGTCCCAGTTTTCCCACATCCCCTCCAACATTCATCATTATTTGTTCCTGTCATCTTAGCCAATCTGACAGGTGTGTAGTGGTATCTCAGAGTTGTCTTAATTTGCATTTCTCTGATCAGTAGTGATTTGGAACACTCTTTCATATGAGTGGAAATAGTTTCAACTTCATCATCTGAGAATTGTCTGTTCATATCCCCTGGCCATTTATCAATTGGAGAATGGTTTGGTTTCCTATAAGTTAGGGTCAGTTCTCTATATATTTTGAAAATGAGACCTTTGTCAGAACCTTTACTTTTAAAAATATTTTCCCAATTTGTTACTTCCCTTCTAATCTTGTTTGCATTAGTATTGTTTGTACAGAAACTTTTTAGTTTGATGTAATCATAATCTTCCTTTTTGTGATCAATAATGATGTCTAGTTCTCCTCTGGTCATAAATTCCTTCCTCCTCTACAGGTCTGAGAGGTAGACTATTCTCTGTTCCTCTAATCTATTTATTATGTCATTCTTTATGCCTAAATCATGGACCCATTTTGATCTTATCTTGGTATATGGTGTTAAGTGTGGATCCATATCTAATTTCTGCCATACTAATTTCCAGTTTTCCCAACAGTTTTTTCCAAATAATGAATTTTTGTCCCTAATGCTGGTATCTTTGGTTTTGTCAAAGATAAGATTGCTATAGATGTACACTTTTTTGTCCTTTGTATCTAATCTGTTCCACTGATCTACCGTTCTATTTCTTAGCCAGTACCAAATTGTTTTGGTGACTGCTGCTATATAATATAGCTTTAGATCAGGTACACTTAGACCACCTTCCTCTGACTTTTTTTTCATTAGTTCCCTTGCAATTCTCGACCTTTTATTCTTCCATATGAATTTTGTTGTTATTTTTTCTAGGTCATTAAGATAGATTCTTGGGTGTCTGATTGGTATAGCACTAAATAAATAGATTAGTTTGGGGAGTATTGTCATCTTTATTATATTCGCTCGGCCTATCCAAGAGCACTGAATGTCTTTCCAATTATTTAAATCTGACTTTATTTTTTGGCAACTGTTTTATAATTATTCTCATATAATTCCTGACTATTCTTTGGTAGATGGATTCCCAAATACTTTATACTCTCAACATTTGTTTGGAATGGAATTTCTCTTTGTATCTCTTGCTGTTGCGTTTTGTTGGTGATATATAAAAATGCTGAAAATTTATGTGGATTCATTTTGTATCCTGCGACTTTGCTAAAATTCTGAATTATTTCTAAGAGCTTTTTAGCAGAGTCTTTGGGGTTCTTTAAGTATACCATCATGTCATCTGCAAAGAGTGATAGTTTGATTTCCTCATTTCCTACTCTAATTCCTTGAATCTCTTTCTCAGCTCTTATTGCCGAGGCTAGCATTTCTAGTACTATATTGAATAGTAATGGTGATAGTGGGCAACCTTGTTTCACTCCTGATCTTACTGGGAAAGTTTGCAGTTTATTTCTATTGCATATTATGCTTACTGACGGTCTTAAATATATACTCCTGATTATTCTAAGGAATAATTCATTTATTCCTATACTCTCAAGAGTTTTTAGTAGGAATGGATGTTGGATTTTGTCAAATGCTTTTTCTGCATCTATTGAGATGATCATATGGTTTTTATTAATTTGAGTATTAATATGGTCAATTATACTAATAGTTTTCCTAATATTAAACCAGCCCTGCATTCCTGGTATGAATCCTACTTGATCATAGTGTATTATCCTGGGGATGATTTTCTGAAATCGTTTTGCTAATATCTTATTTAAGATTTTAGCATCAATATTCATTAAGGAAATTGGTCTATAATTTACTTTCTTAGTTTTCAATCGACCTGGTTTAGGTATCACTACTATGGCTGTGTCATAAAAGGTGTTTGGTAGGACTCCTTCATCCCCTATTTTTTCAAATAGTTTATATAGCATTGGGGCTAATTGTTCTTTAAATGTTTGGTAGAATTCACATGTAAATCCATCTGGTCCTGGGGATTTTTTCCTGGGGTGTTGATTCTATTGCTTGTTCTATTTCGTTTTCTGAAATGGGACTATTTAAGCAATTTATTTCTTCCTCTGTTAATCTAGGAAGCCTATATTTTTGGAGGAAGTCATCCATTTCACTTAAGTTATCAAATTTATTGGTATAAAGTTGGGCAAAGTAACTCATTATTTATCTAATTTCCTCTTCATTGGTGGAAAGATCCCCCTTTTCATTTGTAAGACTAACAATTTGATTTTCCTCTTTCTTTTTTCTGATCAGATTTACCAAAGGTCTATCTATTTTATTGGCTTATTCATATAAACCAACTCTTGGTTTTATTTATTAATTCAATAGTTTTTTTTTTTTTTTTTTTTTTTACTTTCAGTATTATTCATTTCTCCTTTTAATTTTTGTATTTCAAGTTTAATTTTTGGTTGAGGTTTTTAATTTGGTCTTTTTCTAGCCTTTTAAGTTGCAAGCCCAATTCGTTAATGTTCTCTTTCTCTATTTTCTTCAAATAAGCCTCTAAAGATATAAATTTCCCCTTATTATCCTTTAGCTGCATCCTACAGGTTTTGGTATGATGTCTCATCATTGTCATTATCTTGGGTGAAATTGTTAATTGTTTCTATAATTTGTTCTTTCACCCAGTCATTCTTTAAGATGAGATTATTCAGTTTCCAATTACTTTTTGGTCTATTTACCCCTAACTTTTTACTGAATGAAGCTTTTATTGCATTGTGGTCTGAGAAGAAGGCATTTATTATTTCTCCCTTCCTACATTTAATTTTGAGATCTTTATGTCCTAATATATGGTCAATTTTTGTATAGGAGCCATGAACTGCTGAGAAGAAAGTATATTCCTTTCTATTGCCATTCAGTTTTCTCCAAAGGTCTATCATACCTAGTTTTTTTCTAATGTTCTATTTACTTTTTTAATTTTTTTCTTATTTGTTTTGTGTTTGGATTTGTCTAAATCTGAGAGTGCAAGGTTGAGATCTCCCAATATTATAGTTTTACTGTCTATTTCTTCTTACAACTCCCTTAACTTTTCCTTTAGAAAGTTATATGCTAAACCACTTGGTGCATATATGTTTAGTATCAATATGGCTTCATTATTTATGCTACCTTTCAGCAAGTTATAGTTTCCTTCCTTATCTCTTTTAACTAGATCAACTTCTGCCTTTGCTTGATCTGAGATAAGGATAGCTACCCCTGCTTTTTTGGCTTTACCTGAAGCATAATAGATTCTGCTCCAACCTTTTACTTTACTCTATATTGTCTCCTTGCTTTCAGTGTGTTTCCTGTAAACAACATATTTCTGATTTTTGATCCAGTCTGCTATCTGTCTCCATTTGATGGGAGTGTTCATCCCATTCACATTTATAGTTAAAATTACTAATTCTTTATTTCCTGCCATCATATTATCCCCAGATTATGCTTTTTCCCTTGACCCCCCGAACCCCTTCCCCAATATTTAATTTATAGACCCCCTTGTGACGCGCAGCCCTCCCTTTTTTTTTAGTATCCCTCCCCCTCCCTCCAAGTCTCTTCACTTATTCTCCTTTTCTTTTTCCCTTTTCCTCTCCCCCCTTTTAATGAGGTGATAGAGAATTCTCTGAAAAGCAAATATGACAATTATTTACTCTTTGAGCCTCTTCTGATGAGAGTAAAATTTACACAATGATTCTCCCCCTCTCTAAATTCCCTCAGATATGGTATATTTTCTACGCCTCTTCCTGGGATGTAGTTTCCCTCTTTTTATCACTCCCTCCCCTTTTTCTGATACTACCCCCTTCCCTTTACTACACCCCCCTCTTTTTTTTTCTTTTATATCAGTAAAATCAAATTATCCATGCATACTTTCTATATACCCACAACAGAGATACAGTTCTCAAGGATTCTGTGTACTTTTTTCTGTTTCTCTTCAGTCTTGTGGATCTAGATCAATTTTTTTGTTTAAGTCTGGTTTTTTTCCTAGAAACATATGGAATTCCTCTATTTCATTGAATGACCATCTTCTTCCATGCAAAAAGATGCTAAACTTAGCTGGGTAGTTTATTCTTGATTGCAATCCTTGATCTTTTGCCTTTTGGAATATCAGGTTCCAGGCCCTTCTATCTTTTAATGTGGAGGCAGCCAGATCTTGTGTGACCCTTATTTTGGCACCTTGGTATTTAAATTGTTTTTTTCTAGCTGCTTGCAGGATTTTCTCCTTTGTGTGGTAATTCTGCAGCTTAGCCACAATATTCTGTGGTGTTCTTTTTTTAGGGTCTATTTCAGAAGGAGTTCGATGAATTCTTTCCACATCTACTTTCCCTTCTGTTTCTATTATCTCTGGACAGTTCTCTTTGATTATTTCCTGGAACATAGAATCTAGGCTCTTTTTTTGGTCATAGTTTTTGAGAAGACCAATGATCTGCAGATTATCTCTCCTAGATCTATTTTCAGGTCTATAGATTTTCCCAGTAAGTATTTGATGTTATTCTCCAGCTTTTAATTTTTTTTTTTTTTTGTTTTCTTTGACTGATTCTTGGGTTCTCAATGAATCATTCATTTCTATTCGTTCCATCCTGTATTTTAAGGAGTTATTTTCTTCATTCACAGCTTTAAGTTCTTTTTGTAAATGCCCAACTTCATTTTTAAATTAGTTATTTTGCTCTATTGAATTTTTTTCCATTTCCCTAATTTTTTTGAGAATTATTTTCTTTTTCCAATCAGAAATCCTATTTTCTTGAGACTTTTTTATCTTCTCCAATTCAGAAATCCTATTTTCTTGAGACTTTTTTATCTTCTCCAATTCAGAAATCCTACTTTCCTGTGATTTTTTTTTACCTTTTCTTATTCACTAATTTTATTTCTCTGCATCTGCTGTGAATTCTTTATTTTTTCCAACTCCACTTTCAGAACATTGTTATTCTCTATCATAGTTTCTCTTTCCTTTCCCCATTTTTCTTCAAACTCTCTTAACTTTTTAATAGTCTCTTCGAGGAGAGAGTTATGTGATGGGGGGCAGGTATCGTTCCCCTTTAGGTTGTTATCTGCTGACTCTCTGCTGTTAACTTCCTCGGGTTTGGATACCCACTCTTTCTCTGTGTAAAGGGAATCAATGGTTCTCTTTAGCTTTTTTACTCATTATTAAAAAGTCTTTTTTGGTCTGCCCTTGGGGTAATAAGTTTATTTATTTATTTCTTTATCAGCTATAGTTTTTCTTGGCTTTTTACTCATACTTAAAAAATCTTTTGGGGTCTGTCCCTTGGGTAGGAAATTATTTATTTATTTCTTTACCAGCTTCCTCCCAGACTGGATGGATGCAGTGGCCCCTGTGCCTGAGCTAAGAGAAAGCTGTGGGAGAGAGTTCCCCACCCCCACCCTGGAAGTGCCTCACAGGTGATCAGCACTGCTGTGTTCTAGCATCTTCCCTGAGGTTTGAGACTGAACATTAATGCTGACACAAAGCCCAGCCTATGCGTCCTGGTGGGGCATGGATGTCAGCAGCAGGTGAAGTGATAAGCCCCGGCGCTCAAACTGGAAGTGTCTGCCAGAAACCGCGGTCCCTAGTTCAAAGGTTCCTGCTTCTCTTGAACTTCCCGGGGCTGAGTTCCACAGTCTCCAGCTGAGCCAGGCACTGAGTTACGCCCCGCCCACTTTTCAATCTCTTAACTACCTCCAGGTGAAAGCCTGGATTGCCTATGTCGGCCACACCCACAGTGCCGAGATCTGCTGAGTCACCCCCAGGATCCGGGAAGATCTAATCTGGTTTTAAAATTTTAAAGTGGCTTGATTTCTCTTCTGAACTGCTGTATTATAAGCAGAGAAGAGCTAACAGCCTGTGCCAGATTCTTCTATCTCAGTGGCTTCTCTGATCCCAGAGCCTTCCCAGCATGATTGGCGCAGCATGCCAGCACCCAACTGTCTGTGATGGCCTTTCTTTTTCCTCCCCTTGGAGCTGACCTTTCCGATTGGAACTTTAGATTCTCTTCAGCTGGTAAGTCGTGCTTCCAGTCCTTGTGGATTCTATCAGTTCAGTGCTATTTTTGAGGCTGATTTTATCTAGTTGTTTGTGAGGGAAGAAAGGAGCTTAAAGAATCGCGGGTATCTTCTCCGCCATCTTGGCTCCGCCCCCCCTTGTTATTGTTTTGTTTTGTTGTTTGTTTTCAAAGACCAACTCTTGGTTTTATTTGTTAATTGAATAGTTTTCTAGCTTCCAATTTTATTAATCTTCCCATTTGTTTTCAGAATTTCAAATTTGATATTTTTAATTGTTTTTTTAATTTATTCTTAATTTATTCTTTTTCTAGCTTTTTTAGTTGTAAGTCCAATTCTTTGATCTTCTCTTTCTCTTTTTTGTACAAGTAAGCATCTAGAAATATACATTTTCCCCTAATTACTGCTTGGCTGTGTTCCACAAATTTTGATATGTTATCTCATTATTGTTACTTTCTTGGATGAAATTATTGATTGCTTCTATGATCTATTATTTTACCCACTCATTCTTTAGGATTATATTATTTATTTTCCAAATAATTTTTGGCTTATTTTCCCCAGGCCTTTGGTTGCATGTAATTTTTATTGCATCATTCCCTGAAAAAATGCATTTACTATTTTTGCCTTTCTGCATTTGATTTTGTTTATTTTTTTGGTAGAGGTTCCATGTACAGCTGAGAGAAAAAAAAAAGTATACTCCTGTCTGTCTCTATTCAATGTTTTTTCCAAAGGACTATCATCCTTAATATTTCTGGGATTCTATTTACCTCCTTAATTTCTTTCTTATGTATTTTGTGGTTTGACTTATCTAGTTCTAAGAAAACACAGTTGAGATCCTCCACTATTCTAGTTTTACTGTCTATTTCTTCTTACAACTCTCTTAATTTCTTCTCTAGGAATTTGGATGCTATGCCACTTGGTGCCTATATGTTTAGTATTGATATTACATCATTATGTCTGGTACCTTTAAGTAGGATGTATTTTCCTTCCTTATCTCTTTTAATTAGATCTATTTTTGTTTTTTTTCTTGATCTGAAATCAATATTGCTACTCATGTTTTTCTTTTTACCTCAGCTGAAGCATAATAGATTCTACTCTAGCCTTTTACCTTTATTTTAACTGTGTCATGCTGCTTTAAATGAGTTTCTTTTAAACAACAAATTGTAGGATACTGGCTTTTAACCTAGCTCCTTTCTTCTTCCTTTCTTTACAAGAATTCATCACATTCACATTCACAGAATTAATTACTATGTTTCCTGCCATCTTATTTACTCCCATATATACTTTTATTTTCCCTTTCTTCCATCCCCTTTCAGGATTCAGTCAATATAGTGTTCTGTTTCTCTTAATCATAATCATTCTCTCAGGGGTAGGTTTCTTGGGGAGCTTCTGGAGGCAATTTTAGTTTCACTTCAGTTCAATAATCTCAAATCCAACCAGAAGTTAAAGTCCTTTATTGTCTCTTTCCGAATCTTATCTCCTTCACTTGGTGCTCTGCTAGTTTTCTTGAGGCCTTCCTCTCTCTTTGGTTCCCAAGAGCTCTTGCTGCTAATCCTTTGTCTTTTCCAGCTTCAGCCTCTAGCTCCCTCCGAATCCAAAGCCTCCAGCCAGCACAAAATGGAATGAATCAGACTCTGCTTCTGTGAGTGTGGGATTGTGGGTTTCCCAGAAGTCCTAGTTGTGAATCTCCCAAGGTCTTCTCCTGAAGTTCTCTCCTTGACTTTCTTATTCCTTTGCTCTTCTACTTCTGTTCTCCCTTCTGTCAGCCTATCCCTTTCTTACCTCCCTTCCCCCCCTATTTCCCTATAGGATAAGACATGTTTCTCTGTGAAGCTAAATGAATCTGATAGTCCCTCATTGATATAAATCTCATGAGAGTAAAATCATTACAATGCTCATCCCCCTGCTCTCTTTCCTTCAATTGTAATATATATTTTTGCCTCTTCATAAAATGTAATTTATCCCAGTTTAACCCTAATTTCTTCTTATTCCAGTAGAATCATCTTTCCACGTCTAGTATCCTTTTTATATCATCACAATAAAATCAAATTATACTTTCACCATCTAGTATATAGCAGAGTTACAGATCTCAGGAGTCAAACTTCTCATATAGGAATATAAGTTTTTTAACTTTTAAAATAAACTTATTTTATTCTTTCCTTTTTACCTTTTATGCTTTTCTTAAGTTTTTTTTTTATTTGAAGATCAGATTTTCTGTTCTTCTCTAGACTTTTCATCAGAAATAAATGAAATTTACCTATTTTATTGAATGTCCATCTTTTTCCCTGCAAGATATTATCGAATTTCATTGGAGAGCTGATTCATAGCTGATTCTGTTTTTCAATGAATTGGTTTTGGTTCATGTCTATTTTGTAAGGGCTTATTTGCTTTTTCCATTTTGTCAAATTTATTTTGTAATGAGTTTTCTTCAGATAATTTCTTTTTTTCTCTTTCCATACATGCTTGCAAAGATCTAATTTTTTTTATACATTTTTTCTTATTTTTTTAAAGATAATTTTTGAATTCTTCCAAGAGAACCTTGTGAAATAGGGACAAACTCATGTCACCTTTCGCAGTTTCATCTAGAGCTGATTTGCCTTTAGGATCCTCAGGGTTTGTGGTCTGTTTTTCTCTTTCTCCATAAAACCTGTCTATGATCTTTTTTTCTTTTTTTGCTCATTTTTTTAAGGGTTGAAGACTGTTCATAAAAGTAAAGGGATGACAGTCATTTTTGTTTGCCTTGGGGTCAGGGTTGCTAACTGACTTCTACTACTGAGTAAACATTGCCAGATCCTGTTTTTCTAGAATTGTGGGGTTCAGAGGCTCATAATTTGCTTTCTGTATTTGCTTTGGGTATCTCACAGCAAATCTGTGTGAACCATTGGCTTATAAGTGGGACAGAGTAGCCTAAGAGCATTACAGTAGTTTCCTGGGGCAATGATTGTTCAACACTTTTCCTCCCTGCTCCAGTTCCTTTCCCCACACTCCCTGTACTGTAGTCTGGGTTCTACAGCCTTTCCTCCTGCTAAATTGAAACAGATCTTTTCTGAAGATTTTCTGGAAATTTGTTGCACTCCAAATATTTGTGGGTTCTGTCATTGCAAAACCAGTTCAAAGACTTTATCGGATGTCAATCTGAGGGAAGCTCAGAGGAACTCAGATAGAGATGTGTCTTCTCACTGCCATCTTGGCTCCACCCATTTGAAACGGAATCACTTTAAAAAACATTTATGTGTGTGGTGTATATGTGTGTGTGTGTATGTGTGTGTGTTTTGTACATAAGGTGACACCCCTCACTGACATGGTAATTATACCAGTGTTTGGGTAAGCAGACAAATTTTAAAACATATTTTCTATAAACGCCTTCATTCTTAAAGTGCTATTCATTAACCAAGGGATTGTGAAATCCCAATGCTGCTTCCAGTCAAAAGATACCACTATGGCCTGAGCTGCCTATAGGACCTGTGTGACAACAAATACAGTATTTTATCACTTGCCTATTTCCAGAGGACATTGCAATAAGTAGAAGGTATGGACAATGTTTTATTTGTGTGTAAACTGGATATAAGTGAGGCAGAATTGAATCAATTTGTCAGACTCAGCTCTCTTTCAGAGCCACCAGTGGCAGAACACAGAGAAAATGACTGATGATGGCTCAAGATGCAGTGAATGACTGTGTATATATATATATATATATATATACACATGAGTAATTTTTCAGCAGACAACTGCAAAATCTTTTGTTTGACTTTTTCCCCTCCTTCCCCCACCCTCTCTGCCACATGGCAGGTAGAAGAATACATGTTAAATATGTTAAAGTATATGTTAAATACAATATATATAAACATGTTCTTACAGATATTTTGCTACACAAGAAGAATCGAACTTTGAATTAATATACAATTAACCTGTGAAGGAAATAAAAAATGTTGGTGCACAAAAAAAGAGGAATTGGGAATTCTATGTAGTGGTACATAGTTATTTCTCAGAGTTCTTTTGCTGGGTGTAGCTGGTTCTATTAACTACTGTGCTATTGCAACTGATTTGGCTCATCTCATTGTTGATGAGAGCCACGTCCATCAGAATTGATCATAATATGCATTGTTGGTGGAGTTGTGAAAGAATCCAACCATTCTGGAGAGCAATCTGGAATTATGTCCCAAAAGTTATCAAACTGTGCATATCCTTTGATCCAGAAATGCTATTACTGGGCTTATATCCCAAAGAAATACTAAAGAAGGGAAAAGGACATGTATGTGCCAAAATGTTTGTGGCAGCTCTTTGTAGTGGCTAGAAACTGGAAAATGAATGGATGCCCATCAATTGGAGAATGGTTGGGTAAATTATGGTATATGAATGCTATGGAATACTATTGTTCTGTAAGAAATGACCAGCAGGATGAATAAAGAGAGGATTGGAGAGACTCACATGAACTGATGCTAAGTGAAATGAGCAGAACCAAGAGATCAACAATACTGTATGAGGATGTATTCTGATGGAAATGGATATCTTCAACAAAGAGAAGATCTAATTCAGTTCCAATTGATGGACAGAATCAGCTACACTCAGAGAAGGAACACTGGGAAATGAGAGTAAATTGTTTACCTTTTTGTTTTTCTTCCCAGGTTATTTTTACCTTCTGAATTCAATTCCTCCTGTGCAACAAGAAAGTTGGTTCTGCACACACATATTATATCTAGAATATACTTTGACACATTTAACATGTATGGGACTGCCTGCCATCTAGGGGAGGGGGTGGAAGGAAAATTCGGAATAGAAGTAAGTACAAGAGATAATGTTGTAAAAAATTACCCATGCATATGTACTGTCAAAAAAAAAAAGTTGTAATTATAAAATTAATTTTAAAAATGTAAAAAAAAATGATCATCATATAGTATTGTTGTTGAAGTATATAATGATCTCCTGGTCCTGCTCATTTCACTCAGCATTAGTTCATACAGGTCTTTCCAGGCCTTTCTGAAATCATTCTGCTGGTCATTTCTTACAGAATTATAATATTCCGTAACGTTCATATACCACAATTTATTCAGCCATTCTCCAATTGATGGGCAAGAATGCGGTTTCTGGTTACTACAAAGAGTGCTGCTACAAAATTTCTTGCACATACAGGTCACTTTCCCTTCTTTAAGATCTCTTTGGGATATAAGACCAGTATTAACAATGCTGGATCAAAGGGTATGCAAAGTTTAATAATTTTTGAGCATAGTTTTTAAATTAATTTTATAATTATAATTTTTGACAGTACATATGCATGGGTAATTTTTTTTACAACATTATCCCTTCTATTCACTTTTCCAAATGTTCCCCTCCCTTCCTCTACTCCCTCCCCTAGATGACAGGCAATCCCATATATGTTAAATATGTTACAATATATCCTAGATACAATATATGTGTGTAAAACCAAATTTTTTGTTGCAAAGTAAGAATTGGATTCCAAAGGTTTAAGTAACTTGGGTAGAAAGACAATAGTGCAGATAGTTTACATTCAATTCCCAGTGTTCCTTCTCTCAGTGTAGCTTTTTCTGTCCACCACTGATCAACTGGAACTGAATTAGATCTTCTTTATGTTGAAGATATCCACTTCAATCAGAATATATCTTCATACAGTATCGTTGTTGAAGTGTATAGTGATCTCCTGGTTCTGCTCATTTCACTTAGCATCAGTTCATGTAAGTCTCTCCAAGCCTCTCTCAATCTCCAGAATGGCTGGATGTATTCACAATTCCACCAAAAATGTATCAGTGTCCCACTTTTCCCATATCCACTCCAAAATTCTGCATTATCTTTTCCTGTCATTTTAGCCAATCTGACAGCTGTGTAGTGATATGTCAGAGTTGTCTTTATTTGCATTTCTCTGATTAATAATGACTTGGAGCATCTTTTCATATAGCTAGAAATCGTTTCAATTTCTTCATCTGCAAATTGTCTGTTCATATCATTTGACCATTTATCAATTGGAGAATGTCTTGATTTCTTATAAATTAGAGTCAATTCTCTATATATTTTGGAAAGGAGGCTTTTATCAAAACCTTTGCTTATAAGAATGTTTTCCCAGTTTATTGCTTCCCTTCTAATTTTGTCTGCATTAGTTTTGTTTCTACAAAAACTTTTCAATTTCATATAATAAAAATTTTCTATTTTGTGATCAATAATGATCTCTAGTTCTTCTTTGTCACAAATCCCTTCCTCTTCCACAAGTATAAAAGGAAAGCTATGCTATGTTCTAATTTATTTACAATCTCATTTTTTATGCTTAGATCATGAATCCATTTTACCTTATCTTGGTGTACAGTGTTAAATGTGGGTCAATGCCTAGTTTCTGCCATACTAATTTCCAATTTTCCCAGCAGTTTTTGTCAAACAGTGAATTCTTATTGCAAAAGCTGGGGTCTTTGGGTTTGTTAAACACTCGATTATTAAAGTTATTGACTATTTTGTCCTTGGAACCTAACCTATTACACTGATCAATCAGTCTATTTCTTAGCCAATACCAAATGGTTTTGGTAACCACTGCTTTATAATATAATTTTAGATCTAGTGCAGCTAGGCCACCTTCATTTGATTTTCCTTTCATTAGTTCCCTTGAAAGTCTTGACCTTTTGTTCTTCCAGATGAATTTTATTGTTAATTTTTTAGGTCATTTAGGTTTCCTCCCCCTACAGTGCTTATTTCAACTGTCTTCATAGCCATTAGAAAAAATTATTCTTATATGCTGATTCCACCAGGCTAAATTGTCACATGCTTGAGGTAGACATTTTTCTAACTGACTGACAAATTTAAGAAGTTAATTTACCCTCAAACTGGTTTTACCTTCTCTGCCAAAATGGTTTACTGGTATGTGGATGTTTTGCATGCTACAGCTTCTTGTAGCCACAGGTAAAACTCTGAAGCAGACACCAAAGGTGGAAACCAACCCTGAAAAGGGATCAGCGGTTGTCACACTAGAAGTATTAGTCTGCCTTTAACACACTCTATACCCTTATAGCTGTATGCTGCATTCATTGGAATTTACGGGGTATTATAAACAGCAATTCCATCATTGTTTAGGTTTGCCTTTCAGGCTATGGTGGTTTTGAAACAACCACTTCCAACATCAGTTCATTTATAAGATAAATTCTATTAATTTATTCTATGTCTTCTGTTGCAATCAAAGCTGGGGGCAGAGAAGAGTGGTTAGCACACACAAGCACTTCCTCACTATACACACACACAAACACACACACATACACACACACATATACAAACACATGAACACATATCTATTTCTAGTCCTTAAGAAACAGATTGAACTGCTTTTTATTATGGTATTTATGTGTTTCTTAAACAGCTAACGTGTACAACTGTGTTTCCATTTTTATTAGGTTCTTATCTTATAATCTCATTCCTTTAGAAGTCATATCCAATCAGGAAACCAAATTATGATATCAAATGCTGAGATTAATTTTTTCTTGGCCTATGTCTTTGCTGAATCCCTTTTGGGTTAGCTTGGCACATTATTCTACTCATAGCATCTTCTGTTTCTCCCCTCACCCCATAGCTCATGGTGCCTTTTCTCTCATCCCCTCCTTTATGCCTCATAATGTTTTTCCTCCTTTTTGCAGCTAACTATCTATTACCTATCTAAACTCCTCTATGGATTTAGTCTGTCACTCAATGGCATACTCCCACTTCATGATGTGTTCCTTTTTCCTGGTTAATTGTGAGTTCTACAAGAAAACTTGTCTTTTCCCTTGTTAATTGTTAAAACCCATTTCCTTGCTAACCATATCCTCTCCTGATACTATTCATATTTGCTATTCTCAACATCAATTTTACCTCTACCTTTTAACAATGAAAAAATCATTGTGAATTCTTCACATGTGTCTTGCACTTTGTGCCTCATACTTTGAACTAGGAATTGCTACCAAATGATGTTTGGTTCCAAATCTCATTATTTGGGGCAGAAAGCCAACTTTATCACTGTTATGTCAGTAAAGTTTGAGCTGAAGTTTGAAAAGAGAAGGTTTTTTTTTTTTTTAAGTAATGAAAATCTAGCATTTTCATTCCTCACTCCTTCCCCACAATTCAAAAAGAAAGAAAAAAAATAATCATTGTGAAAAATATGAATAATTAAAGAAAACTAAGTACCCCATTGGTTAATGCCAACAAATATATCTGTCTTCATCTGCATCTTGAGTCTATGACCTTGCTGCAATTGTGGTTGATAATTGCCTTGATTAGAACTCATGTCTTTCAAAGTTGTTTCTCTTTACGATGTTGTTGTTATTGTATAATTATCTTCTGGTTCTTCTCACTTCACTCTACATTTATTCATAGAATTGAGAAGAGAAGATTAGAACAATCTTTGTGGAGAGGAAAGTAATAAAAAAGAAGCAAAAGAATTGCCTTGTTACAATGAGGGTTCAATGTAATGTTAAGATAAATTTGTAATGAACCCACTAGTGACAGTTCAGTTCTTTTCAAAGAGTTATGAGAGGAAAGCTTCATGACAATACTATTGAAGAGCCAATAGTATTTAATTCTGTAGTTAAATAAATGGCAACTGTATAGAGGGAACTATGTTTTCAAGTGTTGAGAGCTCCTTGACGTTACCCTCCTGGGTATAGGAATTCATATTTCCTGAGATTTGCTATCCATGGTGTTCTTTCACTAGCAACCAGAAGTTTGAAAGTGCTATCTAAATAAATACATGAAAATTCTGAATGTATTACAGCATCTTTTTTTTTTTTCAATTGAGTGTCCTTTTTATAATAGATGGACCTTTTTCTTCCCCCAGAAGAAATGATCTGGAGACAATTGTGCCTTGGAACCATCTCTGTATTTTTCACTGTTTATCAACTAACACTATTTTAAGAAAGTCCCAGGCATGAATCATTTCTCTCCCTCTTATTTTTTCCATCTCTCCAATTTCTTTGACAAGTTCTTTTTTCCCATCATTCTGTTCTGGAACAATGAACCAGGGTCAAAACAACTCCACCATGGTTCCTGGACTGGAGAGTGAAGGAGGTAGCAATCTACTCCTCTAGAGCTATACTCACCATCTTCATTACATGTAGATGTAAAATATCTCTCTCTCCATTATAATGTGTCTTGTCTTATATCATAAAATGGATTATCCCTACTTTTTCTATTTATCTTTTCAGAATTTAGCATATGTTTGGCCCACTTTTGCTTAATTAATTCATTTTCTCATCCATCCTTAGAATTCTAATTATTTTGCTAAATCTCTAACTTATAGTTTCTGGTATCTAAAATATACTTCAGTCAGTCATTCCTCATTAATCTACCTGTAGCTAGATTTATGTCCAACTCATCTCAGTCAGATGGTTCACTCATATTTCTTACAAAGTATCCAGGAATTCAGGTTTCATTTTCTCTTGGAAATTAAATCCAATACATACTCTCCCATTCAATTCAAAGTTATATTTAGGAGGATTATCTTTTTGCAATCAGAAACAAACAAATAAAAAAAAAAAACCCTTTATACTGAGGAATTGAAAACAATTGTTCTTTACTTTTTCCTTGCCTTCCTTTTTTTCTGATACAAAGATACATAATTTTATAATATAGTTCTAAGAGCTTCTATTTATCTTCTTTACATCAGTATTTTGATCACCATTATTTGAACTTTCTTTAAATTTTTATGCTTATCTCAGACTCAAGAAACCCAACATCTTCTAATGTAGTTTAAATAATATATAATAAATTGATAGATTTGTGTTTGTTTGTTTGTTTTGGTTTTCTTTATACATTTCTTTGTTTTCACTATCTTGTTCACATATTGCAGATGAGGAAAATGAGAAATTGGGCATGTGACTTGTCCAAAGTCACACACAGAAGAAACAGGATTTGGTTATCACTTTTCTGATGCAGCCCCCTTTCCCCATTACACAATATTGTAAAGTTCTTGAATTGTGAAGGTCTGGTCGTCTGCTCAAATATAATCCTTCTCTGGCAGGAGATCTGTAAAATCTTTTCCTTTGTGTGCAGGTTTCTTGGGAGTTCTGAATCTCCTCCAGCTCTTGTCCTTCCCCAAATCAGACTCGTCTCCTTTCAGCCTGCCTGGTGTCACAACTCTATCCCAGAGTAGATTCCTCAGGCCCAATGATGTCCTTCTTTTATCCTCCCAGAGAATGGGCATGTAAGAACTCAGGGGGGCGTGGGGAATACTTCCACCAATAAACTTGCTCCTTTTTAGAATTCCTAAGGTGTAAACTCCCTTTAAAGGCCGGAACCAAAGGTCTGAGCCAGAGAACTGTCCAGACAACCTGAGTTCTCACCTTGTCACTGTCCAGACAACCTGAATTCTCACCTAGTAATCCTAACAACATACTTGTTCATCATTTTAAGGTTTTTAAATGATTCTCTCCCAAAATAATTTTGTGAGGCAGGTGGTTGTTGTCCTTCATTCTCAAAAAGGACCAAAATGACATCACTATGTTATAGTCAATTTCTTGTATCCAACTATGGTTTATCAGATCAATATGTGCTCAGTATGCATTGCCACATGTTCAGCACAAAGAGTTCCTATGACTGTTTGGGGTAGATTTTCTAACTTTTAGCATCTTATAATTCAATGTTGCTTTGCTTAAAAAGCACAACACCATCTCTAAAGCAGTCCTGCCATGCTGGAAGGTCCTGTGCCAGTGTCTCTCATGTCATACAATAAGTTGTAGAGTTCTTAGGAGGGATACTGAGAGTGATCTTGTATTGCTTTTTATGAAATTCTTATTGAGTGCTTGCCCTTTGTGAGTTCATCATAAAATAGTCTTTTTGGCAAGTTATACATTTGTCAGTAAGAGTATAACCAACCCAATGGAATTGTGTTCCTGAAGTAGAGTTTGAATGTTTGGCGATTTAGTTCAAGAAAGGACTCAGTGTCTGGTATCTTATCATGCCAGGTAATTTCCCTGAAACAATTCAAATGGAAGTGATTGTTTCTTGGCATGGCCCTGGTATACTGTATAGGTTTCATGAGCATATAACAATAAGGTCAGTGCAATGGCTCTGTAGACTTTCAGTTTGGTAGTCAGTCTAAGACCTTTTTTCTCTCATGCATTCTTTCAGAACCTTCCAAATACTGAGCTAGCTCATTTTAAGATTGACAAATGATTCCCTCCCTAAATAATTATGTAAAGCAGGTCATCTGATTGTTATTTTCAGACTCAGAATATTCAACTGGCCTTATGTTAGGCATACTGGATTAAAATCCCTATATTGTGGATACACATGTAGTGCTCTTTCCACTCTGTGATTCAACCTCATTGTGAGTAACCAGGATGTGTTTAGTTGCTAATTTTATTATCTCAGAATCTTTAAAGTTGTAGGTGTAGTATTTTGTGATTATTGTTATCATTTGGAATAGTTTCAGTCAGTCTTGACTAAACAAAATTGTGATGGAAACTATCTTTTTTTATCATCCCAAATTGAGCATTTTTTTGCATCAATATGCCTTTTCTCCCTTTTCCATGCCTAATATTAGTGTCTTAAATACTTTTGTATTCATATCTGTTTTCAGGAAAGAGCTGAGGCAGTATGATACAGGGGAAAGTGGGCTCAATTTGAAATCAAAAGACCTGGATTCAGATCCTTCTTTTGCCACTCACTAGTTGTATGATATTAGATAATTTACTTAATCTTTCTGAGTCTCAGTTTCCTCACTTGGAAAGTGAGATAATTGGACTGTATGGCCTCTAACATCTTTCTTCTGCTAAAGTTGTGATCTATGATCCCATGCTAAACCCATTCACACTAAGGAATAAATAAGTAAAATGCCTTTAAATATCTCATTTTCCAGTAGGGTATAATTTTGAAAGAGCAAAAGGACTGGAGAAATTCTCAGCATAAGCCAGAGCATTAGGGCAGCCATCTTGATCTTCTGAAATCACATCACATAATCCACTTCCACATGAGACCTACCATGAACATGTACAATATTTCTCACTCTATCAGTTTCCCTTCCTTTTCTCAAAAGGAAAAAAAAAAGAAAGAAGACTGGTAATTCTTATGGTCTTTATCCTTTTTTCTTGTAGAATATACTAGGAGAATGCTGTTCCTTTATCTGTTTCTTTCAAATTGTTTCCTTTCTTCCTTTTGTGTGCTTGGTCTTCTCCCTAACTAATTATGCTATATTCTTCTTTGTGATTTTAATTTCTTTCTAAGTTTGGATGCATCACCTTTAATACTGTTTTATTGCATCTAGAATTTACTGTGTTTTTTTAAGTTACTGTTGACAAGTTTAAGGTTAAGTATGTTATTTGGATTCATAATTACTTAGATTCCATGATTAATACAAGGATAAGTAGTTACTTTGGAAATAACTGCAGTCTTACAACTTGAAAATTTATCCAAGGCCCTTATAAACTGCCCCAAATCAAAGACTTTTTGGAGATTTAATATATTTTCTATGAATAAACCTGCAATTTTAAATGTATTACTTAGGCTTTATAGTTTATAATCTGCTTTTCAGCCATATCATTTCTTCCTATATTAGGAGGCTAATAAGACTCCTATCTAAACTGTACTCAAAACACAAAATGATTTGTTACCTTGACAGGACAAAAGTTAAACAAAGGAAAATGAATTGATCACTAAATATTCAGTACCCTTCTTAAGGCATAAGGTATGGAATTAGATCATGTCTTTCAAAATAGGCTATTTCATATCTATTTATCTATATTTATATCTATTAGTATTATTAGATGTTAGGTTCTTACTAAGTGCTAATGAGATAATGAGATATTAGGTTCTTACTAAGTGCTAAGTCGGTACTTAACAATTTTCTAGTTCCGGCCTTTCCTGGGAGTTTGACTTGTGAATTCCTGGGGAAGAGCTTGCATGCTTAGGAGGAGCAAGTTCTTTGGTTGAAGTAATTCTTCCCAGAAGCCCTTGCATTATCCCACGCCTATTCTCTGGGAGGATAAAGAGGGCAGCTCTGGAGGAAAAAGGGAGTCTCTGCTCTAGACCAGACTTGAGGCAGATCTCTGCGGGAAGGGAAATCACTTCTCTGGATGAGAGTTAATGGCAATGGCTGGAGACAACGGTTCTCTACAGGAAGAAGAATCTGTCTGAGAGATTTGAGTTGACACAGCAGATCTCCTCCCAGAGAGCGATCGGCAGCTTCTGGAGACAACAGCATGTTACATATTGGTGCCCAACATGGGGCAAGGACTTTTCCTTATCCTGACAAGGACTTATTCTGAGCCCTTCAGAGGAGCTAGACTGGACCATCGCAATTAGATAGCAGTTCAATATTTAAGTATAATATGAATCATGGAAGTGCAATTAGGTACCTTATAGATGTGGAAGGTCTCAGAACTGTAAAAGAGGTTGAAAGATTAGGCTGTATAGATTTGTCAGTAAAATATGAGCAACTGATCTGAATTATATTATGATACATAGCAGGAAAAGGGAAAATATGAATAGAAAAAAGGTAGGTTTGGTTAAATCTGAATGTGGGGAATCATAACTATCCTAAGAGGAAGTTTTCATTTTTAGAAAATGGTGGATAGTTACTTTTTTAAGCATATACTAAACTTAAATAGACTATGAAGGTGAAGTATGAGAGTTAAGTCCCAGATAAGTTATTAGGAATGTTCCATACCTCATCAAAACCTTGTGGCAGGATTAGGAAATGAAAGCAAACCTAGCTGCTATGATTTAGAAAATTATATTAATAATTTATATTACATATATTATATTATATATATACATATTTATATGTATATATATATATATATATATATATATATAATACAATATAATAATATAATTGATAACATAAGGTAGAGGATTCAGGATTAAACAAGATAATAACCACTGAGGCACCACTCTGTTGCCATAAGGCCTTGTGACCTTTATTATTTTATTCAGGATCTACTTTATAAACTCACCAGATATGAGACTATGCCGTACTCTATACTATCTACTATACAAACTTAATACTACCAAAGGTTGAAAACTTTAGGTATCCATCAAATTATTCCTACACAGCCCTATTACTACTCTTCCAATCTCCTTAGTTATTCCAAATGGAACAGTGAGACAGTCTTCCCTGAACTTGGAGTCTTTGGAACTGAGTTTGAATATTGGTTTTGGCACTATTTTACTACTTTGCAACTTACTATGTTAACACCTATATTATAAAGAGTTGAAACTCTGAGTAGATGCACTGGAATTAGACAACCTAGTACTTAAAGCTAATTACCCATTACACAATGCTCTATTAGCATATGCTTGGAAAATGGCCCTTCCCACAATTCTGTGCTGGCAGGCTCAATCTTCTGGTGTATACATATAATTATAGATGGGATTAGGGGGTGGAGTAAAACAAGCCAGAGTCATTTTATGGTGGATTAATTAATTAATTATTAGACTGTGGGTTTCTATTGCTAATTTTTGTATCCCTGGCATCTAGAACAGTGCTTGGAACATAGTGACTTGTTTAATAAGTGATTAATGGTTGACTGAATAAATTTTGTCACAGGACTGCCTTAGAATTCACAACTTCATATGTGTGTATGTTTATTATTGTGCATGTGCATATGAAGATATATGTTTATATTTACATACACATATACATATGAATCTCACAAAAGCATGTTATATGTATATTATAGATAATATGTAAGAATATATGTATATATGAATGATAGAGAAGAATTAATAGTGTACAAAAAGCTTCTAGTGTAATAAGCATTTATAAGAATGTTCAAACACTTTTTAATGGAAAGCTTAGAAGGGGGCATTTTCATATAATAGAAATTGTCCTATGAAGGTTGAACAACTTGATACACAACTATTTTTATCATTAGAGTCAAAAATTTACAATAATAACTTTGAACGTTCAGATGTAATTTTTTTCGTATTGCTTTCTTATATTAAAAAGGTACACTATTTCAATATTTGTTATTAAACATACTTAAAAGACTAAGTTCATTGCTAAATTATGTTACGTCTATTCTAGCTATGACATGCAGAAGGGATATGGGGAGAGGGAATTTACTTATCCTGAAGTTCCCTTCTTTAGTGGAACCTTAGAACAAATCTTTTTCATTATCCTATCATAAAAGGAATTCTACATTTGAGATCCAGGTATGTCAGATGTAAAATTATTTGTTGAAACACAATTAGAAATTGCATCATTTCAGTACACAAGGCATTCTTCAGCATGTGCAGCATTTGAAAAATAATCCCTTCGAGTTAAAATAATATTATTGAACTACTATACCTATCCTGGTGAAATACCCTTCCTTGCCAGACATTGCACCTTCAATTAGGACAAGCATGGAATCAAAGTCAACTACCACACTAATGGTAAATTTTTCTACTTGAAAAAGTTATAAGCAAAAACTAAAGTGGAGAGAATGTTGGTTCAAGGTTTTGTTTGTTTGTTTGTTTGTTTGTAGATGATTGTCTTGACCCACAGCCTTTAAAGCTGAGATGCAACAACGTATGGATTGATTTTCTGTTATTTGTGTTTATTTTGGTCTAACAATTAACACTAAAGAAACACAGGTGCTCCAGCAGCCAGCACCAGATCATTCATTTATCAAACCACTGATTACAGCAAATGGGGAAGTTTGAATAGTGTAGATAAATTCCTTTGTCTTGGCAGTATACTTTCTAGATATGTTCATATTGATAAAGAGGTTGACACATATTACTAAAGCTAGTTTAGTATTTGTGAGAATCCAAGGTAAAGTGTGGGAGGGAAGAGATATTAGACTGATTACCAAACTAAAGGTCTACAGAGTCACTGTGCTGACCTCATTGTTGTATGCTTGTGAAACCTGGATATAAACAATGGCATTATACCAATGTTATGTTTTTTTTTTTTTTATTATTATATATATATTTTATAATATTATCCCTTGTATTCATTTTTCCAAATTGCCCCCCCTCCCTCTATTCCCTCCCCCCGACGACAGGCAATACCATACATTTTACATGTGTTACAATATAGTCTAGGTACAATACATGTGTGTGAATATCATTTTCTTGTTGCACAATAAACATTAGAATCCGAAGGTACATGCAACCTGGGCAGACAGATATTAGTGCTAACAATTTACATTCGCTTCCCAGTGTTCCTTCTCTGGGTATAGTTATTTCTGTCCATCATTGATCAACTGGAAGTGAGTTGGATCTTCTTTATGTTGAAGATTTCCACTTCCATCAGAATACATCCTCATACAGTATTGTTGTTGAAGTATACAGTGATCTTCTGGTTCTGCTCATTTCACTCAGCATCAGTTGACCTAAGTCTCTCCAGGCCTCTCTGTATTCCTCCTGCTGGTCATTTCTTACAGAGCAATAATATTCCATAACCTTCATATACCACAATTTACCCAACCATTCTCCAACTGATGGACATCCATTCATCTTCCAGTTTCTAGCTACAACAAAAAGAGCTGCTACAAACATTTTGGCACATATATGTCTCTTTCCGCTCTTTAGTATTTCTTTGGGATATAATCCCAGTAGTAGCGCTGTTGGGTCAAAGGGTATGCACAGTTTGATAACTTTTTGGGCATAATTCCAGATTGCTCTCCAGAATGGCTGGATTCTTTCACAACTCCACCAGCAATGTATCAGTGTCCCAATTTCCCCACATCCCCTCCAACATTTGTCATTATTTGTTCCTGTCATCTTAGCCAATCTGACAGGTGTGTAGTGGTATCTCAGAGTGGTCTTAATTTGCATTTCTCTGATCAGTAGTGATTTGGAACACTCTTTCATGTGAGTGGATATAGTTTCAATTTCTTCCTCTGAGAATTGTCTGTTCATATCCTTTGACCATTTATCAATTGGAGAATGGTTCGGTTTCTTATAAATTATGGTCAGTTCTCTATATATTTTGGAAATGAGACCTTTGTCAGAACCTTTGTTTTTAAAAATATTTTCCCAATTTGTTACTTCCCTTCTAATCTTGTTTGCATTAGTATTATTTGTACAGAAACTTTTTAGTTTGATGTAATCAAAATCTTCTATTTTGTGATCAATAATGATCTCTAGTTCTCCTCTGGTCATAAATTCCTTCCTCCTCCACAAAGTCTGAGAGGTAGATTATCCTCTGTTCCTCCAATCTATTTATTATCTCCCTCTTTATGCCTAAATCATGGACCCATTTTGATCTTATCTTGGTATATGGTGTTAAGTGTGGATCCATATCTAATTTCTGCCATACTAATTTCCAGTTTTCCCAACAGTTTTTTCCGAATAATGAATTTTTATCCCTAATGTTGGAATCTTTGGGTTTGTCAAAGATAAGATTGCTATAGATGTACCCTTTTTTGTCCTTTGTATCTAATCTGTTCCACTGATCTACCGGTCTATTTCTTAGCCAATACCAAATGGTTTTGGTGACTGCTGCTATATAATATAGCTTTAGATCAGGTACACTTAGACCACCTTCCTCTGAGTTTTTTTTCATTAGTTCCCTTGCAATTCTTGACCTTTTATTCTTCCATATGAATTTTGTTGTTATTTTTTCTAGGTCATTAAAATAGTTTCTTGGGAGTCTGATTGGTATAGCACTAAATAAATAGATTAGTTTGGGGAGTATTGTCATCTTTATTATATTCGCTCGGCCTATCCAAGAGCACTGAATGTCTTTCCAATTATTTAAATCTGATTTTATTTTTGTGGCAAGTGTTTTGTAATTTTTCTCATATAATTCCTGACTTTTCTTTGGTAGATGGATTCCCAAATATTTTATACTCTCAACATTTGTTTGGAATGGAATTTCTCTTTGTATCTCTTGCTGTTGCATTTTGTTAGTGATATATAAAAATGCCGAGGATTTATGTGGATTTATTTTGTATCCTGCCACTTTGCTGAAATTTTGAATTATTTCTAGTAGCTTTTTAGCAGAGTCTTTGGGGTTCTCTAAGTATACCATCATGTCATCTGCAAAAAGTGATAGTTTAATTTCCTCATTTCCTACTCTAATTCCTTGAATCTCTTTCTCGGCTCTTATTGCCGAGGCTAGCGTTTCTAGTACTATATTGAATAGTAATGGTGATAGTGGGCAACCTTGTTTCACTCCTGATCTTACTGGGAAAGGTTGCAGTTTATTTCTATTGCATATTATGCTTACTGACGGTCTTAAATATATACTCCTGATTATTCTAAGGAATAATCCATTTATTCCTATACTCTCAAGAGTTTTTAGTAGGAATGGATGTTGGATTTTGTCAAATGCTTTTTCTGCATCTATTGAGATGATCATATGGTTCTTATTAATTTGATTATTAATATGGTCAATTATATTAATAGTTTTCCTAATATTAAACCAGCCCTGCATTCCTGGAATAAATCCTACTTGATCATAGTGTATTATCTTGGAGATAATTTTCTGAAGTCTTTTTGCTAATATCTTATTTAAGATTTTAGCATCAATATTCATTAAGGAGATTGGTCTATAATTTTCTTTCTCAGTTTTCGATCTACCAGGTTTAGGTATCAGTACCATGTCTGTGTCATAAAAGGAATTTGGTAGGACTCCTTCATCCCCTATTTTTTCAAATAATTTATATAACATTGGGGCTAATTGTTCTTTAAATGTTTGGTAGAATTCACATGTGAATCCATCTGGCCCTGGGGATTTTTTCCTGGGGAGTTGATTAATAGCTTGTTCTATTTCTTTTTCTGAAATGGGACTATTTAAGCAATTTATCTCCTCCTCTGTTAATCTAGGGAGCCTATATTTTTGGAGGAAGTCATCCATTTCACTTAAGTTATCAAATTTATTGGCATAAAGTTGGGCAAAGTAACTCCTTATTATTTCTCTAATTTCCTCTTCATTGGTGGAAAGATCCCCCTTTTCATTTGTAAGACTATCAATTTGATTTTCCTCTTTCTTTTTTTTGATCAAATTTACTAAAGGTTTATCTATTTTATTGGCTTTTTCATAAAACCAACTCTTGGTTTTATTTATTAATTCAATAGTTTTTTTACTTTCAATTTTATTGATTTCTCCTTTTAATTTTTGTATTTCGAGTTTAATTTTTGGTTGGGGGTTTACAATTTGGTCTTTTTCTAGCCTTTTAAGTTGTAAGCCCAATTCGTTAATCTTCTCTTTCTCAATTTTCTTCAAATAAGCCTCTAAAGATATAAAATTTCCCCTTATTACTGCTTTAGCTGCATCCCAAAGATTTTGATATGATGTCTCATCATTATCATTATCTTGGGTGAAATTATTAATTGTTTCTATAATTTGCTCTTTCACCCAGTCATTCTTTAAGATGAGATTATTCAGTTTCCAATTACTTTTTGGTCTATTTACCCCTAACTTTTTACTGAATGTAGCATTTATTGCATTGTGATCTGAGAAGAAGGCATTTATTATTTCTGCCTTCCTACATTTAATTTTGAGATCTTTATGTCCTAGTATATGGTCAATTTTTGTATAGGATCCATGAACTGCTGAGAAGAAAGTATATTCCTTCCTATTGCCATTCAGTTTTCTCCAAAGGTCTATCATACCTAGTTTTTCTAATGTTCTATTTACTTTTTTAATTTCTTTCTTGTTTGTTTTGTGGTTTGATTTGTCTAAATCTGAGAGTGCAAGGTTGAGATCTCCCACTATTATAGTTTTACTGTCTATTTCTTCTTGCAGTTCTCCTAACTTTTCCTTTAGAAAGTTAGATGCTATACCACTTGGTGCATATATGTTTAGTATTGATATGGCTTCATTATTTATGCTACCTTTCAGCAGGATATAGTTTCCTTCCTTATCTTTTTTAACAAGATCTACTTCTGCTTTTGCTTGATCTGAGATAAGGATAACTACCCCTGCTTTTTTGGCTTTACCTGAAGCATAATAGGCTCTGTTCCAACCTTTTACCTTTACTCTGTATGTATCTCCCTGCTTTAAGTGTGTTTCCTGTAGGCAACATATTGTAGGGTTCTGCTTTTTGATCCAATCTACTATCCGTCTCCGTTTGATGGGATCGTTCATCCCATTTACATTTACAGTTAAAATTACTAATTCTGTATTTCCTGCCATCGTATTATCCCCAGCTTATGCTTTTTTCCCTTGACCCCCCTGATCCCCCTCCCCGATATTTAATTTACAGACCCCCCCTTGTGCCGCACAACCCTCCCTCTTTTTTTTTTGGATCCCTCCCCCCTCCCTCCAAGTCCCTTCACTTATTCTCCTTTTCCTTTTCCCTTTTCCTCTCCCCCCTTTTAATGAGGTGAGAGAAAATTCTCTGAAAAACAAATATGTTAATTATTTACTCTTTGAGCCTCTTCTGATGAGAGTAAGATTCACACAATGATTCTCCCCCTCACTAAGTTCCCTCAGATATGGTGTATTTTCTATGTCTCTTCCTGGGATGTAGTTTCCCTCTTTTTATCACTCCTTCCCCTTTTTCTGAACCGACCTCCTTCCCTTTACTACACCCCCCTTTTTTTCTTTTATATCAGTAAAATCAAATTATCCTTGAGTATTTTTTATATACCCACAACAGAGTTACAGTTCTCTAGGTTTCTGTGTACCTTTTTCTGTTTCTCTTCAGTCTTGTGGATGTAGATCAAATTTTTTGTTTAAGTCTGGTTTTTTTCTTAGAAACATATAGAATTCCTCTGTTTCATTGAATGACCATCTTCTTCCATGGAAAAAGATGCTAAACTTAGCTGGGTAGTTCATTCTCGGTTGCAGTCCTTGATCTTTTGCCTTTCGGAATATCAGGTTCCAGGCCCTTCTATCTTTTAATGTGGAGGCAGCCAGATCTTGGGTGACCCTTATTGTGGCACCTTGGTATTTAAATTGTTTTTTTCTAGCTGCTTGCAGGATTTTCTCCTTTGTGTGGTAATTCTGCAGCTTAGCCACAATATTGTGTGGTGTTCTTTTTTTAGGGTCTATTTCAGAAGGAGTTCGATGAATTCTTTCCACATCTACTTTCCCTTCTGTTTCTATTATCTCTGGACAGTTCTCTTTGATAATTTCCTGTAAAATAGAATCTAGGCTCTTTTTTTGGTCATAGTTTTCGGGAAGTCCAATAATCCGCAGATTATCTCTCCTAGATCTATTTTCCAGGTCTATAGATTTTCCCAGTAAGTATTTGACGTTGTTCTCCAGCTTCTCATTTTTTTTGTTTTCTTTGACTGATTCTTGGGTTCTCTGTGAATCATTCATTTCTATTTGTTCCATCCTGACTTTTAAGGAGTTATTTTCTTCTTTCACAGTTTTTAGTTCTTTTTGTAAATGCCCAATTTCGTTTTTAAATGAGTTATTTTGCTCTATTGAATTTTTTTCCATTTCCCTAATTTTTTTTTTTTTGAGAATTATTTTCTTTTTCCAATTCAGAAATTCTATTTTCTTGAGACTTTTTTATCTTTTCCAATTCAGAAATCCTACTTTCCTGTGTTTTTTTAACCTTTTCTAATTCACTAATTTTGTTTCCCTGCATCTCCTGTGAATTCTTTATTTTTTCCAACTCCAATTTCAGGACATTGTTATTCTCTATCATAACTTCTCTTTCCTTTCCCCATTTTTCTTCGATCTCCCTCAATTTCTTAAGAGCTTCTTCTAGGAGAGAGTTATGTGATGGGGGGCAGGAATCGTTCCCCTTTAGGTTGTTATCTTCTGAATCTTTGCTGTTAACTTCCTCGGGGTTGGATACCCGCTCTTTCTCTGTATAGAAGGAATCTATAGTTTTTCTAGCTTTTTTGCTCATACTTAAAAAATGTTTTGGGGTCTGTCCCTGGGGTAGGAAATTATTTACTTCTTTACCAGCTTCCTCCCAGACCGGATGGATGCAGCCGCCCCTGCGCCCGCGCTAAGAGAGAGCTCTGGGAGAGAGTTCCCCACCCCCTCCCTGGAAGCGCCTCAGAGGTGATTAGCACTACTGTGCTTCGAGGACGTAGAATAGTGAAGACAGCAGGAAGCCCAGTCTATGTGTCCGGGTGGGGAGTGGGTGTCTGCAGCAGGTGATGTGAGAAGCCCCTGTGCTCAAACTGGAAGTGTCTGCCAGAAACCGTGGTCCCTAGTTCAAAGGTTCCGCTTCTCTGGGACTTCCTGGAGCTGAGTTCCACTCCCTCCAGCTAAGCTAGGCAGTGTGTGTTGCCTTGGGCCGTATCCACCCACTTGTCAGTCTCTTAACTATTCTCAGGAGGGAGCTGAGGCCACACCCCCTGGTGCCGATTCTCTGCTGAGTCACCCCCAGGGTGGGGGGGGGAATCTAATCTGAGTTTTAAAATATTTTGGCTTTCTCCTCTGAACTGCTAAATAATTAGCAGAGAAGAGCTAACAGCCTGTGCCAGATTCCTTTACCTCAGTGGCTTCTCTGATCCCAGAGCCCCTCCCAGCGCAATGGGCGCAGTGTGCCCCTACCCCACCGTCTGTGCTGGTCTTTCTTATTCCTCCCCTGAGAACTGACCTTTCCTGTTGAAACTCCAGATTCTCTTCAGCTGGTAAGTCGTGCTTCCAGTCCTTGTGGTATCTATCAGTCCTGAGCTAATTTTGAGACTTAATTTATCTAATTGGTTGTGAGGGAGTGAGGACGTTCACTGAGTCGTGTGTTTCTTCTCCGCCATCTTGGCTCCACCCCCATACCAATGTTATGTTAAAAAACAATAATTTCTTTTTGGATTGTTGTAGGAAGATTCTGAAGATAACCTGGCAGGATAGTATATCAGACATTGAGGTCCTTTCTTGAACTAAATCTCAAAACACTCAAACTCCACTGCAAAGAATGCAATTACATTGGGCTGGCCACCTTGTTTGAATACCAAATGTACACTTACCAAAAAGATTTGGTCATGGCGAACTAACAGAAGGTAAGTCTTCACAAAGTGGTCATAAAGATGATAAAAACACAAATCAAACAAACAAACAAAAAAAACCCTCTCAAGATCTTTCTTAAGAACTTTAGAATTTATTGTATGACATGGGAGACACTGAGACAGGACCTCTCAGTCTGGCCTTCCCTTATCAGAGAAGGTGCAAAAAATTGAATTAGGTCAGAAGAAACATGAGATACACAAAATAAGAGAGTTCACACCAAATGTTCATAGGGACTTTTTGTGTCTGATGAGTAGCAGAACACATGAGTTCATATTGGTCTGATCAGCCAAAGTCAGACATACTCTCTTGATTTCGGTCCTCTTTAAGAGCAAAGGATGACAGCCATTCAATAAATTCCTTGACATTCCAGAATAAAATGCTCTTTCTTGACCAACTCTCCCTTATATATGTTATCTCTCTTTATTAGAATGTAATTTTGTTAACAAAAACTATTTCATTTTTATATGCATCCCTAAAGCTTAGCATGCCTGACATATCATAATCTTTTAACATTTCTTGTCATTCATTCCTCTTCCAACTTTGTCTTTTTATAATACTAGTCATTTGTGAAATATTTTTAAAAATAATACACAGCCCTATGACAAAGTTTATACATACACTTTTCTCTGTTTAGTAATGTTTTCCTTCATATGACCATTCCGCATTTCCCACAGTTCTATATGTAACTAGATCTGGGGATATGAATTACATGGGCTTGGCTTTAAAGCTAGGAGGAAGCAAAGAAAGTTATAAATATTTATTGTAGAAAATATCTGTGTCAGATATTATACTAGGCACTATAACAAACATTATCTCATTTGTTCCTTAAAATAATTCTGGGATGGAGGTGCTATTATTATCTTCATTTTACATTTGAGAAAACTAAGACAGCAAAAGATAAAATGATTTGTCCATGGTTCCATCTTTAGTAAATCAGGTTGAATTTGAATTGCAGTCCTTATAATTCCAATATTCTATTCACCGTTCCCCCTTAGTTGTAATTTTTTTTCCTCCTTTTGTTTTGCAGATAATAAAGCTGAGGATTAGGATAATAAATAATGGATAGAATACCAGATATGAAATTGGGACGACGAGTAAAAATCTTGTCTCATATATTTACTAACTTCATGACTGTAAACAAGCTTCTTGCCTAAATGCAGTCTCAATTTCCAACTGTAAAAAAGAGGTAAGAGTAGCAACCAAGTCATCAGATTGTTGCAAAGATCAAATAAAATTATGTGTGTGAAGTATTTCACAAATCTCAAGATGCAATATAAATATTATTTATTAGTGTTATTACAAAGGTTACATGAGTAATGTGACATAATGATATTCAACTTAAGCTCCTCCCTCTCATTCAAGTTTCTCTTGATTAAAGGACACTACATAATGACATTCCAGTACAATTTGATTCATGCTTTAAAATTCCCTTTTATAGTTTGTAAAATTTCTAGAAATAACTATTAAATTGAGTTGTATTTAAGTAACTTGAAAACTTTTGTAAAGGTCTAAGAAATACTATCATCACTGATGTTAATTTGCAAAGATACATATTTCTTGCAAACTAAAAATGTTGCCAGGCTATTATGTAAAATACAAAACCATCACTAAATGAAATAAAAACAACCAGCCTAAAAACACATAAAAATTCATTCTTTCCCAATAACTTGAAAATAATTTCTCCTGGCTAATTTTGAAATCATCAATTAGGAATCCTTAGGGATATCATTCAAATCTTGAATTATCTGAAATGTTTTTTTTTCCTATGAATAGGATTCAAATATGTTAGAACAATGTGTAAAGCAATGCCAATTGTTTTTAATTATTCATTATTCTTCTGAGTAAATATTAGTATTCTGCAGGGCTCTAGAGTAATATTGAACCTCAGTGGTGGTGATGATGTTTCCAGTTCTAGTTTGTTCTTTGAAGCATATGCCTTTGTACACAGACTCTTTCCTAAGGGAAAAGGGAATATTGGCAGACCAAGGAAATGGTAATCGTGTTGAAGGCGAGCAGCAAATGATGAGGTGCTCTAGTGGGATATTGAAAGAAAGTAAGAATGGGGCTTAATTACAGTTTTTAACTATACAAACTGTGGAAAGGGAGAAGTTTTGTCTCTCTGCTTGGCATTGATCTGTGAGTCATTATTAAACTTTCCAGCAGACTTTCAGTGATACAAATGATAACATTTCACATAAAAGGAACTATGGCTTCTTGTTTGGTGATTCTAGATACACTAATTGCTATATAAAATACAACGTCACTAAGAAACATCAAAGGTGATTATGCGATCTAGAAATGGATATTTCCATTTCTATTAATTTAGAACTACTGTATTACAAATGTCTATTGAAGGAATGGAAAGGAGTGAATTATTTGGATTTCATTAAAATTGTGAAAAAAAATTTAGGGTTGTTATGAGTTGGAAATTAAATTTTCTCTTTTGGGAAGGGAAAAAATCATATTAAATCATTGATTAATTTTTGCAAATAACCATTTTCCAGCTAAATTTTAAAATCCTGGCAAAGGTATCACAGCAACATTTCCAATAAACTTAAATGGGATGAAGTTTTCCAAAGACTTATTAGGTTCAATTTTTTTTTGAAACAGTTTATCATCTAAAGCAACATGGGAGGATGGGTTCAGTGATTATAGCAATAATAGATGCAGATTTCTGACAGATGACAGAAACATTGTCATTGACATAATAGTTTCTACATAAAATCATAAAAGTACAAATCATAAAAGACAAAATAATATATTGAACTTTATATTTCCCTGATGATCTCTCTATATGCATTAGATACTGAAATTCTCCTTAACCAGGATCCAGTAATAATGTATCACTCTAAATCATCTGACAAATTACTAGAAGCTAAAAAAGAGGGCCTTGGGAAGATTTCCTACTGCTATAATCTCTTTTAATTGGTTATTCAAAGTTGGCCAAAATATTTCAATTAAGTTTACCATTCCCTCAAAAGAAAACCAAAATATAACCCAGTGAAATTTTATTTATTTATTTGTTCATTCTTTTGTTTGTTTATTTATTTATTTATTTTTATTATTATTATTTTTTTTTTTTCTGAGGCAATTGGAGTTAAGTAACTTGTCTCTGGTCACACAGCTAGGAAGTGCTAAGTGCCTGAGGCCAAATTTGAACTCAGATCTTTCTAACTTCAGGGTTTGTGCTTTATCCACTGTGCCACCTACCTGCCCCAGCATTTATTTTTAATTAAAGGAACATATTCATCTCTTCCAAATTACAGATCTATTATTCTTCTAGACTTCCCCTCAAAAGTCTATGCCAACTGCTTTGTCACCAAATTGAAATATTCTTTTTTTAGCTCTAATAAAAACACTAATAAATATATAAATGTATTTGATAAATAAATATTTGTATAGTGACAATTGATTCATGTATTTTTCTTTCAATATATTATTTGATCCTTACAATATTCCAATATAGCAGGTAGCACAAATAAAATCTTTTTTTTTTTTTTTTTCCCACAAAAAACAAATAAATAAATAAAAACTGAGGGATATAGGGCTTCCATAAGCTTGATTAAAGTAATTCAGTTGATTAGTGAGAGAGCAGGAAGCTGGATTTATTTATTTAAATTTTTAAAAATTTATTTCTCTTTATATATCACATGTTGTATGAGGAGGAAGTAAGTTTGAGGTACACACTTTTTTCTATCAAAACAGTTTATCATCTAAAGCAACATGGGAGGGTGGGTTCAGTGATTATAGCAATAGTAGATGCAGATTTCTGACAGATGACAGAAACATTGTCATTGACATAATAGTTTCTACATAAAATCATAAAAGTACAAATCATAAAAGACAAAATAATATATTGAACTTTATATTTCCCTGATAATCTCTTCATATGCATTAAATACTGAAATCCTTAACCTGGATCCAGTAATAATGTATCATTCTAAATCATTTGACAAATTACTAGAAGCTAAAAAAGAAGGCCTCTTCATATGCATTAAATACTGAAATCCTTAACCTGGATCCAGTAATAATGTATCATTCTAAATCATTTGACAAATTACTAGAAGCTAAAAAAGAAGGCCTCAGGGATTACAAAAAAAAACAAATTTAAAAAATAGGTAATTGTTAGTAGTCATTCATTGACTGTATGTCATTCACTCACAGTTGGATAGAAGGGATCTAGAGCCCAAAAGAATAATCTTGTAACTGATTATGAGCTCCATCTCACCAAATTAGCAGGAGATCCTTAGCCCCAATATAGTGAAGGCAAATTTCACCAACAAGACACAGCATCTGCCTCAGTATAAGCAGGGGATCCTGCATATTTCAGCTCTGGCCAAACAGGCATCCTAAAAGTCAGACTTCCACATATCTCAGCACAACAGATAGTCATCATCCAGAGTTCGGATCACCACATGCTTCAGTGTAGCCCCTAAAAAACACAAAAATACCCATATGATCTCAGTACACACTAGACAACACCATTATGATCCCAGATCAGCACCAGGTAAAATACTTTCAGTCTTCAGCAACATCAATCACGCCTTATCCCATCCCTTTAGCCAGTGCCAGATATAAAAGTCCACCATAGACTTCAGGACAACATAATTGTAAAACAAACAGGGTTGATAGCAAATGGCACCAGAAACATGAGATACTACTACTTTCACTCAAGGAGAAAAGTTTAAATTTAAAAGAAAGGAAAAAGAAAATGATAAAGAGAGAAAGAGACAGAGACAGAGAGAAAGGAGAGGAGAGAAGGGAAGGGGGAATGCGAGAGCATGGGAGAGAAAAAGGGAGGAGAAAAAACAAACAAACAAAATTAATATGACCATAGGAAGTTATTATGATGATATGAAGAAAAAGACACAAACTCAGAAAAAGACAAAAAATGTCTAAACACTAAGAAGAAAACCCCAAAGATAAATGGGAAATGTTTGAGAATTCAGAATTCAGAATCCTACAAAGAACTTATAGAAGAATTAGAACATGAGCTTAAAATTATTTAAATTAAGTAGAAGAAATATTGAGGAAAGAAATATGAGTCAAGCAAGATAATGATGCAAAAAGAGTCACTAGTATAAAAAACTGATTGAAAACTATAACTGGCCAAATGATAAAGGAGATACAAAAATTATAATGAAGAAAACAATGCCTTAAATAAACACTGGCCAAATGGAAAGGAATGTACATGAGGTAACTGAGGAATACAACAACTTAAAACTTAGAAGAGGAGAGTTTGCCCTTGATCAATTGGGGAATGGCTTGAAACATTCAGATTCTTAATTTGTTAAGAAGTTAATTACACAAATAAATAGCAAAACTCTACTAAGGGAGGGACTTCAATTGTCCCTTTTTAGGATTCAATGAATCTGATCAATGTGTATGAAAATATAAATTACCTAGGCTAACAGATCAGAAAACCTTAAATTTCTCCATTTTAGAAAAAAAAAAAAAGAAATGTGAACAAGTCATAACCAAACACCTTATGAAAAAATTCCCAGGATCAGACGGATCCATGAGATCTGTATATCTATATCTATATCTATCTATCTATATTATATATATATATATATATATATATATATATATATATATATATATATATGATGTAATACACCTATATACATACATATACACAGAGAGAGACATCATCACATTCCCCTGCATGATCATTATGATCTAATTACATTGATCTCCTTACTCTCCCTCACAAAATATTCTCTCTGGACTCTGCACTGTAGAAACTAGCTCTCTGCAGGACCTTGGAATCAGCCCAAGTCCTTCATCTTAGTGGAGGAGTAAAGGAAGTAGAAGGGCCACTACTAAGCTGGTCAAAGATGGAATCTGGAATCTGGAGTCTGGAGCCTGAAGTCTTTTCTGTGTCTGTGACTGAGAGCTGTGGCTGAGAGACTCTTCTAATATCCCTCAAATACCTCCATACAATTACATCACTATAGCACACTGAGCACGCACAACCATTATATCACCATAGAGAACCATTTTGTCTCATACTTAGTCGGTGATCAATCACAACCACAACCATAATCATGCTGTTCTTGATTCAAGTATAACTCTTCAGAGTTCCAGCCCTCTATATCTCCCACTTTCTTTTATTTTAGAACACAGGTGGTCTTGTGTTAGGTTCTTACTAGGTGTTAAGTTGGTACTTAACAATTCTCTAGCTCAGAGTTCACACCTTTAGCTCACACCTTTAAATGAGTTTACACCTTTAGACTTCTGAAAAGGAGTTTTCATCTTTAAAGGAATTTACACCTTTTGAATACCCACAAACCCATTCTCTGGGAGGATAAAAGAAGGGAACATTGAACCTGGGAAAACAGTCTAGACTGGGGAATGACAAGTCTTCCCAAGAGAACTTCAGGGAAGAGGAGATTCAGAGCCAGGATTCAGGAAGAAGAGGATTCAAGATTCTACCTTCTGTCTGACTGGAGGCTCCAGAAGTCTCCCAAGAAAACTGCTCGAAGAGGAAAAGATTATACAGAAAAGAAACCTCCTCCAAGAGAAGGACTACAATTGAGAGACAATGAGAACATTACAGTCATGCCATCCCCGACTTCTCAGGAAGGGAGATGAAAACACCAAAGGAAAATGGGGTGTCATACCAGATATTGTTAGCAGGCTCTCTCTGGGCTGAAATTGAGAACAGTTATATATAAATCCATCAGTTTGGGAAGTATTACACAAGCACATAATAATATAACTCAGGCTAATAGCGATGTAACAAACATGATTCAACATAGTAATATAACAAATAAGGGGAAGGAGTGATAAAAAGAGGGAAACTACATCCCAGGAAGAGACATAGAAAATACACCATATCTGAGGGAACTTAGTGAGGGGGAGAATCATTGTGTGAATCTTACTCTCATCAGAAGAGGCTCAAAGAGTAAATAATTAACATATTTGTTTTTCAGAGAATTTTCTCTCACCTCATTAAAAGGGGGGAGAGGAAAAGGGAAAAGGAAAAGGAGAATAAGTGAAGGGACTTGGAGGGAGGGGGGAGGGATCCTAAAAAAAAAGAAAAAAAAAAAAAAGAGGGAGGGTTGCGCGTCACAAGGGGGGTCTGTAAATTAAATATCGGGGAGGGGGATCACAGGGGGGTCAAGGGAAAAAAGCATAATCTGGGGATAATACGATGGCAGGAAATACAGAATTAGTAATTTTAACTGTAAATGTAAATGGGATGAACGATCCCATCAAACGGAGACGGATAGCAGATTGGATCAAAAAGCAGAACCCTACAATATGTTGCCTACAGGAAACACACTTAAAGCAGGGAGATACATACAGAGTAAAGGTAAAAGGTTGGAACAGAGCCTATTATGCTTCAGGTAAAGCCAAAAAAGCAGGGGTAGCTATCCTTAACTCAGATCAAGCAAAAGCAGAAGTAGATCTCGTTAAAAAAGATAAGGAAGGAAACTATATCCTGCTGAAAGGTAGCATAAATAATGAAGCCATATCAATACTAAACATATATGCACCAAGTGGTATAGCATCTAACTTTCTAAAGGAAAAGTTAAGAGAACTGCAAGAAGAAATAGACAGTAAAACTATAATAGTGGGAGATCTCAACCTTGCACTCTCAGATTTAGACAAATCAAACCACAAAACAAACAAGAAAGAAATTAAAAAAGTAAATAGAACATTAGAAAAACTAGGTATGATAGACCTTTGGAGAAAACTGAATGGCAATAGGAAGGAATATACTTTCTTCTCAGCAGTTCATGGATCCTATACAAAAATTGACCATATATTAGGACATAAAGATCTCAAAATTAAATGTAGGAAGGCAGAAATAATAAATGCCTTATTCTCAGATCACAATGCAATAAAAGCTACATTCAGTAAAAAGTTAGGGGTAAATAGACCAAAAAGTAATTGGAAACTGAATAATCTCATCTAAAAGAATGACTGGGTGAAAGAGCAAATTATAGAAACAATTAACAATTTCACCCAAGATAATGATAATGATGAGACATCATATCAAAATCTTTGGGATGCAGCTAAAGCAGTAATATGGGGAAATTTTATATCTTTAGAGGCTTATTTGAAGAAAATTGAGAAAGAGAAGATTAACGAATTGGGCTTACAACTTAAAAGGCTAGAAAAAGACCAAATTATAAACCCCCAACCAAAAATTAAACTCGAAATACAAAAATTAAAAGGAGAAATCAATAAAATTGAAAGTAAAAAAAACTATTGAATTAATAAATAAAACCAAGAGTTGAATTTATGAAAAAGCCAATAAAATAGATAAACCTTTGGTAAATCTGATCAAAAAAAAGAAAGAGGAAAATCAAATTGATAGTCTTACAAATGAAAAGGGGGATCTTTCCACCAATGAAGAGGAAATTAGAGAAATAATAAGGAGTTACTTTGCCTAACTTTATGCCAATAAATTTGATAACTTAAGTGAAATGGATGACTTTCTCCAAAAATATAGGCTCCCTAGATTAACAGAGGAGGAGATAAATTACTTAAATAGTCCCATTTCAGAAAAAGAAATAGAACAAGCTATTAATCAACTCCCCAGGAAAAAATCCCCAGGGCCAGATGGATTCACATGTGAATTCTACCAAACATTTAAAGAACAATTAGCCCCAATGTTATATAAATTATTTGAAAAAATAGGGGATGAAGGAGTCCTACCAAACTCCTTTTATGACACAGACATGGTACTGATACCTAAACCTGGTAGATCGAAAACTGAGAAAGAAAATTATAGACCAATCTCCTTAATGAATATTGATGCTAAAATCTTAAATAAGATATTAGCAAAAAGACTTCAGAAAATCATCTCCAAGATAATACACTATGATCAAGTAGGATTTATTCCAGGAATGCAGGACTGGTTTAATATTAGGAAAACTATTAATATAATTGACCATATTAATAATCAAATTAATAAGAACCATATGATCATCTCAATAGATGCAGAAAAAGCATTTGACAAAATCCAACATCCATTCCTACTAAAAACTCTTGAGAGTATAGGAATAAATGGATTATTCCTTAGAATAATCAGGAGTATATATTTAAGACCGTCAGTAAGCATAATATGCAATAGAAATAAACTGCAACCTTTCCCAGTAAGATCAGGAGTGAAACAAGGTTGCCCACTATCACCATTACTATTCAATATAGTACTAGAAACGCTAGCCTCGGCAATAAGAGCCGAGAAAGAGATTCAAGGAATTAGAGTAGGAAATGAGGAAATTAAACTATCATTTTTTGCAGATGACATGATGGTATACTTAGAGAACCCCAAAGACTCTGCTAAAAAGCTACTAGAAATAATTCAAAATTTCAGCAAAGTGGCAGGATACAAAATAAATCCACATAAATCCTCTGCATTTTTATATATCACTAACAAAATGCAACAGCAAGAGATACAAAGAGAAATTCCATTCCAAACAAATGTTGAGAGTATAAAATATTTGGGAATCCATCTACCAAAGAAAAGTCAGGAATTATATGAGAAAAATTACAAAACACTTGCCACAAAAATAAAATCAGATTTAAATAATTGGAAAGACATTCAGTGCTCTTGGATAGGCTGAGCGAATATAATAAAGATGACAATACTCCCCAAACTAATTTATTTATTTAGTGCTATACCAATCAGACTCCCAAGAAACTATCTTAATGACCTAGAAAAAATAACAACAAAATTCATATGGAAGAATAAAAGGTCAAGAATTGCAAGGGAACTAATGAAAAAAAAGTCAGAGGAAGGTGGTCTAAGTGTACCTGATCTAAAGCTATATTATATAGCAGCAGTCACCAAAACCATTTGGTATTGGCTACGAAATAGACTGGTAGATCAGTGGAACAGATTAGATACAAAGGACAAAAAAGGGTACATCTATAGCAATCTAATCTTTGACAAACCCAAAGATTCCAACATTAGGGATAAAAATTCATTATTCGGAAAAAACTGTTGGGAAAAATGGAAATTAGTATGGCAGAAATTAGATATGGATCCACACTTAACACCATATACCAAGATAAGATCAAAATGGGTCCATGATTTAGGCATAAAGAGGGAGATCATAAATAGATTACAGGAACAGAGGATAATCTACCTCTCAGACTTGTGGAGGAGGAAGGAATTTATGACCAGAGGAGAACTAGAGATCATTATTGATCACAAAATAGAAGATTTTGATTACATCAAACTAAAAAGTTTCTGTACAAATAATACTAATGCAAACAAGATTAGAAGGGAAGTAACAAATTGGGAAAATATTTTTAAAAACAAAGGTTCTGACAAAGGTCTCATTTCCAAAATATATAGAGAACTGACCCTAATTTATAAGAAACCGAACCATTCTCCAATTGATAAATGGTCAAAGGATATGAACAGACAATTCTCAGAGGGAGAAATTGAAACTATATCCACTCACATGAAAGAGTGTTCCAAATCACTACTGATCAGAGAAATGCAAATTAAGACCACTCTGAGATACCACTACACACCTGTCAGATTGGCTAAGATGACAGGAACAAATAATGATGAATGTTGGAGGGGATGTGGGGAAATTGGGACACTAATACATTGCTGGTGGAGTTGTGAAAGAATCCAGCCATTCTGGAGAGCAATCTGGAATTATGCCCAAAAAGTTATCAAACTGTGCATACCCTTTGACCCAGCAGCGCTACTACTGGGATTATATCCCAAAGAAATACTAAAGAGCGGAAAGAGACATATATGTGCCAAAATGTTTGTGGCAGCTCTTTTTGTTGTAGCTAGAAACTGGAAGATGAATGGATGTCCATCAGTTGGAGAATGGTTGGGTAAATTGTGGTATATGAAGGTTATGGAATATTATTGCTCGGTAAGAAATGACCAGCATGAGGAATATAGAGAGGCCTGGAGAGACTTAAATCAACTGATGCTGAGTGAAATGAGCAGAACCAGAAGATCACTGTACACTTCAACAACAATACTGTATGAGGATGTATTCTGATGGAAGTGGAAATCTTCAACATAAAGAAGATCCAACTCACTTCCAGTTGATCAATGATGGACAGAGGTAGCTACACCCAGAGAAGAAACACTGGGAGGGGAATGAAAATTGTTAGCACTAATATCTGTCTGCCCAGGTTGCATGTACCTTCGGATTCTAATGTTTATTGTGCAACAAGAAAATGATATTCGCACACATGTATTGTACCTAGACTATATTGTAACACATGTAAAATGTATGGTATTGCCTGTCGTTGGGGGGAGGGAATAGATGGAGGGGGGGGTAATTTGGAAAAATGAATACAAGGGATAATATTATAATATATATATATATATATATATATATATATATATATATATATATATATATATATATATATATATATATATATATATAAAAAAGAACAACCAGGAGCCAAATATTGACATAGGCAGGACAGGCCTGTCTACTTCTATATTTGTTATTTTATCTCAAGACACCCAATTCATCTATCATTTTTCACAAAAATACTATATACTTAATAAATATTAATTGATTCATAAAAAAAATAAATAAAAATAAAATAATAGTATAAAGAGCTAAATTTAGAAGTTCTCTAGGGTTACCTGTGGCTCCTCCTTTCTTTTGTTTTTGAAGGAGCATCTTGATGTCTCTGTTTCTCCTTTCTATTGTTGCCTGTTCTTGAGAATTAAAAAATATACCAGTGGTGTGAAATGGGCCAGAATTTGGAGAAATGTACTTGAAACAAGGATTCTTACAACAAGGTATTAACTCAGTGAAATTGATAAGATAATGGTTATCTAGTTTAGAATGTTTTCAGTATCATTGATTTAATCTTACAACAAGTAATGGTTCCCTAGTGATATAATGATTGATTTATACTCAGTATAATGTGATGATGTAATAGAGTATATAAACTGAAAACAAAATCAGCCACAGAGATCCATCTTAGACCAGCCTCTGGTGGCTCTGCTGCCTCCTGCATTTCCTCCACTCAAACCTAGATCCATTCCAAAGGGCATCTAGAAAGCTAGCTGGACTGTGAAGGAGATAATAAAGACTTTGGACTTTATCCCCAACTATTCTCCTGATGATTATTCTGCTGAAACAAAGGCTGGTCCCAAGACCTCCAGAAAACTAACCAGAACATTACACTGGCTTAATGGCCTTTAATAAAATTCTAGCCACAGGCACTGGTAAGGAGTAAGATTTTGTTCTTATTGTGCTGGGAGGTTCACCTACCCTATCACACTGTGTCCTTGATGAAGGGAATGCTCTGGGTGCCTCTTTTGCAGAAAAAAAGTGATATTTCCAAGGATTTTTTGAGTGACTCTTTCAACCACATTGGATAAAGCCAGTTCATCTTCTCTCAAAGCCTCTTGAGTTTCTTTTGTAAGCTGGCATGGGGAGTGAGTTTAAAGCAGTGTCTCCCCTTAAAATGTCATATAATGGTTGTAATTGATAGGTAGTTAAGCTTAACACTGGACTCATCCATTGGATGTCTCCTATCAATTTCTGAAAGTCATTTTTAAGATGTTCATCTTCTCTGTTCTTAAGGAAAGCTGTAAAGCTGTAAAACTGTAAGCACCTTAAGATAAACTTCATATCCTAAATATTGAAAAGGAATATGTCTTTGAATTTTTTTTTCTGGAGCTATATGCAATTTGTAGTTCCTTAATGTTTCTATGGTTTTTTGTAGACATGCTTCTAACATTTGTTCCTCGGGTATACATCCCAAGATATCATCCATGTACTGTAAAAACATAACTTTTGGAAATGCTTTTCTTACTGGATTAAGAGCAGCAGCAACATACATTTGACAAATGGTAGGGTTATTTTTCATTCCCTGTGGCAAAACTGTCCATTCATATCTTTAATAAGGCTCAGCTAAATTAATGCTGGAACTAAAAAGACAAATCTTTTCATATCCTCGTTATCTAAAGGGATAGAATAAAAACAATCATTAATGACTATAACTCAAAGAGGTAATTTTCTTGGCAATTGAGTAGGAGATGGAAGTCCAGGCTCAAAAGTTCCCATAGTTTCCATCTATTCATTTACTTTTCTTATATCAGGCAACATTCTCCATCATTTTCCAGATTTTTTTTTACAGCAAATTCAGTGAAATTCCAAGGATTTAGAGAAGGTTATAAGTGTCCTTCATCAAGTTGCTCTTGTACTATATCTAATATGGTCTGAATTTTATCACTTTCTAAGGGCCACTGTTCTACACACACTGGTATATCAGTTTTCCATTGAATGGGAACAGGTGAGAATGCAAGCAGGCCTTCCAAATTAGCCCTGCATAAAAATAGCTGATTTTTATTTTATTTTCTTCCCAAGCCCCAATTGGATTACCTACTTTTAAGATTACTTCCAATTTATCCAATCCAAACATTATACATAATTTTGTTTTGTTGTATGTTTTCTTTTCTATCAGACTTTGAATTCCTTGAGACTAGGAATTTTCTTTTTGTTTTTTGTTTGTCTTTCTTTGTATCCTCAGTGCTTAGCACAATAAGCTTGATACATTGTATGTGCATAATATATGCTTGTTGACCTGACTTTAAGACATGTGGAGAATTTGAATTCTTCATCTTACCTCTGGGTTCCTAATAGCATTCCTGGGTCAGGAGCAAAAAAAGAGATTGGAAGAAATAAGGAAATAGCATTTTGGGTTCTATATAGAGCTGAGCCGAAAAATCATATAATACCTAAGGGAAACATATTGATGATTTTGACAAAAAAAATCCCATAACTTTTGAGTTATTATACCTTTGACAATATTGCTATCCAAGTTCAAATCCACTTTTGCTTGGTCTCTTTATGTACTTGTTGTAGAGCAATAAAGCCTTTGAATATGCATGTGTCTGTGGAGAGGGGTGAGGTATTTTCTATGAATTATAGTACCATAGTAAATATCTATTTTTGGAAACTAATTATTTTTAGATGAATTGATACTAACTGTTAATCATGTGGAAGAGCATAACAATAAGAGCTTATAAGATATAGAACTAGACAAATACCCCCAAATATTTAAGATACACCAATATGTACTAAAGAAGAATTATCTGTGCTCATATAGTTTGGGAGGTAGAGAAGAAAGATAGAATATCTCTAGAGCATGCACTACAGTTTTAATGATATCATTTTATTAAACTTTTTTATGAAGTTTATGAAGGGAAATAGGATAGAAAATATACACTAATAAGCACCTCAGGAAAATATATAGGCATAATCTTGTTAAATTCTGAAACCTGCAGATCAAAGGGAAAATTAACAAAAAACAAACAAAAATATAATGTTTTTGTAGCTGGGCTATAATTCAAATTGTACAGGATTTGTCACCAACTATAGCAAAAGACTACAGGTCCTGTAATACTATGTATGTGACAATCAGAAGAATTAGGCCTGCGGCCAAAAATATAATATCATAATTTTGATGAAAAAAAATTGAAATTCAATGAACTCACATATTTTCAGGATTTTTTTTTATCTGATTTTTCTTGTGAAGCATGATGGAAATATATATAGAAGAATTACACATGTTTAACATATATTGGATTAATTGCCATGTGGGTTGGGGGTAGAAGGGAAGGGGAGAAAATCGCAACAAAAGGTATTGCAAGGGTAAATTTTGAAAATTATACATATGTTTTGAAAATAAAAAAGTTTTAATTAAAAAAAAAGAAATGTAAACCACAGGTTTATGATTGACATTAGTAACTTGAGTAATTTAAATGAAAAATGGGCACAGATCTGTGTATGATCTGTCTAGGAAAACCATTTAGAAAACTATCTAGGAAAAAGTAAAGGTAAATATAGTAATTATGCTATGCAAATAAAGTGAACAGAGAGCCAACAAAGAAGTATTAGAGGGAGAGAGGAGGACTGATAGTTCAGAAAATACTCACATTAGAAAAAAGTTAAATAGGGAAGTATATATATATATATATATATATATATATATATATGTACATATATTTATAAAACTATATATATATATGTACATATATTTATAAAACTATATATATATATATATATATATATATATATATATATATACCATAAATGGCACATATAACTATATATACATATATATGTATATAATAATAACTATATATGTGTATATGTAAAACTATACAACTATATATATATATGTGTGTACACATACACACATATGTATACACCATAAATGGTATAGTGCTCTCCAAGATCTATAAAGAAAGATGGAGGGAAGTTATAGATGGGTGTTTATATTAATTGGCATGGCATAAGGTATATAGATTAATGGGAATGGGATCAAGAGGGAAGGTAAGGGTGAGGGAGAAGATAAGGGAGGAGTTGATGGGTGGGGAGAGGTTAATAATATAGCAAAGTAAGGTAAAAAAAAAAAGAATGAAATTAAAGTAGTAACAAGGATTAGGAGTAGAAAATATTAAGGAAAAAATTAGAGCTAGTAATCATTGACATATACTAGTTATATTAATATTGTTTTAAATGCATGTCTACCTATGTGTAAATGCCTGTGTGTATATGTGTATGTGCACATGTGCATGTGTGGGTATGGGACAAAAATGGGACAAAAATGGCATAATACTGTAATGTTTTAGTACATAGGTTGTCCTCTGAACATTTTTCAGTTTATCAATATTTTTATGACATTGTGCTCCTTACAGCTGAAATTAATTCACTTGTTCCAGATGTTGTATAATCAGAATACAGTAACAACTAGGAGTATTACTTTATTAGTCTTAGGCACCATGCCTTTTTTGTGTAGACTGAAAATGAATTTGCTTTGTAACCTACTCTGTCATATTGAGCTTGTCTGCTTAGATTTTTTTAGCCCAAAGATAAAACATTATATAGGTTCCTATTAATTTCCTAACCTCTAGTCAAATTTCTAGCTTCTTGAGAAAGATCTTTTTTGTTCTTGAAATGGTCAGTCATTCAATTAGCTATCCTTGGCCTGTTTTGTTTATCCAACTATAAAAGGGAAAAACCCTCTAAACAAAACAGAGGTAAGAAATGTGATATCCCTGGAACAATCCAATACAGAGTTATTTTCACATTAATGAAACTATTAATGATTTTTTTGGTTTGTTTCTGGATATTCTAAGCATTCTGAATTCTTATAATTATGCCATAGTAGGGCCTATGCCATTTTCTTCTCTTATTTTTTATTCATTTTTGTCTCACACCCACACATACATATGTGCACATACACATGCACTTACACATAGGTAGACATGCATCTAAAACAATATTAATATGATTGGTATATGTCAATGATTACTAGCCATATTTTTTTGCCTAATAAATTCTACTCCTAATCCTTGTGACTAATTTAGTTTCATTCTTTAACTTGCCTAGCTATATTACTTAACCTCTCCCCACCCATCAGCCCTTCTTTCATCTTCTTCCTTATCCTTACCTTCCCTCTTTATCTCATTCCCATTAATCTATATCTCTTATGCATGTGTATAGTTTATAGGAATATTACAAGAGACTTAGCCAAATATTTTGTTAAAATCTTGGTAAACTGAATAACATCCTTCATTTATACTATTAAAGATTTTTAATACATAATCTTCAATCATTAATTCAATTTTTCCTACATTTAAATGTCAAAAAATAATTTAATTTGCTCCTGAAAAGATCATGTTGGCTCTTTCTGAAGACTGTATTCATACACATTTCTAAGCTATTACTATAATGTTGTGTTTTTAACTTTTGACAGAAATGAAAATCAAAGTCAACAAAAGTCCCAAAAACTTTTGTACCTATGCCTTGTTGAATTCTCTTTTTCCTTCAATATGCAATTCAAGAATCACCATGTACATGAACACTTTTTTAACACCCTCAGTTGCTAGTTATACCTCTCTCAAATCATCTTGTTTTTAATTACATTATATTTATTCTCTCCATATACTTATATATTTCCTTGTTATCTCTGTTAGGATAGATTCAATCCTAGTGAGATTTTTTTTTTCATTTATTGTATTAATAGTCTCATTGAACAGCAAAAAGGTGCTTCTGAACAAATAGTTGTATAGTGATTCTGTTCTCTTCTCAATCTTTGAAAACTGGGAAATTTCCCCTTTTTCACCATCTGACTTTCTACAATCATTTATTATCTTTTTAACTCATCATTTGTTAATTATCACTTTCACTGGCCCAGCAAGCACATTTAGCAGTTCTGGAATCCAATAATATAGTGCAACTGTTGACTTAAACATATAAAAGTGCTCTCTTAGTATCTCTCTAGTTGTGTGGGGTACCAAATGTCTTAGAAATTTCTATTCCATATTTTTGGCAGAAAACTTAAATTGAAGCATAATAAGAGTTCTATCTTTTCATTGGTAAGAGAATGCCATCCGAGCAAATATAATAAAGATGACAATACTACTTAAACTAAACTATTTATTTAGCACTATACCAATCAGACTCCCAAAAAACAATTTTAATGACCTAGAAAAAAATAACAACAAAGTTCACATGGAAAAATAAAAGGTCAAGAATTTCAAGGGATTAATGGGGAAAAAAAATCAAATGAAAGTGGCCTAGCTGTAACAGATCTAAAATTTTATTATAAAGTAGCAGTTATCAAAAACATTTGGTATTGGCTAAGAAATAGACTAATTCATTAGTGGAATAGATTAGGTTCAAAGGACAAAACAGGCAATAACTCAACTCTGAGATACCACTACACAACTGTCAGAATGGCTAGAATGACAGGGATAGATAATGCAGAACATTGGAGGGGATGTGGGAAAATTGGGACACTGATACATTATTGGGGGAATTGTGAAAACATCCAGCCATTCTGGAGAGCAATTTGGAACTATGCTCAAAAAGTTATCAAACTGTGCACACCCTCATATCTGGCTAGAAATACTACCGGGCTAATATGCCAAAGAGATTTTAAAGAAGGGAAAGGGACCTGTATGTACAAGAACATTTGTGGCATCCCTCTTTGTAGTGGCCAGAAACTGGAAACTAAGTGGATGCCCATCAATTGGAGAATGGCTGAATAAATTGTGGTATATGAATATTATGGAATATTATTGTTTTGTAAGAAATGACCAACAGGATAATTTCAGGAAGGCCTGGAGAGAATTACATGAACTGATGCTGAGTGAAATGAGCAGTACCAGCAGATCATTATATACTTTAACAACAATACTATATGATGATCAATTCTGATGGACGAAGCCCTCTCTAACAAATGGATGAACCAAATCAGTTCCAATAGAGCAATAATGAACTAAACTTGCTACACCCAGTGAAAGAACTCTGGGAGTTTACTATGAACTACTACATAGAATTCCCAATCCCTATATTTTTGTCTGCCTACATTTTTTGATTTCCTTCACAGGCTAATTGTACACTATTTCAAAGTTTGATTCTTTTTGTACAGCAAAATAATTGTTTGAACATGTACACAGATATTGTATTTAACTTATACTTTAACATATTTAACATGTATTGGTCAACCTGACATCTGGAAGAAGGGGTGGGGGGAAGGAGGGGAAAAGTTGAAACAAAAGGTTTTGCAATTGTCATTGCTGGAAAATTACCTGTTCATAAAATTTTTGTAAAAATTAAACAAATAAATAAATAAATAAAATTTAAGAATTGTGCTCTTAGATAGGTTGAGTGAATATAATAAAGATGACAATACTACCTAAACTAATCTATTTATTTAGTGCTATACCAATCAGCCTCCTAAAAAAAATATTTTAATGACCTAGAAAAAAATAACTACAAAATTCATCTGGAAGGACAAAAGGAAACTGATGAAAAAAAAAAAAAAAAAAAGAAAAGAAAAAAAAGAAAAAAATCAAATGAAGGTGGCCTAACTGTACCTAATCAAAAAGTATATTATAAAGCAGCAGTCACCACAACCATTTGGCATTGGCTAAGAAATAGACTAGTTGATCAGTGGAATATGTAAGATTTACAGACAAAATAGTCAATAACTTTAATAATCTAGTGTTTGACAATCCCAAACACCCCAGCTTTTGGGATAAGAATTCACTGTGTGACAAAAACTTCTGGGAAAATTGGAAATTAGTATGGCACAAATTAGGCACTGACCTACACTTAATACCATACACCAAGACAAGATCAAAATGGGTTCATGATCTAGGCATAAAAAATGAGTTTATAAATAAATTAGAAGAAAATAAGATAGTTCACCTCTCAAACCTGTGGAGGAGGAAGGAATTTGTAAACAAAGAAGAACTAGAGATCATTATTGATCACAAAAAAGAAAATTTTGATTATATCGAATTAAAAAGCTTTTGTACAAACAAAACTAATGCAAATAAGATTAGAAGGGAAGCAATAAACTGGAAAAACCTTTTTACACTCAAAGGTTCTGATAAAGGCCTCATTTCCAAAATATATTGAGAACTGACTCTATAAGAAATCAAGCCATTCTCCAATTGATAAATGGTCAAAGGATATGAACAATTTTCAGATGATGAAATTCAAACTATTTCCACTCATATGAAAAAGTGTTCCAAAACACTATTGATCAGAGAAATGCAAATTAAGACAACCCTGAGATATCATTACACACCTGTCAGATTGGCTAAGATGACAGGAACAAATAACGATGAATGTTGGAGGGGCTGTGGGAAAACTGGAACACTGATGCATTGTTGGTGGAGTTTTGAAAGAATCCAACCATTCTGGAGAGCAATCTGGAATTATGCCCCAAAAGTTATCAAAATGTGCATACCCTTTTACCCAGCCATACTACTACTGGGCTTATATCCCAAGGAAATACTGAAGAAGGGAAAGGGACCTGTATGTGCCAAAATGTTTGTGGCAGCCCTTTTCATAGTGGCTAGAAACTGGAAAATGAACAGATGCCCATCAATTGGAGAATGGTTGCATAAATTATGGTATATGAATGTTATGGAATATTATTGTTCTGTAAGAAATGACCAACAGGAGGAATACAGAGAGGCTTGGAGAGACTTACATCAACTGATACTGAGTGAAATGAGCAGAACTAGGAGATCATTATACACTTCAACAATGATACTGTATGAGAATGTATTCTGATGGAAGTTGATATCTTCAACGTAGAGAAGAGCTAATCCAATTCCAATTGATCAATGATGGACAGAATCAGCTACATCCAGAAAAAGAACACTGGGAAATGAGTGTAAACTGTGAGCATTGTTTTTTTTTGTTGTTGTTGTTGTTATTGTTGTTGTTTGTTTGTTTGTTTGTTTGTTTGTTTTGTTTTGTTTTGCTTTGTTTCTCTTCCCAGATTATTTTTACCTTGTGATTACAATCCTTCCTTTGCAACAACAACAACAACAAAATTTGGTTCTGCACATATATAATGTACCTAGGATATACTATAAGATATTTAATATGTATGGGAATGCCTGCCATCTAAGGGAGGGGGTGGAGGGAAGGAGAGGAAAAACTCAGAATAGAAGGGAGTACAAGGGATAATGTTGTAAAAAAAATATTACCTATGTATATGTACTGTCAAAGAAAATGCTATAATTATAAAAATTAATAAAAAACAAAATAAAAAAAAATAAATAATGAAATACCCAGTAGATTAAAACGAGAGAATAATATAGGATTATATTATTCTTTAGCTTCATCAGGACCAAAATGATATTTTGGAAGTAAGGAATACCTAATGACGCTAACAGTCGAGACGTGACTGAAGGTAGCAGACATCAACAGAAATGTCTTAATAATAATACAAATAATAATACAAAAATGTTAAGTGCACAAAAGAAAAAAACTGAAGACAAAATATTATATAAACAAAATCATTGAAATGAAAAATGACTAGATCTATGCCGGAAATCTAATAAATATGCTGATGCACACACTACCAGACAATCCCCTTAGGCACAGGTCTTGGTGTGAGATTGGACTCTAGTATTAAAGAACAACCAAAAAGAAGGATTAGGCCTGTAAAATTTGAATTGCACAACAAAATGCACTCTAAAAGCTGGGGAACACAATGACTGATTTTTTTTTTTTTTTCTGCCTGCTCTCAGGTATTCAGTATAGGCCATCTGTCTCTAACAGATGCCTTGTGGTTCATTGGTGACAACAAATCTGTGGGAAACAAAAATGCTGTTCATTCCAAAAAGACCAACAGGAAAGATGCCAGTGCCACCTTGCCAAGACTTCCTCTAACTTTACTCAATAGTGTTGTAATTATGTTGGGTTCCTTAATTTACCCAGAAAGGTTTGGAAAATGTGGCTAGGTTTCCTAGATTAAAATAAACAGTTTTGATAAAATGATTCTCATAAAAAGTGAATAGATAAGATTTTTTTTCCTAAAGCTTTCAATATTTTGATCATTGTTACATACATTTCTTTAAATCTGACACATCACATAGCTTTCATAAAGAAATATAATTGGATTGCCAATATTAATGAATTAATCTGTATTATTAACCAAAATATTAACCAAAAATTAAAAACTATACTTAAATTATTTTTTGCTTTGACTATCAACAGAGAACCAAAGAAAATAATTAATAATGGCAATGTAGTTATTTTTTTTAAATTAAAGCTTTTATTTTCAAAATGTATTCATGGATAATTTTTGAACATTAATCCTTGCAAAATCTTGTACCTCAATTTCCCTCCTTTCCCCATCCCATCCCTAGATGGCAAATAATCCAATATATGTTAAACATGGTAGAAATATGTGTTAAATCAATATATACATACATTTTATACAATAATCTTGTTGCATAAGAAAAATAAAATAATATAGGAAAAATGAAAAAAAAAAAAACCTAAAATGCAAGCAAACAACAACAAAAAAGAGTCAAAATACTATGTTGTAAACCATACTCAGTTCCGACAGCCAGCTCTCTGAGTATAGATGGCTCTCTTTATTACAAGGTCATTTTGGAACTAATCTGAATCATCTCAGACAATCTAGTTGTTTTTTTGTTTTGTTTTGTTTTGTTTTTTTAATATAGAATAAAAGGGTATTAAGAATGAAAGGTGCAGCAAATAAGAATCATATATAGTAATATAATGTAAGTGGAAGAAATCTTGAAAATTATCCTCTACAAGATTTTAATTTGCAAGATCAAAATATAACTGGTGGATTTACAGGTGATATAAAAAAAAAAAAAAACTTAATGACTTGTGTGTGTGTGTCTGTGTGTGTGTGTGTGTGAGAGAGAGAAAGAGAGAGAGAGAGAGAGAGAGAGAGAGAGAGAGAGAGAGAGAGAGAGAGAGAGAGGGAGGGAGGGAGGGAGGAAAGAACGGGGAGGGAGAGAGGAAGGCAGAGAAGGAGAAAATGAGAATGGTTAGGGAGATGAGATTTTGGAGGAATTATGTGTAGAGTTAGCATAATTATTAATTTTAATAGATAAAAGGAAGCAAGACCAGTACAGTGATACCTTTATACATTGAGGAATATTATTATTTAAGGTATTTACTCAACTCTTCACCTCACCAGTCTTTATTGGTCAAGCAAAATAGTATATTGAAGTAAAACAAATATGAACTTGATAAAAAGAAATGCCATTTACTTTAAATGCAGGATAAAAGCTTCTGTACAAACAAAACCATTCCAGACAAGATTAGAAAGGAAGCAATAAACATACAAAGGTTCAGATAGAAACCTCATTTTAAATAAATAATTGACTCAAATTTATAAGAAGTCAAGCCACTCTTCAACTGATAAATGGTCAAAGGATATGAACAGCCAATTTTCAGCTAAAGAAATTGAAATCATTTCTAGTCACAATGAAAAGGTGCTCTAAATCACTACTGTTCAGAAAAATGCATATTAAAACAATTCTGAGGTGGTATACCACAACACATCTCTCAGATTGGTTAAGATGATAGAGAAAGATAATGATGCCTATTGGAAAGGATGTGGGAAAACTGGGACAATAATACATTTTTGGTTGAGTTGTCAACTGATTCAACCATTCTGGAGATCAATTTGGAACTATGGCCAAAGGGCTACTGAATTGTGCATAACCTTTTATCCAGGAGTGTTTCTACTGTAGTTATATCCCAAAGAGATCATAAAGGAGTAAAAGGAAGCCCTATGTGTTAATTCTTAATATATTTTAGAAATTAAACTTTTATCAGAACTCTTGGATATAACCCCTCCCCCCCTTTTTATTGCTTCTCTTCTAATCTTGTCTGCATTGGTTTGTAGGTACACAAACTTTTAAATATAATATACTCTTAATTATCCATTTTGTATTCCATAGTGTACTCTCGTTCTTCTTTGGATATAAATTCCTTCCTTCTTCACAGATCTGAGAGGTAGATTATCCTTTATTCTTCTAACTTGCTTATAGTGTCACTCTTTATGTCTTTATGAACTCATCTTGGTATAATTTGTTAGGTGTGGGTCAATGCTTTTTCCAATAATTTTTGTCAAACAGTGAGTTCTTATCCCAGAAGCTGAGTCTTTGGGTTTATCAAGCACTAGGTTAATATAGTCTTTGACTATTGTGTTTTGTGTACCTAGTTTATTCCACTGATCCACTACTTTATTTCTTAGTCAGTGTCAAATGATTTTGATGACCTTTGCTTTATATTATAGTTTTAGGTCTGGTACAGCTAGGCCACATTCATTTGCATTTTTAATTAATTCTCTTGAAATTCTTAATCTTTTGTTCTTTTTTCTGAATTTCAATTTTTTTTTTTGCTCTGTAAAATAATTTATTTGATATGATTGGCGTGGCACTAAATAAAAAGATTAATTTAGGTAGAACTGTCATTTTTGATATGAGCTTGCTCTGTCTATGAGCACTTGATATTCTTACAATTGAATAGATCCGACTTTACTGGTGTGAAAAGTGTTTTATAATTGTGTTCATATAGTTTCTGACTTTGTCTTGGGAGATAGAATCCAAATGTTGAATATCATCTCAAGTTATTTTACATGGAATTTCCCTATGCATCAGTTGCTGATGGACTTTATTGGTACCATATAAAAATGTTGATGACTTATATGTATTTAATTCACAACCTTAGCAAAAAAAAAAAAAATTTAGTTGAGTCTCTAGGATTCTCTATGTATACCATAATATCATCTACAAGGAATGATAATTTGGTTTACTCATTTTCTACACAATGCCTATCTTTATTTTTTTTCTTCTTATTGCCAAAGCTAGCATTTCTATTCAGTAACATTTACTGAATAGTAATGGTGATAGAAGAAAATCTTGTTTCATCATTGATCTTACTGGTAATGCCTCTAGTTTATCTGCATTGCAAATAAAGTGAAAATTCCATTTATTCCTTTACTGTCCAGTATTTTTATTTTATTTTTGGACTTAATAAATGCTTTTTAATTTTGTATAGTATTGGAAATAATTGTTCTTTAAATGTCTGTTAAATGTTAACCATTTAACATTTAAATGGGTAATGTCTGAACCATTCTTATTAATGGTTAAGAACATTAAAGAAAATGTTCTTTAAATGTTCTAAAATGTCTGGTTAAATTAAAAGACATGTACATGCCTTTAAGTGAAATAAATTTTATTATAAATAATTTATCACATGTAAATCCATCTGGCCCTGGAAATATTTTCTTAGTGAGTTGACTAATTAATTGCTTGTTCATTTTTTTTTCTAAAAGGGGACTAATTAAGTAATTTATTTCTTTCTCTTAATCTTGACAATCTATATTTTCATAAGTATTTATCCATTTAACTTAGATTATCAGATTTAGTGTTGTAATGTTGGGCAAAAGAGCTATGAATTTTTGCTACAATTTCTTGTTCATTCACCATTTTTAATTTTTGACACAATAATTTGCTTTTCTTCTTTCTTTTTTCTAATCAAATTAACTAGAGGTTTATTTATTTTGTTGGGTTTTCCTTAAATGAAACCCATTCTTAGTTTTGTTTGATTGTTTATTTACTTTCATTTTTATTAATCTCCCCTTTTATTTTCAGCATTGAAAATTTGGTATTTAATTGGGTTTTTTTATTTGTTCCTTTTTTTCCAGATTTTTAGCTGCATGACCAATTCATTGATCTTCCTCTTCTCTATTTTATGCAAGTAATCTAGAGATACATCTAGAGATACAAAATTTTATTGTTTTCCACATATTTTGTTATGCTGTCTCATTATTGCCATTTTATTGGATAAAATTATCAATTATGTCTTTGATTTGTTGTTTTACCCACCCATTCCTTTTGAGTAGTTAATGTCCAACTTATTTTTGATCTATTTCTCTTTATTACATCATGACCTGAAAAAATACATTGAGAATTTATGTATTTTTGCATTTGATTTTGAGGCTTTTACACCTTAATGCATGATCTTTTTTTGTGTGTAACTGTACTGATGAGAAAAAAAGCATATTATTTTCTGGACCAATTGAATTTTCTTCAAAGGTTTGTCATACCTAACTTCAAAAATTGTATTTATCTCAACTTCTTGTTTTAAAATTTTATCATTTGATTTATCTAGTTATCAAGGTTGAGACTGTTCACTAGTATAGTTTTGCTGTCTATTTCTTCTTGCACCTCTCAACTTTTTTTCTAGGAATTTGGATGATATACCACTTGGTGCATATAGGTTTAGTATTATTATTACTTCATGATCTAATATCAGGCAGATTACCACTGATTTTTTTTTTACTTCGGCAGAGGAACGATAGATTCTTCTCAAGCTTTTCACTTTTACTCTGCATGTATCACTCTTCTTCAAATATGTTTTTTTTTTTTTTTTTAAAAAACAACATATTGTAGTATGCTGGCTTTAAATCAAGTTTGCTATCAGCTTTCATTATTACCCCTTTCCCATTCACAGTTAAAATTACTAACTCTGCATTTCTTTCCATCTTATTTTCTCCAAGTTATGCTTTACTTCACCCCCCCTTTCCCTTTCCTATGTTTTGCTTCTGACCAGTATCTTCCTCAAACATCACTCTTCTTGTACAGCATCTTCCCCTTTTCTCTTCCTTTCCCCCCTCCTACTTCTCTGTATCGTGAGAAGGTTTCTCCACCAAACTAAATATGTTTGATATTCTCTCTCTGAGCCAAATCTGATGTGATTAAAATTCACAAAATGATCACCACCTTTTCTTCTTTCCCTTAAGTGTAACAGATTAATTTGCCTCTTCATGTGATTTAATTTATCCCATTCCCTCACCTTTCCTCTTCATCCTGAATAATCCCCTTTCTACCCCTGGTTTCTTTTTTATATCATCACAATAAAGTTAATTTATAGGTACACCCTTGAAGTATGTCTCAGACAAAGATACTCTCAAGAGTAAGACATATCATCTTCCCATATAATGATGCAAACTTTTTAACCTTTAAAAACATAATTTTTTTTTATGCTTTTCTTGAGTTCTGTACTTGAAAATCAGATTTTCTGTTTAGCTATGATCTTTTGATCAAAAATAAATGTAATTCATCTATTTCATTAAATGTCCATTACTTTTTCCTGAAAAATAATGCTAAATTTTTTAATTTTGGTTGCAATCCAAGTTCCTTTGCCCTTTGGAATATCACATATCAGTCCCTTCAATCTTTTAAAGTGGAAGCTATTAGGTCTAGGGTAATCCTGATAGTGGCTGCTCAATATTTTAATTATTTCTGTCTTTCTGGTTACTTGCAATGATCTGTGATCTGATAATTCTTGAATTTAACTATAAGATTCCTTGGAGTTTTCATTTTTGAGCATCTTATAGGAGGTGATCAGTAGATTTTAGTGAAGTTCTAAAACTTCAGAGTAATTTTTCTTGGTGTTTTCTTGAAAGATAGTGTATAGGCTATTTTTTTTTCCATCATGGTTTTCAGGTAGGTCAATAATTCTTAGATTGTCTCTCCTGGATCTATTTTCCAAATCAGTTGTTTTTTCCAATGAGAAATTTTACATTTTCTTCTATTTTTATTTCATTGGTAGTGGTGGGGGGGTTGACTGATTCTTGATATCTTATTGAGTCATTCTCTTCTATTTCTTCAATTCTAATTTTTGGTGAATATTTTTTCCAGTTAGCTTTTTTATCTCCTTTTGCATTTGGGCAATTGAACTTTTAAATGAATTGTTTTGTTCATTGAATTTTTCCCCCATTTCACTGTCTGTTTTCAAGGAGTTGCTTTCCCTTTCCATTTCACTAAATCTGTTCTTTAAGGAGTCATTTTTTTCCCCATTTCACCAAATCTTTTTTAAAGGAATTTTCTTTATATAATTTCTGTGTTTCCTTTTCCAAACTCTCCTTCAAATCTCTTATTTCCTTACCCCCTTTTAGTTTGAACTCTCTTTTAATATCCTATTTGACTTCTTCTAAGAGGGCCTTGTGAGATGGACACCAACTCCTATCACCTGTTGAGGCTTCATCTAAAGAGACATTTTGCTTTTCATGTTTTCAGAGTTTGTCCCCTGTTCTTCTCTGCCTCCATAAAAGTTAGAGGTCTTTTTGCTTTTTTGCTCAGTTTAAAATATTAAAGTCTAATTTTTGAACAAAGGGGAGATTATCACAAGCTTCCTCTATGGACAACAGTGGCAGCAGCTTCATGGTGCCCTGTGTCTAGTGCTTTGACTTCGTCTTGTGCTGGATGGGTGTGGTCAAGTCCTACATTATGCTTTGGTCCAGGGGTTCACTATTTGTCTTCTGTAGTTACATTGGAGGTCTCACAGCTAGTCTGCTGATCCATTGGCTTTTGTATAAGGACAAAGTCACCATTGATTCTGCATTGTGGCTAAGTCTCATACTAGATTCCCTTGCATATAGAGGCCACTCTGCTCTGAGTCCCCTGTATTGCACTTCTGCAGAGCTACCTTTACCCCCTATACATCTACTTCCCCAATCTATACCTGATTGAGAAAGACCTTACCCAAAGTCCTTCAAAAATATATTCTGCTGAAAATTTGTTAAACTCCAAGTATTTGTGACTTCTTTCACTCCAAAGTCAGTTAAGAGGCTTCATCTGGTATTGATCTGATAGAAACCAGGAAGAACTCATGCAAAGACCTATCTACTCCTCACCATCTTGTCTCTGTCTATAATATCTCCATTAAAAAGTTTGACAAAAGAATCTACCAATAGGTTCCAGACAGTTAAACAGCAACTAAACTATGTTTCAAGTTACCAGATTTCATAAATAATAAACTAAACAATTACAAGACAACTAAATCCTCAAGATCTTTAAATATAAAGTAAAGAAATGTCAGTTCAAGCATGACAATTCTTCATTTACCATAAAATGTAATAAGTAGGGGTTAATCCAAGATGGTGAAGAGTAGGTGGAATTTTTCTTGAGCTCTTTATGGCTTTCCTCAGAATGGAAAGCAACACAAGAATCTGAACATATTTTGGAGTGACAGAACCCATAAATATTTTGAGTGTAACAAAGTTCCAGAAGATATCTTGGAAGGACTTCAGAAAAGGTCTATCTCAATAAGGTATAGGTAGGGGAAGTAGATCTTAAAGAAGGAAAAGGGACTTTAATGTGCAAGAACGTTTGTGGCATCCCTCTTTGTGGTGGCCAGAAACTGGAAACTATGTGGATGCCCATCAATTAGAGATTGGCTGAATAAATTGTGGTATATGAATATTATGGAATGTTATTGTTCTGTAAGAAATGACTAACAAGATGATTTCAGAAAGACCTGGAGAGACTTACATGAACAGATGCTGAGTGAAATGAGTAGGACCAGGAGATTGTTGTATACTTCAACAATACTATATGATGATCAATTCTGATGGATGTGACCATTTTTAGCAATGAGATAAACCAAATCAGTTCCAATAGAGCAGTAATGAATTTAACAGCTACACCCAGCAAAAGAACTCTGGAAGATGACTATGAGCCACTACATAGAATTCCCAATCCCTCTTATTTTGTCTGCCTGCATTTTGGATTTCCTTCACAGGCTAATTGTACACTATTTCAAAGTCCAATTCTTTTTATACATCAAAACAACTGTTTGGACATGTATACATGTATTGTATTTTATTTATACTCTAACATATTTAACATGTATAGGTCAACCTGCCATTTGTGGGCAGAAGGAGGGGAAAAATAGAACAAAAGGTCTGGCAATTGTCAGTGTTGTAAAATTACCCATGCATATATCTGGTAAGTAAAAACTATTAAAATATTTTTTAAAATGTATATGAGCTAATATTTTACATTCATGTGCCAAGGAACACTGTGATTCAAAATAGTATTGTTAATCCTTTTTAATTTCTTGGGTTTTTTTTGTCTTTTGAATTTCCCTAGTTAATGCTGTGGTGATTTAAGGAATGATTCCTTATTAGCACAGTTTATTCACATTGCAATCCTCTTCATCTGTTGCCTGTTATTTATAAATAACATATATTAATAATAAAAATATAATATCTTAGACTTTGAGCCTTTAACATGTAGAAAAAATCATTGTATGATTCAAAATAATAAAATATAAAAAACTTTGAAATCTTGTTAATGACTAGTACCCTGAAGACAGGGAGGGATTAAGAATATCTGAAAGGAGGGGAGGCAGAGCCAAGATGGTAGAGAAGATACACATGAATTTCTAAGCTCTATTTTACCCTCAATAAAAACTATTTAATTCAGCCTCAAAAATAGCGTTGGACTGGTAAAAATCACAAATATTAGAAACACAACAACTTACCAGCCGAAGAGAATCTGTCTGGAACTTCATCAGAAAAGGTCTGTAATGAAGGGTGGGGGGAAAAAATGCCACGCAGTGATAGACTAAAAGCTAGCTTACTGTGCCAATCAGGCTGGGGAGGCCTCTGGAGTTAGAAAAGCTACCGAGACAGAGCATTCTGGCATAGGCTGATAGCTCTATTCTGCTTGAAAAACAGCAGAGAAGAAGAAAAATCAAGCCACTTAAAAACAAAACAAAACAAAACAAAACAAAACAAAAATGCCAGAAATTGTCTATAGCTACCCTGAACCAGAAGTGAATCAGCACAATTTGCAGTATGCCTTCTGCTTTCCAGGCTTTTCGTTGGGGCAATTAAGAACCTACAAGGCTGTGTGGGGGACACAGCCTGAGGCAGTCTCTAATCTCACAATGGGGGGCTCAGCCTGAGAGAGTGAAATTTCCACAGCAGCAAACTCCCCCAGCAGTGACAGTGCTTCCTGGGGAAGAAACACTTCTGGTCTGTGTGCCAGGGCTATTTGCCAGTCAGCTGCTAATATCGAAGGCCCCATGGGAGGTGAGGGTGAGAGGGAGGTTTGGCCTGGGGTTGTGACACTTCACTATTCAGCCTCTAGCCTTATGGCAGTCGCTAGGCTACATAGAGGGGGTTCTTCACCGGGCACACCCACAGCCCAGCTCTGAATCACTTATGGTGGGGGGGGGAGGGCTCTCTCACAGAGCACCCTCATGACTTTTCCACCCCATTCACAAGACAGATGTCATCCATATCTCTGTTCTGTAGAGGAAGTTGGGAACCACTTAATCAGAAACCAGACCCCACAGGTTTTTTTAAAAATGAGTAAGAAATTGAAGAGAATGATTGACAGCTTCTCTATAGAAAAAAGAGCAGATTTCTATCCCTGAGGAGGCTAACAGCAGACAGTCTACTGATAATACCCTGAAGGGGAATAGGGGAATGTTACCCAGCCCCCATCACATAAATCTCTCCTAGAAGAGACTATTAAAGACCTGAAAAGAGAGTTAGAATATAAATAGGCAAAGGAAATAGAAGTTACACTAGACAGTAACAACTTCCTGAAATTTGAATTTGAAAAGATAAAGAATTCACAGGAAAGGCAGGGAAAGAAAATTTGTGAATTGGAAAAGGTTAAAAAATCAGAGGAAAGTAGGATTTCTGAATTGTAAAAGATAAAGAATTCCCAGGAAAGTAGGATTTGTGAATTGGGAAAAGAAAATAACTCACTAAAGAAAAAAATTAGTGAAATGGAAAAAAATTTCACAGAGCAAAATAATTCATTTAGAAAATCAATTGGACATATACACAAAGAAATAAAAAATGTGAATGAAGAAAATAATTCATTAAAAATCAGGACTGAACAAATAGAAATGAATGATTCATTGAGACCCCAAGAATCAGTCAAGCAAAATCAAAAAAATGAAAAGCTGGAGAAAAACATCTAATTTTACTGGAAAAATCTATAGATATTGAAAAATAGATCTAGTTGAGATAATCTGAGGATCATTGGACTTCCTGAAAATTATGATGAAAAAAAGAGCTTACATCTTATTTTACAGGAAATCATCCAAGACAACTGCACAGAGATAATAGAAACAGAAGATAAATCAGGCATTGAAAGAATTCATCAAACACTTTCTGAAAAAGACCCTAAAAAACAAAACAAACAAAACAAACAAACAAACAAACAAACAAACAAAAAATTCCATGGAATATTGTGGCTAAGCTGCAGAACTCTCAGACTAAGGAAAAAATATTGCAAGTAGCCAGGAATAAAACAATTCAAATATCGAGGTGCCACAATAAGGGTCACTCAAGATCTGATTGTAATAACATTAAAGGATTAAAAAGCCTGGAATCTGATATTCCAAAAGGCAAAAGAACTTGGAATGCAGCCAAGAATAAACTACCCAGGTAAGTTTAGTATTTTCTTCCATGGAAGAAGATGGACATTTAATGAAATAGAGGAATTCCATTTGTTTCTAAAAAAAAAAAACAGATCTAAAGAAAAAAAAAATTGATCTCCAACCACAAGACTCAAGAGAAGAAGAAAAAGATAAAAGGAACTCTTGAGAACTGTATTTCTGTTGTGGATATACAGAAAGTCCACATGAATAATTTGATTTTACTAATATAACATAAAAAAGGGAAGTAGAAAGGGAAAGGGGATAGTATCAGAAAATGGAAAAAGGGGAGATAAAAAGAGGGAAACTACATCCCAGGAAGAGGCAAAGAAAATTTAGCATGTCTGAGGGAGTTAAGAGAGGGAGAAGAACATTGTGTGAATCTTACTCTCATCAAAGAGGCTCAAAGAGTTAATAATTGACATATTTCTTTTTCAGAGAATTCTCTCTCACCTCATTAAAAGGGGGGAGAAGAAAAGGGGAAAGGAAAAGAGTAATAAGGGAAGGGTACAAAAAGGGGAAATTGAATTAAAAGGAGGAGGGAGGAATACTAAAAAGGGAGGGCTGTGTGACACAAGTGAGGCCCAAAAGTTTAATACTGGGTTTGGAAGGGAAAACGGAAAAAAAAAAAAAAGCATAATCTGGGATAATATGATGGCAGGAAATACAGAATTAGTCATTTTAACTGTAAATGTGAATGGGATGAACGCTCCCATCAAACGGAGACAGATAGCAGACTGGATCAAAAATCAGAACCCTACAATATGTTGCTTACAGGAAACACATTTATAGCAGGGAGATACATAGTAAAAGTAAATGTCTGGAGCAGAATCTATTATGCTTCAGGTGAAGTAAAAAAATCAGGGGTGGCCATCATTATTTCAGATCAAGCAAAAGCAGAAACTGATCTAATTAAAAGAGATAAGGAAGGAAACTATATCCTGCTAAAGGGTATCATACACAATGAAGTCATATCAATACTAAATACATATGCATCAAGTGGTGTAGCATCTAAGTTCCTAAAGGAGAAGTTAGGATAGTTGTAAGAAGAAAAAGAAAGCAAAACTATAATAGTGGGAGATCTCAACCTTGCACTCTCAGAATTAGACAAATCAAAATAAAAAACAAATAAGAAAGAAATTAAGGAGGTACATAGAGAATTAGAAAAATATGGTAGGATAGATCTTAGGAGAATACTGAATGATCATAGAAAGGTGTATACTTTCTTCTCAGCAATTCATGGAATCTATACAAAAAATTGACCATATATTAGGACATAAAGAAATCAAAATTAAATGCAGGAAGGCAGAAATAGTAAATGCTTTCTTCTCAGATTACAATGTAATAAAAACTACATTCAAGAAGAAGTTAGGGGTAAATAGACAAAAAGTAATTGGAAACTAAATAATCTCATCTTAAAGAATGATTGGATGAAGCATCAAATTATAGAAACAATTAATAATTTCACCCAAGATAATGACAATGATGACACATCATACCAAAATTTGTGGGATGCAGCTAAAGTGGTAATAAGGGGAAATTGTATGTCTTTAGCAGCTTACTTGAAGAAAAAGAGAAAGAGAAGATCAATGAATTAAGCCTGCAACTTAAAAAGCTAGAAAAAGACGAAATTAAAACCCCCTAACCAAATAGTAAACTTGAAATTCTAAAATTAAAATGAGAAATCAATAATATTTAATGTAAAAAAAATCTATTGAATTAATAAATAAAACTAAGAGTTTGTTTTATGAAAAAGCCAATAAAATAGATAAACCTTTGGTAAATCTGATCAGAAAAGGAAAGAAGAAAATCAAATTGTTAGTCTTAAAAATGAAAAGGGAAATCTTTCCACCCATGAAGAGGAAATTAGAGCAATAATAAGGAGTTACTTTGCCCAACTTTATGTCAATAAATTTGATAACTTAAATGAAATGGATGACTACCTCCAAAAATATAGAATTCCCAGATTAACAGAGGAGGAATGAAATTGCTTAAATTGTCCCATTTCAGAAAAAGAAATAGAGCAAGTTATTATTCATCTCCCTAAGAAAAAATCTCCAGGAAAAGATAGATTCACAGGTGAATTCTACCAAACATTCAAAGAACAATTAGCCCCAATGTTATATAAACTATTTTTTAAAATAGGGAATGAAGGAGTCCTACCAAATTCTTTATATGGCACAGACATGGTACTGATACCCAAACCAGGTAGGTTGAAAACTGAGGAAAAACAAAGAAACAAACAAACAAAAAAACTATACACCAATCTCCTTAATGAATATGGATGCTAAAATCTTAAATAAAGTATTAGCAAAAAGACTTCAGAAAATCATCCCCAGGATAATACACTATTATCAGTTAGGATTTATTCCAGGAATGCAAGGCTGGTTTAATATTAGGAAAACTACTAATATAATTGACAATATTAATAATCAAATTAATGAAAACCATATGATCATCTCAATAGATGCAGAAAAATCATTTGATAAAATACAACATCCATTCCAACTAAAAAAAACTTGAGAGTTTAGGAATAAATGGACTATTCCTTAAAATAGTCAGGAGCATATATTTAAAACAGTCAGTAAGCATAATATGTAATGGGGATAAACTGGAACCTTTCCCAGTAAGATCAGGAGTAAAACAACGTTGCCCACTGTCACCATTACTATTCAATATTGTATTAGAAATGCTAGGCTTGGCAATAAGAGTCAAGAAAGAGATTAAAGGAGTAAGAATAGGTAATGAGGAAATCAAATTGTCACTCTGTGCATATGATATGATGGTATACTTAGAAAACCACAGAGATTCTAATAAAAAGTTATTAGAAATAATTCACAACTGTAGCAAAGTTGCTAGATACAAAATAAATCCACATAAATGCTCAGCATTTTTATACATCACAAACAAAATTCAACAGCACAAAATACAAAGAGAAATTCCATTCAAAACAACTGTTGAGAATATAAAATATTTGGGAATCCATCTACCAAAGAAAAATCAGGAATTATATGAGCAAAATTACAAAACACTTGCCACAAAAATAAAGTCAGATTTAAATAATTAGAAAGACATCCTGTGCTCATCAACAGGCAGAGAGAATATAATAAAGATGACAATACTCCCTAAACTAATTCATTTATTTAGTGCTATACCAATCAGACTCCCCAAAAAACTACTTTTTAAATTAATTTTATAATTATAATTTTTGACAGTACATATGCATGAGTATTTTTTATAACATTATCTCTTGTATTCATTTTTCCAAATTTCCCCTCCCTCCTTTTACTCCCTCCCCTAGATGACAGGCAATCCCATACATTTCACATGTGTTACAGTATAACCTAGATACAACATATGTGTGTAAATCCAATTCTGTTGTTGCACATAAAGAATTGGGTTCCAAGAAGATCCAACTCACTTCCAGTTGATCAATGATGGACAGAGGTAGATACACCCAGAGAAGAAACACTGGGAGGGGAATGTAAATTGTTAGCACTAATATCTGTCTGCCCAGGTTGCATGTACCTTCGGATTCTAATGTTTATTGTGCAACAAGAAAATGATCACACACATGTATTGTACTTAGACTATATTGTAACACATGTAAAATGTATGGTATTGCCTGTCGTTGGGGGGAGGGAATAAGGGAGGGGGAGTAATTTGGAAAAATGAATACAAGGGATAATATTATAAAATATATATATATATATATATATATATATATATATATATATATATATATATAATAAAAAAAAAAAAAAAAAAAAAAAAAAAAGAATTGGGTTCCGAAGGTGTAAGTAACATGGGCAGAAAGACAGTAGTGTAAAAACTTTACATTCAATTTCCAGTGTTCCTTCTCTCGGTGTATTTATTTCTGTCCATCATTGATCAACAGAAAGTGAGTTGGATGTTCTTTATGTTGAAGATATTCACTTCAATCAGAATATATCTTCATACAGTATTGTTGTTGAAGCATATAGGGACCTGCTAGTTCTGCTCATTTCACTCAGCATCAGTTCCTGTAAGTCTCTCCAAACCTCTCTGTATTCATCCTCCTGGCCATTTGTTATAGAGCAATAATATTTCATAAACTTCATATACCATAATTTACCAAACCATTCTCCAGTTGATGGACATCCATTCATTTTCCAGTTTCTAGCCACTATGAAAAGAGCTGCCACAAACATTTTGGCACATACAGGTCCCTTTCCCTTCTTTAGTATTTCTTTGGGATATAAGCCCAGTCATAGCACTTCTGGATCAAAGGGTATGCAATTTGATAACTTTTTGGACATAGTTACAAATTGTTATCCAAAATGGCCGGATTCTTTCACAACTCCACCAACAATGCATCAGTGTCCCAGTTTTCCCACATCCCCTCTAACATTCATCATTATTTGTTCCTGTCATCTTAGCCAATCTGACATGTATGTAGTGTTGTCTTAATTTGCATTTGTCTGATCAGTAGTGATTTGGAACTCTCTTTCATATGATGGGATATAGTTTCAATTTCATGATCTTAGAATTGTCTGTTCATATTCTTTAACCATTTATGAATTTGAGAATGGTTTAATTTTTTTATAAATTAGGGTCAGGTCTCTGTATATTTTGGAAATGAGGCGTTTATAAAGACCTTTAACTGTAAAAATACTTTCCCAATTTGTTACTTCCCACCTAATCTTGTTTGCATTAGTTTTGTTTGTACACAAACCTCTTAGTTTGATAATCAAAATGTTCTATTTTGTCATCATTATTGATCTCTAGTTCTCCTCTGGTCATAAATTCCTTCTTCCTCCACAGGTTTGTTCCACTTATCGACTGGTCTATTTCTTTGCCAATATCAAATAGTTTTGGTGACTGCTGCTATATAATATAGCTTTAGATCAGGTACACCTAGACCACCTTCATCTAACTTTTTTTTCATTAATTCTCTTGAAATTCTCGACCTTTTATTCTTCCATATGAATTTTGTTGTTATTTTTCTAGGTCACTAAAATAGTTTTTTTGGGAGTCTGATTGGTATAGTACTAAATAAATAGATTAATTTGTGGAGTATTGACATCTTTATTATATCTGCTCGACCTATCCAAGAGCACTGAATGTCTTTCCAATTATTTAAATCTGACTTTATTTTTGTGGCAAGTGTTTCATAATTTTGTGCATATAATTCCTGAATTTTCTTTGATAGATGGATTCCCAAATATTTTATACCCTCTACATGTGTTTTGAATGGAATTTCTCTTTGTATCTTTTGCTGTTGCATTTTGTTGGTGATATATAAAAGTGTTGAGGATTTATGTGGATTTATTTTGTATCCAGGAAATTTTCTAAAGTTGTGAATTATTTCTAATAACTTTTTATTATAATTTCTGTGGTTTGCTAAGTATACCATCATATCATCTGCACAGAGTGACAGTTTGATTTCCTCATTACCTACTCTTACTCCTTTAATCTCTCTCTTGACTCTTATTGCCAAGCCTAGCATATCTAATACAATATTGAATAGTAATGGTGATAGTGGGCAACCTTGTTTCACTCCTGCTCTTCCTGGAAAAGGTTCCAGTTTATCTTCATTACATATTATGCTTACTGATGGTCTTAAATATATGGTCCTGACTATTTTTGAGAAACAGTCCATTTATTCCTATACTCTCAAGCGTTTTTATTAGGAATGGATGTTGGATTTTATCAAATGCTTTTTCTGCATCTATTGAGATGATCATATGTTTTTTAATTAATTTGATTATTAATATGGTCAATTAAACTAATAGTTTTCCTAATATTAAACCATCCCTGCATTCCTGGTATAAATCCTACTTGATAATAGTGTATTACCCTGGGGATGATTTCCAAGAAACTATTTTAATGACCTAGAAAAAATAACAACAAAATTCATATGGAAGAAGAAAAGGTCGAGAATTTCAAGGGAATTAAAAAAAACAAAAACAAAACAAAACAAAACAACAACAACAACAACAACAAAAAAAAAAAAAAACAGGTGAATGTTGCCTAGCTGTACCTGATCTAAAATTATATTATAAAGCTGCAGTCACAAAAACCTTTTGGTACTGGCTAAGAAATAGACTAGTTTATCAGTGTTACAAGTTAGGTTCACAGGACAAAATAATGTACAACTATAGCAATCCAGTGTTTGACAAACCCCAAGATCCCAACTTTTGGGATAAGAATTCAATATTTGAAAAACTGTTTGGAAAACTGGAAATTAGTATGGCAAAAATAATATATGGACCCACACTTAATACCATCTACCAAGATAAGATCAAGATGGGTTCATGATTTAGGCATAAAGAATGAGATCATAAATAGATTAGAGGAACATAGGATAGTTTATCTCTCAGACTTATGGAGGAGGAAAGAATTTATGACTAAAAGAGAACTAGAGATCATTATTTATATCAAAATAGAAGATTTTGATTACATCAAATTAAAAAGCTTTGGTACAAATAAAACTAATGCAAACAAGATTAGAAGGGAAGTAACAAATTGTGAAAATATTTTTACAGTTAAAGGTTCTGATAAAGTCCTCATTTCCAAAATATATAAAGAACTGACTTTAATTTATAAGAAATCAAACCATTCTCCAATTGATAAATGGCCAAAAGATATGAACAGACACTTTTCAGATGATGAAATTGAAACTATGTCTACTCATATGAAAGTATTCTAAATCACTACTGATCAGTGAAATGCAAATTAAGACAACTCTGAGATACCACTACACACCTGTCAGATTGGCTAAGATGACAGGAACAAATAATGATGAATGTTGGAGGAGATGTGGGAAAACTGAGACACTAATACATTGTTGGTGGAGCTGTGAAAGAATCTGGCCATTCTGGAGAGCAATTTGGAACTATGCCAAAAAGTTATCAAACTGCGCATACCCTTTGATCCAGCAGTGCTATGACTGGGCTTATTTCAATACTAAAGAAGGGAAAGGGACCTGTTTGTGCCAAAATGTTTGTGGCAGCCATTTTTGTAGTAGCTAGAAACTGGAAAATGGATGTATGCACATCAATTGGACAATAGTTGGGTAATTTATGGTATATGAATGTTATGGAATATTGTTGCTCTATAATAAATTACCAGCAGGATGAATACAGAGAAGCTTGGAGAGACTTACATGAACTGATGCTGAGTGAAATGAGCAGAACCAGCAGGTCACTATACACTTCAACAACAATATTGTATGAAGATATATTCTGATTGAAATGAATATCTTCAACATAAAGAAGATCCATCTCACTTCCAGTTAATCAGTGATAAACAGAAACAGCTATCCCCAGAGAAAGAGCACTGGGAATTGAGTGTAAACTGTCTGCACTATTTTCTTTCTACCCAGGTTACTTACACCTTTGAAATCCAATTCTTTTCATGCAACAAGAAATTTGGTTTTGCACACATATACTGTATCTAGGATATACATTTAACATGTATGGGATTGCCTGTAATCTAGGGTAGGGTTTAGAGTGAGGGAGGGGAAAATTTGGAAAAGTGAATACAAGGGATAATGCTGTAAATAATTACCCATGCATATGTACTGTCAAAAAATTATTACTATAAAATTAATTTTTAAGAAAAGAGTATATGAAAGTGTGATACCTAAAATTGAAAAAAAATAAGACACAGCTCTGTGATCATGGGTGATTTACTAAACTTCTCTGTGCCCTAGATTCCTTATTGGCAGTATAAACATACTATCCATTTTACCCTCCTTGAATTTTGAATCTCAAACTGCATAGTATATACTCCTTACCAATTTTTAACATTATATAATTCAGTATTATCCCAGAAGATGAAAACATTTGGAATCTCTCAATAATTAGAAGCCAGACTATAATGACAGCCTAATTGAATATTGGGCACAATAGCATTGGTTGAAATCTCACATTAGATATTTAGTAAGCACTTCTGTACTTTACTCACCTTTACTGTTCTCATATGTTAAATAGAGATTATAAAACCATCTATCTCCAAACAGATTCTATAGCAAGAATACAGTAAAGTAAATTTTATATATAGTATTTTGCAAAATTTAAAACAGTACAGAGATGGTACACATATAAAATTAATTAAAGGAGTAGGTAATGTTTAGATTGAGCTCTAAGATGTGTGCAGGTCAGATTAATAATAATTATATAACAATAAAAGTGAAATATTTATTTTTTAATAAATTTTATAGTTATCATGGCAATAATAAAATTACAAAATTGCAAAAATAATAACAATTATTTTAAGAGACTAATACTAATATAGGATTTTAAGATTTCTAAAGTTTCACATCTAGATATAATTATCTATTTCTCTGTGTGTGTATGTATATATATACATACACACATACATACACACACACAAACACACACACACACACACACACACACACACACACACACACACACACATAATCTATTTGATCCTCCCTACTTCCACTTCACAAACAAGGAAACTGCAACTGAAAAGGCTTAATGACTTTTTCAGGGTTAAAAAGTTAATAAAGTGTCTAAAGCAGGCGTTCCCAAACTATGCCTGTGGGCCAGATGCAGCCTGCTGAGCTGAGGACATTTATGCAGCCTGCTGGGTTATGGCAAATGGGTTGAGGGGCAGAGACAGAGTGTGAGTTTTTATTTTTACTATAGTCCGGCCCTCCAACAGTTTGAGGGACAGTGAAAATGCTCCCCTATTTTAAAAGTTTGAGGACCACTGGTCTAAAGCAGGATTAAGAGTGAAATCTTCCCAACTCCATGTTCAAAATTATATACATTAGGCAAAATTTTCTCCCCAGGGAGAAATTTTCTCATTCAAATTATTTAAGTTTTGTATACCTTTAACAAGTGGGAGATTAGGAAAGTACACTTGAAGAAGATAGAATTTGGGTCACATGCATGATATTACAAGGGTGCTGGCCCTAACATTCTAGTTTACTATAGTTCAGAGGAGAGAAAGATTAGTTTGTCCAGGAAGTTATAGGTTAATTTGTTGCAATGCATGTCAAAAGATGATCCAAAGATAACCAGAATTTTTAGTCCAGGCATACTTTCAAAGTTAAACAAAAACTAGTGGATATGAAAATAGAGTTGATAAACAAATTAACTTTTTATTAGATTGTGATCAGTAGATGACATATAGAAGTTGATTTTGAAAGGGCAGATGTAAATCAAGTCTAATGTCCAAGTATAAATTTAAGTAAGGAATAGCGCTGTGGTACTGTAACAAATAGATGAACAAAGGATATCTAAGTGTGCAGACATTTGGCTTTAATGATAACTAATTATAAGAAATCTATAACAATACATACATATATTGACTATACACATGGATATATATATATGTATATATATATATACATATATATAATATATATGGATGCACACATATAATTTTATTGCTAAATTTTGTAAGTTATAGAGTATCTTTGGAAACATCATCAGGATGGGAGGAACTAGGAAATGTTCAGGAAATGCAAATATTAAGAATAGAAATAAGAAAGTAGCTTGGAGGAAATAAGATAGTTGTGTTCATATTGATGAAGAGCTGTCACATTTGAAAAAAATGGACTTTTCCCCATGTGAATAGAGAGAACAAAACTATGAATCATAGGTAGAAGTAACAGAAAAAATATTTGACTAATTTTAAGGAAAATATCTGGAATTTACAGCTATTTCAAAAACACATCTGGAGATATAAGGTTTCTTTTTTGTATAAGTACTTAAACAAAACATTAATTATAATTTATAGAAGTAAAAGTTATTCTTGTTCTAATGGCCTTCATAATTCCCCTTTTAACTTGCTAATAGATGTTTAAAGAGCTAGGGAATCTCCACTATCCCCTGGTTTCAAGTACTTAATTGGATGTTGACATTCTGCTAATTCTCACACACTGTCTCTCCCGAATTAACAAAGAACTTCATTCTATTCCTCACTTTGGAACCACCATACTATTCCAAATTGTCACTGGCCAGAGAACAATTGGTTTGTCATTGTTACCCCAGGTTAAGATCTTACAATTGCTCTGATAGTTTGCTTACTGAATTCAAGAACCACTTGGCTTTTCCATGTGAGCCCTTTTTTTTTCTTTTCCCCTTAATGCAAAAGTGAGTTCTTAAAGAAAAGGGTATGGCTTTAAAAAGAGAAATTCCATTTAAAATAACTGGTGATAATATAAAACATTTGGGAGTCTACATAACTGTAACATAAGATGCTCTGAAGCTTTGCTTACTAAATCCAAGAATCACTTGGCTTTTCCATGTGAACCCTCTTTTATTATTTTCCCCTTAATGCAAAAGTGAGCTCTCAAAGAAAAGTCTTGGCTTTTTAAATTTGTAACCACCAAAGAGAAATTCCATTTAAAATAACATTTAGGAGTCTACCTGTCAAAGTAAAGTCAAGGACTACATGAATACAGCTACAAAACACTTTCCACACAAATAAACTCAGATCTAATTAATTGGAAAAATATGAAGTGCTTATGGGTAGGCCTAGCCAATATAATAAAAATACTTCTTAAATTAATCTACTTACTCAATGCCATACCAATGAAACTCCAGGGAATTATTTTACAAATCTAGAGAAAAATTAAGAAAGTTCATCTGGAAGAAGATAAGGTCAAAAATTTCAAGGGAATTAATGAAAACATGCAAATTAAGGTGATCTAGCTGTGCCAGACCTAAAACTATATTACAATGCAGTAGTCATCAAAACCTTTTGGTAACTGGCTAAGAAATAGAGTACTTAATCATGGAATAGGTGAGCTTCACAGGACAAAACAGTCAATGTGTTTGACAACACAAAGATCCCAGCTTTTTGGATAACAACTTGCTATTTGACAAAACTGCTGGGAAAAGTTAAAACTAGTGTGGCAGAAACTAGGCATTGACCCCCCCACATAACACCATATGCCAAGATAAGGTTGAAATAGCTTCATGATTAAGATATTAAAAAATGACATTATAAGTAAATCAGAAAAAAAGGATAGTTTACCTCTCAGATCTGTGGAGAAGGAAGGGATTTGTGGCCATAGAAGAACTGGAGTTTATTATTGAACACAAATAGATAATTTTTATTATATTAAGTTAAAACGGTTTTGTACAAAACTAATACAGACAAGAAAGGAATCAGTAAATTGGGAAAACATTTTTCTTTCATAGGTTCTGATAAAAGCCCCCATTCTAGAATATTATAGAGAATTGACTTAAATTTGTAAAAATTCAAGCCATTCTCCAATTGAAATGTGGTCAAAGGATATAAACATATAATTTTCAGATGAATTAAGTAAAATTGTTTCTAATCATATGAAAGGTGCTCTAAATCACAAACAGAGAAATGCAAATTAAGCCAATTCTGAGGTACTACTAATCACCTCTCATATTGGCTAAGATGACAGGAAAATATAATAACGAATATTGGAGGGGATGGTGGAAAACTGGGAAACTAAAACATTGTTGGTTGAGTTGTGAACTGATCCAATCATTCTGTAAAGCAATTAGGAACTCTGACCAAATGGCTATCAAACTGTCCAGCAGTGTTTGTACTGGGATTATATCCCAAAGAAATAATAAAAGAGGGAAAGGGACCTATATATGCAAAAATGTTTGTGGCAGACCATTTTGTAGTGACAAGGAATTGGAAACTGAGAGAATGTCCATCAGTTGGAGAATGGTTAAATAAATCATGGTATATGAATATTTTGAAATATTATTGTTCTATAAGAAATGATCAGCAGCATCATTTCAGAGAGGTCTGGAGAGAGTTACATGAACTGATGCTAAATGGCATAAGCAGAATCAGGAGAACATTGTAAATGGCAACAAGAAGATTATATGATGATCAGTTCTGATGGATGTGGAAGTTTTCAATGAGCTGATACATGACAGTTCCAATTATTTTGAGATGAAGAGAGCCATCTACATCCAGAGAGAGGACTATGGGAACTAAGTGTGGATCACAACAATAACATTTTCATTATTTTTGATTTTGTCTTGCAATTTACTTTGTAATTTTTTTTCCTTTTTGATTTGATTTTTCTTTTGCAGCAAGATAATTGCATAAATATGCATGCATATATTGAATTGTACATATATTTTTGCCATGTTTAACATATATGGGATTACTTGCCATCTAGGAAAGGGACTAGGGGATGTGAAGGGAATTGGAACATAAGGTTTTGCAAGGGTTAATATTGAAAAATTGTCCATGCATATATTTTAAAATAGAAAGATTTAATAATAAAAAAATAAAATTTGTGTCCCCAGTGCTTAGTAAGATACTAATACTTAATACCATTGTAAAAATCGTATTTCCTTTCCTTGCATGAAGTTTGGCCTGAAAGATTTTTTATGAATCCAAGATCCTATGTTTCCAAAGAAGATTCTAGCTCTAAAACACTAGTATTTAAAATCAGAAAACTAGGTCAGAGGCAATATGAATTTTGGGGGCAGGAGAGGAGCAAGAACCCAGTTGCTGATAGAATCAACAAAGGCAGGGATTCTAGTTATTGAGGAATTAAAATACAAGTCAAGGTTTATGTCAGACAGAAATTGAGGAATAAATCAGGAACATAGTCACTGGAAAACTAGATCAAACTATATCTCAGTTGTATCCACATTTGTGGGAATGAAGGATCTGATTACCATACTCTTAGTAGGAATAGTAATGAAGCTGAAACAGTGACATGCTACTGATATATTTTCTATTAACATGGTGACTGACACACTGTAGACATTTAATCAATGCTTGCTGATAGATTAATGGATATAGTGCTTTTATTGCCTATAGCCATAATTTGTCCTGGAGTCTGGGATGAATCTGAGGCTACAGGTCGAAACATAAATGGGTCCAAATTTGAAAGTTTAGCGAGATGTCAAGGCAAAAGGTGAAGATAGGCTATTATAAGACTAAATGTGCCAGCACACATTCTTGGATATTTTGAATTCAATTCATTTATGTGGAATGCTCAAAATATGCTTTCATAAAATAAGCTTTCTTATAATTTTGGGAGAAGAGGAAAAGGAGTCATTATACATATAATTAGGAACTCAAATACTCTCTATCATCTGAAAATGAGGAGAATCTCAGCTGCAGACTTTCATTGTAGCCTCAAATAAGTCCTGAAGAAATTGCTCATCATATGAATTTTCTGTGTTTACAAGTTTACAGTATGACAAAACATCACACCTTTCCCCTACAATACTTTCTATTTTATAATTTATATAAAACATTTCCCTTAGCAACTTTTTAAAAATCTAGTCACTCATTCAAACAAACATCTACCATCTTGCTAAATACCTTGGAGATAACAACTCTTATTTTTCATATTTTTTTTTTATTTTAAAGGTAGTTTGTCTTGTATTCAAGAGCAAATGGAATATATTAATAAACATTGAATCCACTTTTATATGTAATAATTTTAAAACAGCTCCTTGCATATAAATCCCTATGCATATTAATTAAAATGGACATTGCAGATTGATGCCTTAAAACACTTTCATTACTGATATCTGTAATCAGTAAAGGAGCATCATCTGGGAGCCTGAATAAATATTTTGTTTTAGAATTATGGAAAATTATATACTATAGGCAACTCCAACTTAGTGGTTTTCACTTGTTCTTATCATCAATATCATAATTATTTGTCTACAGATTTAGAGACTGAAAGGGTCTTACAGGTAAGATTAAAAAAAAAATGAGGCCCAATGAAGTTAAGTAATTCTCAGTATCACAAATAGTCAGTAATAGAGCCAAAACTAAAATACTGATTTTTATAATGCTCAGAATAGAATTGCTTGCAGAAGAAAATAATTCTTGACTGGAATATATAACAATATGTGAAATAAATTGCCAGTGTTTCAGTAAGCAGGGAAATTCTCTGAGGACATAATGGAGATGGGGTTCAAGTATTGCTGTAAATCCAGATACCCAACTAGATTGCAGATTAGGTGGTCATCTGAATAATGTAACAATATAGTTCCATGACTCTAAAATAAATTTGGTTATGATAAATTAATTACATTATTATGAAATATAATTGGTTGCTGCACCATTCTACAGATTGTTTCTCTTTTATTTTTAATTTATTTTTAATGTTTCCATATCAAGTCTATCAGTTTTTTTTTTAATTTTGTTTTTGGTTATTTGTGTGTTTTACTAATATTTCTTCCCTTAAGATCTCATTCACCACATTTCTTTTTTTTTAATTAATTTTATAATTATCACATTTTTTGACAGTACATATACATAGGTAATTTTTAAAACATTATTCCTTATACTCCCTTCTGTTCTGAATTTTTCCCACCTTCCAATCACCCCTTCCCCTAGATGGCAGGCATTATGATACATATTAAATATTTTATAGTTTATAATAGATACAATATATGTGTGCAGAACCGAATTTTGTTGTTGTTGTTATTGTTGCTGTTGTTGCAAAGGAAGAACTGGATTTGGAAGGTACAAATAACCTGGGAAGAAAAACAAAATGTGTGAACAGTTTACATTCATTTCCCAGTATTCCTTCTCTGGGTGTAGCTGATTCTGTCCATCATTGATAAATTGGAACTGGATTAGATCTTCTCTGTGTTGGAGATATCCATTTCCTAAGAAATTGGAAAAAAAGATTTTTACAGTTAAAGGTTCTGATACAAGCCTCATCACCAAAATATACAGATAATTGACTCTAATTTATAAGAAATCAAGCCATTCTCCAATTGATAAATGGGCAATGGAGATGAACAGACAATTTTGAGATGATGAAATTGAAACTATTTCCACTCATATGAAAGAGTGTTCCAAAACACTATTGATCAGACAAATGCAAATTAGGACAACTCTGAGATATCATTACACACCTGTCAGATTAGCTAAGATGACAGGAAAAAATAATGATGAATGTTGGTGGGGATATGGGAAAACTGGGACACTAATACATTGTTGGTGGAGTTATGCAAGAATCCGGCCATTCTGGAGAGCAATCTGGAATTATGCCCAAAAAGTTATCAAACTGTGCATACCCTTTGATCCAGCAGTGCTACTACTGGGCTTATATCCCAAAGAAATACTAAAGAAGGGAAAGGGACCTGTATGTGCCAAAATGTTTGTGGCAGCCCTTTTTGTAGTGGCTAGAAACTGGAAAATGAATGGATGCCCATCAATTGGAGAATAGCTGGATAAATTATGGTATATGAATGTTATGACATATTATTGTTCTTTAAGAAATGAGCAGCAGGATGAATACAGAGAGGATTGGAGAGATATACAGCAAATGATGCTGAGGGAAATGAGCAGAACTAGGAGATGATTATACACTTCAACAACAATACTTTATGAGGATGTATTCTAATTGAAGTGGATATCTTCAACATAGAGAAGGTCTAATCCAGTTCCAATTGATCAATGATGGACAGAATCAGCTACACCCAGAGAAGGAACACTAGGAAAAAGAGTGTAAACTGTTTGCATTTTTTGTTTTTCTTCCCAAGTTATTTTTACCTTCAGAATCTAATTCTTCCTTTGGAACAACAACAACAAAATTCGGTTCTGCACATACATATTGTACCTGGTATATACTATAACATATTTAATATGTATGGGAATGCCTGCCATCTAGGGGAAGGGGTGAAGGGAAGGAGGGGAAAATTCAGAACAGAAGGGAGTACAAGGGATAATGTTATAAAACAAAAAATTACCTATGCATATGTACTGTCAAAAATGTCATAATTATAAAATAAATTTTTAAAAAATTTTTAAAAAGAATATATTCACTTTCATCAAAATACATCCTCATACAGTATTGTTGTTGCAGTGTATAATGATCTTCTAGTTCTTCTCATTTCACTCAGCATCAGTTGATGTATGTCTCTCCAAGCCTCTCTGTATTCATCCTACTCATCATTTCTTACAGAACAATAATATTCCATAACATTCATATACCATAATTTATCCAACTATTCTTCAATTGATGGGCATCCATTTATTTTCCAGTTTTTAACAACTACAAAAAGGGCTGCCACAAACATTTTGGCACATACAGGCCCCTTTCCCTTCTTTGGTATTTCCTTGGGATATAAGCCCAGTAGTAGCACTGGTGGATCAAAGGGTATGCACAATTTGATAATATTTTGGGCATAATTCCAAATTGCTCTCCAGAATGGTTAGATTCTTTAATAACTCCACCAACAATGCATAAGTGTCGCGGTTTTCCCACATCCCTGCCAAAATTCATCATTATTTTTTCCTGTCATCTTAGCCAATCTAACAGGTGTGTGGTGGTATCTCAGAGTTGTCCTAATTTGCATTTGTCTGATCAATAGTGATTTGGAACACTGTTTATATTCTTTGACCATTTATCAATTGGAGAATGGCTTGATTTCTTATAAATTAGAGTCAATTCTCTGTATATTTTAGAGATGAGGCTTTTATCAGAACCATTAACTGTAAAAATTTGTTTCCCAATTTGTTACTTTCCTTCTAATCTAGTTTGCATTCGTTTTGTTTGTAAAAAACCTTTTTTAATTTGATGTAATCAAAATCTTTTATGTTGTGATTAATAATGATCTCTACTTCTCTTTTGGTCACAAACTCCTTCCTCCTCCACATGTCTGAGATGTAAACTATACTATGTTCCTCTAATTTATTTATGATCTCATTCTTGGTGCCTAAATCATGGACCCATTTTGATCTAATATTAGTATGTGGTGTTAAGTGTGGGTCCATGCCTAGTTTCTGCCATGCTAATTTCCAGTTTTCCCAGCATTGTTTTTTATTTTATAATTATAAATGTCTTTTGACAGTATATATGCATGAGTAATTTTATTTTTTATAACATTATCCCTTGTATTAATTTTTCCAAATTATCCCTTCCCTTCCTCTATTCCGTCCCCTAGATGACAGGCAATCCCATATATTTTACATGTGTTACAGTATAACCTAGATACAATATATGTGTGTAAACCCAATTTTCTTGTTGCACGTTAAGTATTAGATTGCGAAGGTATAAGTAACCTGGGTAGATAAACAATAGTGCTAACACTTTACATTCACTTCCCAGTGTTACTTCTCTGGGTGTAGTTGTTTCTGTCCATCATTGATCAGCTGGAAGTGAGTTGGATCTTCTTTATGTTGAAGATATTCATTTCATCAGAATGCATCTTCGTACAGCATTGAAGTGTAAAGCGATCTTCTGGTTCTATTCATTTCACTCAGCATCAGTTGATGTAAGTCTTTCCAAACCTCTCTGTATTTGTCCTGCTGGTCATTTCTTACAGCACAATAATATTCCATAACCTTCATATACCATAATTTACCCAACGATTCTCCAATTGATGGATATCCATTCATCTTCCAGTTTCTAGCTACTACAAAAAGAGCTACCACAAACATTTTGGCACACATAGGCCCCTTCCCCTCTTTAGTATTTCTTTGGGATATAATCCCAATAACAGCAAAGCTGGGTCAAAGGGTATGCACGGTTTGATAACTTTTTGGGCATAGTTCCAATTTGCTCTCCAGAATAGTTGGATTCTTTCACAACTCCATCAACAATGTATTACTGTCCCAGGTTTCCCACATCCCCTCCAACATTCCTCATTATTTGTTCCTATCATCTTAGCCAATCTGACAGGTGTGTGGTGGTATCTCAGAGTTGTCTTAATTTGCATTTCACTGATCAGTAGTGATTTGGAACACTCTTTCATATGAGGGGATAGAGTTTCAATTTCATCATCTGAGAATTGTCTGTTGATATCCTTTCACCATTTATCAATTGGAGAATGGTTTGATTTCTTATAAATTAGGATCAATTCTCTATATATTTTGGAAATGAGACCTTTATCAGAACCTTTAAATATAAAAATATTTTCTCACTTTGTTACTTCCCTTCTAATCTTGTTTGCATTAGTATTGGTTGTACAGAAACGTTTTAGTTTGATGTAATCAAAATTTTCTATTTTGTGATCAATAATGATCTCTAGTCCTTCTCTAGTTATAAATTCCTTCCTCCTCCATAGCTCTGAGAGGTAGACTATCCTCTGTTCCTCTAATCTATTTATGATCTCATTCTTTGTGCCTAAATCATGGACCCATTTTGATCTTATCTTGGTATATGGTGTTAAGTGTGGATCCATATCTAATTTCTGCCATACTAATTTCCAGTTTTCCAAACAGGTATTTTTCAAATAATGAATTTTTACCCCTTATGTTGGTATCTTTGGGTTTGTCAAAGACTAGATTGCTATACATGTACCCTTTTTTGTCCTTTGTACCTAATCTGTTCCACTGATCAACTGGTCTATTTCTTAGCCCATTCCAAATGGTTTTGGTGACTGCTGCTATATAATATAGCTTTAGATCAGGTACACCTAGACCACCTTCATCTGACTTTTTTTTTAAATTAGTTCCCTTGCAATTCTTGACCTTTTATTTTTCCATATGAATTTTGTTGTTATTTTTTCTAGGTCATTAAAATAGTTTCTTGGGAGTCTGATTGGTATAGCACTAAATAAATAGATTAGTTTGGGGAGTATTGTCATCATTATTATATTTGCTCGGCCTATCCAAGAGAACTGAATGTCTTTCCAATTATTTAAATCTGATGTTATTTTTGTGGCAAGTGTTTTGTAATTTTGCTCATGAAATTCCTGACTTTTCTTTGGTAGATGGATTCCCAAATATTTTATACTCTCAACATTTGTTTGGAATGGAATTTCTCTTTGTATCTCTTGCTGTTCCATTTTGTTGGTGATATATAAAAATGCTGAGGATTTATGAGGATTTATTTTGTATCCTGCCACTTTGCTAAAATTCTGAATTATTTCTAATAGCTTTTCAGCAGAATCTTTAGGGTTCTCTAAGTATACCATCATGTCATCTGCAAAGAGTGATAGTTTTATTTCCTCATTTCCTACTCTAATTCCTTGAATCTCTTTCTCAGCTCTTATTGCCCAGGCTAGCATTTCTAGTACTATATTGAATAGTAATGGTGATAGTGGGCAACCTTGTTTCACTCCTGATGTTACTGGGAAAGGTTCCAGTTCATTTCTATTGCATATTATGCTTAGTGACGGTTGTAAATATATGCTCCTGGTTATTCTAAGGAATAGTCCATTTATTCCTATACTCTCAAGCATTTTAGTAGGAATGGATGTTGGATTTTTTCCTGGGGATTTGATTAATAGCTTGTTCTATTCTTTTTCTTGAAATGGGACTAGTTAAGCAATTTATCTCCTCCTCTGTTAATCTAGGAACCCTATATTTTTGGAGGAAGACATCCATTTCACTTAAGTTATCAAATTTATTGGAATAAAGTTGGGCAAAATAATTCCTTATTATTTCTCTAATTTCCTCTTCATTGGTGAAAAGATTCCCCTTTTCATTTGTAAGACTAACAATTTGATTTTCCTCTTTCCTTTTTCTGATCAGATTTACCAAAGATTTATCTATTTTATTGGCTTTTTCATAAAACCAACTCTTGGTTTTATTTATTAATTCAATATTTTTTTGACTTTCAATATTATTGATTTCTCCTTTTAACTTTTGTATTTCTAGTTTGATTTTTGGTTGGGGTTTTTTAATTTGGTCTTTTTCTAGCTTTCTAAGTTTCAGGCCCAATTCATTAATCTTCTCTTTCTCTATTTTGTTCAAATAAGCCTCTGAAGATATAAAATTCCCCCTTATTACCGCATTAGCTGCATCCCACAGATTTTGGTATGATGTCTCATCATTGTCATTATCTTGGGTGAAATTATTAATTGTTTCTATAATTTGCTGTTTCACTCAGTCATTCTTTAAGATGAGATTATTCATTTTCCAACTACTTTTTGATATATTTGCCCCTCACTTCTTATTGAATGAGGTTTTTATTGCATTGTGATCTGAGAAGAAGGCATTTATTATTTCTGCCTTCCTGCATTTAATTTTGAGATCTTAATGTCCTAATATATAGTCAAATTTTGAATAGGTTCCATGAAGTGCTGAGAAGAAAGTATATTCTTTTCTATCACCATTTCTTTTTCTCCAAAGGTTTATCATACCTACTTTTTCTAATGTTCTATTTACTTTTCAAATTTCTTTCTTATTTGTTTTGTCGTTTGATTTTTCTAAATCTGAGAGTGCAAGGCTGAGATCTCCCACTACTATAGTTTTACTGTCTATTTCGTCTTGCAACTCTCTGAAGTTTTCCTTTTAGAAAGTTAGATTTTATACCACTTGGTGCATATATGTTTAGTATTGATATGGCTTCATTGTGTATGCTACCTTTCAGCAGGATATAGTTTCCTTCCTTATCTCTTTTAACTAGATCAACTTCTGCTTTTGCTTGATCTGAGATAAGGATGGCTACCCCTGCTTTTTTGGCTTTACCTGATGCATAATAGATTCTGCTCCAACCTTTTACCTTTACTCTGTATGTATCTCACTGCTTTAAGTGTGTTTCCTGTAAACAAAATATTGTAAGGTTCTGACTTTTGATCCAGTATGCTATCCATCTCTGTTTGATGGGAGAGTTCATCCCATTCACATTTACAGTTAAAATTACTAATTCTGTATTTCCTGCCATCATATTATCCCCAGATTATGCTTTTTTTTCCATTGGCCCCCTGAACCCCTTCCCCAATATTTAATTTATAGACCCCACTTGTGATGTGCATCCTTCCCTTTTTCGTATCCCTCCACCCTCCCCCTCCTTCCAAATCCCTTCTTTTTTGTTGTACCCTTCCCTTATTCCCCTTTTCCTTTTTCTTTTTCCTTTCCCCCCTTTTATTGAGGTGAGAGAGAATTTTCTGAAAAACAATTATGTCAATTATTTACTCTTTAAGCCAACTCTGATAAGAGTAAGATTCACACAATGTTTCACCCCTTCTCTAAATTCCCTCAGATGTGGTATATTTTTCTATGACTCTTCCTGGTATGTAGTTTCCCTGGTTTTTATCAGTCCTTCCCCTTTTTCTGATACTTCCCCCTTCTCTTTACTACTCCCCCTTTTTTATATCAGTAAAATCAAATTATCCAGGCGGACTTTCTATATATCCACAACAGAGATATAGTTCTCAAGTGTTCTTTTTACCTTTTTTTCTTTTTCTCTTCAGTCTTGTGCATGTAGAACAATTTTTTTTTTGTTTAAGTCTGTTTTTTCTTTTCTTTGAAACAAATGTAATTCCTCTGTTTCATTGAATGACCATCTTCTTCCATGGAAGAAAATACTAAACTTAGCTGGATAGTTTATTATTGGTTGAAGTCCTTGATCTTTTGCCTTTCAGAATATCAGGTTCCAGGCCCTGAGATCTTTTAATGTGGAGGAAGCCAGATCTTGAGTGGCCCTTATTGTGGCACCTTAGTGTTTAAATTTTTTTCTAGCTGCTTGCAATATTTTTTCCTTTGTTTTGTAGTTCTGCACCTTAGCCAGTATATTCCATGGAGTTCTTTTTTTAGGGTCTTTTTCAGAAGGTGTTTGATGAATTCTTTCAACAGCTATTTTCCCTTTTGTTTCTAACATCTCTGGACAGTTCTCTTTGATGATTTCCTATAAAATAGAATCTAGCCTCTTTTTTTGATCATAGTTTTCGGGAAGTCCAATGATCCTCAGGTTATCTCTCCTAGATCTATTTTCCAGATGTATAGATTTTCCACATAAGTATTTGACATTATTCTCCAGCTTTTCATTTTTTTTTTGTTTTGTTTGACTGATTCTTGGTTTCTCAATGAATCATTCATTTGTATTTGTTCCGTCCTGATTTTTAATGAGTTATTTTCTTCATTGACATTTTTAGTTCTTTTTGTATATGCCCAACTGAATTTTTAAATAAATTCTTTTGCTCTATTGAATTTTTTTCTATTTCTCTAATTTTTTGAGTTATTTTCTTTTTTCTAATTCAGAAATCCTACTTTCTTAAGACTTTTTTATCTTTTCCAATTCAGAAATCCTACTTTCCAGTGATTTTTTTAACCTTTTCTAATTCACACATTTTGTTTCCCTGCATCTCTTGTGAATTCTTTATTTTTTCAAACTCAAATTTTCTCTATCATAGCTTCTCTTTCCTTTCCCCATTTTTCTTCAAATTCTCTTAACTTTTTAATAGTCTGTTCTAGGAGAGAGTTATGTGATGGGAGGCAGGTATTGTTCCCCTTTAGACTGTTATCTGCTGACTCTGTGCTATTAACTTCTTCGGGGTTGAATACTTGCTCTTTCTCTGTGTAGAAGGAATCAATGGTTCTCTTCAGCTTTTTACTCATTGTTAAAAATCTTTTGGGGTCTGCCCTTGGGGTAAGAAGTTTATCTTTACCAGTTTCCTCCCAGACTGGGTGGATGCAGTGGCTCCTGTGTCTGAGCTAAGAGAGAGATCTGAGAGAGAGTTCCCCTCCCACTCTCTGGAAGGGCCTCAGAGGTGATTAGTATAACTGCACTGTGAGGGTTGCCCAGTGAAGGACCCCACTGTGTGTCCTAGCAACTTCCCTGGCGACAGTAAAGGCGACACAAAGCCCAGCCAATGCGTCCCGTGGGGCATGGAAATCAGCAGCTGATGTTAAAAAACCCCTGTGCTCAAACTAGAAGTGTCTGCCTGGAAACCGCGTTCCCTATTTCAAAGGTTCTGCTTCTGTGGGACTTCTGTGGCTGAGTTCTGCAGCCTCAGGCCAAGCCAGACACTATGTGGATTCAATCTTGCCTCAGGCGGTGTCCCTGTGGTTCAGCCTTTTAACTACCCCAAGGTGAAGCCCGGGACAGCAGAAAGCGCCTGCATAGCATGCCAAGATCTGTTAGGTCACTTCCAGATTGGGGTGGTCCTAGTATCTGACTTTATATTTTAAAGTGGCTTGATTTCTCTTCTGAACTGCTCTTTTATAAGCAGAAAACAGCTAACAGCCTGTGCCAGATTCCTCTATCTCAGTGGCTTCTCTGATCCCAGAGTTCTGCCCAGCCTGTTCATCATAGTATGCTAGCACCTAACCGTCTGTGCTGGCCTTTTTTCTTCCTCCCTGTGGAACTGACCTTTTCTGTTGAAACTCCAAATTCTCTTCAGCTGGTATGTTGTGCTTCCAATCCTTGTGGTTTGTATCAGTCCAACCTTTTTTTGAGGCTGATTTAACTAATTGGTAATGAGGGAAGAAGGGAGCTTACAAATTCAGGTGTATCTTCTCCACCATCTTGGCTCCGCCTGTTTTTCTCAGCATTTTTTGTCAAATAATGAATTATTATCCCAAAAGTTGGGATTTTTGGGTTTGTGAAACACTAGATTGCTATTTTTATTCACTATTTTGTCCTATGAATCTAACCTGTTCAACTGATCAACTAGCATATTTCTTAGCCAATACCAAATAGTTCTGGTGACTGCTGCTTTATAATATAGTTTTAGATCAGGTACATCTAGGCCACCTTCATTTGATTTTTTTTTATCATTAATTCCCTTGAAATTGTCTACCTCTTGTTCTTCTATATGAATTTGGTTGTTATTTTTTCTAGGTCATTAAAATAGCTTCTTAGGAATGTGATTGCTATAGCACTAAATAAATAGATCAGTTTAGGGAGTATTGAAATCTTTATTATATTTGCTCGGCCCATCCAAGAGCACTTAATATTTTTCTGATTATTTAAATCTGACTTTGTAAATTTGCTCCTATAATTCCTGACTTTCCTTTGGTAGATATATTCCCCAATATTTTATACAATCAACAGTTATTTTGAATGGGATTTCTCTTTATATCTCTTGCTGTTGGATTTTGTTGGTAATGTATAAAAATGCTGAGGATTTATGTGGATTTATTTTGTATCCTGCCACTTTGCTAAAATTCTGAATTATTTCTAATAGCTTTTTAGCAGAATCTTTGGGGTACTCTAAGTATACCATTATATCATCTACAAAGAGTGATAGTTTGGTTTCTTCATTACCTATTCTAATTCCTTTAATCTCTTTCTTAGCTCTTATTGCAGAGGCTAGCATTTCTAGTACAATATTGAATAGTAATGGTGATAGTGGGCAAACTTGTTTCACTCCTGATCTTACTGGGAAAGGTTCAAGTTTATTGCCATTACATATGATGTTTACTGATGGTATTAAATATATGGTCCTGATTATTTTAAGGAATAGTCCATTTATTCCAATACTCTCAAGTGTTTTTAGTAGGAATGGATGTTGGATTTTATCAAATGCTTTTTCTGCATCTAATGGGATGATCATATGTTTATTTGTTAATTAAGGTATTGATATAGTCAATTATGCTAATAGTTTTCCTAATATTGAACCAGCCCTGCATTCTGGCATAAATTCCACTTGGTCACAGTGTATTATCTTGGGGATGATTTTCTGTAGTCTTTTTGCTAATGTTTTATTTAAGATTTTAGCATCAATATTTATTAGGGAGATTGGTCTATAGTTTTCTTTCTCAGTTTTCAACCTACTGGGTTTAGGTATGTCTGTGTCATAAAAATTATTTAGTAGGACTCCTTCAATCCCTATTTTTTCAAATAGTTTACATAACATTGGAGTTAATTGTTCTTTAAATGTTTGGTTGAATTCAACCAAATTCATTTTTTCTTAGGGAGTTGGTTAATAGCTTGTTCTATTTCTTTTTTTTCTGAAATGGGACTATTTAGACTATTTATTCTTTCCTCTGTTAATATGGGCAATCTATTTTTTGAAGGTATTCTTTCTTTTCATTTACGTTATCCAATTTATTGGCATAAAATTGGTCAAAGTAACTCCTAGTTATTATTCTAATTTACTCTTCATTAGTGGCAAGTTCTCCCTTTTCATTTTCAAGACTAAAAATTTGCTTTTCCTCTTTCCTTTTATTAATCAGATTTACTAAGGGTTTGTCTATTTTGTTTTTTCCTAGAACCAATTCTCAGTTTTCTTAATCAATTCAATAGTTTTTTTTTCTTTCAATTTTATTAGTCTCTCCTTTTATTTTTGGAATTTCAAGTTTAGTATTTGATTGGGGTTTTTAATTTGGTATTTTTCTAGCTTTTTATGTTGTAAGCCCAATTCATTGATTTTATCTTTCTCTATTTTATGCAAGTAGGCCTCTAGAGTTATAAAATTTCCCCTTATTACTGCTTTGGCTTTATCCCACACATTTAGGTATGATGTCTCATTATTGTCATTTTCTTGCATGAAGTTATTAATTATGCCTATGATTTGCTGTTTCACCGAATCATTCTTTAATATGAGAATATTTAGTTTACAAAATTTTTTTGATCTATTTCCCCCTGGCTTTTTATTGAATGTTATTTTCATTGCATTTTGGTCTGAAAAGGATACATTTGCTATTTCTGCCTTACTGGATTTGATTTTGAGTTTTTTATATGCTAATATATGCTCAATTTTTATATAGATGAGAAGAAAGTGTACTCCTATCTGTCTCCATTTCGTTTTCTCCAAAGATATATCATATCAAACTTTTCTAGTATTCTATTTACCTCTTTGACTTCTTTCTCATTTATTTTGTGTTTTAATTTATCTAATTCTGAGAGTGAAAGCTTGAGATCTCCCAGTATTATAGTTTTGCTGTCTATTTCTTCTTGCAGGTATCTTAATTTCTCTTTTAAAAATTTAGATGCTGCACCACTTGATTCATATATGTTTAATATTGATACTGCTTTGTTATGTATTCTACTCTTTAGTAAGATATAATGCCCTTCCTTATCTTTTTTAGTTAGATCAATTTTTACTTTTTCATGATCTGAGATGAGGATGGCTACACCTGCTTTTTTGCCTTCACCTGAAGCATAGTAGATTCTGCTCCAACCTTTTACATTTATTCTGTATGTATCACCCTTTTTCAGGTGTGTTTCCTGTAAACAACATATCATAGGATTCTGGCTTTTAATCCAGACTGCTAACTACTTCCTCTTTATGGAGGAGTTTACCCCATTTACATTTATGGTTAAAATGACTAATTCTATATTACTTGCCATCCTGTTAACCCCTGGTTATGCTTTCCTCCTTTCCTTCCCCCTTACTCCCCTCGCCAGTATTAAACTTGTGAACACCACTTGCTTTTTACAACCCTCCCTTTTTAGTATCCCTCCTCCACCTTAAAGTTCCTCCCCCTATTTTAACCCTTTTTTCACAATTTCTGTATTCCCTTCCCCTTAGCTTACTCCTTTCCTTTTCCCTTTTTCCCTCCCACTTTTCAATGATGTGGAAGGAGTTTCACCATAAATCGAATATGTCTATTGTTACACACTATATTCATCCCCCTCCTTTCTTTCTCTCAGATACAATAGGTTACCTTTGCCTCTTCATGAGATGTAGTACCACTACTTTACCCTTTTTTATGATATAATTTCCTTTCCACCTCTAGTTTCTAGAACAAATTATACATGTGTTCTTTATATATCTTTATGGCAGAAATATGGTTCTCAAGATTTCTTTTAATTTTTTAGAAATCTCTTGAGTTCTGTATTTGGAGATAATTTTTTTTTGTGTAGATCCGGTTTTTTCATCAAGAATAGATGGAATTCATTTATTTTATTAAATGTTCATCTTCTTCCCTGGAAAAAGATGCTCATTTTTTGCTGGCTAAGTTATTCTTGGTTGCATGCCAAGTTCCTTAGCCTTTTGGAATATCCTATTCCAGGCCCTTCGCTCCTTTAAAATGGATGCTGCTAGATCCTGGGTTACCCTTATTGTGGCTCCTCCATAGCTGAATTGATTTTTTTCTAAGAGCTTCCAATATTTTTTCCTTTGTCTGATGGTTCTTGAACTTGGCCACTATATTTCTTGGCGTTTTGATTTTAGGGTCCCTTTCAGTAGGTGATCAATGATTTTTTTCAATGTCTATTTTACCTTCTGTTTCTATAACATCTGGGCAGTTCTCTTTGATAATTTCCTGGAACATAGTGTCCAGGCTCTTTTTTCCTCACATTTTTCAGGGAGTCCAAGTATTTTCAGATTGTCTCTCCTTGATCTATTTTCCAGATCTTCCTAATAAGGTACTTGACATTCTTTTCCATTGTTTTGTGTTTTTGGTTTTGCTTGACTGCTTCTTTGTTTTTCCTTGAGTCATTCAATCCTACTTGTTCAATGATGATTTTCAATTATGTATTTTCTTCACTCACTTTTTTATGTCTTTTTGTAATTGTCCAATTGAGTTTTTAAGTGAGGTTTTTTCTTCTATGGAATTTTTTCCTTTTTCATCAATTTTATTCTTTAGAGAGTTATTTTCTTTTTCCAACTCACTAATCCTGTTTTCCTTGGAGATGTTTACCTTTTCCAATTCACAAATTTTGTTTATCAATGATTTTATTTATTTATCCACTCTGTTTTTAAATGGGTGGGATGACTTCTCCAGACTCTCTTGCCAAGTTTCCCTTTCCTTTTCCCATTTCTCTTCTAGCTCTCTTGTGACAGCTTTTTTATTTTCTCTATGAGAGTTTTGTGTATTGAGGAGCAGATCATATCCCCCTTTAGCGATTCCTCTGTAGACAGTCTGTTTTTAGTCTCCTTAAGGTTTGAAGTCTGCTCTCTATCCATATAGAAACTATCAATGTTTAGAGCCCTGTTAAATCTTTTGTTCATTTTGTTAAAGCAGAATCAAAGAAAACAAACTGACAAGAAAAACAACTGGTCTGCTTTTTTTGGGGGGGAGGGATGGAGCTGGATGATGTTGGAGGCTTCCTCTATAGACTGTGGGAGACAATAGTGAGGCATTAGCAGGGCAGAGATGGCTGTGCTGCATCTGCACTCTGAGATATTGTGACTCTAAGAATGCACTGAGTCACTCCAGGTGGGAGTGGGGGTAGCCAGGTCCCTATAGACGCTAGCTTTTGGTGGTTTTATTCTTTACTGTTTTTATTACTTCCCTTCTGATCCTGGCTTGCTGCCAAGAGGGAATATCCACACTGGGGTAAAGGTTGTTTCATGGAAACAGGAGAAATCATATCCCTCCCCACTCTGGTCTGAGCAGTGTGAGCTGCCTGCTTCGGCTCTCCCTACTTGCCCTTAGCCTGTGCCCAGTGTGTTTGTCCCCTCCCCTGAGCAAAAACAGACCTTTTCTGGCAAATCTCAAAGATGTCTTCTGTTGGTAATTATTTGTGGGTTTTTTCAAGTCAAGCATTAATTCCAAGGCTTGTCATGAAATAAATTCTGAGAGAAAACATGGAGCTCAAGCAGCTGTGTGCTTCCTCTCTGCCATCTTGGCCAGAAGTCTCATTCCCCACATTTCATCCAGTATTTTAAATAGGATGGAATTTAAATAGCTGTCTTTGTATTTAGAATAGACTTGCCTACTAATTATTGTGATTGGAAAAACTATTTTTTATGTTTTAGATTTAGCTTTAATTCTGAAAAAAAATTCTCTCTTCAAATTCAGAATATAAAACCTTTTTGAAAAATCAATTACTAATGATATCCATGTGACTTTTGATAGACCTTCCACATCCATCTATTCAAATGCTCTTTTATAATATACAGGACTTCTGGAGCCTATATTTTACTTTCTCGAATGAAATTTTAAATGTATTCTTTGTGTGTTTGTTTGTTTTTTTGCTTTTTTACTATTGGTATATTTACAATAATAATATGACCTTACTGATTACAGATGATAGATCTTTAAGGTCTTTATCAGATATAAAATGTTACGATTCTTACACAGCTTAACAAATTTGCCATGCCTACTTTACTAAAAGTAGTTATCTGTAGGTCATGCAACTTGAAAAGTAAACTTTTGTTTCAAAGTCATGCAGCTATGAGGTTAATAATAATAAAATTCAATTATTTATTTAATAGTAAAAAGAATTTTTATTAACAAATTAATTTTTCTCCATTAAGTCCTATTTGCAATTTGTATCACATACTTATAATTACTTTAAATTAATTTAATTTAAATTGTGCTCCTCATGCCTTCTTCTTTTCTCTATTTATCCAATTTTATGTGCCAGTTTCTGGCATATGTAGTCCTTATAGAATATGATAACTGACTGACTTCCTAGCAGAATGGTACTTATAATTATTTAAGAAATCAATTGGCATTTCTTAATCACTAACAAAATGCTCAGCACTGGGGATATCAAAACAAAAGCAAAAATACTACTTGCCCTTAAGGAAATTACTTTCTAAAAGTAGAGAAAATATGCACATTTGTTGAAGTACAAAACATGTAAAACAATAATGGAAAGCAATTGTTACTTTGCTTTTATTCACTCCATGAAGATCTGATTCTGAGTGAGACCAAATAGAGACTTTGAGATATGCTGAGACTATATCAGGGTAGAAGTATTGACTATTAAACTTAGATCTGGAAGGGATTTTAGAGAAAATCAAGTCAAATCCCTTTATTCCTTTCTTTTCTTTTCTTTTTTTCTCTTTTTCTTTTAACAAATGAGAAAGTGAGACAGGGAAATATTAAGTAACTTTCCAAATTCATATGGTATATAAAATCTATAAGGCAAGATTTAAATTAAATTGTGAACTCCAAGGTCAATATTTCAGCCACTGCAAAAATATGCCTTTATATTATACAGTTACTTTTAAATTAGATTTTCTAATATTTTTACTTTCAAAAATAGCCTGTGTTATATGAAATGACAAACTGGATGATTTCATAAAAACCTGGAAAGACTTATATGAACTCTTGAAAAGTGAAGTGATCAAAACTAAGAGAACATTATACAAATTAACAATACTTGACAATGATCAACTGTGAATGACAATTCCAATGGGCTTACAAGGAGAATTTTTTTTTATTAATTTTATACTTATAACATTTTTTGACAGTACATATGCATTGGTAATTTTTTACAACATTATCCCTTGCACTCCCTTCTGTTCCGAATTTTTCCCCTCCTTCCCTCCACCCCCTCCCCTAGATGGCAGGCATTCCCATGCATATTAAATATGTTGTAATATATCCTAGGTACAATATATATGTGCAGAATCGAATTTTGTTGTTGTTGTTGTTGTTGCAAGGAAGAATTGGATTCGGGAGGTAAAAATAATCTGGGGAGAAAAACCAACAAAAATAAAAGGGCTAACAGTTTACACTCATTTCCCAGTGTTCCTTTTCTGAGTGTAGCTGATTCTGTCCATCATTGATCAATTGGAATTGGATTAGCTCTTCTCTATGTTAAAGATATCCAGTTCCGTCAGAATACATCAAGGAAAAGGTTTTATCTACCTTGAAAGAAAGAAGTGATGGAATCTAAATACACATTCAATTATACTATTTTCACTTTTGTTTGCTTTCCTTCCTTCCTTCCTTCCTGCCTTCCTTCCTTCCTTCCTTCCTTCCTTCCTTCCTTCCTTCCTTCCTTCCTTCTCTCTTTATTTCTTTCTTGTCTGCATTAGTTTTGTTTATATAAAAGCTTTTTAATTTGATATAACCAAAATTATCAATTTTTAAAATTATTTTTCCTGCAACTTTGCTAAAGGTGTGGATTACTTTTAATAGCTTTTTAGTAGAATCTTTCAGGTTCTATAAGTATACCATCATATCATCAGCAAAGAGTGATAATTTGGTTTCCTCATTACCTACTCTAATTCCTTTAATCTCTTTTTCCACTCTTATTATCAAAGCAAACATTTATAATACAATATTGAATAGCAATGGTGATAGTGGGCAATCTTGTTTCACTCATGATCTTATTGGGAATGATTGCAGTTTATCCCCATTACATATGATGCTTACTGATGGTTTTAAATAAATGCTACTGATTATTTTAAGGAAAAGTCCATTTATTTCTATACTCTCAAGTGTTTGTAATATGAATGAATGTTGGATTTTATCAAATGTTATTTCTGCATCTATTGAGATGATCATATGGTTTTTGTTAATTTGGTTATTAATATGGCCAATTATACTGATAGTTTTCCTAATAGTGAACCAGCCCTGGATTTCTTGTATAAATCCTACTTGATTATGATGTATTATCCTGGGGATGATTTTCTGTAATCTTTTTGCTAATATCTTATTTAAGATTTTAGCATTTAGGGAGATTAGTCTATAGTTTTGTTTTGTTTTTTGTTTGTTTGTTTGTTTTGCTTTTTTGTTTGTTTGTTTGTTTGTTTTATTTTTTCCATTTTCAATCTACCTGGTTTGGATATCAGTACCATGTCTGTGTCAAAAAAGGAATTTGGTAGGATTCCTTCATTCCCTATTTTTTTCAAATAGCTTATGTAGCATTGGGATTAATTGTTCTTTGAATGTTTGGTAGAATTCACCTGTGAATCCATCTGTTCCTGGAGATTTTTTTCCCTAGGGAGTTGATTAATAGCTTGTTCTATTTCTTTTTCTGAAATGGGACTATTTAAGGAATTTACTTCTTCCTCTGTTAATATGGGAAGACTATATTTTGGGAGGTAGTCATCCATTTCACTTAGGTTATCAAATTTATTGACATAGAACTGGGCAAAGTAACTCATTATTCTCTAATTTCCTCTTCATTTGGTGGAAAGTTCCCCATTTTCATTTTTAAGACAAAAAATTAGATTTTCCACTTTGCTTTTTCTAATCAGATTTACAAAAGGTAAATCTATTTTATTGTTTTTTTTCTTTTTTCATAAAACCAACTCTTAGTTTTATTTATTAGTTCAATAGCTTTTTTCTTTTCTTTTTTTTTTTACTTTCAATATTATTAATTTCTCTTTTTAATTTCAGAATTTCAAGGTTAGTATTTGGGGTTTTTAAATTTGGTCTTTTTCTAGCTTTTTAAGTTGCAAGCCCAATTCATTGATTTTCTCTTTTTCTATTTTATTGAAGTAAGCCTTTAAAGATATAAAATTTCCCCTTATTACCACTTTAGCTGCATCCCAAAAATTTTGGAATGATGTCTCATCATTATGATTATCTTGAGTGAAATTCTTTCATTAAGATGAGATTATTTAGTTTCCAATTACTTTTTGGTCAACAACTTTTTATTGAATGCAGTTTTTATTGCATTGTGAACTAAAAAGAAAGCCTTTACTATTTCTACCTTCCTGCATTTAATTTTGAGATCTTTATGTCCTAATATATGGTCAATTTTTGTATAGGTTCCATGAACTGCTAGAAAGAAAATATACTACTTTCTGTTACCATTCAGTTTTCTCCAAAGATCTATCATACCTAATTTTCCTAATAATTGATTTACCTCTTTAATTTCTTTCTTATTTGTTTTGTGATTTGATTTATCTAATTCTGCAAGTGCAAGGTTGAGTTCTCCCACTATTATAGGTTTTTTTTAATTAATTTTATAATTATAACTTTTTTTTGGCAGTACATATGCATAAATATTTTTTTTACAACATTATCCCTTGTACTCCCTTCTGTTCTGAATTTTTCTCCTCCTTCCCTTTACTCCCTCCCCTAGATGGCAGGCATCCCCATACATATTAAATATGTTATAGTATACCCTGGGTACAATATATATGTGCAGAACCAAATTTTGTTGTTGTTGTTCTTGCAAAGGAAGAATTGTATTCGGAAGGTACCACTATTATAGTTTTGCTGTCTATTTCTTCTTGCAACTCTCTTAACTACTTCTTTTGGAAGTTAAATGCTATACCAATTGGTGCATATATATATATATATATATATATATATATATATATATATATTTAGTATTGAAATTGCTTCATTGTCTATCATTGTATTTAGCAAGATATTGTTTCCTTCCTTATCTCTTTTGATTAGATCAATTTTTGCTTTTGGTTGATCTTAAATAAGGATGGCCACCCCTGCGTTTTTGATTTCACTTGAAGCATAATAGATTCTCCTCCAGCCTTTTACTCTGTATGTATCTCCTTGCTTTAAATGTGTTTCCTGTAAACAACATATTGTAGAGTTCTGACTTTTGATCCAGTCTGTTATCTGAATCTGCTTAATGGGAGAGTTCATCCAATTCCCATTTACAATTAAATTTACTATTAAATATTTACTATTAAATTTACAATTAAAATTACTAATTCTGTATTTCCTTCTGTCATATTATCCCCAGATTAAGATTTTTCCCTTGCCCCGCCCCCAAACCCCTTCCCCAGTATTAAACTTATAGCCCCCACTTGTGTCACTCAGCCCTCCCTCTTTAGTATCTCTCCCTCCTCCCTTTAAATCCCTTCTCCTTCCTTGTATCCTTTCCTTATTAGTCTTTTCCTTTTCCCTTTTCCTCTCCCCCTTCTTAATGAGGTGAGAGAGAAATCTCTGCAAAACAAATATGTCAATCATTTTCTCTGAGCCAATTCTGATGAGAGTAAGATTCACACAATGTTCCTCCCCCTCTCTAACTTCCTTCAGATATGATAGGTTTACTTTACCTCTTCATGGGATGTAGTTACCTTTTTTATCTCCCCTTTTCCCTTTTTCTGACACTATTCCCTTTCCATTTCTACTTCCCTTTTTTTTTGTTTGTTATATCACTGAAATCAAATTATACATGTAAATTATACATGCAGTCTTAATGTATATCCACAAGAGAAATACAGTTCTCAAGAGTTCCTTTTAGTTTTTTTCTCCTTCTCTTGAGTTCTATTGTTGGAGATCAATTTTTGTTTTATTTTGTTTTGTTTTTGTTTTTGTTTTTGTTTAGATCTGACCTTTTTTCCCTTAGAAACAAATGGAATTCATCGGTTTCATTAAACGTCCATCTTCTTCCATGGGAAAAAAATGTTAAACTTAGCTGGGCAGTTTATTCTTGGCTGAATAACAAGTTCTTTTGCATTTCAAAATATCAGATTCGAGGCCCTTGGGTTCTTTACTGTGGAGGCAGCTAGATCTTGAGTGACCCTTATTGTGGCACAGTGGTATTTGATTTTTTTGTTTGTTTGTTTGTTTGTTTGTTTTTCCTGGCTGCTCGTAATATTTTTTCCTTACTCTGATAGTTCTGAAATTTGGCCACAGTATTAAGTGGAGGTTTTTTGTTTTGGTTTATTCTGTTTTGTTTTTTGGGGGGGTCTTTTTCAGGTGTTAGATGGATTATTTTAATGCCTATTTTACCTTCAGATTCTATTACATCTGTGCAGTTCTCTTTGATGATTTACTAAAATAGTATCTAGGCTCTTTTTTTTTATCATACTTTTTGGGAAGTGGAATAATTCTTGGATTATTTCTTCTAGATCTGTTTTCCAGGTCTGTCATTTTGCCAAGTAGATATTTGCCTTTTTTCTCCAGTTTTTCATTTTTTTGATTTTGATTTACTAATTCTTGGAGTCTCAATGAATAATTCATTTCTTTTTGTTCAGTTCAGATATTTATTGAGTTATTTTATTCATTAGCCTTTTTTACTTCTTTGTGTCTATGTCCAAATGATTTTTTAAATGAGTTGTTTTGCTTTATGGAATTTTTTTTTTCCATTTCACTAAATTTGTTTTTTAGTGAGTTATTTTCTTTTTCCAATTCACAAATCCTATTTTCTTGGGGATTCTTTATCTTTCCAATCCACAGATCCTACTTTCCTATGATTTCTTTACCTTTTCCAATTCCCTAATTCTGTTTCCCTGCACTTCCTGTGAATTCTTTACCTTTTCCAATTCAAATTCCAGGAAGTTGTTACTCTCTTGTGTAGATTCTCTTTCCTTTCCCCATTTTTCTTCTAACTTTCTTTTGAGATTTTTAATAGTTTCTTTTAGGAGAGGGTCATTTGGGGTATTGTCTGGAAGCTGTTTGCTATTAGTCTCCTTGGGATTGAAAACCTGTTCTCTTTCTATATAGAAGCTATCAATCATTCTCTGGATTGTTTTACTCACTTTTTAAAAAAGCATTTAGGGTCTGCCTTCAGGGCAAGGAGGTTATCAACTTCCTCTGTAAAGCAAGGATGGGTAAATGGACAGTAGCTGTCCTCTCAATAGGCTGGAAGGAGTGGCTGAGTAGTGAGAGTGCTCTGAGAGTGTTCTGGGAAGAGCTCCACATGGAAGTGACTAGGCCTGGGTATCAAGGGTCATGCTGTGTAAGTGCCCTGCAAGGAGCCCCCAATGTGAGGATTACTGACTCCCTTGGGGCTAGAGGTTAAGCAGCAAAAGTATCACTACCCCCACCCCCCCACACACAAATGCTTGCTTTGAGTATTAGCAGTAGCTCTATACCTCACAGCACTGCGAGCCAGGAGGGCAGTCAAGCTGGGGAAATTTCACTACCCCAGGCCAAGCCCCAACTGTGCAGATGACAGGCTGCCCTGGGCTGTGCCCTTGCTGTACAGGTTTGTGACTGTCCCCCAAAAAGAGCCCCTAGCTGCAAAATGCCACAAAGAACTGTGTTATGGTCTACACTGAGTCACTTCCTGTCCTGGGTAGGCACAGCCAGATCCTGTTAGGCTCTGGCATCCTCAGAGTACCCTGTACCCTAGGCTCCAATTTCTCTTCTGGTTCACTATTCTATAACCAAAGCAAAGCAGTCAGGCTATGGCAGAGATCTCTATGTAAACCTTCCAACTACAGAGGCTGCCCCCATTCCTGATTCTATCCCTGCCCTGTGCCATTCTATTCCCCCCACTCAGGACAAACCTTTTCTGGTGATATTCCAGATTATCTTCACTTGGTGAGTTGTTGTACTTCCAATCTTTGTGAATCTTAACAATCTAGTGCTATTTTTGAGGCTGATTTTAAAAATTGGTAATGAAGGTATGAAAGGAGCTCAGAATCTCATATGTGCCTTCTCTGCCATCTTGGCTCTGTCCTCCCTTAGTTTCATTTCTAAAATAGAACAAATGATCTTTAGAATATATTCAATTTTTAGTCTATAATCTTATGATGTACAGTCCCAATAAATAGTTTTCAAAATTAAATTCATTCTTAATTTAGAATCATAGGATCATATTTCTAAATGTAATAAATATGTAAGGTGTGTGAGAGTCACATAATCCAATTCTTTTGTTTTACAGATGAGATAAATGAGATGTACAGGTTTAATTTATTTGAACAAAATAACCTAGGTACCATGTGTCTGAAGTGGTATTTAAATCTAAATTCTCTGATCTCCAAGTTTCTTCTTTCCATTTTAACATAGCTGCATTAAGCTTATCTTGTTCTTATAGCAAGGGGAAGAAGACACAAATGAAGACATTAAGAATACACTTCTACTCACCCTCAAACAAAATTAAATTATCCTTTTGCTTCCTCATAGAGCTAAGCTCTCATCCTTTCTCCCACACTTTTTGCTTTTCATTCACTAAATTCCTTTTTTTAATAATAATCCCTTTTATAGACTCCCAATAATCATTTCTATATCCCCTTCTCAAAGCTCCCTTCCAGCAGATAGCAGTTCTTGCTAGGAGCTCTCTTGCAGTTTGGGACAGGATCACATTTGGAACATCTATTCTGGTTTGAACTAATTCCATCTACTTTCCTAAACTGAATCTAGTATTTCTGTCCAAATATTTAAAGTAAAATGAGTTTCCTTTAGTTATAGATATATACAAAATTATGTTATGTTATATATGTATATACACACACATATATATATATATTCAATCTATGTATATATGCACAAATATAAGTAGAAACACATTTATACCTACATACTATCAACAATTTTATGGAGAGATTCATTTTTATAAGTTTTTAGATAAATGTTTTTCTACCATGTAATTTGGAATTATACAAAATAGCTACAAAAAAGTTCCTTTGGATAATAAGTGTCAATTGCCATTTTAAACATATTCCTCTTTCTTATAAGTCAAATAAGTTTTCTTAACACAGAGCATAATTGCACACATGTCCATATTTCTTTCTCAATTTCTTATCCATACATTTAATGGTTCAATTTTCATTTGAAATCTATCTAGTGTGATATAGCTTGCCTCATACATAGGTGTGGGATGAAAAGCTATATTTTGATTTAAAGCTGTTGTAAATATGGTAATATTTCTATATTTTCACAGCTACAGAGATTTAAAATTTAAGGTATTATAGATGCAGTTTGTCCTATCATAGTATTCATAACATTGAGATAAAATAGAATTTTGAAATATGAACCTTAATTCCATTGCTACAATAGAGGTTAAAAAACACTGAGTATTTTATATTCCTTTATGTAGATTTAAAAATGTAACTCCCCAATTGGAGAAGATGGGATTGTAGCAAGAGGATTCTGATTAGTCAGAGTCTAAGTAACCACTCTAAAGGAATCTGGTGGTTTAGAGAAAAATATAAATTAAAAAAAAAGAATCAGACAACTGTAGATTCTGACATTTTGAAAGCTTTTTTTAGTTTACTACATTGTATGTGTCATAGAAGCTGCCTTTGTGAATGAATTACTTGCTGTAATCCTTGGGCATACAAAGTAACTCATATCTGATAGCTCTGACATTATGAGAATTTTCTTAGCTAAGTCCAAGCTTTCCTTTAATTCTTGTGAAACAGATGATCACACAGTCTGAATATCAAAACCCTGTTCTGAAATTCTAGGAAGGGGCTAGAGACCCAGAAGATGAGAAATTCTATGCTGCTGTCCTGATCCAGGAAGCTCTAGAAGAATACCATTAAATGGATTTAAGTAGGAGTATTGATTGTAAACAGCATAACAAGAGAAATCCTTCATGAAATCAGTGCAGTTGGGCAGTCAGTTCAGAAGAGACTGCTATTTGTCACCTGGGACTCAGCTGTCGGCAAATGTGGTTGCTGAGTTGGCTTAGCTAACAATTTATTTCCAACACAAGAGATCCAGAGGGACTGCTATTATTATATTAGTTTGAGTCCATAGAGACTCACTTTTATTTTCATTATTCATAAGACAAAACCCTTGAGTCACAGTGCAACAGCAAGTAACTATTTATAAACAACTTCAGTCCCCAAGTTCCTCTGTCTCTTCCACAACAGTGTGCAAAGAGGGTAAAGGATGATAGAGGACAAAAGTGGTAAAAGTGGACAATCTTCTTTTTGTCCATTTAAGCCAATTTTATCAAGCTGTATCCTGCTTTAAGCAAATATAATGTGAGAGTAGAAACCCACAAAACAGAGTAAGGAGAGGTTATCCACATTACAAAAAGATGATTAATTTAGTCAACTAATTTGCTGTAGCAGGATTCTAACAGAATAGAATCACTCCCTCTAAGATATTTAAGTGATTTTTTAAAAAAATTGATTTTACTACTGATCAGAAGAATTTAAAGGCAAAATGTTAGTTAGCGACCAATATAAAATGAAGGTACAGCATGATGAACAATGATATCTTTGAAATATTAACAAGATATTTTACCAAAAAAATCATGTAACAATTCAATTTTGGAACAACTAGTTTATATATTTCATAGAGTTACAACGTATTTAGTATCAGTGAACATCAATATACAATATTTAAGAGTAAAACTAATAGCAGCAGTATAAATAATAGTATGAGTGAAGATTTTATACTATTTACTTCAAGCTTACAGAAATGATGATGTAATATTATTTTTATTGAAGCTTTTTTATTTTGAAAACATATGCAAGGATAATTTTTCAACATCAACCCTTGCAAAACCTTGTGTTCCAATTTTTGCCTCTTTTCTTGTACTCTCTGCCATAGATGTCAAGTAATCCAACATATGTAAATCATTGTAACAATATTTGTAAATACAATATAGGCATACATATTTATGCAATTATCCTGTTGCATAAGATAAATCAAATCAAAAAAGGAAAAATGAGAAAGCAAATAAAATTCAAGCCACAACAATAAAAGAAGTGAAAATGCTATGTTGTGATCTACACTCAGTTCCCACAGTCTTCTCTCTAGATGCAAAAGGCTCACATCATCATAAGATCACGGAACTAGTATGAATCATCTCATTTTTGAAAAAAAAAAAAAAAAAAAAAAAAAAGCCATGTCCATAAGAATTGATCAGATGAAATAAATAGAAATACATGCCAAATAAATACATTAATGTTCACTAATGTTCAAACTGTTGTAATAATTCTGTGGGAAAAAAGATTCACCTAGTAGACTAACTATGTTTATTTGTTTGCTAGCTCTTATTTCTCAACCTTCCTCTATCCCATCTTTTTCTTTTTTATATTTTTAAATCCCATTATCTCTCTCTCCATTTGTTCTTTTTCCCCCTGCCCTACATCTGCCTTTCCTCCACCTCTCCCTTACTAATTTCCTTATATTTCTCTAGCTATATTTGCCTTTCTTACTCCTTTACCACACCAACTATTCAATTATGCCATTCTTTTGTTTGCTTATTTTCTTATTTCTTAAACCCTGGCAATAGTATCTAGGAGAGTTTCTTACATTTATAGCTTCCTTTCACTGGCTATTCATCTACTTTCTTCTTCTTTCTATTCCTGAGCATTTGATCATTTATTCCACAACCCCATTCCCCACGACAATGGTGGAAATAATAATAAGTAATAAGGAAAGGAAACAATAAGTTGTATTAATAATAATAAGTAATAAGTAAAGGAAATAATAATGAGCAATAAGGAAAGGGAACAAGAAAGAGAAAGGGATTTAAAGGGAGGAAGACGGGATACTAAAGAGGGAGGGCTGGGTGACGTAAAGGGGGCTCATAAGTTTAATACTTGGGAAGGGGCTCAAGGGGGTAAGGGAAAAAAATCATAATCAATGGATAATATGATGGCAGGAAATAGAGAAATAGTAATTTTAACTGTAAATGTGAATGGGATGAACTCTCCCATCAAACAGAGACGGATAGCAGAGTGGATCAAAATTCAGAACCCTACAATATGTTGTTTACAGGAAACACACTTAAAGTAGGGAGATACATACAGAGTAAAGGTAAAAGGTTGGAGCAGAATCTATTATGCTTCAGGTAAAGCCAAAAAAGCAGGGGTAGCTATCCTTATCTCAGATCAAGCAAAAGCAGAAGTTGATCTAATTAAAAGAAATAAGGAAGAAAACTATATCCTGCTGAAAGGTAGCATAAATAATGAAGCCATATCAATACTAAACATATATGAACCAAATGGTACATGATCTACCTTTCTAAAGGAAAAGTTAAGAGACTGAAAGAAGAAATAGACAGTAAAACTATAATAGTGGGAGACCTCAACCTTGCACTCTCAGATTCTGACAAATCAAACCAAAAAACAAATAAGAAAGAAATTAAAAAAGTAAATGGAACATTAGAAAAACTAGGTATGATAGACCTTTGGAGAAAACTGAATGGCAATAGAAAGGAATATACTTTCTTCTCAGCAGTTCATGGATCCTATACAAAAATTGACCATATATTAGGAAATAAAGATCTCAAAAATAAATGTAGGAAGGAAGAATTAATAAATGCCTTCTTCTTAGATCACAATGCAATAAAAGCTACATTCAGTAAGAAGTTAGGAGTAAATAGACCAAAAAGTAATTGGAAATTGAATAATCTCATCTTAAAGAATGACTGAGTGACATATGAGTGTTCCAAATCACTACTGATTAGAGAAATGCAAATTAAGACAACTCTGAGATACCACCACACACATGTCAGATTGGCTAAAATGACAGGAACAAATAATGATGGATGTTGGAGGGGATGTGGGAAAATTGGGACACTGATACATTGTTGGTGGAGTTGTGAAAGAATCCAGCCATTCTGGAGAGCAATTTGGAACTATGCCCAAAAAGTTATCAAACTGTGCATACCCTTTGACCCAGCATTGCTGTTATTGGGATTATATCCCAAAGAAATACTAAAGAGTGGAAAGGGACCTGTATGTGCCAAAATGTTTGTGGCAGCTCTTTTTGTTGTAGCTAGAAACTGGAAGTTGAATGGGTGTCCATCAATTGGAGAATGGTTGGGTAAATTGTGGTATTTGAAGGTTATGGAATTTTATTGCTCTGTAAGAAATGACCAGCAGGAGGAATACAGAGAGGCTTGGAGAGACTTACATCAACTGATGCAGAACCAGAAGATCACTATACACTTCAAAAACAATAATGTATGAGGATGTATTCTGATGGAAGTGGAAATCTTCAACATAAAGAAGATCCAACTCACTTCCAGTTGATCAATGATGGACAGAAATAACTATACCCAGAGAAGGAACACTGGGAAATGAATGTAAATTATTAGCACTACTGTCTATCTACCCAGGTTACTTATACCTTCTGAAGCTAATAATTAATGTGCAACAAGAAAATGGTATTTACACACATATATTGTATCTAGGTTATATTGTAACACATGTAAAATGTATGCAATTACCTGCCATCGGGGGGAGGGAGTGGAGGGAAGGAGGGGATAATTTGAAAAAATGAATAAAAAAAATTAAAATAAATAAAATAAAAAAATAAAAGAATGACTGAGTGAAACAGCATATTATAAAAACAATTAATACTTTCACCCAAGATAATGAGAATGATGAGAAAACATACCAAAATCTGTGGGATGCAGCTAAAGCGGTAATAAGGGTTAATTTTATATCTTTAGAGGCTTATTTGAACAAAATAGAGAAAGAGAAGATTAATGAATTGGGCCTGCAACTTAAAAAGCTAGAAAAAGAACAAATTAAAAACCCCCAACAAAAAATCAAACTTGAAATACAAAAATTAAAAGGAGAAATCAATAATATTGAAAGTCAAAAAACTATTGAATTAATAAATAAAAGCAAGAGTTGGTTTTATGAAAAGGCCAATAAAATAGATAAACCTTAGGTAAATCTGATCAGAAAAAGGAAAGAGGAAAATCAAATTGTTAGTCCTACAAATGAAAAGGAGGATAGTTTCACCAATGAAGAGGAAATTAGAGAAATAATAAGGAGTTACTTTGCCCAACGTTATGCCAATAATTTGATAACTTAAGTGAAATGGATGACTTCCTCCAAAAATATAGGCTTCCTAGATTAACAGAGGAGGAGACAAATTGCTTAAATAGTGCCATTTCAGAAAAAGAAATAGAACAAGCTATTAATCAACTCCCTAAGAAAAAATCCCCAGGACCAGATGGATTTACATGTGTATTCTACCAAACATTTAAAGAACAATTAGCCCCAATGTTATATAAACTATTTGAAAAAATAGGGGATGAAGGAGTCCTACCAAACTCCTTTTATGACACAGACATAGTACTGATACCTAAACCAGGTTGATCGAAAACTGAGAAAGAAAACTATAGACCAATTTGCTTAATGAATATTGATGCTAAAATCTTAAATAAGATATTAGCAAAAAGACTTCAGAAAATCATCTCCAGGATAATACACTATGATCAAGTAGGATTTATACCAGGAATGCAGGGCTGGTTTAATATTAAGAAAACTATTAGTATAATTGACCATATTAATAATCAAATTAATAAAAACCATATGATCATCTCAATAGATGCAGAAAAAGCATTTGACAAAATCCAACATCCATTCCTACTAAAAACTCTTGAAAGTATAGGAATAAATGGACTATTCCTTAGAATAATCAGGAGCATATATTTATGACCATAAGTAAGCATAATATGCAATAGAGATAAACTGCAAACTTTCCCAGTAAGATCAGGAGTGAAACAAGGTTGCCCTCTATCACCATTACTATTCAATATAGTATTAGAAACGCTAGCCTCAGCAATAAGAGCCGAGAAAGAGATTCAAGGAATTAGAGTAGGAAATGAGGAAATTAAACTATCACTTTTTGCAGATGACATGATGGTATACTTAGAGAACCCCAAAGACTCTGCTAAAAAGCTATTAGAAATAATTCAGAATTTTAGAAAAGTGGCAGGATACAAAATAAATCCACATAAATCCTCAGCATTTTTATATATCACCAACAAAATGCAACAGCAAGAGATACAAAGAGAAATTCCATTCCAAACAAATGTTGAGAGTATAAAGTATTTGGGAATCCATCTACCAAAGAAAAGTCAGGAATTATATGAGAAAAATTACAAAACACTTGCCACAAAATAAAGTCAGATTTAAATAATTGGAAAGACATTCAGTTCTATATATAATATAGCGAATATAATAAAGATGACAATACTCCCCAAACTAATCTATTTATTTAGTGCTATACCAATCAGACTCCCAAGAAACTATTTTAGTGACCAAGAAAAAATAACAACAAAGTTCATATGGAAGAATAAAAGGTTGAGAATTGCAAGGGAACTAATGAAAAAAAAAAAAAAAAAGTCAGAGGAAGGTGGTCTAAGTGTACCTGATTGAAAGCTATATTATATAGCAGCAGTCACCAAAACCATTTGGTATTGGGTAAGAAATAGACCACTAGATCAGTGGAACAGATTAGATACAAAGGACAAAAAAGGGTACATCTATAACAATCTAATCTTTGACAAACCCAAAGATACCAACATTAGGGATACAAATTCACTATTTGGAAAAAAACTGTTAGGAAAACTGGAAATTAGTATGGCAGAAATTAGATATGGATCCAAACTTAACACCATATACCAAGATAAGATCAAAATGGGTCCATGATTTAGGCATAAAGAACGAGATCATAAATAGATAAGAAGAACAGAGGATAGTCTACCTCTCAGACCTGTGGAGGAGGAAGGCATTTATGAACAGAGGAGAACTAGAGATCATTATTGATCACAAAATAGAAGATTTTGATTACATCAAACTAAAAAGTTTCTGTACAAACAATACTAATGCAAACAAGATTAGAAGGGAAGCAACAAATTGGGAAAATATTTTTAAAAGGAAAGGTTCTGACAAAGGTCTCATTTCCAAAATATATTGAGAACTGACCCTAATTTATAAGAAAACAAACCATTCTCCAATTGATAAATGGTCAAAGGATATGAACAGACAATTCTCAGATGATGAAATTGAAACTATATCCACTCACATGAAAGAGTGTTCCAAATCACTACTGATCAGAGAAATGCAAATTAAGACAACTCTGAGATACCACCACACACCTGTCAGATTAGCTAAGATGACAGGAACAAATAATGATGAATGTTGGAGGGGCTGTGGGAAAACTGGGACACTTAATACATTGCCGGTGGATTTGTGAAAGAATCCGGCCATTCTGGAGAGCAATTTGGAATTATGCCCAAAAAGTTATCAAAGTGTGCATACCCTTTGACCCAGCATTGCTGCTATTGGGATTATATCCCAAAGAAATACTAAAAAGCGGAAAGGGACCAGTATGTGCCAAAATGTTTGTGGCAGCTCTTTTTGTTGTAGCTAGAAACTGGAAGTTGAATGGATGTCCATCAATTGGAGAATGGTTGGGTAAATTATGGTATATGAAGGTTATGGAATATTATTGCTCTGTAAGAAATGACCAGTAGGAGGAATACAGAGAGGCTTACTTGTACCTTCGGAATCTAATGCTTATTTTGCAACAAGAAAATGGTATTTACTCACATGTATTGTATCTAGGTTATATTGTAACACATGTAAAATGTATGGGATTGCCTGTCATTGGGGGGAGGGAGTGGAGGGAGTGGAGGGAGTGGGGGGATAATTTTGAAAAATGAATAGAATGGATAATATTATAAAAAAAATAAAAAAGAAGCAATAGACAATAAAAGTATAATAGTGGTAGATCTCAACCTTGCACTCTCAGATTCTGACAAATCAAATCACAAAACAAATAAGAAATTTAAAAAGTAAGTAGAACATTAGAAAAACTAGATATGATAGACCTTTGGAGAAAACTGAATGGTGATAGAAAGGAATATACTTTCTTCTCAGCATTTCATGGATCCTATACAAAAATTGACCATATATTAGGACATAAAGATCTCAAAATTAAATGTAGGAAGGCAGAAATAATAAATACCTTCTTCTCAGATCACAATGCAATAAAAACTACATTCAATAAGAAGTTAGGGGTAAATAGACCAAAAAGTAGTTGGAAAATGAATAATCTCATCTTAAAGAATGACTGGGTGAAAGAGCAAATTATAGAAACAATTAATAATTTCACCCAATATAATGACAATGATGAGACATCATACCAAAATCTGTGGGATGCAGATAAAGCGGTAATAAGGGGCAATTTTATATCTTTAGAGCCTTATTTGATCAAAATAGAGAAAGAGAAGATTAATGAATTGGGCCTGCAATTTAAAAAGCTAGAAAAAGACCAAATTAAAAGCCCCCAACCAAAAATCATACTTGAAGTACAAAAATTAAAAGGAGAAACCAATAATATTGAAACAACTATTGAATTAATAAATAAAACCAAGAGTTGGTTTTATGAAAAAACCAATAAAATAGATAAACCTCTGGTAAATCTGATGAGAAAAAGGAAAGAGGAAAATCAAATTGTTAGTCTTCTAAATGAAAAGGGGGATCTTTTCACCAATGTAGAGAAAATTAGAGAAATAATAAGGAGTTACTTTGCCCAACTTTATGCCAATAAATTTGATAACTTCTTTGAAATGGATGACTACCTCCAAAAATATAGGCTTCCTAGATTAACAGAGGAGGAGGCAAATTACTTAAATAGTCACATTTCAGAAAAAGAAATAGAACAAGCTATTAATCAACTCCCCAGGAAAAAATCCCAAGGACCAGATGGATTTACATGTGAATTTTACCAAACATTTAAAGAACAACTAGCCCCAATGTTATATAAACTATTTGAAAAAATAGGGGATGAAGGAGTCCTACCAAAACTCCTTTTATGACACAGACATGGTACTGATACCTAAACCATTTAGATCAATTACGCAGAAAGAAAACTATAGACCAATTTCCTTAATGGATATTGATGCTAAAATCTTAAATTAGATATTAGAAAAAAGACTTCATAAAATCATCCCCAGGATAATACCCTCTGATCAAGTAGGATTTATACCAGGAATGCAGGGCTGGTTTAATATTAGGAAAACTATTAGTATAATTGACCATATTAATAATCAAATTAATAAACACCATATGGTCATCTCAATAGATTCAGAAAAAGCATTTGATAAAATCCAACATCCATTCCTACTAAAAACGCTTGAGAGTGTAGGAATCAATGGACTATTCCTTAGAATAATCAGAAGCATACATTTACTACCTGTCAGTAAGCATAATATGAAATGGAGGTAAACTGGAACCTTTCTCAGGAAGATCAGGAGTGAAACAAGGTTGCCCACTATTACGATTACTATTCAATATTGTATTAGAAATGTCAGCCTCGACAATAAGAGTCGAGAAAGAGATTAAAGCAATAAGATAGGTAATGAGAAAATCAAACTATCACTTTTTGCAGATGACATGATGGTATACTTAGAAAATTCCAGAGATTCTAATAAAAAGTTATTAGAAATAATTCACAACTTCAGCAAAGTTGCTGGATACAACATAAATCCACATAAATTCTCAGAATTTTTATTCATCACCAATAAGTTGCAACAGCAAGAGATACAAAGAGAAATTCCATTCCAAAGAAATGTCGAGAGCATAAAATATTTGGGAATCCATGTACCAAAGAAACGTCAGGAATTATATGAACAAAATCACAAGGCACTTGCCAGAAAAATAAAGTCATATTTAAATAATTGCAAATACATCCAGTGCCTATGGTTAGGCCAAGCAAATATAATCAAGATGACAACACTCTCCAAAATAATCTATTTATTTAGTGCTATACCAATCAGACTTTCAAGAAACTATTTTAGTGGCCTAGAAAAAATAACAACAAAGTTCATACGGAAGAATAAAAGGTCTAGAGTTTCAAGTGAATTAATGAAAATAAAAAGTCAGGTGAAGGTGGTCTAGGTATACCTGATCTAAAACTATATTATATAGCAGCAGTCACCAAAACCATTTGGTTTTGGCTAATAAATAGACCGGTCGAAGAATGGAACAGATTAGGTACAAAGGACAAAAAAGGTACAAATATAGCAATCTTGTGTTTGATAAACCCAAAGATAACAACATTAGGGATAAAAATTCATTATTTTAAAATAACTGTTAGGAAAACTGGAAATTAGTATGCCAGAAATTAGATATGAATCCATACTTAACACCATATACCAAGATAAGATTAAAATGGGTCCATGATTTAGGCATAAAGAATGAGATCATAAGTAGATTAGAGGAACAGAAGATAGTCTACCTCTCAGACCTGTGGAGGAGGAAGGAATTTATAACTAGAGAAGGACTAAAGATCATTATTGATCACAAAATAGAAGATTTTGATTACATCAAACTAAAAAGTTTCTGTACAAACAATACTAATGCAAACAAGATTTGAAGGGAAGTAACAAATTGGGAAAATATTTTTATACTTAAAGGTTCTGATAAAGGTCTCATTTCCAAACTATATAGAGAATTGATCCTCATTTATAAGAAATCAAACCATTTCCAACTGATAAATGGTGAAAGGATATCAACATACAATTCTCAGATAATGAAATTGAAACTATATCCACTCATATGAAAGTGTTCCAAATCACTACTGATCAGAGAAATGCAAATTAAGACAACTCTGAGATACCACTACACACCTGTCAGATTGGCTAAGATGACAGGAACAAATAATGATGAATGTTGGAGGGGCTGTGGGGAAACTGGGACACTGATACATTTTTGGTGGATTTGTGAAAGAATGCAGCCATTCTGGAGAGCAATCTGGAACTATACCCAAAAAGTTATCAAACTGTGCATACCTTTTGATCCAGCAGTGCTATTACTGGGCTTATATCCCAAAGAAATACTAAAGAGGGGAAAGGGACCTGTGTGTGCCAAAATATTTGTAGCAGCTCTTTTAGTAGTGGCTAGAAACTGGAAGATGAATGGATGTCCATCAATTGGAGAATAGTTGGGTAAATTATGGTATATGAAGGTTATGGAATATTATTGCTCTGTAAGAAATGACCCTCAGGATGAATTAAGAAAGGCTTAGACAGACTTGCATGAACTGATGCTGATTGAAGATCACTATACACTTCAACAACAATACTGTATGAAGATGTATTCTGATGGAAGTGGATATCTTTATCATAAAGAAGATTCAACTCACTTCCAGCTTATCAATGATGAACAGAAACAACTACACCCAGATAAGGAACATTGGGAATTGAATGTAAAATATTAGCACTATTGTCTATCTACCCAGGTTACTTATACCTTCGGAATCCAATACTTAACGTGCAACAAGAAAATTGGATTTACACATATATATTATATCTAGGTTATACTGTAACACATGTGAAATGTATGAGATTGCCTGTCATCAAGGGGAGGGAGTAGAGGGAGGGAGGGGAAAATCTGGAAAAATGAATACAAGGGATAACGTTATTAAAAAATTACTCATGCATATATACTGTCAAAAATGTATAATTATATAATTAATTTTAAAAATGTATTAATAGAAAAAGTAAAACAATTAATAAAAATATCTAATATAAGAGCTATCCTAGAAAGACAAGAAGATTATAAGGGGGAAATTTAACAAACTTGAAAAGGAGATATACCATCTTAAATAACAAAGTAAGTCTTTGAAAATTATAACTGGGCAAAAGTATGCTACTGAAGATCAACAAATAGCATATATATATATATATATATATATATATATATATATATATATATATGTATGTATGTAAAGAGTAAAACAAAGATAACAGAATGTGAATCATCTTATAAGAATAATTATCTCTGAAGATTTTTTTTTTCAGGAAAACAGATTTAAAAAAAAAAACATAATTGGACTAAATGAAAGCTATGCCAAAAAAAAATAGCAAAAATATGCAAACAAAAACCTTGATACAAAAATCCAAGAAATAAACAAAGAAAATTGTCTTGGAGTGATCAAACATGAGGAGAAAGTAGATATTAAAAATTTACTCCTTTATCACCTCAAACAGGTCCTACATGGAATCATAGGAATGTTATTGCTAAATTTCAACACCCCAGAGCAAGGAGAAAATTTTACAAAAATGAAACAACAAAAATAATTTAGCTATGCTGAAGCTACAATTAAGATCATACAAGATTTATTAGCAGCTATAAAAAATCATTACCAGTTCTGGAATAAAATATATTCCTAATTAAAAAAGCTAGATCTGCAGCCAAAAATATTATATCCAACAAAACTAATCATAATATTGAATGAAAAAAATGAACATTGAATGATATTTTTTAGTTTTAGGACATTGTCTTATCCAAACAACTCAATAGATGAACAAGAAGAGCCAACATCAGGGATTAATTTCAAGGGATTCAACAAGGAGAAATAATTTTATTATTTTACATGGAAATATATATTAGATGTTTAAGACTTACATTAGAAATTGGGTAGCTCAAAATAAGGATTGGGATAGAACTAAATATCATGTGACTCTAAAAGGCAAAACTATATAGGAAAAGATTAAAATGTTAAATATGTTATAGTAATAAAGTACAAAGGAAGAACCAACACAGAGGCATTAGATGGTGGAGGAGGGCTAGTAGTTCTGAAAACCTATTCACATCAAGAATGAGTTAAATAGCTAACAATACATACATGCATACATACATACATACATACATACATATATACACATTAAACCCAAAGATCTTAGCTTTGGGGATAAGAATTCTATTAAAAACAAAACAAAACAAAAACAAAAACTGCTGGAAAATTGGAAAACAACAAGATACAACCTAAGCATAGATTACCATTTCACACCAGCTACTGTGATAAAATTAAAGCAGGTATAAGATTTAGACATAAATGGTGACAATGTAAACAAAAAAGAATAGCGAGTAATAACCTACCTATGTGAGCTTGGGAAAAAGGGAAATTCATGATCAAATAAAAATTAGAGAACAAGACAAAATCACAATAGGTGATGGTGATCATATTAAATTAAAAGGGTTTACATAAGCAAAAGCAGTGTAAACAAGTAGAAAGCTGGGAAATAATTTGAATAGCAAAGATTTCTGATAAATCTTCATTTCTCAAATAGAAAAATGTGAGCCAGTTTCCAGTTGGTAAAAGTTCAAAGGATATGAAAAGACAGTTTTCAGATGAAGATGTCAAAACTATTTATAGACATTTGAAGAGCTTCTAATCACTTTTTGTTAGAGAAATGCAAATTAGAACAATGTTGAGATGCCTTTTCACAAATACCAAATTGGCTAATATAACAAAAAAAGAATGTGATAAATATTCAAGTGGATGTGGGAAAATTGTTACACTTATGCACTGTTGGTGGACTTGTGAATAGATCCAACCATGGTGGAGAGCAATTTAGATATGCTCAAAGGGCATATCAAACTGCACATATCCTCTGACTCAGCAATAGAAGTGTTAAGTCCATAGCTCAGAGAGGTAGCCTACAAGGGGAAAGAACCTACATGTACAAAATATTTATGACATTATTTTTTATGTTGCAAAACATTGGAATTTCAGGAAATGTGCATTAATTGGGGATGACTGAACGATATGTGGCATGAATGCAATGGAATACTATTGTGTGCAATAAAACGAAATATGGGCATATTTGAGAAAAACTAGGAAATATTTTTACTAATAGTTTCTTAATTCAAAATGAAATTAGTTGAGCCAGGAAAATATTGCACAGTTTCAGCAACACTGTATATTGATCAACTATGGTTGACTTACCTTTTCTCAACAAAATAATGATCCAAGCCAAGTACAAAGAACTCAAGAAAGAAAATTCTGTGCATAACAAATAAAGAACTGATGGACTAAGAATGAAGATCAAAAAATATTTCTTCATTTTATTTTATTCTTTCTCCTTTTATTCCTTTAACTTGTATCTTTTAGAGCCATGACTAATTTGGAAATAACTTTTACAGGACAACAGATATATAAACTATACCAAACTGCCTACCATATTCAAAATAGGGGAGAGGAATAAATGAGGGAGGGAGAAAAATTGGAACTCAAAATCTTATTCAAAATTAGTGCTAAAAATCTTAACATATAAATGGAGGGGGAATAAATACTATTAAAAACAAAAGATAGGAGGGCTTGCAATATGATATTCCAGAGTATAAAAGAGTTAGAAATTTGAATAATTGTCAGAAAATAAACCACTGAAATTGCAGATAAGAACACTCCAGCATTGGTAATTGAGCATGGAGATAGGATAGTGGATGAAAGTACTAGTAAACATAAATGTGACATCAATAGGAGGAGAGTTTCTTTGATGTTATGATCTTACTAAAACATTCATTGCATAAAATTCTTACTCTTGACAATACTTTATTTTACATTAAATGCTTTTAATTCATAGAATGCTATAAAATTTGCTTTGATACAAAACCAGCATTGGAATGTATCTTGGTGATTATATTTATCATAATAATAACATAAATATAGTTGTTGTTCCTTGAGGATTCTTTTTTTATGCCAAAAGAAAGCATTAGTGTTACTAGAATTTTACATAATTTCAGAATTAGTCATGAATATATCCTATAGAATTAGTTTCTGAAAACCATTTCCCATAGAGACTAGGCAGTTTCAATTAATCTGCTAATTAATAGATTGTCTCATTCTTAGGAATAAGCTCTTTAATAGATTTTCTCTTTTAGCTGTGCCATCCACATGTTAAAAATGTTAATAAGATATTTCATATTTGAATTGGCACTCTAAATGCAAAGGATACGTTCATATTAGATTCACATTGTCCTGATGAAAAAGTCCTTTATTCAAATAATTTTAGTGGATTCTGAGAGATGCTCTAGAGAATGGTTTAATGACTGCATTTTTCAATTGAATCAATTCTCTTCTATTGCAGATTATTTCAAAAGAAAAGATCTCATCACAATGCACTCTTTAAAATTAAGAAAGATATTCTGTTCATACAAATAACTTTAATGTGATATTTATTTCAGTAAGAACAAAAAAACTCAACCAATATACTTTCTCCTACATGACAGCCAAGAACTTTCTTGGAGGGAAAACTCCTTGATAATTAAGACACCTGATGTGATGGATTCTCATATACTATTGCCCCACTGTAATAAAGTATTAAATGTTGTGCATTAAAATATGCTATTCACCCCCAGTTTCTTCTTATTCATTACCCCTCATATAGAATCTCAATGACTGGTGACTGTATCCAGATATCATAGCCTAAGTTCAAATATCTAAATTATAATTGTCACCTAGCAATGTCCAAATTTAGGAGATCCAAGTTTCCCAAGATGCAGTGCCTAAAGTAGGTATCTTGGGTTGAGCATTTAACTTAAGCACACTTTGATAGTAGTATATACATATATACTATATAAAAAAAAGAAAAAGATTTAATTTGACCTGCCAAGGTCAGGTTCCTTTGTTGATGGAATCAAGACTAGTCTTCAAAAAGACATTATAATTTGCAAATTATCATTTAGCTTTAGGAACTCCTTGATGGACAACCTGCAAACAACAATTTTAATGGGTCCAGAATGAAATACTTTCAAAGAGGCTTTATGAAAAGATATCTCCTAAGAATTCTATAAAATATGACCCTTTATCTTTGTTGTTTTTTAGTCATTCAATTGTGTCCAACTCTTTCTGATCCCATGGACAATAAAGATTCATGGAGATTTATTGATAAAGGCATTGGAATAATTTGGCATTTTGTTCTGTACTAGTTAAGGTGAACAGAAGTTAAGTAATTTGGTAAATTATTAAGTGTCTGAGGCTGGATATGAACTCAAGTCTCCCTGACTCCAGATGTAGCACTTTGTCCACTTTACTATATTGAATACTAAATATAAATGTCAGAGCTCTAAGATTTAAAACCAATGATTGTTTCATTGCAATGTGTAGATGATCCATCCCTCAATGATTTTGTTGAAAAAAAATATTTTGTAATTATTAACTACTCAGACATCAAAAGACTTATTTTAACTAAAATGATACTATTACATTGTTTCTTTTGCACATAAAATGTTCTAATAACAAAAATAATGTTTTCATTATTAATAAATGTATCACAATTATTTGAAAGATTTATATAACATGTATAATACTTTCTTTATACTATAGTTAATGTGGACATTCTTGTGTACTGATTAATTATGAAATTGAGAAAATGATTGAAAACACATTAACTTTATAATTTTTAAAACTTAGTGTTTAAGCAATTGTTTATTTATTACCATCATATTTCTATTGTTTTTGTACACTGTGTGAGTTCCAAAATGCTTGACTAAAATGGCCAATATTTAGGCTGAATAGTAATTTTCACAGATCTTAAAAGTTCATGCTAAATTAAAATATTAGTAAACTCTACCACTTAACAGAAATATTCATAATGATATTTAAATGTACTTATGAAAGATGATACTATCTAATTAGTTCAAATCCACTATGATAATAGTGATAATGGGATACAAATTCTCAAAAGTGAAAAAAAAATTGGTAAAGCTAAAAGGGATGTCATGTGAATGCTCTACCATGACATGGGTTTATTATTCATTTTAATAACATTAAAAAAAACTGATTTCATGACTAACTACAATGTTTAGGGTAAAACTTTTAAATAGACAAGGTATTCTTTTTCTTTCTTAAAATTTTCAATAAGAGAGTAAAAGTTGCTTGACACTATATTTACTCATTACACAACATCTTGAAAATATTTAACTAACAACAGAGTTTAAGGATGTTCATATACACATTTTATAGCAAAGTTTTTTTTCCCCTTATTTTGGTTCTGTTTCTGAATTCATTTACTTAGGAAAACTTCAGTATTGAAATTCCTGTTTGTCAGAGTTAATCTGCTGTTCCTCTAGAATTTTAGAAAATTGCCTGGAGTAATAAGAGGTCAAGTGACTGATCCATGTAAAATAATTAATATTGTTTAGAATCAGATCTTGAATTCAAAACTTCTTTTTTTATCCTTTCACTCACTCTTACCTTTTCACAATGAGTAAGTTTAGCAACACAAAGTATTAGGTATGCAGACCCAAATCTAACATTTCTCTGTAATAGTCACTTTCAATATGCAGCATATGTAAATAACAGTTTATCTTTGAAAATGAAATGTATTTTGAAATATTCCCATGTTTATTACTTTTACATTAAAAAATTCACTAGCTACCATACTTAATGCCTATAAAGTATATGAAGCAAAATAATTTTCTATTATCATTTCACTTTTGTGTGCAAACATAGAATTTTTATTTTAAAAATAGCAATTTTGAAATGTTCCTTTCTCTGTTATTCATTTTTTAAAAGAAAAGGAACACTTGCATTTATTAAAGCCCTTCAATATCTTATACTCTTTAGTAGAAAATGTTTTATATATATATATATATATATATATATATTGTTTATATTATATATATTGTTTATATTATATATATATTGTTTATATTATATACATGTGTGTATATTAATATACATATATAAACATATATAGATAGATAGATATACACATACATATTAAATATGCATATATATATATATATATACAAACACACATTTAAGCATACACATACAGATACAAACATACAATATGTGTGTGTGCATAAATGCTCAGAATCTGTCCCAGGTTAGAAAGTTATAATAAATTGAAACTGTTCCAAAGCAACTAACTTCCCAAAAATCACTTTTAATATTTATAAAAATAAACATAACAAACTGTGAGTTGAGGAAATATTATTGAACTCACTAACTTGTGTTTTCAGATTAATGTCTTTTGTTTGATACATTTAACATTTTAAATATAACCAGGACATATTTTAAAAAGCTGTTCTTCTATATGAAAAAGAAATACTATCTTCAACAATTATTTCTTCAATAATACATATGTTCTGGATTTCTTTAAAATATCTTTTTAACTATTAGTTATATACAACTAAGGACTATGGACTATTTAAATTTCTATCTTCCCTCAGATATATGCTTAATAAATAATAAGAAGATGCTTAATAAATCTTTATTGAATCAAGTGATTTGGTTTTGAACATATAACTCACAAACTGTTTAATTTTTTTTTTAAATGTTCTTCTGATTTTAGATTTAGAGATCATTAAAGTTGATTAATCTTTTAAGGACACTTATAGCAAAAGTTTGGGTAGCTTGTCAAGTTACGATCAAATCATACCTTGGCCATAAATAGCAAAAAGATACATTGAGGTAAAGATGAATTAAAAATCATATTTCTCAAGACATTCTTTAAGGAATGAGTTTATTCTGTTAAAAATTCATTTTTATTTCTCACAATGTTTGAAATCCCCATATTACTCTTCATGTGAAATTGATGAAAATTATTGAGTTAGAAATATATTTGGAAGGGCTAGGTTTTTGATAAGGGAATTCATGCGATGCATTTGGAAAAGGAACATGGGGAGAAAAGGATTTGGTTAGGATATTAAATAATACATAGATGTAAAGGGGCAAAGAAAAGGAAGAGGAAGTCTCTGAAAATTCACTTTGACTTTTCAATACTTTGGCATAAGATCAAACCCCACAAGATAAGAATAAAGATAACAATTTTTAAAAATCATAGAAATTTTACAGTGGATACTACTTTAGGAAAACTGCCCATATTAATTAAAAGTGATGTGCACACTTGTCCACTTGCATGACTTTAGCCAGACCCATCTGTTGGGTTGGCATTATGCCCATAAAAAAGAATTGTGCCAAATTCATATAGTTTGTGAGCCAACCTAAAATGGGTTTTGAACACAGCTCAGAAAAAACTGGAATATAACAGGAAATAGTAGCAAGCTTGATTTTCCCTAAAGAATTCTGCAGTGAATTTTTGCAAAATTTTGTAAGCCTTTGGAAATATATGGTGTCTTGTTCTACTCTTACTCAAAACCTACAGGAACTGCTAACAAGCTTTTAACTGTCTTCTCTGCAACATATCATCTTTCATAAGTCCTAATTTGTCAAATCTCTGGACACTCTACCATAAACAAATATCTCTATTTTATATCTTCCCTCTCCTAATCCAATTTAGGCCAAATTGTCATTTTTATTAAACTAGCTTATCTTAGACATGAAAAATTGATATTTTACAATGGTTAAATCTGGTTTTATTTATGTGAGAAGTTTTTTGTAGTTGTATAAATCTTGGGCTTGTTTTTGCAAATAGACTCCCAACTATTTTATTTTGTCCACAGTAATTTTAAATGGAATTTCTCTATCTCTTACCGATGGGTTTCTTCAGAAATATATAGAAATGTCGATGATTTGTGTGGGTTTATTTTCTATCCTATAACTTTGTTAAAGCTGTGGGGTTTGTCCAGTAGAACTTGGGACAATTTTCCAGGATTCTCTAAGTATGTCGTCATTGAGCAAAATGCGATAGTTTTATTTCTTCATTGCCTGGTCTAATTCCATTAATTTCTTTTTTGTTCTTCTTTTCATATTACTAAAGCCTACTTTTCCAGTAAAATGTTGAATAATAGTGGTGATAATGGGAATCTTTGTTTTACCCCTGATCTTATTAACAATGCAACCAGCTTCTCTCCATTATGAATAATGCTTGTTATAGGTTTTAGATAGATACTGCTTATTATTTTAAAGAAAGTTTCCTTTATCCCATTTTAATAGTGTTTTGTTTTATTTTTGATGAAGCAGTCGGGGTTAAGTAACTTGCCCAGGGTCACACAGCTGAGAAGCATTAAGTGTCTGTGGCTGTATTTGAACTCAGGTCTTTCTGTCCTCAGAGTCAGTGCTCTATCCACTATACCATCCAGCTGCCCCTTAAAAGTGTTTTTAATAGGAATGGGTGCTGTGTTTTGTCAAAAACTTTTTCTGCGTATATTGAGATTATTGTATGATGACTGTTGGTTTTGTTATTGATATGGTTGATTATGGCAATAGTTTTCCTGATATTGAACAAACTCTCTCTCTCTCTCTCTCTGTATATATATATATATATATATATATATATATATATATATATATATATATATATATAATTTTTGCATCAATATGCATTAGGGAGATGGGTCTGTAATTTTCTTCTTTTCTTCTTTCTCTATTTTGGCCCTTCCCGGTGTAGGTATCAGTGTCATATTTGTGTCACAGAAGTAATTTGATAGTACTCTTTCTTTACCTATTTTTGCAAATAGCTTACATTGTATTGAAATTAATTATTCTTTAAATGTTTGGTAGAATTCACATGTAAATCTATTTGGCCCTGGAGCTTTTTTCTTAGGGAGTTCATTAATGACTTGTGCAACTTTTTTTTTTTTTTTTTTTTTTTTTTTTTTTTTCCCTAAAATGGGAAGAATTAAGTATTTTATTTCCTCTTCTGCCCAATCTGGGCAAATTATATTTTTATAAAATTTCATCTATATCTATCATTTTGTGAGATATGCTTTCATAGAGTTGGGCAAAATAGCTCCTAATTACTGCTTTAATTTATTTTTTATTGCTGTTGCGTTCACCTCTTTCATATTTGATACTGGTTATTTGGCTTATTTCTTTCCTTTTTCTGATAAAATTAACCAAAGATTTATCTATTTGGTTAGTTGTTTTTTATAAAACCAATGTTAAGTTTTGTTATTTATTCAATAGTTTTCTTAATCTCTATTATATTATTCTCTTCTTTGAGTTTCAAAATTTCTAATTTGGTAATCAATTGGGGGGGTGTTAATTTGTTCTTATTTCTAGTTTTTTTTTTTTTTTTTTTTTAGTTGTATGCCTAATTCTTCAATTTCTCTATTTTATTTTAATTAAGAGTTATAAAATTTTCCCTAAAAACTGCATTGGCAGCATCCCATAAATCTTGGTATGTTGTGTTATTATTGCCATTTTCTTGGATGAAATTATGAATTGTTTATGATTTGTTGTTTGACCCACACATTCTTTAGAATTAGATTATTTAATTTCCAATTTATTTTTAGTCTTTTCCCTGGCCTCTTATTGAATATAATTTTTATAGTATCATGGTCTGAAAAGGAAACATTTACTATTTCTGCCTTATTTAATTTGTTTGTGAGGTTTCTATGCCTTGATACATGGTCAATTTTTGTGTAGGTGTTATGTACTGCTATTCCATATTCAAGTTTCTTTACAGGTCTATCACATTGAAGTTTTCTAGGATCCTATTAATCTCCCTAATTACTTTCTTGTTTATTTTGTGGTTGGATTTGTCTGATTCTGAGAAGGGAAGGTAGAGTTCTCCCACTACAATAGTTTTGCTGTCTATTTCTTCCTGTAATGGGCTTAAAGTCATCTCTAGAAATCTGCCTGTTATGCCACTTGGTGCACACAAATTTAGTATAGTTACTACTTCATTATTTCCTATATCCCTTATCAATATGCATTTTCCCTCCTTATCTCTTTTAATAAGATCTATTTTAATTTTTGCTTTCTCTGAAATCAGAATTGTTACCCCTACTTTTTTAACTTCAACCAAAGCAGCCTCTTACCTTTACTCTCTCTGTCTGTCTCTCTTTGTCAAATGTGTTTCTTGTACACAACATATTGTATGCTTTTTTTGTTTGTTTTGTTTTTGTTTTTTAATCTACTCTGCTATTTGTTTCTATTTGGTGGGAGAGTCCATCTCATTCACATTCACAGTTATGATTAGCAGCTCTGTATTTCCCTCCATCCTATTTTCTCCCCTGTATATACTTTTGTTTTCTCTTTCCAGCCTGTCTTTAGTAGTGTTTATTACCCAATGCACTCACTATCTTATCTCCTATCTCCACTTCCTTTTTCTCTTAATAGTGGTTTTTAATACACTCCACACCCTACCTTACCTTTTACAAACCCTTTCCCCCTTATCTTACCTTTTGTCACAGTGTTTCTGCTCTTCCTTCTATCCTGTTCCTCCCTTTTCTTTTTCTCTTTCTCCTTCTACTTATTCACAGAATTAAATACATTTGTAAATCCAAATGGATGATTAAGTTATTCCATCTTAGAGCCAAAACTGATGATATCAAGCTTCAGACAATGTTCATCCAGGCTTCTTTCTCTGCATTATAATGTGTCTTTTGTATCTCTTCATGTGAACTAGTTGTCCCCTTATACCTCCCCTTTTTTCAGTACAGATCTTTCTCCACTCCTTAATGTATTTTCTCTTTGAAGTCATCACATTATGTGTCTATTCACAACCAAACTCTCAATCCATGTGATAACCCCTCTGTCTGCCCTAGTTATAAATACAGTTCTTTAGAGTTAACAAATACTGTTTTCTCATCTAGGGATATTGTAATGTTCTTGAATTGTGAGGGTCTGGTTGTCTCTCAGTTATAATCCTTCTCTGGGAGGAGGTTTATTTTCTGTATAATCTTTTCCTCTATGAGCAGGTTTCTTGGGAGGTTTCTGGAGCCTCCAGCCAGCCTCTTCTTTCTGTATCCTGGCTCTGAATCTCCTCCAGCTCTTGTCCTTCCCCAGTCCAGACTGCTCTCCAGGCTCAATGTTGCCTCTTTTATCCTCCCAGAGAATGGGTGTGGGATAATGCAAGAGCTTCTGGGAAGAACCACTTCAACCAATGAGCTTGTTCCTCCTAGAATTCCTAAGGTGTAAACTCCCTTTAAAGGCCCAAACCAAAGGTCTGAGCCAGAGAACTGTCAAGTCAACCTGAGTTCTCACCTTGTCACTGTCCAGACAACCTGAGTTCTCACCTGGTAATCCTAACAGGATATAAACAATTTACTCTTTAAATATGTATATATATGTATATATATGTATATATATGTATATATATATGTATATATATACATATATATACATATTTAAAGATTAAATTGTTATTAATTAAATTAAATATATATATATATATATTTCCCCCTTTCCCCCTGTTTACCTTTTTATGGATCTCTTGACTCCTCTCTTTGTAAGTTAAACTTTCATTTGCTTCTGTTTTTTTTTTTTTTTCAATAGAAATGATTGTAAGTCTCTTACTTCATTGAGTCTCCATCTCCTCCTCTGAAAAATGATGCCAACTCTCACTGGGTAACTAATTTTTAGTTGTAAATCCAAGTCCTTTGCCTTTTGAAATATATTCTAATCCCTCTGATATTTAATGTAGAAACTTCCAGATCCTGGGTAATCCTGACTGTTGTTCTATGATATTTGAATTATTTTTCTCTGGCAACTTGCAATATTTTTTTCTTGAGATTATAATTTTAGACTTTCACAACAATTTTTCTTAGTGTTTTCCTGTAAAGGGCTGAAACTGTGAGTTGATGCACTAAGGTTGAACAACTTAGCACTTAAGGCTAATTACCAATTGGACAATGCTCTATTAGCATATGCTGGGAAAATGGCCCTTCCCACTATCTTGTGCTGATTCAATCTTTTTGGTGTATACAGAGAATTGTGGGGAGGATTAGGGAGTGGAGTAAGATAATACAGAGTTATTTTGGGCGGGAAAAGAAAGAGAGAGAGGAGAGGTCCTGCAGATCCTGCCTCCATCCAATTCACTTCTACACCCTAAGACCAAGAAAAAAGACCAAGGACTTTTGCTTATCTTGACTCAGGCTGATTCTAAGGTATTCAGGGTGCTAACTCAGTCTTCACATTTTCTGTGTAGAATCTCTTTCCAGAGGTGATGGATGGGTTCTTTCAATGATTGTTTCCCTCTGTTTCTAGAATATTGGGGCAGTTTCCTTTCATGATCACTTTTAGAAAGGTATCCAGATTATTTTTTTGGTCATGGCCTTCAGGTAGGCCAATATTTTTAAATTGTCTCTTCTGATCTATTTTTCAGGTTGGCTATTTTCCCAATGAAGTACTTCACATTTTCTTTGACTTTATCTTTCTTTTTTAGTTTGACTGATTTTTGCTGTCTCACAAAGTCATTAGCTTCCATTTGCCTGTTCTGGTTTTTAATGTGAGATGTTCTTCAGTTATCTTTTTTATCCATTTTCCATTTGGTTTATTATATTGTTTAAATAGTTGTTTTCTTCAGACATTTTGTTCCTTCCTTTTCCAAACTTCCATTTTTTTTCTCATTTTTTTCCTTCTACCTCACTTATTTGCCTTTGAAGACTTTTACAAGCGTTTCCAAGAAGCTCTTTTTGTCTTGAGATCAATTTCTCTCAGTCTATGAGATTTCTTTTGTGGATATTTTGTCTGTCTGATTTTGTGTTTTGCTCTTCCTTTTCACCATAGTAGCTTTGTGTGGTCAAGATTCGTTTCTGTTTCTTGCTCATTTTCTTTTAGTATTTCCTCTTTTTTTTTTTTTTTCAACTTTCAAGGGGGAGCTCTGCTCCTGTGGTACAGTTGGGACTGTGCCAAGCTTCCTTTTCATCTCTGAGTTTTGGCTTTGAGCACAGGGTCATCTTGTGCTTCTAGGGGATAATTACCAGATCTGTTCAGGAAATAGTCTGTTTTCTCAGAGTTTGCCTTCTAAGCTGGAACTGGAAGCTGCCACTCTGATTTATTCCTTTAATGAGCCAAGACTGAGGATCTTAGTTGCTGATATGTTGTGATTAAAACCCTCTCCTGTTTGTTTGTTTTTTTCTTTTTTTTTTTTTTCAGTGTCTGTTTCACCTGGGCTAAACACCCTTTTTCATAGAGTGAGGCTGACATTTCATGAAGGTTTTTTTTTTTTTTTCCAATAAATTTTGAGTTGGAGAATGGTTTCATTCCATCAGAATATTTTCAAAAGCTTGGATTTGTGTAGTTTTTTGAAGGATACTGGGAGAACTCAAGCAATTCCCTAACTTTACTCTGCCTTCTTGGTTCCTCAACTAGTATTTTCTTTAAATACTTTTGCATCAATTTTCATTAAGGAAATTGGTGTATAGTTGTTTTTTGTTTTGTTTTGTTTTGTTTTTTTCAGTGACTTAAGTATCTAAATAATATTTGTGTCATAAATGAAATCTGGTTGGATTCATTCCTTACCAATTATTTTCACTTTTTTTTTTTTTATATTAATACAATTAATGCTTGGTAGAATTAACTTTTTAATTAATCTACAATTTTTTTTTCTTGTAAAGTACATTGGTAGTTTATTCTACTTTTTTATGTTTGGGAATTTTAATTATTCTATTCTTCTTCTATTAATCTGAATCATTCATATTTTTATAAACATTCACCCATTTCACCTACATTGTCAATTTTCTTGGCATACAATTTGACAAAATAATTCCAAATAATAGCTTTTTGTTCATTTTAAGTGGTTGTACACTCTTATTTTCATTTTAGAAACTACTAATTTGGTTTTATTCTTTTTTAATCAAATTAATAAATTTTTATGAATTTTATTATCAATTTCTAGATTTATTTATTAGTTCAATAGTTTTCTTTTGTTTACTTTTTTTTTCTTTTTACTTTGTTTTATTAAACTTTCCTTTAATTTTCAGGATTTCCATTTTGTTGTTAATCTGCAGATAGTAAATTTGTTTTTCCTAGTCTTTTTGAATTTCATAACCAATTCATTAATTTGTTCTTTTTCCTCTTTTGTTTATATGCACGTTTCTTCTAAGTACTGTTTTGGCTATATCACACAAAATCTGGAATGATTTCACATTGTCATTCTCATAATAAAATTATTTTTTGTATGACTAGTTCTTTAACTGATTCTTTAGGATTAGCTTATTTAGTTCCCAATTAGCATTTAAACTATGCTTCTATAGCACTGTATTAAATATTATTTTTCATTGTATTATGGTCTGAAAGGATCATTTATGTATACACACATATACATATATATAGATAGATATAGCTATATAGATATTTAAATTTATTTATATATTTATTTTTGCATTTGTTTCTGATATTTTTATATCCTAATACATGATCGATTTTTGTGAAGCTACTATGTATGGCTGAGAAAATGAAATATTCCGTTCCATTCCCATTCAATTTTCCTTAAAGGTCTATCATATCAAATTTTCTAAGTTTCAATTCATCTCCTTCATTTCTGTCTTATTTATTTTATGGTTAGATATATCCAATTCTTAGATGGGAAATTTGAAGGGCCCCCACTAGTATAATTGTAATTTATGTTTCATCCTGTAACTAATCTATCATTGCCTTTATGAATTTGAAATCTCTGCCATTTGTTGCATATATGCTGAATGCTGATATTACTGTATTATCTAAGGTTCTTTTCAGATAGATGTTGTTACCCAGTTTATTTCATTTAAAGAGATCTTTGCTTGTTTTGTCTGAAATCATTACTGTCCCTAACTTTTTTGCTTTAACTGAAGCACAGTGGTTTCCTGTTTCAGCCTCTAATTTTAATTCTGTAATTCTCTATTTCCAGTGTGAATGTTTTCAATTTCCATTCTTCCTAAGTAGTATGATCTTCAAAGATGTGTGGTCATTACTCTTGTGTGCATTATCCATTGGCATCAGAAATATTATTCCTTAGGATATCTGATCCTTCTGGCCAGAAGTAATATTGTCCCTCAGATTTCCTATTTCTTTTCACTGATGGTGCTACTCTCTACTTTTGAACTGTCTTCAAGTAGTTGGAATAGGCAATGGAATTACCTAAGAGTTATCTTGCAGGGCTTCTCTTCTCTTTTGATGGAAAATGTTTCTCTTTGCTCTAGAACATAACAGAAAAGTAGATAAATTAATGAAACTGCTAACACAGGGTCACCTAATAATTTCTTTCTGATCATTTACCAGGTCCCTTATCATTTCTGTCTTTAGATTTTTTTTTCCTGAGGCAATTGGAGTTAAGTGACTTTGTCCAAGGTCACATAGCTATGAAGTATTAAGTGTCAGATTTGAACTCAGGTACTTCTAACTTCAGGGCTAGTGCTGTGTGCACTGCACCATCTAGATGCCCTGGTTTTAGATTTTTTTGAAACTCAATATGTTTCTGTCACAATCAGGTGATACCACCACTTGTATGACATTTATGTCATACAATTTGCTATGTTATCTTGACTGGAAAAAATGGCTCACTCTGACCTTTTGTTGGTTCTGCCACTCCAAAATTTGAATCATTATTTTAAAATTGTTTGGAGGGGACTTTTGGGAGAATTCAGCTGAATGCCTTGTGCTCCTTCATCTTGACACTGCCCACGGAATTCTGAGACTATTCTTCTTCTTCTTTTTTATTTATTTATTTTTTTTAATTCATTTTTCCAAATTAATTCCTCCCTCCCTCCCTCCACTCCCTCCCCCCAATGGCAGGTAATCCCATATATTTTACATGTGTTACAATATAACCTAGATACAATATATGTGTATAAATACCATTTTCTTGTTGCACATTAATTATTAGCTTCCAAAGGTATAAGTAACCTGGGTAGATAGACAGTAGTGCTAAAAATTTACATTCATTTCCCAGTGTTCCTTCTCTGGGTATAGTTATTTCTGTCCATCATTGATCAACTGGAAGTGAGTTGGATCTTCTTTATGTTGAAGATTTCCACTTCCATCAGAATACATCCATATACAGTATTGTTGTTGAAGTGTATAGTGATCTTCTGGTTCTGCTCATTTCACTCGGCAACAGTTGATTTAAGTCTCTCCAAGCCTCTCTGTATTCCTCCTGCTGGTCATTTCTTACAGAGCAATAATATTCCATACCTTCATATACCACAATTTACCCAACCATGCTCCAATTGATGGACATCCATTCAACTTCCAGTTTCTAGCTACAACAAAAAGAGCTGCCACAAACATTTTGGCACATACAGGTCCCTTTCTGCTCTTTAGTATTTCTTTGGGATATAATCCCAATAACAGCAATGCTGGGTCAAAGGGTATGCACAGTTTGACAACTTTTTGGGCATAGTTCCAAATTGCTCTCCAGAATGGCTGGATTCTTTCACAACTACACCAGCAATGTATTAGTGTCCCAGTTTTCCCACATCCCCTCCAACATTCATCATTATTTGTTCCTGTCATCTTATCCAATCTGACAGGTGTGTGGTGGTATCTCAGAGTTGTCTTAATTTGCATTTCTCTGATCAGTAGTGATTTGGAACACTCTTTCATATGAGTGGAAAATAGTTTCAATTTCATCATCTGAAAACTGTCTATTCATATCCTTTGACCATTTATCAATTGGAGAATGGTTCGGGTTCTTATAAATTAGGGTCAGTTCTCTATATATTTTGGAAATGAGACCTTTGTCAGAACCTTTGCTTTTAAAAATATTTTCCCAATTTGTTACTTCCCTTCTAAGCCTGATTGCATTAGTATTGTTTGTACAGAAATTTTTAGTTTGATGTAATCAAAATCTTCTATTTCTTGATCAATAATGATCTCTAATTCTCCTCTGGTCATAAATTCCTTCCTCCTACACAAGTCTGAGAGGTAGATTATCCTCTGTTCCTCTAATCTATTTATTAGCTCCCTCTTTATGCCTAAATCATGGACCCATTTTGATCTTATCTTGGTATATGGTGTTAAGTGTGGATCCATATCTAATTTCTGCCATACTAATTTCCAGTTTTCCCAACAGTTTCTTCCGAATAATGAATTTTTGTCCCTAATGTTGGTATCTTTGGGTTTGTCAAAGATTAGATTGCTATAGATGTACGCTTTTTTGTCCTTTGTATCTAATCAGTTCCACTGATCTACCGGTCTATCTCTTAGCCAATACCAAATGGTTTTGGTGACTGCTGCTATATAATATAGCTTTAGATCAGATATACTTAGACCACCTTCCTCTGTCTTTTTTTTCATTAGTTCCCTTGCAATTCTCGACCTTTTATTCTTCCATATGAATTTTGTTGTTATTTTTTCTAGGTCATTAAAATAGTTTCTTGGGAGTCTGATTGGTATAGCACTAAATAAATAGATTAGTTTGGGGAGTATTGTCATCTTTATTATATTCGCTCGGCCTATCCAAGAGCACTGAATGTCTTTCCAATTATTTAAATCTGACTTTATTTTTGTGGCAAGTGTTTTGTAATTTTTCTCATATAATTCCTGACTTTTCTTTGGTAGATGGATTCCCAAATACTTTATACTCTCACATTTGTTTGGAATGGAATTTCTCTTTGTATCTCTTACTGTTGCATTTTGTTGATGATATATAAGAATGCTGAGGATTTGTGTGGATTTATTTTGTATCCTGCCACTTTGCTAAAATTCTGAATTATTTCTAATAGCTTTTTAGCAGAGCCTTTGGGGTTCTCTAAGTATACCATCATGTCATCTGCAAAGAGTGATAGTTTGATTTCCTCATTTCCTACTCTAATTCCTTGAATCACTTTCTCAGCTCTTATTGCCGAGGCTAGCATTTCTAGTACTATATTGAATAGTAATGGTGATAGTGGGCAACCTTGTTTCACTCCTGATCTTACTTATCCCCAGATTATGCTTTTTCCCTTGCCCCCCCTGAACCCCTTCCGTAATATTCAATTTATAGACCCCCCTTGTGACACGCAGCCCTCCCTTTTTTTTTTATTATCCCTCCACCCTCCCTCCACGTCCCTTCCCTTATTCTCCTTTTCCTTTTCCCTTTTCCTCTCCCCCCTTTTGATGAGGTGATAGAGAATTCCCTGAAAAACAAATATGACAATTAATTACTCTTTGAGCCTCTTCTGATGAGAGTAAGATTTACACAATGATTCTCCCCCTCTCTAAATTCCCTCAGATATGGTGTATTTTCTATGTCTCTTCCTGGGATGTAGTTTCCCTCTTTTTATCACTCCTTTCCCCTTTTTCTCATACTACCCCCTTCCCTTTATTACACCCCCTCCTTTTTTTTTCTTTTATATCAGTAAAATCAAATTATCCATGCGTACTTTCTATATACCCACAACAGAGATACAGTTCTCAAGGGTTCTGTGTACCTTTTTCTGTTTCTCTTCAGTCTTGTGGATGTAGATCAAATTTTTTGTTTAAGTCTGTTTTTTTTTTCTTAGAAACATATGGAATTCCTCTATTTCATTGAATGACCATTTTCTTCCATGGAAAAAGATGCTAAACTTAGCTGGGTAGTTCATTCTTGGTTGCAATCCTTGATCTTTTGCCTTTCGGAATGTCAGGTTCCAGGCCCTTCTATCTTTTAATGTGGAGGCAGCCAGATCTTGTGTGACCATTATTGTGGCACCTTGGTATTTAAATTCTTTTTTTTTCTAGCTGCTTGCAGGATTTTCTCCTTTGTGTGGTAATTCTGCAGCTTAGCCACAATATTCCATGGTGTTCTTTTTTTAGGGTCTATTTCAGAAGGAGTTCGATGAATTCTTTCAACATCTACTTTCCCCTCTGTTTCTATTATCTCTGGACAGTTCTCTTTGGTAATTTCCTGTAAAATAGAATCTAGGCTCTTTTTTTGGTCATAGTTTTCGGGAAGTCCAATGATCCGCAGATTATCTCTCCTAGATCTATTTTCCAGGTCTATAGATTTTCCCAGTAAGTATTTGACGTTGTTCTCTAGCTTCTCATTTTTTTTGTTTGTTTTGTTTGACTGATTCTTGGGTTCTCAATGAATCATTCATTTCTATTTGTTCCATCCTGACTTTTAAGGAGTTATTTTCTTCATTCACAGTTTTTAGTTCTTTTTGTAAATGCCCAATTTCATTTTTAAATGAGTTATTTTGCTCTATTGAATTTTTTTCCATTTCCTTATTTTTTTTTTGAGAATTATTTTCTTTTTCCAATTCAGAAATCCTATTTTCTTGGGACTTTTTTATCTTCTCCAATTCAGAAATCCAATTTTCTTGAGACTTTTTTATCTTCTCCAATTCAGAAATCCTACTTTCCTGTGATTTTTTTTTTACCTTTTCTAATTCACTAAATTTGTTTGCTGCATCTCCTGTGAATTCTTTATTTTTTCCAACTCCAATTTCATAGCTTCTCTTTCCTTCCCCCATTTTTCTTCAAACTCTATTAACTTTTTAATCGTCTCTTCAAGGAGAGAGTTATGTGATGGGGGGCAGGAATCGTTCCCCTTTAGGTTGTTATCTGCTGACTCTCTGCTGTTAACTTCCTCGGGGTTGGATACCCGCTCTTTCTCTGTGTAAAAGGAATCTATGGTAGTCTCGACTTCTGGCCAAGATGGCGGCGTGGAGGCAGACAGCTGCTTGAGCTCCTCGTTTTCTCTCAGAACTTACTTCATGACAAGCCTCTGACTTAATGCTTGACCCAGAAAGAAATCCACAAATTATCATCAAGAGAAGACATCCTTGAAACTCGCCAGAAAAGGTCTGTGTTTGCTCGGGGGAGGGTCAATAAGACTGGGCGCAGACTGAGGGCAGACAGCCAGAGCAAGACAGGCAGCTCACACAGATCAGACCAGAGGGGGAGGGGTGTGATCTCTGCCGTTTCTGTGAAAGGGCTTTGCCCCAGTGTGGATGCTCCGTCTTGGCAGCAAGCCAGGAGCGGTGGAGAGGGTGTAAACACCGGAGGTGAAGATTAAAACCCCAGAAAGCCAGCGTCTCTCAGAGCCCGGCCACCCCCAACCCCCACCTGGACTGACTTGGTGCGTTCTCGGAGCCTTAGAACGCAGTCTCAGTACAGTCATCGCTGTTCTGTTAGTGCCTCTCTGCTGCCCTACCCCCAGTCTGTAGAGGAAGCCCATTAATACTATCCAGCCCCATCCCCCGCAAAACAGACCAATTGTTTCTCTTGTCAGTTTGTTTTCTTTGATTCCTGCTCTGACAAAATGAACAAAAAATTCAAAAGGGCTCTAACCATTGACAGCTTCTGTGTGGAGAGGGAGCAGACTTCAAATGCTGAGGAGACTAGGAACAGACTGTCCCCAGATGTATCCCCTGGGAGGGATATAAGCTGCTCCTCAATACAAAAGAACCTCATAGAGGAAATCAAAAAGGCTCTCACAAGAGAGCTGGAAGAGAAATGGGAAAAGGAAAGGGAAGCTTGGCAAGAGAGCCTGGAGAAGTCATCCCATGCATTCAAAGACAGAGTGGATAAAGAAATCAAATCATTGAGAAACAAGATTAGTGAGCTGGAAAAGGTAAACAACTCCAAGGAAAACAAGATTAGTGAGCTGGAAAAGGTAAACAACTCCAAGGAAAACAGGATTAGTGAGCTGGAAAAAGAAATCAGCTCTCTAAAAAATAAAATGGATAAAATGGAAAAAAATTCCATAGAAGATAAAAACTCAATTGGACAATTACAAAGAGATATAAAAAAAGTGAGTGAAGAAAATACATCATTGAAAATTAGACTAGAACAAGTGGAAATGAATGACTCAAGGAGAAACCAAGAGGGAGTCAAGCAAAACCAGAGAAATGAAACAATTGAAAAGACCGTCAAGTACCTTACCAGAAAGACAACAGACCTGGAAAACAGATCCAGGAGAGACAATTTGAGAATAATCGGACTCCCTGAAAAATGGGAGGAAAAAAAGAGCATGGACACCATTTTCGAGGAAATTATCAAAGAGAACTGCCCAGACGTTTTGGAAACAGAGGGTAAAATAGACATTGAAAAAATTCATTGATCACCTACTGAAAGGGACCCTAAAATCAAAACGCCAAGAAATATAGTGGCCAAGTTCAAGAACCATCAGACAAAGGAAAAGATATTGGAAGCTGCTAGAAAAAAACAATTCAGATATGGAGGATCCACAATAAGGATAACAAAAGATCTAGCAGCGTCCACATTAAAAGAACGCAGGGCCTGGAACATGATATTCCGAAAGGCTAAGGAAATTGGTATGCAGCCAAGAATAACTTACCCAGCAAGAATGAGCATTGTTTTACAGGGAAGAAGATGGACATTTAACAAAATAAATGAATTCCATCTATTTTTGATGAAAAAACCAGACCTACATAAAAGGTTTGATCTTCAAATACAGAACTCAAGAGATTTCTAAAAAGGTAAAAAGAAATCTTGAGAACTATACTTCTGTCAAAAAAATATGTAAAGAACATATGTACAATTTGTCTTAGAAACTAGTGGTGGAAAGGAGATTATATCATAAAAAAGTGTAAAGTGGTGGTACTACATCTCATGAAGAGGCAAAGGTAACCTATTATATCTGAGAGAAAGAAAGGAGGGAGATGAACATAGCATGTATCAATAGACATATTCGATTTATGGTGAAACTTCTTCCACTTCATTGAAAAGTGAAAGGGAAGGAGTAAGCTAAGGGGAAGGGAATACAGTAATTTCGAGGAAAAGGGGTAAAATAAGGGGAGGATCTTTAAGGTGGGGGAGGGATCCTAAAAAGGGAGGGCTGTGAAAAGCAAGTGGTATTCACCAGTTTAATACTGGATAGGAGGGTAAAAGGGAAGGAAAGGGGAAAAGCATAAGCAGGGGTTAATAGGATGGCAAGCAATATAGAATTAGTCCTTCTAACCATAAATGTGAATGGGGCAAACTGCCTCATAAAGAGGAAGCAGTTAGCAGACTGGATTAAAAGTCAGAATCCTACTATATGTTGTTTACAGGAAACACACCTGAAACAGGATGAGACATTCAAACTAAAAGTAAAAGGGTGGAGCAGAATCTATTATGCTTCAGGCAAAACCAAAAAAGCAGGAGTAGCCATCCTCATCTCAGATCAAGCAAAAACAAAAATTGATCTAATTAAAAGAGATAAGGAAGGGCATTATATCCTGCTAAAGGGAAGCATCAATAGTGAAGCAGTATCAATATTAAACATGTATGCACCAAGTGGTGCAGCATCTAAATTCTTTTTTTTTTTTTTTTTTTGAAAATAGATCAGAAATTTATTTTTTTTTAAATTTTTTTTTAATTTTTTTTATTATATATATATATATATATATATATTTTTTTTTATAATATTATCCCTTGTATTCATTTTTCCAAATTACCCCCCCTTCCTCTATTCCCTCCCTCCGATGACAGGCAATCCCATACATTTGACATGTGTTACAATATAGTCTAGGTACAATACATGTGTGTGAATATCATTTTCTTGTTACACAATAAACATTAGAATCTGAAGGTACATGCAACCTGGGCAGACAGATATTAGTGCTAACAATTTACATTCACTTCCCAGTGTTTCTTCTATGGGTGTAGCTACCTCTGTCCATCATTGATCAACTGGAAGTGAGTTGGATCTTCTTTATGTTGAAGATTTCCACTTCCATCAGAATACATCATCATACAGTATTGTTGTTGAAGTGTACAGTGATCTTCTGGTTCTGCTCATTTCACTCAGCATCAGTTGATTTAAGTCTCTCCAGGCCTCTCTGTATTCCTCCTGCTGGTCATTTCTTACAGAGCAATAATATTCCATAACCTTCATATACCACAATCTATCCAACCATTCTCCAACTGATGGACATCCATTCATCTTCCAGTTTCTAGCCACGACAAAAAGAGCTGCCACAAACATTTTGGCACATATATGTCTCTTTCTGCTCTTTAGTATTTCTTTGGGATATAATACCAGTAGTAGCGCTGCTGGGTCAAAGGGTATGCACAGTTTGATAACTTTTTGGGCATAATTCCAGATTTCTCTCCAGAATGGCTGGATTCTTTCGCAACTCCACCAGCAATGTATTAGTGTCCCAATTTCCCCACATCCCCTCCAACATTTATCATTATTTGTTCCTGTCATCTTAGCCAATCTGACAGGTGTGTAGTGGTATCTCAGAGTGGTCTTAATTTGCATTTCTCTGATCAGTAGTGATTTGGAACACTCTTTCATGTGAGTGGATATAGTTTCAATTTCTTCCTCTGAGAATTTTCTGTTCATATCCTTTGACCATTTATCAATTGGAGAATGATTTAATTTCTTATAAATTAGGGTCAGTTCTCTATATATTTTGGAAATGAGACCTTTGTCAGAACCTTTGTTTTTAAAAATATTTTCCCAATTTGTTACTTCCCTTCTAATCTTGTTTGCATTAGTATTATTTGTACAGAAACTTTTTAGTTTGATGTAATCAAAATCTTCTATTTTGTGATCAATAATGATCTCTAGTTCTCCTCTGGTCATAAATCCCTTCCTCCTCCACAAGTCTGAGAGGTAGATTATCCTCTGTTCCTGTAATCTATTTATGATCTCCCTCTTTATGCCTAAATCATGGATCCATTTTGATCTTATCTTGGTATATGGTGTTAAGTGTGGATCCATATCTAATTTCTGCCATACTAATTTCCAGTTTTCCTAACAGTTTTTTCCGAATAATGAATTTTTATCCCTAATGTTGGTATCTTTGGGTTTGTCAAAGATTAGATTGCTATAGATGTAAGCTTTTTTGTCCTTTGTATCTAATCTGTTCCACTGATCTACCGGTCTATTTCTTAGCCAATACCAATTGGTTTTGTTGACTGCTGCTATATAATATAGCTTTAGATCAGGTACACTTAGACCACCTTCCTCTGACTTTTTTTTCATTAGTTCCCTTGCAATTCTCGACCTTTTATTCTTCCATATGAATTTTGTTGTTATTATTTCTAGGTCAATGAAATAGTTTCTTGGGAGTCTGATTGGTATAGCACTAAATAAATAGATTAGTTTGGGGAGTATTGTCATCTTTATTATATTCGCTCGGCCTATCCAAGAGCACTGAATGTCTTTCCAATTATTTAAATCTGACTTTATTTTTGTGGCAAGTGTTTTGTAATTTTGCTCATATAATTCCTGACTCTCCTTTGGTAGATATATTCCCAAATATTTTATACTATCGACTGTTATTTTGAATGGAATTTCTCTTTGTATCTCTTGCTGTTGGATTGTGTTGGTAATGTATAAAAATCCTGAGGATTTATGTGGATTTATTTTGTATCCTGCGACTTTGCTAAAATTCTGAATTATTTCTAATAGCTTTTTAGCAGAGTCTTTGGGGTTCTCTAAGTATACCATCATGTCATCTGCGAAAAGTGACAATTTGATTTCTTCATTTCCTACTCTAATTCCTTGGATCTCTTTCTCGGCTCTTATTGCCAAGGCTAGAGTTTCTAGTACTATATTGAATAGTAATGGTGATAGTGGGCAACCTTGTTTCACTCCTGATCTTACAGGGAAAGGTTCTAGTTTATCACCATTACATATGATGTTTACTGAAGGTTTTAAATATATGCTCCTTATTATTTTAAGGAATAGTCCATTTATTCCTATACTCTCAAGCGTTTTTAGTAGGAATGGATGTTGGATTTTATCAAATGCCTTTTCTGCATCTATTGAGATGATCATATGGTTTTTATTAATTTGATTATTAATATGGTCAATTATACTAATAGTTTTCCTAATATTAAACCAGCCCTGCATTCCTGGTATAAATCCCACTTGGTCATAGTGTATTATCCTGGGGATGATTTTCTGAAGTCTATTTGCTAATATCTTATTTAAGATTTTAGCATCAATATTCATTAAGGAAATTGGTCTATAGTTTTCTTTCTCAGTTTTCGATCTACCTGGTTTAGGTATCAGTACCATGTCTGTGTCATAGAAGGAATTTGGTAGGACTCCTTCAATCCCTATTTTTCCAAATAGTTTACATAGCATTGGAATTAGTTGTTCTTTAAATGTTTGGTAGAATTCACCTGTAAATCCATCTGGTCCTGGGGACTTTTTCTTAGGAAGTTGGTTAATAGCTTGGTCTATTTCTTTTTCTGAGATGGGACTATTTAGACTACTTACTTCTTCCTCTTTTAATCTGGGCAAGCTATATTTTTGAAGGTATTCTTCCATTTCATTTAAGTTATCGAATTTATCGGCATAAAGTTGAGCAAAGTAGCTCCTAACTATTGTTCTAATTTCCTCTTCATTAGTGGTGAGTTCACCCTTTTCATTTTCAAGACTATCAATTTGCTTTTTCTCTTTCCTTTTTTTAATCAGGTTTACTAAGGGTTTGTCTATTTTGTTGGTTTTTTCATAAAACCAACTCTTAATTTTATTAATTAATTCAATAGTTTTTTTACTTTCAATTTTATTAATCTCACCTTTTATTTTTTGAATTTCAAGTGTTGTGTTTGTCTGGGGGTTTTTAATTTGTTCCTTTTCTAGCAATTTTAGTTGTAAACCTAATTCGTTGGCCCTCTCTTTCTCTATTTTATGCAGGTAGGCCTGTAGAGATATAAAACTTCCCCTAATTACTGCTTTGGCTGTATCCCACACATTTTGGTATGATGTCTCATTATTGTCATTTTCTTGGGTGAAGTTATTAATTATGTCTATGATTTGCTGTTTTACCCAATCATTCTTTAGTATAAGATTATTTAGTTTCCAATTATTTTTTGGTCTATTTTCCCCTGGCTTTTTATTAAATGTTACTTTGATTGCATTATGGTCTGAAAAGGATGCACTTACTATTTCTGCCTTACTGCATTTGATTTTGAGGTTTTTATGCCCTAGTATATGATCAATTTTTGTATAGGTTCCATGAACTGCTGAGAAGAAAGTATATTCCTTTCTGTCTCCATTTAGCTTTCGCCAAAGATCTATCATATCAAACTTTTCTAGTATTCTATTTACCTCTTTGACTTCTTTCTTATTTATTTTGTGGTTTGATTTATCTAATTCTGACAGTGCAAGGTTGAGATCTCCCGCTATTATAGTTTTGCTATCTATTTCCTCTTGCAGTTCTCTTAATTTCTCTTTTAAGAATTTAGATGCTGCACCACTTGGTGCATACATGTTTAATATTGATACTGCTTCACTATTGATGCTTCCCTTTAGCAGGATATAATGCCCTTCCTTATCTCTTTTAATTAGATCAATTTTTGTTTTTGCTTGATCTGAGATGAGGATGGCTACTCCTGCTTTTTTGGTTTTGCCTGAAGCATAATAGATTCTGCTCCACCCTTTTACTTTTAGTTTGAATGTCTCATCCTGTTTCAGGTGTGTTTCCTGTAAACAACATATAGTAGGATTCTGACTTTTAATCCAGTCTGCTAACTGCTTCCTCTTTATGAGGCAGTTTGCCCCATTCACATTTATGGTTAGAAGGACTAATTCTATATTGCTTGCCATCCTATTAACCCCTGCTTATGCTTTTCCCCTTTCCTTCCCTTTTACCCTCCTATCCAGTATTAAACTGGTAAACACCACTTGCTTTTCACAGCCCTCCCTTTTTAGGATCCCTCCCCCACCTTAAAGATCCTCCCCTTATTTTACCCCTTTTCCTCGAAATTACTGTATTCCCTTCCCCTTAGCTTACTCCTTCCCTTTCACTTTTCAATGAAGTGGAAGAAGTTTCACCATAAATCGAATATGTCTATTGATACATGCTATGTTCATCTCCCTCCTTTCTTTCTCTCAGATATAATAGGTTACCTTTGCCTCTTCATGAGATGTAGTACCACCACTTTATACTTTTTTATGATATAATCTCCTTTCCACCTCTAGTTTCTAAGACAAATTGTACATATGTTCTTTACATATTTTTTTGACAGAAGTATAGTTCTCAAGATTTCTTTTTACCTTTTTTAGAAGTCTCTTGAGTTCTGTATTTGAAGATCAAAGTTTTTAGTTCTTTTTGTAAATGCCCAATTTCGTTTTTAAATGTATTATTTTGCTCTATTGAATTTTTTTCCATTTCCCTAATTTTTTTTTTGAGAATTATTTTCTTTTTCCAATTCAGAAATTCTATTTTCTTGAGACTTTTTTATCTTTTCCAATTCAGAAATCCTACTTTCCTGTGTTTTTTTAACCTTTTCTAATTCATAAATTTTGTTTCCCTGCATCTCCTGTGAATTCTTTATTTTTTCTAACTCCAATTTCAGGACGTTGTTATTCTCTATCATAGCTTCCCTTTCCTTTCCCCATTTTTCTTCAATCTCCCTCAATTTTTTAAGAGTTTCTTCTAGGAGAGAGTTATGTGATGGGGGGCAGGAATCGTTCCCCTTTAGGTTGTTATCTGCTGTCTCTCTTCTGTTAACTTCCTCGGGATTGGATACCCGCTCTTTCTCTGTATAGAAGGAATCTATGGTTTTTCTAGCTTTTTTGCTCATACTTAAAAAATCTTTTGGGGTCTGTCCCTGGGGTAGGAAATTATTTATTTACTTCTTTACCAGCTTCCTCCCAGACCTGATGGATGCAGCGGCTCCTGCGCCTGAGCTAAGATAGAGCTCTGGGAGAGAGTTCCCCACCCCCTCCCTGGAAGTGCCTAAGAGGTGATCAGCACTACAGTGCTTCGAGGGCGTAGAATAGTAAAGACAGCAGGAAGCCCAGCCTATGTGTCCGGGTGGGGAGTGGATGTCTGCAGCAGGTGATGTGAAAAGCCCCTGCGCTCAAACTGGAAGTGTCTGCCAGAAACCGCGGTCCCTAGTTCAAAGGTTCCGCTTCTCTGGGACTTCCTGGAGCTGAGTTCCACTCCCTCCAGCTAAACTAGGCCTTGTGTGTTGCCTTGGGCCATATCCACCCACTTGTCAATCTCTTAACTATTCTCAGGTGGTAGCTGAGGCCACACCCCCTGGTGCCGAGTCTCTGCTGATTCACCCCCAGGATCGGGAAAATCTAATCTGAGTTTTAAAATATTTTGGCTTTCTCTTCTGAACTGCTAAATAAGTAGCAGAGAAGAGCTAACAGCCTGTGCCAGATTCCTTTACCTCAGTGGCTTCTCTGATCCCAGAGCCCTTCCCAGCGCAATGGGCGCAGTGTGCCACTACCCCACCGTCTGTGCTGGTCTCTCTTATTCCTCCCCTGAGAACTGACCTTTCCTGTTGAAACTCCAGATTCTCTTCAGCTGGTAAGTCGTGCTTCCAGTCCTTATGGTATCTATCAGTCCTGAGCTAATTCTGAGACTTAATTTATCTAATTGGTTGCATGGGAGTGAGGACGTTCACTGAGTCGTGTGTTTCTTCTCCGCCATCTTGGCTCCGCCCCCCAGCATCTAAATTCTTAAAAGAGAAATTAAGAGAGCTGCAAGAGGAAACAGATAGCAAAACTATAATAGCGGGAGATGTCAACCTTGCACTCTCAGAATTAGATAAATCAAACCACAAAATAAATAAGAAAGAAGTCAAAGAGGTAAATAGAATACTAGAAAAGTTTGATATGATAGATCTTTGGCGAAAGCTAAATGGAGACAGAAAGGAATATACTTTCTTCTCAGCAGTTCATGGAACCTATACAAAAATTGATCATATACTAGGGCATAAAAACCTCAAAATCAAATGCAGTAAGGCAGAAATAGTAAGTGCATCCTTTTCAGATCATAATACAATCAAAATTACATTTAATAAAAAGCCAGGGGAAAATAGACCAAAAAATAATTGGAAACTAAATAATCTTATACTAAAGAATGATTGGGTAAAACAGCAAATCATAGACATAATTAATAACTTCACCCAAGAAAATGACAATAATGAGACATCATACCAAAATGTGTGGGATACAGCCAAAGCAGTAATTAGGGGAAGTTTTATATCTCTACAGGCCTACTTGCATAAAATAGAGAAAGAGAGGGCCAACGAATTGGGCTTACAACTAAAATTGCTAGAAAAGGAACAAATTAAAAACCCCCAGACAAACACAACACTTGAAATTCAAAAAATAAAAGGTGAGATTAATAAAATTGAAAGTAAAAAAACTATTGAATTAATTAATAAAACTAAGAGTTGGTTTTATAAAAAAACCAACAAAATAGACAAACCCTTAGTAAACCTGATTAAAAAAAGGAAAGAGAAAAAGCAAATTGATAGTCTTGAAAATGAAAAGGGTGAACTCACCACTAATGAAGAGGAAATTAGAACAATAGTTAGGAGCTACTTTGCTCAACTTTATGCCGATAAATTCGATAACTTAAATGAAATGGAAGAATACCTTCAAAAATATAGCTTACCCAGATTAAAAGAGGAAGAAGTATGTAGTCTAAATAGTCCCATCTCAGAAAAAGAAATAGACCAAGCTATTAACCAACTTCCTAAGAAAAAGTCCCCAGGACCAGATGGATTTACAGGTGAATTCTACCAAACATTTAAAGAACAAATAACTCCAATGCTATGTAAACTATTTGAAAAAATAGGGATTGAAGGAGTCCTACCAAATTCCTTCTATGACACAGACATGGTACTGATACCTAAACCAGGCAGATCGAAAACTGAGAAAGAAAACTATAGACCAATTTCCTTAATGAATATTGATGCTAAAATCTTAAATAAGATATTAGCAAATAGACTTCAGAAAATCATCCCCAGGATAATACACTATGACCAAGTGGGATTTATACCAGGAATGCAAGGCTGGTTTAATATTAGGAAAACTATTAGTATAATTGACCATATTAATAATCAAATTAATAAAAACCTTATGATCATCTCAATAGATGCAGAAAAGGCATTTGATAAAATCCAACATCCATTCCTACTAAAAATGCTTGAGAATATAGGAATAAATGGAGTATTCCTTAAAATAATAAGGAGCATATATTTAAAACCTTCAGTAAACATCATATGTAATGGTGATAAACTAGAACCTTTCCCTGTAAGATCAGGAGTGAAACAAGGTTGCCCACTATCACCATTACTGTTCAATATAGTACTAGAAACTCTAGCCTTGGCAATAAGAGCCGAGAAAGAGATCCAAGGAATTAGAGTAGGAAATGAAGAAATCAAATTGTCACTTTTCGCAGATGACATGATGGTATACTTAGAGAACCCCAAAGACTCTGCTAAAAAGCTACTAGAAATAATTCAGAATTTTAGCAAAGTCGCAGGATACAAAATAAATCCACATAAATCCTCAGGATTTTTATACATTACCAACACAATCCAACAGCAAGAGATACAAAGAGAAATTCCATTCAAAATAACAGTCGATAGTATAAAATATTTGGGAATATATCTACCAAAGGAGAGTCAGGAATTATATGAGCAAAATTACAAAACACTTGCCACAAAAATAAAGTCAGATTTAAATAATTGGAAAGACATTCAGTGTTCTTGGATAGGCCGAGCGAATATAATAAAGATGACAATACTCCCCAAACTAATCTATTTATTTAGTGCTATACCAATCAGACTCCCAAGAAACTATTTTAATGACCTAGAAAAAATAACAACAAAATTCATATGGAAGAATAAAAGGTCGAGAATTGCAAGGGAACTAATGAAAAAAAAGTCAGAGGAAGGTGGTCTAAGTGTACCTGATTTAAAGCTATATTATAAAGCAACAGTCACCAAAACCATTTGGTATTGGCTAAGAAATAGACTAGTTGATCAGTGGCATAGGTTAGGTTCACATGGCAAGATAGTGAATAAAAATAGCAATCTATTCTTTGACAAACCCAAAGATCCCAAATTTTGGGATAAGAATTCATTATTTGACAAAAACTGCTGGGAAAATTGGAAATTAGTATGGCAGAAACTAGGCATGGACCCACATTTAACACCACATACTAAGATTAGATCAAAATGCATCCAAGATTTAGGCATAAAGAACGAAATCATAAATAAATTGGAGGAACGTGGGATGGTTACCTCTCAGATTTGTGGAGGAGGAAGGAGTTTGTGTCCAAGGGAGAACTAGAGACCATTATTGATCACAAAATAGAACATTTTGATTACACTAAATTAAAAAGTTTCTGCACAAATAAAACTAATGCAAACAAGATTAGAAGGGAAGTAACAAATTGGGAAAACATTTTTACAGTTAAAGGTTCTGATAAAGGCCTCATCTCCAAAATATACAGAGAATTGACTTTAATTCATAAGAAATCAAGCCATTCTCCAATTGATAAATGGTCAAAGGATATGAACAGACAATTTTCAGATGATGAAATTAAAACTATTTCCACCCATATGAAAGAGTGTTCCAAATCACTATTGATCAGAGAATTGCAAATTAAGACAACTCTGAGGTATCATTACACACCTGTCAGATTGGCTAAGATGACAGGAACAAATAACAATGAATGTTGGAGGGGCTGTGGGAAAACTGGGACACTGATGCATTGTTGGTGGAGTTGTGAAAGAATCCAACCATTCTGGAGAGCAATCTGGAATTATGCCCAAAAAGTTATCAAAATGTGCATACCCTTTGACCCAGACATACTACTACTCGGCTTATACCCCAAGGAACTACTAAAGAAGGGAAAGGGTCCTGTATGTGCCAAAATGTTTGTGGTAGCCCTTTTCATAGTGGCTAGAAGCTGGAAGATGAATGGATGTCCATCAATTGGAGAATGGTTGGGTAAACTATGGTATATGAATGTTATGGAATATTATTGTTCTATAAGAAATGACCAACAGGAGAAATACAGAGAGACTTGGAGAGACTTACATCAACTGATGCTGAGTGAAACGAGCAGAACCAGAAGATCATTATACACTTCAACAATGATACTGTACGAGGATGTATGCTGATGGAAGTGGATTTCTTCAACATAGAGAAGAGCTAATCCAATTCCAATTGATTAATGATGGACAGAACCAGCTACATCCAGAAAAGGAACCCTGGGAAATGAATTTAAACTGTTATTTTTACCTTCTGAATCCAATTCTTCCTGTACAACAAAAAATTCGGTTCTACACACATATATTGTATCTAGAATATACTATAATATATTTAACATATATAAGACTGCTTGCCATCTGGGGGAGGGGGTTGGGGGAGGAAGGGAAAAAATCTGAATAGAAGTACGTGCAAGGGATAATGTTGTAAAAAATTACCCATGCATATGTACTGTCAAAAAAATGTTATAATTATAAAATTAAATTAAAATTAAAAAAAAAAAAAAAAAAAAGAAGGAATCTATGGTTTTTTTGGGCTTCTTGCTCATACTTAAAAAATCTTTTGGGGTCTGTCCCTGGGGTAGGAAGTTATTTATTTATTTCTTTACCAGCTTCCTCCCAGACAGGATGGAAGCAGCGGCCCCTGCGCCTGAGCTAAGAGAGAGCTCTGGGAGAGAGTTCCCCACCCCCTCCCTGGAAGTGCCCCAGAGGTGATCAGCACTGCTGTGCCCTGAGGGCGCTGCCTTTTAGCAGCTTCCCTGAGGTTGAGACTGAACAGTAAAGGTGGCTCAAAGCCTAGCCTATACATTCCAGTGGGGCTTGAATGTCTGCAGCAGGTGATGTGAAAAGCCCCTGGGCTCAAACTGGAAGTGTCTGCCAGAAACCACGGTCCCTAGTTCAAAGGTTCCTCTTCTCTGGGACTTCCGTTCCACAGCCTCCAGCCAGGCAAGCCAGGCACTATGAGTTACCGTCCCGCCCACTCTTAAATCTCTTAACTTCCCAGAGGTAAAAGCTTGGGTTGCCTATGTCGGCCACGCCCCCACTGCCGAGATCTGCTGATTCACCCTTGGGATTTGGGAAGATCCAATCTAGTTTTAAATTTTATAGTGGCTTATATTTCTCTTCTGAACTGCTGTTTTATAAGCAGAGAAGAGCTAACAGCCTGTGCCTGATTCTTTTATCTCGGTGGATTCTCTGATCCCAGAGCGACCGGCGCAGTGTGCCACTACCCCACCATCTGAGCTGGCCTCTCTTCTTCCTCCCCTGGGAGTTGACCTTTCCTGCTGAAACTCCAGATTCTCTTCAGCTGGTAAGTCCTGCTTCCAGTCCTTGTGGATTCTATCAGTCCAACGCTATTTCTGAGGCTGATTAAATCTAGTTGATTGTGAGGGAAGAAAGGAGCTTACACAGTGGCGTGTATCTTCTCTGCCATCTTGGCTCCACCCCCCGACTATTATTCTTCTAAAGAAAATAAAAGTAGCTAGGTAAATCTATTTACAATTGTAATATAAAAGATTTTTATAATGAACTTAGAGATTTAAAATGACTAGGATTACTACTTCTTATAGACCCATTAAGTAACAAAGTATTACATATTGTGAATTAATGCTATTTGACAGTGATTAAAATGATAGGTTTTTTGATTAGTGCTGAGGAAAATACTTCACTTTTTCAGGAGATATGATTTTAATGGGACAAATATTTTATCCACACAGATTTAGCATCTTTCTTCCTTAGGAATTTGTGTATGTGTATGTTTATGTGATGCATTAAAACAAAACGAATACACACAGACACACAAAGTAACCACAATCAGGCAAAACAAAACAAAACAAAACAAAAAGAAAAAAAAAATTCTTAGAGATGAACTTATATATTTTCAGTTTAAAAAATTCTCAAAGAAAACACACACACACACACACACAAACACACGCATACTTTTGGCCAGATATAATACATAAAAGAGCTTTTCTGGAATAGTACATTTTGTACTATGTGTTCTGAGGAATATCTTTGAAGGCTAGGGATAGATAAGTGCTACAATGAAATGAGGAAGAGAACTTCACTAAAAGTAACTTTAAATGATCTATATAATCACTTGCAAACTTGGATTCTTGAGTTATTAGAAATTACAAAATTTACAACTCTTTGAAATATTTTGGACCAGTATTTTTAATTTTTTTTCCTTATAAATACTTTGACAGACTGTGTTGCCTTTGGAGTCTGTCCCAGAAAAAAAATTAAATTATAAAATTAAATACACAGAATTACAGATTGAAACACTTATATTAAACTACAATTACAAAAAACAAAAAAAATCAAAAACAAAAACAAAAAAATTCAAGGTTCCAGGCTAAAATCTTCTAATTTAAGTTTAAGATTAACAAAAGGATAAGGAGATAATTGAATCATTTCATTTACAATGAGTAAATTTCAATTTTGTTGCAGAAAAGTGGTGCAGTAGATACATTATTGGGCCTAGAGTAAAAAAGACTGCTCTTCCTGAGTTCAAATCTAGCCTCAACATTTGCTAGATCTGTGAGCCTGGGCAAGTTACTTAACCCTGTTTTCCTCAATTTCTTTAACTGTCAAATAAACTGAGGGAAAATGGGAAACCACTACAATATCTTTCCTAAACAATGAAAAAGGAAAAAAAAAATGAAGAGTCTTAGATGTCTGAAATACCTGGAAATGCTTTTTCTGAATCTATTGAAATGATCCTATGATTTTTGTTAATTTGGTTATTGATATAGTCAATTATGCTAATAATTTTCCTAATATTGAACCAGCCCTTCATTCCTGTTATAAATCCTACTTGGTAATGGTGTATTATCTTAGAGATGATTTTCTGTAGTCTTTTTGCTAAGATTTTATTTAAGATTTTTGCATCAATGTTCATTAGGGAGATTGGTCTATAATTTTCTTTTTTCTGTTTTCGTCCTACCTCATTTAGGTATCAGTAACATGTATGTGTCATAAAAGGAATTTGGTAGGACTACTTGATTCTCTTTTTTTTTTTTTTTTCAAATACTTTATTGGCTGCCACAAACATTTTGGCACATACAGGTCCCTTTCCCTTCTTTAGTACTTTCTTGGGATATAAGCCCAGTAGTAACACTTCTGGATCAAAGGGTATGCACAGTTTGAAAACTGTTTGGGGCATAATTCCATATTGCTCTCCAGAATGGTTGGATTCTTTAACAACTCCACCAACAATATATCAGTGTCCCAGGTTTCCCACAGGCCCTTCATCATTCATCATTATTTTTTCCTGCCATCTTAGCCAATCTGACAGGTGTGCAGTGGTATCTCAGAGTTGTCTTAATTTGCATTTTTCTGATCAGTAGTGATTTGGAACACTCTTTCATTTGAGTGGAAATAGTTTCAATTTCATCATCTGAAAATTGTTTGTTCATATTCTTTGACCATTTATGAATTGGAGAATGGCTTTATTTCTTATAAATTAGAGTCAATTTTCTGTATATTTTGGAGATGAGGCACTTATCAGAACCTTTAACTATAAAAATGTTTTCCCAATTTGTTACTTCCCTTCTAATCTTATTTGCATAAGTTTTGTTGTACAAAAGCTTTTTGATTTGATATAATCAAAACTTTCTATTTTGTGATCAAGAATGATCTCTAGTTCTCCTTTGGTCACAAATTCCTTCCTGTTCCACAAGTCTGAGAGGCAAACTATCCTATCTTCTTCTAATTTATTTATGATCTTGTTCTTTATGCCTGAATTATGGATCCATTTTTATCTTATCTTGGTATGTGGTGTGAAGTGTGGGTCCATGCCTAATTTCTGCCATACTATTTCCAGTTTTCACAGCAGTTTTTGTAAAATAATGAATTCTTATCTCAAAATTTGTGATCTTTAGGTTTGTCAAACACTAGATTGCAACAATTGTTCACTATCTTGTCTTGTGAACCTAACCTGTTCTATTGATCATCTAGTCCATTTCTTAGCCAATACCAAATGGTTTTGGTGACTGCTGCTTTATAATATAGTTTTATATTAGGTACAGCTAGGCCACCTTCATCTGATTTTTTTTTTCATTAATTCCCTTGAAATTCTCAACCTTTTGTTCTTCCATATGAATTTTGTTGTTATTTTTTCTAGGTCATTAAAATAATTTCTTGGGAGCCTGACTGATATAGCACTAAATAAATAAATTAGTTTAGGGAATATTGTCATTTTTATTATATTCACTCAGCCTATCCAACAGCACTTAATTTCTTTCCAATTATTTAAATCTGACTTTATTTTTGTGGCATATGTTTTGGAATTTTGCTCATATAATGCCTGACTTTCCTTTGGTAGATGGATTCCCAAATATTTTATACTATCGACAGTTATTTTGAATGAAATTTCTCTTTGTATCTCTTCCTGTTAGATTTTGTTGGTGAAGTATAAAAATGTTGAGGATTTATGTGGATTTATTTTATATCCTACAACTTTGCTATTTCTTATATGCTTTTTCTTAGAGCTTTTAATTAGAATTTCTGGGGTTCTCTAAGTATGACATCATGTCATCTGCAAAGAGTGACAGTTTGATTTCCTCCTTACCTACTCTAATTCCTTTAATCTCTTTCTCGACTCTTATTGCCAAAGCTAGCATTTCTAATACAATATTTAATAGTAATGGTGATAGTGGGCAACTTTGTTTTACTTCCGATCTTACTGGGAAAGGTTCCAGTTTATTCCCATTATGTATGATGCTTACTGACAATTTTAAATATATGCTCCTGATTATTTTAAGGAATAGTCCATTTATTCCTATACTCAAGGAATGGATGTTGGATTTTATCAAATGCTTTTTCTGCATCTATTGAGATTTTCATATTGTTCTTGTTAATTTGATCATTAATATAGTCTTTGGTCAATTATACTAATAATTTTCCTAATATTAAACCAGCCCTGAATTCCTAGTATAAATCCTACTTGATCATGGTATATTGTTATCCTGGGGATGATTTTCTGTAGTCTTTTTGCTAATATCTCATTTAAGATTTTAGCATTACTGTTCATTAAGGAGATTGATGTATAGCTTTCTTTCTCAGTTTTCAACCTACCTGGTTTAGGTATCAGTATCATGTCTGTGTCATAAAATGAATTTTGTAGGACTCCTTCATTCCCTACTTTTTCAAATAATTTATATAGCATTGGGGCTAATTGTTCTTTAAATGTTTGGTAGAATTCACATGTAAATCCATCTGGCCTTGGGGATTTTTTCTTGGGGAGCTGATTAACAGCTTGTTCTATTTCTTTTTCTGATATGGCATTATTTAAGCAATTTACTTCTTCCTCTGTTAATCTGTGAAGCCTATATTTTTGGAGTTAGTCATCCATTTCACTTAGATTATCAAATTTATTGGCATAAAATTGGGCAAAGTAACTCATTATTGCTCTTATTTCCTTTTCATTGGTGGAAAGTTCCCCCTTTTCATTTTTAAGACTAACAATTTGATTTTTCTCTTTCCTTTTTCTGATCATATTTATCAAAGGTTTATCTATTTTATTGTTTTTTCAGAGATCCAACTCCTAGTTTTATTTATTAATTTAATATATATATATATATATTTTACTTTCAATATTATTAATTTCTTCTTTTAATTTTAGAATTGCAAGTTTAGTATTTGATTGTTTTTTTTTTTAATTTGGTCTTTTTCTACTTTTTAAGTTGCAAGCCCAATTCATTGATCTCCTCTTTCTCTATTTAATTCAATTAAGCCTCTAAAGATATAAAATTTCCTCTTATTACCACTTTAGCTGCATTCCACAAATTTTGGTATGATGTCTCATCATTGTCATTATCTTGAGTGAAATTATTAATTTTGTCTATAATTTTTTGTTTCACCCAATTATTCTTTAAGATAAAATTGTTTAGTTTCCAATTATTTTTGTTCTATTAACCCCTAACATTTTGTTGAATGTGGTTTTTATTGCATTGTGATCTGAAAAGAAAGCATTTATTGGTTCTGCCTTCCTACATTTAATTTTGAGATCTTTATGTCCTAATATATGGACAATTTTCATAAAGGTTCCATGGACTGCTGAGAAGAAAATATACTCTTTTCTATCACCATTCAGTTTTCTCCAAAGAGCTATCATACCTAAATTTTCTAATATTCTGTTTACCTCTTTAATTTCTTTCTTATTTGTTTTGTGGTTTGATTTATCTAATTTTGAGAGTGTAAGTTTGAGATCTCCTACTATTATAGTTTCGCTGTTTATTTCTTCTTGCAACTCTCTTAACTTCTCCTTTAGGAAGTTAAATGCTATACTACTTGGTGCATATATGTTTAGCATTGATATGTCTTCATTGTCTATGCTACCCTTTAGCAGTATATAGTTTCCTTCCTTATCTCTTTTAATTAGATCAATTTTTTTCCTTTTACTTGATCTGAAATAAGGATGGGTACCCCTTTTTTTTTACTTTACCTGAAGCATAATAGATTCTGCTCCAGCCTTTTTACATATACTCTGTATGTATCTCCCTGCTTTAAATGTGTTTCCTGTAAACAACATATTGTAGGGTTCTGACTTTTGATCCAGTCTGCTCTCTGCCTCTGCTTAATGGGAGACTTCATCCTATTCACATGTACAGTTAAAATTACTAATTCTATATTTCCTGCCTTCATAATATCCCTGGATTATGCTTTTGTTTCCTTGCCCCCAAATCCTTTCCCCAGTATTAAACTTGTGGGCCCCACTTGTGTCATGCAGCCCTCCTCTTTAATACCCCCCTCCTCCCTTTTAATCCCTTCCCTTATTACTCTTTTCCTTTTCTCTTTTTTTCTTTCACTTTTTAATGAGGTGAAAGATAATTCTTTTTAAAAGAAATATGTCACTTATTTTCTCTTTGAGCCAACTCTTATGAGAGTAAGATCCACACAATGTTCCTCCCTCTCTCTAACTTCCCTCCAATATGATAGGTTTTCTTTGTCTTTTCATAGGATGTAGTTTTCTTCTTATCTCCCCTTTTCCTTTTTTCTGATACTGTCCCCTTTCCATTTCTATTTCCCTTTTTTATGTTATATCAGTAAAATCAAATTATACATGTGGACTTTATGTATATCCAAAACAGAAATACATTTCTCAATAATTATTTTTACCTTTTTCTGGTTCGCTTAATTGGAGATCCAACTTTTCATTTAGATCTGTTTTTTTCCTTAGAAACAAATGAAATTCATCTGTTTCATTAAATGTTCATCTTTTTCCATGGAAGAAAATGCTCAGTTTATCTGGGTAGTTTATTCTTGGTTGCATTCTAAGTTCTTTTTTCTTTTGCCTTTAGGCCCCTAGATCCTTTAATGTGGATACAGCCAGATTTTGGTTGACCCGTATTGTAGCACTTTCATATTTGAATTGTTTTTTTTTTTTTTTTTTTTTTTTCTGGCTGCATGTAATATTTGTTCCTTCCTCTGACAGTTCTGAAATTTGGCCACAAAGTTCCATGGAGTTTTTGTTTTTGTTTTTTAGGGTCTTTTTCAGAAGGTGTTTGATGAATTCTTTCAATGCCTATTTTCCCTTCTGGTTCTAATATCTCTAAGAAGTTCTCTTTGATGATTTCCTGTAAAATAGTATCTAGACTCTTTTTTTCATCATAATTTTCTGGAAGTCCAATAATCCTCAGATTATGTCTCCTAGATCTATTTTCCAGCTCTGATGTTTTTCCAAGTAGATATGTACTATTTCTATTTTTTCATTTTTTTTTTTGTTTTTGTTTTGCTTGATTGATTTTTGATGTCTCAGGAAATCATTCATTTCTATTTGTTCACTTCTGATTTTTAATGAGTTATTTTCTTCATTAGCTTTTTTTACTTCTTTTTGTATAGGTCCAATTGATTTTTTTTTAATGAGTTGTTTTGCTCTATGGAATTTTTTTCAATTTCACTTTTATTTTTTTTTTTTTTTATTTTTTTATTTTTAGTGATTTATTTTCTTTTTCTATTTCACAAATCCTACTTTCCTGGGAGTTTTTTACCTTTTTACAATTCACCTTTCAGGAAGTTGTTACTCTCTTGCATAGCTTCTCTTTCCTTTCCCCATTTTCCTTCTAGCTCTCTTTTAAGATTTTTATTAGTCTCTTCTAGGAGAGTGTTTTGTGTTGGGAATCAACAATTGTTTGGAGAGTGTCTGCCATTAGTCTCCTCTGGGTTGAAAAATTGCTCTCTTTCTGTATAGAAGCTGTCAATAGTCCTTTTAATTTTTTTACTCATTTTTTAAAGCCGCAGGGTCTGCCTTCAAGTCCAGGAAGTTACCAGCTTCCTCTGCAGAACAAGGATAGGTGTATGGATAGCCTGTCAACCAGCTACAAAGAGTGTCCAGATACGGGAGTATTCTGGTAAATTGTTCCCCAATGGAAGTGGCTCAGGTCTGCATGACTGGCTTTAGGGGGGAGGGGGCAAGGGGACCCTTCATGAACCCTGCTGTGTGGATTAACGACTGCCCTGAGGCAAGAGTGTAAGCAGTGAAAGTGTTACTACACCAATCCAAAACTGACTGGGCATTAGCAACTGATCAGTTGAATAGCCCTGCTTGGACTGGAAGTGTCTCTGCCCCAGAAGCATAGTCCCGCTGCAGAAGTTCTGTTGCCCCAGGCTGAGTTCCGCACTGTGCAGATTAGAGGCTGCCCTGGCTACATCCCCCTGATGTGTAGTTTTGCAGCTGCCTTGTCTGTGCACAGTTGTGCTGGTCTATGCTGAGTCACTTTCAGTTTGGGGGGAGGGGGGGAAGTTCTGGCGTTTTTAGAGTACCCTGTACATCTGGCTCTAATCTCTTACAATCAAAGCAAAGCAATCTGCCTATGGCAAGGTCATTTTCACTGCTCTTCTAGCCACAGAGGCTACCCCCGTCCCCAGTCCTCTCAGGATTCCAGTCCTTCCTATCTCCCTTGCCTGCCACTGGTCTTTTCCTGGTTCTCAGGACAAACCTGCTGTTGCGGTCTTCCATATTATCTCCAGCTGGTAAGTTGTTGCACCTTTAATCTTAAATTTCACCAGTCAAGCACTATTCTTGAGGCTAAATTCAAAGATTGGTAGAGAGGGCATGAGAGGAATTTATAGAGTCACATGTGCATTCTTCACCATCTTGGCTCTGCCCACCCCCCCCTTCACCAACTTTTAAAAAAATTATTTTCTTTTTCCAGTTCACAAATTCTGTTTTCCTTGGAGTTGTTTATCTTTTCAAATTTGCAAATTTTGTTTTTCAGAGAGTTGATTATCCACTTTATCTTTTAATAACTTATCCTGACTCTCTTGCAAAGCTTTCTTTTCCTTTCCCCATTTTTTTTCTAGCTCTCTTTTAAGACTCTTTTTAATTTTTTTCTATGAGAGCCTTGTGTGATAGGGAACAGATCATATCCATGGGGGATCCAGAAACAAACTGTTTTTAGTCTCCTCAGAATTTGAAGTCTTCTCTCCATATAGAAGCTATCAATAGTTAGAGCATGCTTTGCCTTTCTTGCTCATTTTGAAAATAAATAAATAAATAAGCAAATAAATAAATAAACAGATAAATAAATAAATAAATGAATCAATCAATCAATCAATCAATCAATAAAACAAAAACCTATGGTTTGCTTATTGGGCGCAGTGGGGGTTTTCCAAGCTACCTCTATATATGACAAGAAGTGGCAGTGAAGCAACAGTGGGAAAGCACTTACTGGCTACACTAGAACCTGAAATCAGATCCTGAAAACAGTAGAGCTGAAAGGCAGCCCTGGGACCAACAACTGAGGCTGTGCCTGGATCACAGTAAGTCACTCTGGGTGTGGCCAGGTCCTGAGAGACTGTAGAGTTTTGGGATTATAGCCTTTACCCCTTGTGTTTATAGCTTCTCTGCTGATCTACGGACTTGCTGCCAGGGCAAAATAGCCATAACTGTGGTAGAGTTTTCTCTACAGATTTTCCACTGGCTGAGATCCCACCCCTCTCCCCTTCAATCTGTTCAGTGTGACTGTGCTCTCACTGCCTTCCAAAATCTGCACCTGGCTTATCCACTTTTTGTCCCCTCCCATGAGGAAAACATACCTTTTCTGGTGAATTTCTAAAGTATCTTTTGTTGGTAATGTGTTGTACTCTCAATTGTCATGGATTCGTACAGCACTAATTCTGAGGCTGAATATCATTAAAATAGATTGAGGGGAAAAACAGTTTAGGAAGATGCATGTATCCTCTACAACATCTTGGCTCTACCCCTTCAAGTGGCATTTTTAAAAATGTAGTTTATACATTGGATACTTATCTTTAATTATTTAACTAAATTTTGTTATACTTTGTTTTCATCATTACCACCATTGTCTTCCTGAGAAATGATAATTTGATTGGATTCAATCAGATTACATAAATTGAACTTTGTTATATACTTGGTGAGGAACTTTTAATGTATTCAGTCAGTTAATAATTTAGTAAATAATCAAGCATATTTTTGGCATTTATTAGGCACCTGTTATCTGCTGGGCACTCTTTAAGTGTTAAGTACTCTTTTTTGTCCTTCACTCTTAAAGAGGACCATGACAGGGAGGTGATGACACAACATGTAAGTGAATTGGATTTAAGTGAAGAGAACTGTGTAAGGTCACTTTTCTCAATTTCCCCTCCTGATTCATTTGGGAACAGCCCACAAGATATAGATCAAGAGCAGTGGAGATGGCCCAGGATGAAATGGGCTGTGAGGGCCTTTTTTTTTTTTTTTTTTTAATTTGGAATTTTTTCCCCACAGTATATATGCATGAGTAATTTTTTTTTAATAATATTATCCCTGGTATTCATTTTTCCAAATTATGCCCCCTATCCCTTCACACCCTCCCCCCAATGACAGGTAATCCTGTACATTTTACATATGTTACAATATAACCCAGATACAATATATGTGTGTAAATACCATTTTCTTCTTGCACATTAAGTATTAGAATCTGAAGGTATAAGTAACCTGGGTAGATAGAGAGTAGTGCTACCAATTTATATTCATTCACTTCCCAGTGTTCCTTCTCTGGGTGCAGTTGTTTCTGTCCATCATTGATCAACTGGAATTGAATTGGATCTTCTTTATGTTGAAGATATCCACTTCCATCAGATTACATCTTCATACAACATTAAAGTGTACAGCGATCTTCTGGTTCTATTCATTTCACTCAGCATCAGTTGATGTAAGTCACTCCAAGCCTCTCTGTATTCCTCTTGCTGGTCATTTCTTACAGAGCAATAATATTCCATAACCTTCATATACCATAATTTACCCAACCATTCTCCAATTGATGGACATCCATTCAACTTCCAGTTTCTAGCAACAACAAAAAGAGCTGCCACAAACATTTTGGCACATACAGGTCCCTTTCCGCTTTTTAGTATTTCTTTGGGATATAATCCCAATAACAGCAATGCTGGGTCAAAGGGTATGCACAGTTTGATAACTTTTTGGGCATAGTTCCAAATTGCTCTCCAGAATGTCTGGATTCTTTCACAACTCCACCAACAATGTATCAGTGTCCCAGTTTTCCCACATCCTCTCCAACATTCATCATTATTTGTTCCTGTCATCTTAGCCAATCTGACAGGTGTATAGTGGTATCTCAGAGTTGTCTTAATTTGAATTTCTCTGATCAGTAGTGATTTGGAACACTCTTTCATATGAGTGGATATAGTTTCAATTTCATCATCTGAGAATTGTCTGTTCATATCCTTTGACCATTTATCAATTGGAGAATGGTTTGATTTCTTATACATTAGGGTCAGTTCTCTATATATTTTGGAAATGAGACCTTTGTCAGAACCTTTAACTTTAAAAATATTTTCCCAATTTGTTACTTCCCTTCTAATCTTGTTTGCATTAATATTGTTGGTACAGAAACTTTTTAGTTTGATGTAATCAAAATCTTCTATTTTTTGATCAATGATGATCTCTAGTTCTCCTCTGGTCATAAATTCCTTCCTCCTCCACAGGTCTGAGAGGTAGACTATCCTCTGTTCTTCTAATCTATTTATGATCTCATTCTTTATGCCTAAATCATGGACCCATTTTGATCTTATCTTGGTATATGGTGTTAAGTGTGGATCCATATCTAATTTCTGCCATACTAATTTCCAGTTTTCCCAACAGTTTTTTTCCAAACAATGAATTTTTATCCCTAATGTTGGCATCTTTGGGTTTGTCAAAGATTAGATTGCTATAGATGTACGCTTTTTTGTCCTTTGTATCTAATCTGTTCCACTGATCTACCGGTCTATTTCTTAGCCAATACCGATTGGTTTTGTTGACTGCTGCTATATAATATAGCTTTAGATCAGGTACACTTAGACCACCTTCCTCTGACTTTTTTTTCATTAGTTCCCTTGCAATTCTCGACCTTTTATTCTTCCATATGAATTTTGTTGTTATTTTTTCTAGGTCACTAAAATAGTTTCTTGGGAGTCTGACTGGTGTAGCACTAAATAAATAGATTAGTTTGGGGAGTATTGTCATCTTTATTATATTCGCTTGGCCTATCCAAGAGCACTGAATGTCTTTCCAAATATTTAAATCTGACTTTATTTTTGTGGCAAGTGTTTTGTAATTATTCTCATATAATCTCTGACTATTCTTTGGTAGATGGATTCCCAAATACTTTATACTCTCAACATTTGTTTGGAATGGAATTACTCTTTGTATCTCTTGCTGTTGCATTTTGTTGGTGATATATAAAAATGCTGAGGATTTATGTGGATTTATTTTGTATCTTGCCACTTTTCTAAAATTCTGAATTATTTCTAATAGCTTTTTAGCAGAGTCTTTGGGGTTCTCTAAGTATACCATCATGTCATCTGCAAAGAGTGATAGTTTGATTTCCTCATTTTCTACTCTAATTCCTTGAATCTGTGAGGGCCTTTTTTAAGCAAGTATTTCAACAAGTCTTAGTTTGACTGAGGTCTTCCCCATTCAGTGATGAAGGCTAGATAGCAATTGAAGCAAAGAATTTTCTCTTTCAGCTAGTCTCCCCCCCCAAAAAAAATCCACAATTTGTTCATATCCTTTGACCATTTATCAATAGAGAATGGTTTGATTTCTTATAAATTAGAGTCAATTCACTATATATTTTGGAAATGAGGCCTTTATCAGAACCTATGATTTTAAAAATGTTTTCCTAGTTTATTGCTTCCTTTCTAATCTTGTCTTATTAGTTTTGTTTGTACAAAAACTTTTAATTTGATCTAATCAAAAGTTTCTATTTTGTGATCAGTAATAAAGTCTAGTTTTTCTTGGGCACAAATTCCTTCCTCAACCACAAGTCTGAGAAATAAAGTATCCTATGTTCTTCTAATTTATTTATAATCTCATTCTTTATGCCTAGATTTATGAATCCATTTTGACCTTATCTTGTTGTATGGGGTTATGTGATCCCCTCCCTTCTCCCCACCAAATCTAAATAAATAGATGAATGAATGAAATGAATTTTACCAATTTTCCTTCTGGGATGAGAAGATCCTTCAGATTTCTGAGCAAAGCAGAAATGACTGCTATTTGCATTCAACCTGAGTCAATCCAAATCCAAACACTGTACAAATGAGACTTGGTTTAGGATTTACTTCTTGGAGGCCAATTTGAATCAGAATGGTTTTGGTTTAAGGCATAATCCATAAGAAAGAAATCTAGCCATAAATAATTATTGAATTTTTCTTTAAATTTTCAACTTTAATCTTAAATTTGTCTGGGAATATGAGTCAAGGGGTAAACAAAACAGTTACCAAAGTAATTGTAAATTTTGCTCTGAATATTAAGAAATTAAATATTAAAAATATTTGGGTTTCATAGCAATTATACAGATAATTCTTCATTATGTTGAGAACATATAATTTCTTATATGCATGGATTTTATACTTCTTAGAAAATAAGGGTATTTTCAGTAAATAATAGTTTAATTACATATATAAATGTTTATGTTTGTATTTACATACACACAGTCTTTTAAAAACCTTGGTACAGTTTTTAGTTTTAATATTCTTTTTTAGAATTAACTTTAAAAGCTTAAAATAAAACCAAGACTTTTTAGAAGATTACATGTGAATACATAACTGCAATTTTTTTTTTTTTAAAGACCTTAAACCATACTGCAAAATCTTTAATGGAAAGGAGAGAAACAACAAACCTGAGTTGTATTTCTTTGCTCCACCCATTGCTCATTTAAACAAAAGTTTTTATCTTAACTAGGAAACTATATAATGATCTTGATCTCATCAAAATGATACATAGCAGTTTGGTCTTTTAAGGTCAGTCATTTTAATGAATGTGACTTTTTAATGAGTATGGCACATGAATTACAAGAGAACCTGATGCCATTTTACAGAAGCAGACAAATTCTACAGCAAAGGAACTGATATCCTAAGATATCACTTGTCTTAGGGAGCTAACAATGAATTGGTAGCAATTCACTTACTGGTTTTGCATATTCACTTATATAGATAATAGAAAAATAAGGAAAAAAGATTGTAGAAAATAAAAGCAATAAAAGGAATGCTATTACTAAAAAATATCCTATTTCTTAAACATCACATTTATAATAGATTATTAGAGCTGCATATAAAGCCATTAGAAAAGACTGATGCCCATTCAGGATTTGTGAAATTTTATGCTGTTAGAAAAAAATGTTAATTTTGAGATTCCAATATAAATCTGAAACCAACTTCACATTCAATGTTTTGATTAATTTCAGCATTTTGACTCAGTTTGAGAAAAGGGAAAGCTATATTTCAGTTATTTAAAAATAAATGCATAAACAACAACAAAATTCGGTTCTGCACATATATATAGTGTACCTAGGATATACTATAAGATATTTAATATGTATGGGAATGCCTGCCATCTAGGGGAGGGGTTGGAGAGAAGGAGGGGAAAAACTCGGAACAGAAGGGAGTACAAGGGATAATGTAAAAAAAAAAAAAAATATTACCTATGCATATGTACTGCCAAAGAAAATGTTATAATGATAAAAATTAATAAAAAAGAAAAAAATGCATAAACTACTTTCATGGATGCAAGAACTGTTTCAGACTTGATCAAATAGGCTATCAATTTTGTAGTTCTAGAATACTGCTCCTTTTTAGTTCTGTTTAAAGCTTTACATCATTTCTAAGCTTTTTTTTTTTTTTTTTTTTTTTTTTTTTTTTTTTTTCATTAGGGTTTTTGGCAGTCCAATAATTCTTAGATTATCTCTCCTGGATTTATTTATCAGGTCAGTTGTTTTTCCAATGAGGCGTTTTATCTTTTCTTTTCTTTTCTTTTCTTTTTTTTTTTCTTTTCCTTTCAATTTTTGGTTTTGTTGGACACATTCTTCATTTTCAATTATTGAATTCTAATTTTTAATGAATTATTTTCATCACTTAGGCTTTTTATCTCCTTTTGCATTTATACAAATTAACTTTTAAATAAATTGTTTTGTTCATTGGATTTTTTCCCATTTCATCAATTGTTTTTAGGGAGTTGTTCTCATTATCCTTTTCACTAATTCTGCTTTTCAAGGAGTTACTTTTTTTTTTTTTTTTTTTGCCAGATCTATGTTTAAAGAAGTTGTCTTCTTTTTTTCCATTTTGCCAAATCTATTTTTAAAGGAGGTATTTAAGGAGAGAATTTCTGTGTTTCCTTTTCTAAGGCTCTCAATTCCTTTCTTTTTTTTTTTCCTTCTAACTTTTTTTTTTTCTAAAGTAATTGGTGTTAAGTAACTTGTCCAGTGTCACACATTCAGGAAGTGTTAAGTGTTTGAGAAAAATTTGAACTCAGGTCCTCCTGACTTCAGCGCTAGTGGTCTATCCAATACACCAACTTGCTGCCCCTTCTAACCCTTTGAAAAATATCCTTTTTGAATTCTTTCAAGACAACCTTTTTAGTTGGAAAGCAACTCAAATGTGTGGACTCTTCACTTAGGTTTTAATATATAGTTTTCAAATATAAGCCTGCTAAGGGCATGATAACAATGATTAGTAGGAAGTATAGTATAAAGGCTTGCTGGCCAATGATGATGAATGGTTGTTCTACAGGTTGGCTGCCAATTCAGGTGAGTGTGAGTAACTTGGTGGTAAGGATTCAGAATAGTGTTTGGGAGACTGGTTGGAATATTATGCTTTGTTGGTTGGCTGTGTGGAGGAAGGGTATAACAAGGAGAATTAGGATTGAGGCTAGCAGGGCCAGTATGCCACCTAGTTTATTGAGGATCGAGTGGAGGATGGTGTATGCATTCTGGTTTGATGTGAGGGGGAGTGTTTAGGGGGTTGACTGGTGAGAAGTTGTCTGGGTCTCCTAATAAGTCTGGTGAGAATAGGGCTAGTATAAGAAGCACAAGGAGAAGGATTAGGCCTAGGGCATCTTTAATGGTATAGTATGGGTGGAATGGAGTTTTGTCTGAGTTGAGGAAGGATTATTGGAGTCTGTTTAGTGGAGGAATAGAAGGTGGATGATAACTAGTGCTATGATAATGAATGGGAGGATGAAGTGAATGCAAAGAACCAGGTAAGAGTGGCTAAAAAAAACTGTCAAATTCATTCTGCTAAGGTTGTGCCAATGTAGGGGATGTCTGATAAAAGGTTTGTGATTATGGTAGCACCTCAGAATGAAATTTGGCCTTAGGGGAGTATGCATCTGAAGAATGAGGTAGCTATAACAGTTAGAAGGAGAATTACTCCAAAGTTTCATGTTTCTTTATACAGGTAGCATGTGTAGTAGATACCCTGGCTAACATGTAGGAATAGGCATGTGAAAAATATGAAGGCTCCATTAGCATGGAGGTTGAGGATTAGTGGGCTATAGTATTATTAGAGGGCAAATAACTTTCCCAGATTAATTGTTATTCAGAACTCAATCCTCATGCATTCTGTCATCTAACTAGTATTTTTGCTGTCCTCACAATACAATATTCTATCACTTATCGCCATGTTTTTGCAAAAGCTGTTTTCCATGAGTATAATACACTCCCTCTTAATCTTCACCTCTTAGAATTCATAACTTCCTCTAAAGTTCAGCTCAGTCATGATCTCCTATATGAAACCCTTTCTGGTTATCTCCTAGCTGCTAGGGTCCTATTCCTTCTCCTTCTCCCTCTCCCTCTCCTTTTTGATAGTCCACTAATGTCACTCAAAGTCAAATACTATGGCTGTTCAAGACAACTGAAAGGCAATAAATGTGAGTTCTTAAATATTTCCTAAACACATTGGTAAAGTTTGAAACAAATAGATGAAATTAGACTGTTTTTCTTCTGTTTACCAAATGTCAGTTAATCAGAAAATTTAAGCCCCTTTTCAACCATTTGGCTTCACTTTGCTCCATTCTCATTGAAGTTATTTGTCAATGCCAATTAATCTGCTTGTTGCTAGGCAAGAAACCCAAATTACTAGTCTCTGCAATTCTCTAGCCCTAGAGAATCTAATCCATGAAATCTATGTTACCTCTCCTTCTTCCATACTCATTTATATTTATCCAATGCCCTTCTAGAGATATGTTGGTGACTTCTCACTCCTATGAACATGAGGAATTTAAAGTCATCTTTTCTAACCTTTTTCTTCCTACTATAAGCTGCTCTCCACTGATTCAGTTTGACTTGATAGCCTTCTTTATCCCATAAAGGTAGTTTTCTTTATGCATACCCATTGAGTTCTCTATTCCCATCTAGAGTTGCTTTTCCTTCCTTGACAACAGTTGCTAGGTAGGATATAATTTCATTTCTCACTGCAAGAAGGTCCGTGGCAAACCGATAATCTAAAAATAACTTTTAAAGGAAAAAAAATAAAAGACAATAGCAGTAGTTTTCTTTAAAATCTGGAAGAAGCTAGAGATTTTGGCACAATTCTATATGCTGCCAAACTAGCCAGTCAACTAAGTCAATGCAATCAAAAAACAACTAAAATATTTGTTTAGACTTTTTTGAGGTTAAAGGGTTGATTCATATTTGAATTCAGCAGGTCGTTTTTGCAGTTTAGATGCAACTCAGATCATAGAAATATATATATATATATATATATATATATATATATATATATATATATATATATATATATATATATATATATATATATATATATATATATATATCCTGCTTAAGCCTAGCATCAACTACAATCTCATTAATGATCAGAAATACCTCAGAATTGTTTTTAGAAAAGTTTTTTCAGATTAATTTTCTTCTTCCATGGAGCAAAAGATTTTTAAGTCCAGAAACAACAGGATATACTTTTTTCCCCCTTCTGCAATAAACCAATTAAGAAGCTCCTAATTTTCATTAACTACATTAAAATATTAAAACTACATCCTTTCCTCCATACTTTCTCTTTCTCCATCCACATGAATAATGTTGGAATATATACAGTCCAACATACATTATAAATATGTTTTATGTATAAAGGGGGCTTTCAGAGCAGATAAAAATATATTCTGTTTGGGTCTTGACAGCTATGATGGCTATTAATTGATGGCCAAGAAAAAGTCTTCTCCCCATTTCCTAGGCATCTAAATAGCAGGATATTGGCTATAGAATTAGTTTTAATGGAAAGAGTGAAAGCAAGGTGAGACATCTGAAAGAATTCACTTGTTATTGATTGAGTTGTATGTGGTAGAGGTAAAATATAAAATAGCTAGGAAGCTACTTACACACACACACACACACATACATACACATATATACACACAAACTATTAGCAAATGGACTACTGAAGTTTGAATATTAACCCCTCAATTGATTATTATAATCAATCAAAGATTCTTCATTACACAGTATTTAATTTTTGTGTAGGAATAAAATTCCTTTTTTCATACCTGATTCATTAGCACCTTTTTACTCTCACCAGCACCACAAATTGCATCACTTGTAAGGGAGGAAAAAAATTGCCCTTAACCCTGAGACCAAAATCGAATTATTTCTCCAAAATCAAAGGTTGGGGTGGAATTGACACTAAGTAGAATTGAAACCAAGTCTTTCATTGTTGATATGGCTGATATGACATACAATGTATTCTTGGGTCTGCTTGTTTTGCTCAGCTTCAGTTCCTGGAAATTTCCCCAGGTCTTTCTAAAATCAGCTTGTTCATCATTATTTTAGAACAATAACATTCCATTATATTCATATACTATAACTTATTCAGTCATTACCCAATTGAAGAGCACTTACTCATTTTCCAATTCTTTGTACTACAAAAAAAAAAAAAAAAAAAAAAAAAAAAAAAAGCTGATACAAATATTTTTGCACATGTGGGTCCCTTTTCTTTCTTTATTTCCTTAGGTTACAGAACCAGTAGTGGCACTGATGAGTCAGAAGGACAGTTTGATAGCGCTGCAAGCATAGTTCCAGATTGCTCTCCAGAATAGCTGGATGATTCAATAATTCAAATCAATAATGCATTACTATTCCAGATGCACATTATTTCTTTTTGTGTAAGAATAAAACGCCTTTTAAAATAACTGATTCAATAACATATTTTTACTCTTTCCAGCACCAACATTTATACCACTTGCAAGGGAAGATAAAAATGTACCTTAATGCTGAGACCAAAATTGAATTAATTCCTCCAAAATCACATCCTCTCCAACATTTATCATTATTTATTCTTTTCATCTTAGTCAATGTGAGAGGTGTGAGGTAATACATCAGGGTTGTTTTAATTTGTGTTTCTCTAATCAATAGTGATTTAGAGCATTTTTTTTCTGATGACTAGAGATGGCTTTAATTTCATCATCTGAAATTTGTCTGTTCACAGACTTTGACCATTTATCAATTGGGTAATGACTTATATTCTTATAAATTTGATACAGGTTTGTGCAAAATCTTTTTAATTTGTTGTAATCAGAGTTGTCCATTTTGCCTTTTATAATTTTTTGTAGTTCTTCTCTTTGGTCATAAATTCCTCTTTTCTCCAAAGTTCAAAAAGATAAATCATCCCTTGCTTTCCTATTTTCTTAATGGTATCTCCTTTATGCCTGAATCATGCATCCATTTTGATTTTATTTTGGTATGAGGTGTGAGATGTGGGTCTAAAGTAAGTTTCTAACATTACTTTCCATTTTAGCTAGCAATTTTTGTCAAAGAGTGAATTCTTATTCAAAAAGTTGAAGTTTGGGGACTCATCAAACACTATATTACTATAGGCCTTGAATCCTGGGTCATGTGTATCTAATCTATTTCATTGATCCACCACTCTATTTCTTAGCCAATACCAAATGGTTTTGATGAATACTGCTTTATAATATAATTTTGTTTGATACTTCTAAGCCACCATCCTTTGTGTTGTTGTTGTTGTTGTTGTTGTTTTTATTAATTCCCTTGACCTTTTGTTTTTCCAGGAAAAAAAATATTATATGGAAGTAAAAAAGTAATAATAATATCTTGGCAGATTGATTGGTATGGCATTGAACAAGTAGACCAATTTACACAAAATTGTAATTTTTATATTGGTTTATTAGCAATGAACAATTGATATTTTTGTTTAGATTCTATTTTTGGGAGAAGCATTTTGTAATATTGTTCATATGATTCTTGGCTTTGTCTTGGCAAATAGATTTAAATATTGTATTTTGTCTACAGTAATTTAAATGGGATTTCTCATTCTATCTCTTGCTGATGGGTTTTGTCAGTAATATATAGAAATGCTGATTATTTAGGTGGGTTTATTTTTTTATCCTGCAACTTTGCTAAAGCTGTGAATTGTTTCTAGTAGGTTTTTGGATGATTTTCTAGAATTATCTAATTATATCACCATATCATCTGCAAAGAGTGAAAGCTTTATTTTCTCATTGCATTTTTCTAATTCCTTTAATTTATTTTTCCTTCTTATTGCTGAAGTTATCATTTCTAGTATAATTTTGAGTCATGATGGTGATAATGGACATACTTGTTTCATTCCTGATCTTACTGGGCATACATCTAGCTTCTCTCCATTACAAAAATACTTGCTGTTGGTTTAGATAAATACTTCTTATTATTTTCAGGAAAGCTCTTTTTATCTCAGTGCTCTCTAGTGTTTTTAATAGGAATGGGTGTGATATTTTGTCAATAGCTTTATCTGCGTCTATTGAAATTATCACATAATTTCTGTTTCTTTTATTATTCATATGGTTGATTTGGGTAAGAGTCTTCCTAATATTACACCAGCCTTGCATTCCTAGAACAAGTCCCAATCGGTCATAGTATATTATATTGTTGATAAGTTTCTGTAACCTCTTTGTTAATATTTTATTTAAAAATTTTGCATAAACAATCATTGAGGAAATAAGTGAGTAATTTTCTTTCTGTTTTGGCTTTTCCTGGATTAGGTATCAGTAGCATATTTGTGTCATAGAAGGAACTTGGCAGGACTCCTTCAATACCTATTTTTGGAAGTAGTTTACATAGTTTTGGAATTAATTTTCTATAAATGTTTGGTAGAATTCACTTGTGAATCCATCTGGCCCTGAAGATTTTTTTTGGGTGGGGCAGTTTACTAATGGATTGTTTAATTTTTTTTTTTCTGAAATTGGACAATTTAAATAATTTATTTGGTTAATCTGGGTAATTTATATTCCCTTTTGGTTAGATTGCTGAATTTGCTGCCATATAGTTGGACAAATAGCTCCTAATTATTGCTTTAATTTCTTTTTCATTGGTGGTAAGTTCACCCTTTTCATTTTTGATGCTTGTGATTTTTTATTTCTTTCCTTTTTCTAATCAAACTAACCAAAGTAGTTTTTTTTTTCCTTTTTTTTTCATAAAAGTAATTCAGTTTCATTTATAAGTTCAATACTTTTCCTTGTTTCAATTTTCCTAATGATCATTTGAGTTTCAGAATTTATAATTAGATATTTAATTGGGGGGGTTTAATTGGTTCTTTTTCTAACTTTTTTAGTTGTGTGCCCAATTCATTGATCTTCTTTTTGTCCATTTCATTCATTTAGGTATTTAGAGATAGTAAATTTCCCCTAAGAATTGCTTCGGCTACATCCCATAAGTTTTGGTATGTTGTCTCATTCTTTTCATTTTCTTAAATGAAATTATGCATTGTTTCTGTGATTTATTTGACCCACTCATTTTTTAGAATTATTTAATTTTCAATTTGTTTATAGTCTATCTTTTCCTACCCTTTATTGAATATAATTTTTATTGCACTGCAATCTGAAAAGAAAGCATTTACTATTTCTGTCTTTCTGTAATTGATTGTGAGATTAAGAAATGAGTGCTTAGGGAGAAATATTAAGGCTGTTATTGACATTTCATCATCATAATAACCCTGGCAGTTAAGTGAATTATTATGTCCATTACAGTTGAGAACACTGAACCAAATAGAGTTCAAGTGACCTACTGCAGGCCACATAACTAGTAAGTGTCTGAGGCTAAATGTGAACTTGAGTTTTATGTTTGAGTACATGATTTACTGAATAGATATCTCACAATATCACTTAATGTAATAAGCTATTTTCTAGTTCAATATATGTATAAATAGTTAAAATGGTCCTTATATTCTTAAAAATGTATTTCATATTCATAACTCTGTGAACTAATTATAATTATTTTGCACATTTTACAAATGAAGATTCTGCCAATGAAAAAAGTTAAAATGACATGGTAATAGATATTTTGCTAAAACTTTCAATTCATGTTTTCTTAGGTTCAAGGTTAATACTCTATCCCTTATATAAACTTACCTCCCTAATACATCATCATCATCATCATCATTATTATCACCAGCACCACACATTTTGTTTCTATAATACATTGGACAAAATGTAAGAAGAGATCAGTTTCCTCTCTACATTAGTATCAGCTTCAGAATCTTCATTGAAATTACCTTTTTTTTCTGTGCTATACAACTACTATGAAAATATATTCTCAAGGTCAATCAAAATTCACTCCAGCTGGACTCTTTTTAAATCTTCCTCAAATTAATTATTAAATATATAGGTGTTTAGGAACTCTCTGTCATGATTTTTTTTAAATGGAAAAATACAGGGTTTTAAAACCTATGGAGCTATTGGCAAACAAAAACATTGTGAACAAAACTCAATTGTCCCAGTGACACTGAATTATAATTTAAAATTATGCTAAAAAAAGTAGCTAATTTTCATTTTCATATCCACTTTTTGACACAGAAAAGTCACAAAAAGGTCATATTCCAAGGAAGCCATATTCTTAAAGAATTCAAAGATAGAAACCTATTACAATTACGAAAATATTTTATTTCAAAATGTATCAAAAATCATCGGATAATGGTTCAAATAAGAATCACTCAATGAATTGTAGTATATGAATATAATGGTATCTTATTATGAAATAAAATTGTTTAATAGAAGAAATTCAAAGGAAAAAAAGCTTAGATGTGGATTGAAATAAGTGGCACCAGGAAAACAGTGAGGTAAAAGTTTAAAATAATAACACTAAAACATTGAAGCCAAATATTAATTGTAATTATATATATATATATATATATATATATATGTGTGTGTATACACATATATGTACATATATATGTACATATATATAATTATATAATTATAATGGTCAAATTGAGTCTTAGAATAAGAGTGCTTAAACATAAACCTTTCTTTTTATCACAGAAATAGGGGAGTAACACTGCAGAATAATGTATCATTGGTCAGATGAAATCAATGAATTAGTTGGTCATACTTAAGATTTTATATTAGAAGGATGAATTCATTGCTAGCATTGGGGGAATGGGGAGGATATTGCCTAAAGTTACTATGAAATAAGAAGAAAATACATCAATAAAATATTTTATTTCAATTGTGAAATGAATAAAAAAGTTGAAGAGAGGAATTAAATAAATGAACGAAAAATATACCTCTTGGAAATCTAGATTCTGCATATCATCTCATTAAAGCTTAAAAAATGTTTAAAAAGAATTTCAAAACCTTTATATAGCAAGTATTGTGCCTACTGTTTTAGAAACTCGATTCTGGACTTATTGGCAAGAGTTTCATAGCTACATAGGAAGATTAATGATTTCTTAGGTAACTGAGTTGTTTCTATATTAAACTCAACTCCTTGAAATGCACTTCGAATGACAATACTTTTGACAGAAAGCAAGACACAAGTGTGGTATACTTCATGGATTTAATACACCCAGAACGCTGTAACAATCTGCATTCACAAAAGAGAACACATGAGTTTAAAAAATCAACAAACTTTTCTGGAACAAAAATTATATCATATCTGAAAGATACCCTAGCTGTATCATTATTATTTTATATTTACAAAGCTCTATGGTTGACTACTATATATTATAAAATAAAACTATTAGGACTACACGTTTGATTCAGTTTTTTTTTTTTAATCATTACCTGAGGAATTGAGCATCTTTTAAAAACTGGAAATTACATTTGAAATCTGTTTTTGTGACATATGCATTAACAATTATTCCTCAATGGAACAATACAACAACCTTGTTTAATTAGCAAGAAGCCAACAAATTCTTCATAATACTCTGAATAGTAAAAATTATGTGAAATTAAAGATGAGTTGTTTTGTAGGAGAGTTGATTTTTTATAATAGTATTAAAGATTTCTGCAAATATACTCATACTTTTCCCTCTTACTTTGATTATAACTAATTAAAATCCCTAAATATGGTAGAATGAATTTAGAGAGATCATTGGTAGTTATGGCAAAGTGTTTTTTGTTTGTTTGTTTGTTTGTTTTGTTTTGTTTCTGTTGTTATTGTTGTTGCTATTGTTTTGTTTTGGTTTTATTTTGTTTTGGCTTTTGCTTATGTTCAAAGTTATATAACCCCAAAATCTGCCTCAAAACAATAAAGAACCAAAAATTGGAACAAAGGAAGCTGAAGGTTGGCTAAATTAAATTAAATTTTATGCAGGCCAGTACTCAGACCAGAGTTCTCAACTAAAAAAATTGGCTGCCTGTTCTCTATAATCTACTGCTTTAAATGATCATAAATATCCCACTGAGTGGAGAGAGAAAAAAACAATACTAAATTTGTGACCCCAAAATGAAATTTGCATAAGGACTTTTTTTTCATTTGGTTAACTTGCAGGTGATTAATTCCTTTACTTGGCATCACTAGTAATACTAAAGCTACTTCAGGGGTAATCATATATTTGAAATGTGAAAAAAATAAATCCAGTTGAGGTCAATTTTACACAGTTGATAGGGAAGTTTTGGTTTTAGTTTTTATTCTTAATAGGGGAAGGGAAAAAGAGTAAATAGACATGTGCTACTTAAAAGTAAAATAAATTGGAAAAATGCTAAAAAGTATTTTATTGAATAAAGTCAACTTCATGAACTAGAGAAATTGGGCAACATTGTTTGTCTTTTGTTCTTGGAAGTCTATATATGCCCAAAAGGTAAAAGAAAGGAAATGAAGGGGGAGGCAGAGCCATGATGGCTGAGTAAGGCAGAAATTTACCCAATCTCTCTCAAACTGCTCCAAATTCCTTTAAATAATGATTCTAAACAAATTTTAGCATATTAGTATACCCAAAAATGCAGTAGAACATTTTTCCAGATAAAGACAACTTTGAGCATCAGAAGAAAAGATTTGTGACACCAATATGCAGTCTTCCTTGAACTGTGGTATTCTGGAGAGCAATGGAGCTAGGATTACAACAAAGAACTGCCTACATAAGAAAACTGAGTATAATCCTTCAAAGGAAATCGTTGTCATTCAGTGAAATGATGAAACAACCAGAGCTTAATGAAAAACTTGACTTTCAAATACAGGACTTGAGAAGCATAAAAAAAATAATCAGAAAAGTGATATCACGAGGGACTAAATAAGGTTTATCTGTTCCCATTCCTTCATGGGAGAATGATACTTATAACTCATTAGAACTTTCTTATTATTATCATAGTTTGGAGGAGTATATACAGTAGAGAGCACAGTGTGAATTGAATATGAAGGCATAATACATATTAATATATACATATATTATCATACATAATATATATATATATTATTAATATGTCTGTGATTAATATATATACATATATATTAATGATGAAATTAAAAAGTGAGAGAGGAATATGCCAGGAGAAAGGGAAAGGGAGAATTGGAATGATGCAAATCACCTGCCATAAAAAAAGAGACAAGAAAAAAGCTTTTACAGTACAGGAAAAGTAGGGAAGGAGTGGATGAGTAAGTGAACAGGAAAGTGGGAGGATAACAGAAGAAAGGACATATAGGGGAGGGAGAGGTCTGCAGGAAAATACTTTTGAGGCGAAACAGGGTGAAAGGAAAGAGAGAATAAAATATACAGAGGAGAAATACAGTGAGCAATAGTAATTGGGATAAGAATTTTGAATCAAGTTTCTCTGAAAAAAAAAACCTTATTTCTAAAATGTAGAAGGAGCTGAATCAAAGTTATAAAAAATAAGAGCCATGCCCCAATAAATAAAATATGAAAATACATGATCTGTGCCCAAAGGGCTATAAATTCATGAATATTCTTAGACCTAACAATACTACTAGATATAAATAACAAAAGAGTTTTTTTTGTTTGTTTGTTTTTTAAATGAAAATGACCTATGTATACAAAAATATTGAGAGACATAATTTTTAGGGCAAAAACAAATTAGAAATTGAGAGAATGCTTATCTATTGGGGAATGGCTCAATAATGTGTGGTATGTGTTTGTGATGGAATACAATTGTTCTATGGGAAATGATGAGTAGGACTCTCTCAGAAAAAACAAAACCAAACAAAACAAAATGAAAACAAAAAAACCTGAAAAGTTCTCCACAAACTCAAGCAAAGTGAAATGTGTATGCAAACTAATAGCTATATTCTGGGATGACCGTCTCTAAATGATTTCAACATTTTCAGCACTATAATGATCTACAACTAATCTGAAGGACTCATAATGAAAAATCCTTTCCATATCTAGAGAAGGAACTGATTATGTCTCAATATAGTTCGAAATATTCTTTATTTCTCTATTTATTTTTAAATTTTTATTTATCTTGAGGGTTTTAATTTTCATCAGCATGCTAGATTTATATTTTCTTTCTTTTTCTTTTTATTTTTATTAAAGATTTTTATTTTCAAAACACATGTATAGATAATTTTCACATTTACCCTTGGAAAACCTTTTGTTACAAAATGTTTCCTTCATTTTCCCCCACCCCCTCCCCAGATGGAAAGTGACTTAAAATGTTATACATGTGTGGTTTTTTTATATATATCTCCACAATTATGCTGCACAAGAAAAATCAGATCAAAAAAGAAAAAAAATAGAAGTAAAATTAAATGCAAGCAAACAATAAATGAAAATACTATGTTGTGATGCATTTAGCCCACAAAATCCTTTCTGTGTGCAGATAAATCTCTTCACCACAACACCACTGGAACTAGACTGAATCACCTTGCTGTTGAAAAGAACCACATCAGTCAGAATTGATTATCGTATAATCTTGCTATTGCTATGTACAATGTTCTCCTCACTCTTCTCACTTTACTTAGAATCAGTTTAGAATCACTTTACTTAGAATCCAGCCTTCTTTGAAATCATCCTGCTGATTATTTCTTATAGAACAATGATATTCACATATCATAATTTATTCAATCTTTCTCCAACTGATGAGATTCCACTCAGTTTCCAGTTCCTTGCCACTATAAAAAAGACTGCCACAAATGTTTTTGCACATGTGGATCTCTTTCCTTCCGTCAAGATTTCTTTGGGATATAAGCCCAGTAAAAACACTGCTGGATCAAAGGATATGTACGGTTTGATAGTCCTTTGGACATAGTTCCAAATTGCTCTCCAGAATGATTGGATCACTTCATAACTTCATCAACAATATATTGGTGTCTCAATTTTCCCACATCCCCTCTAACATTCATCATTATTTTTTCTGTCATCTGAGAAGTGTGGTAGTACTTCAGAGTTGTCTTAATTTGCATTTCTCTAATCAATAATGATGTGTTTTTTCATATGGATATTATTGGTTTTAATTTCTTCATCTGGAAATTGTATGTTTGGAGAAGAGTTTGAATTCTTATAAATCTGAGTAAAAAGAATTAATTATATTTCAAAGGAATTCAGAAAGCAAGGACTGTCAAATATGATTTGGCAATAGTTAAAATGGTTATGACTTTAAGAATATATTTGATAAGTTAACATTATTCTTAGAATTCTCATATCTAAATAAAGTCTGTGCCAATATAAGTATATATACACAACTTTATATATACACACTATGCATAAGTAATTATGCCTACATTATTTCTGTGTACATATACATATGTACACAAAATATTTTGTGTGCATTTATGTGCATATTACAAACATACACATAATTCATTAGGTTGATAAATATTAAATGCCCTAGTGTATTTCTATAGAGAAAAGAGATGTCAAAACCACTATATTTGGATATTTTCAGATATAAAAAAATCTAATAAAACACTTAAGAAAGAAGCAAATTACCTGCATATAAAATGTTGACAGATATTAAATTATTTTTGCAGTTAAGTACTAGGAATTTAAAGTAATACACATACACACACCTACACATGCTCATATGAGATTCAAGCTTGCATGTAACTTTATAAGAAACTGAATATGTGCTAAGGTATTAAAAACCCATAAACAAATGCAGAAATTTATAATTAGCCACATTATTTACAGAACAAAACATACACAATTATAAGCAATAAGAGTCATTTGAAGTTATAATTCAAACTCAGATGGGTATTAATTACTATAACCCTAAAAGTGTGTAGGTCAAAGTAAAAATCATAAAATGTAATGATGTATTATGAAAATATTTGTGATGGTTAAATAAATAAATTTATAAGCATTTAAATACCTACTGTTAGCCAGAAGAGGCTAGGCTCATTAGTTAAAAGTCTGAATTCCTTCAGGGGAAAATAATATCTATAAACATTTTAATAAGCAAAGAATATAGCACTCAATTAGGCAAAAACTAAATAGTTTAAAGGAAAAAATGAAAATGGGCATTCTTTTCATTAGAGAGATAACTGAAAACAAAAATGTCATTAGTTTTGTAAAACTATAAAATAAAAAATAGAGAAAACCATTTAAAACTACTTATCAAATTATATGCCACATTTTGACATTGATGGCATAAATAGATTAATAATGCAAGAATATAAAAATGCAAAGTTAAGTGAATAAAAACCACTGAATGCAACATCATGAAATTGAACAGACCATAAATAACTCTCAAAGAGAATGAAGAGACATGAAAAAATAAATTTACAAGTGATTTTTATTTTTATCAAACACTCAAAGAACAATGGACTCTGATTCTATATAAACTGTGAATACTGTTTTCAAATCCTTTCATGAGACAAATATAAGTTCTGAGAACCAAACTAAGGAAAGATAAAGCAAAAGTGGAGAAACTATTGTCATATCTGTAACAAATATTGACATAAATTTTGAATAAAATATGAGAAAAGCTAAATAACCAGAAAGTGTTATACATTGTAATGAGTAGGGTTTATACAAGAAATTCAGGTCTCTTTTAAATAAAATTATAGGAACAGAAATGCCAAACTGGATGTTTAAATCATTTATATAGGGAGCTCTTTGATTAAGTCCCACCCCCACTGCATGCCAGTTCATTCTTTACAATTTATAGTTTTAATAGATCTCTATAGCATATAAAGTTTAATTGATTTGCTCAGTATCATCTAGCTTGTATATTAGAGGCAAAATTTCAATCCAGGTTTTTTTGTTTTTTGGGGTTTTTTTTTTTGGCTATTAGACTGACTTATCTAATATGCCATGCTACTTCTACAAATAAATATAAATGTTAAAAGAGAGGCAAATCTATTGATTATATTTATAGATAAAGAGGAAATATTTTTTTCAGAAAAACAGTCTCATTTATGTTAAGAAAACAAAAAAGCATTAGAAGAAATTTCATTTCCCTTAATATGGTATGTAGTATCTACATAGAACTAAAACTACCAATTTTTGTCTTGATCAAATATGAGCTACTCAATAAAATTAAGAGAAAACTAAGAATTTATACCATGAATATTATTTCTATTGCTATTATAGGAATGCTACTACTTGTAAAGATGATGATGATGATGATGATGATGATGAAAAAAGAATTGATGATGATGATGACAAAATAAGTAAATTAAAAGAATAACCATCAGCAAATAAAAATATTTCTTCATGAAGATGATTTAATGGTTTAATTAAAGGCCATTTTAGAATCAAATACACTTATTGGATTTATTTCCTGAACAGACACCAAAGACAACTTGGTAGATGAGCATAAATTTTTTGTATCATGAAGGTGAGAGGACCTTGAGCAAACCAGGAGCTGGGGGCTTTGAATATTGTTGAATTGGCACCAGCAGCATCAGTAAGGGAAGCAGCATTGGCAGAGAATTCTGAAGGTGTCATTGAACAGACGGTAAATGAGTCAAACAGTTGGTCAGGAAGAAATCTCTTTACTAGCACTGAGGCAACTCCCTGTTGATTTGCCCATGTTAAGGCCAGAATACAGTTCTGGGTCACAGTCTCAGTGCAAAGAAGAACACTCACATACTAGAATTTACATCTAGAGTGGAATGCAAAGAGTGAGACTCTCTTTACAATGGAATATAATATAATAAACTGTAAAATAATATATAATATAATATAAATATAATACAAGGGAAGAAAAAGTGCTTGTGAGTGAGAGCATAGGCCATGAAGTAGAGAAACACTTCTTGGATTATAACGTCTTGGAAGAATTGAAAACTCACAGGTCTGTAGAAGAATCCCTGAAAACAGCTATATAAAATCTTTGATGCTTGGGCCATTACACTATCCATCCTGGAAAGAGTTCTACTTTAATTACCAAAGAGTTAAAATCTAGGTAATTAACTGGGGAAAATAAACAAACCACAGGAAAAAAAAGCTTTACCCTAAAAAATTACCATTATGAAAAGGAAGATCAAAATATAAACTCAGAAGAAAATAACAAAGAAAAAGCATCCAAAGACTGAAAGAAAAAGAAAAATTGGTCTCAGGCCATGGAAGAGCTCAAAAGATTTTTGAAAACCAAGAAAAGTAGGGAGGAAATTAGGACAAGAAATTAGAATCATGCAAAAGGAAGTACAAAAAGCTATTGAGGAGAAGAATGCCTTAAAAAGTAAATTTGCCCAAATGGGAGAAGAGGTACAAAAGCTCATTGAGACAAATAATTCCTTAAAAATTAGAGCAAATGAAAACTAATGGTTTTATGAAAATCAAGAAACAATAAAATAAAACTAAAAGAATGAAAAATAGAAAGCAATGTGAAACATGTCATTGAAAAAAAAAAAAAAAAACTGACCTGGAAAATAGATCCAGGAGAGATCATGAGATCATTTAAGTTATTGGTCTATCTAAAAGTCATGATAAATAAAAAGAGACTGGACATTATGTTTCAAAAAATTATCAAGAAAAAACTTTCTTACTATTCCATAATCAGAGGACAAAAAGAACTTTAAAAATCCATTGATCGTCCCCTGAATGATAGCCAAAAATGAAAATTCCTGGGAATATTATCGACAAATTGTGGAATTGTCAGCTCAAGGAGAACATATTTCATGCTTCCAGAAAGAAACTGTATAATAGAGCCAAAGTCAGGGTAACATAAGGCTTAATAGCTTCTACATTGAAAGATGGGAGGGCTTGCCGTATAATATTCCAGAGAATAAAGGAGTTATGATTGCAACCAAGAATCATGTACCCAACAAAAGTGTGTATACTTATTTAGGTGGAAAAGTAAATATTCAGTGAAATAGAAAACTTTGGAGCATTCTTGCTCAAAAGACAAGAACTGAGGAGAAAATTTAACTTCTAATTACAATTTTCAGCAGGAGTTCTTGGGAAAAATCAGGAGAAAATAAAGAGACTTAACAAAGTTAATCTATTTATATTCTTACATGGAAGAATGATATTTTTAATTCATAAAAACTTTTTTTTGGAGGCGGAGCCAGGATGTCAGAGAAGATACATGTGAACTTCTAAGCTCTCTCTTACCCTCAATACCAACTATTTAATTCAGCCTCAAAAATAACGCTGGACTGGTAAAAATCATGACGATTAGAAACATAACCACTTTCCAGCTAAAAAGAATATGGAACTTCATCAGAAAAGGTCCGTAATGAAGGGTGGGGTAAAAGGACCAGCACAGATGGTGATAGACGAAAGGCTCGCTTACTATGGCTATCAGGCTGGGCAGGCCTCTGGGGTTAGAAAAGCTACCCAGACAGAGGATTCTGGCATAGGCTCTTAGATCTACTCTGCTTGCAAAAGAGCAGACTAGCATAGAAGTCAAGCCACTTAAGAAAAAAGAAAAAAACAGACAAACAAAAAAAAAACCTGCCAGAAACTGCCTATAACTACCCCAAACTGAAAGTGATTCAGCACAGAGTGAGGCATGCCTTCTGATGTCCAGGGTTTTTCCTTGGGGCAATTAAGGGGTAATTAAGAACCTGCAAGGAAGTGGGGGGGGACACAGCCCGAGGCAGCCTCTAATCCCACATGGAAAGCTCGGCCCAAGGCAGTGGAACTTCCACAGCAGCAAAACACCCACAACAGTGACTGTGCTTCCCAGGGCAGAGACACTTCTGGTCTATACACCAGGGATATTTGCTGGTCAGCTGCTAATATCCAAGGTGTGGGGGGGGGGGGAGTGACTTTGGCCTGGGGTTGTGATACTTCCACTGTTCAGCCTCTAGCCTTAGGGCTGTTGCTAGGCTACACAGCAGGAGTTCTTCACTGGGCACACCCACAGCCTGGCTCTGAATCACTTCCTGTGGGGGCAGGGGAGGAGAACTCTCTCCTAGACCACCCACATACCTTAAACAGTCCTTTCACAAGACAGCTGCTGTCCATAATATCTCTGTTCTGTAGAGTAAGCCGGGAACCCCTTAATCAGAAAACAGACCACACAGGTTTTTAATAATGACTAAGAAATTGGAGAGAACGATTGACAGCTTCTATATAGAAAAAGAGCAGATCTCTAATGCTGAGGAGGCTAACAGCAGACAGTCTCCAGATAATACCCTGAAGGGGAATATTACCTAGCCCCCATAACATAAATCTCTCCTAGAAAAGACTATTAAAGAATTAGAAGATAAATGGGGAAGGGAAAGATAAGCTATGCTAGAGTGTAACAACTTCCTGAAATTTGAATTGGAAAAGATAAAGAATTCAGAGGAAAAGCAGGGAAACAAAATTTGTGAATTGGAAAAGGTTAAAAAACCACAGGAAAGTAGGATTTCTGAATTGGAAAAGATAAAGAATTCTCAAGAAAGTAGGATTTATGAATTGGAAAAAGAAAATAACTCACTAAAAAAAAAAAAAAAATAGTGAAATAGAAAAAAAAAAATCCACAGAGCAAAATAATTCATTTAAAAACTCAATTGGACATATACAAAAAGAACTAAAAAATGTGAAGAAAATAACTCATTAAAAATCAGGACTGAACAAATAGAAATGAATGATTCATTGAGACACCAAGAATCAGTCAAACAAAATCAAAAAAATGAAAAGCTGGAGAATAACATCAAATACTTACTGGGAAAATCTATAACACTGAAAAACAGATCTAGGGGAGATAATCTGAGGATCATTGGACTTCCCGAAAATTATGATGAAAAAAAAAAAAAGAGCCTAGATTCTATTTTACAGGAAATCATCAACGAGCACTGTCCTGAGATAATATAAACAGAAGGGAAAATAGGCACTGAAAGAATGAAAGAATTCATTCAAACACCTTCTGAAAAAGAACCTAAAAAAAAAACAAAACCCTCCAGGGAATATTGTGGCTAAGCTGCAGAACTATCAGATTAAGGAAAACATATTTCAAGCAGCCAGGAAAAAAACAAGTCAGATATCAAGGTCCCACAATAAGGATCACTCAAGATCTGGCTGCATCCACATTAAAGGATCAAAGGGCCTGGAATCTGATATTCCAAAAGTCAAAAGAACTTCGAATGCAGCCAAGAATAAATTAAGTTTAGCATTTTCTTCCATGGAAGAAGATGGACATTTAATGAAACAGAGGAATTCCATTTGTTTCTAAGAAAAAAAACAGATCTAAACAAAATATTTGATCTCCAACCACAAGACTCAAGAGAAGCAGAAAAAGGTAAAAGGAACTCTTGAGAAGTGTATTTCTGTTGCAGATATACAGAAAGTCCACATGTATAATTTGATTTTACTGATATAACATTAAAAAAAAAAAACAGGAAGTAGAAAAGGAAAGTGGATAGTATTAGAAAACGGGAAAAGTAGAGATAAAAAGAGGGAAAATACATCCCAGGAAGAGGCAAAGAAAATTTACCATATCTGAGGGAATTTAGAGAGGGGGAGGAACATTGTACGAATCTTACTCTCATCAGAGTAGGCTCAAAGAGTGAATAATTGACATATTTGTTTTATAGAGAATTCTCTCTCACCTCACTAAAAGGGAGGAGAGGAAAAGGAAAAAGGAAAAGAGTAATAAGGGAAGGGTACAAGAAAGAGGAAGGGACTTAAAAGGAGGGGGGAGGGATACTAAAAAGGGAAGGCAGCATGACACAAGTGGGGACCATAAGTTTAATCCTGGGGAAGGGGTTCAGGGGGGAGAAGGGAAGGGGAAAAAAAGCATAACCTGGGGATAGTATGATGGCAGGAAATACAGAATTAGTATTTTTAACCATAAATGTGAATAGGATGAATTCTACCATTAAGTGCAGGTGCATAGCAGACTGGATCAAGTCACGACCCTAGAATATGTTGCTTACAGGAAACACATGTAAAGCATACATATAGAGCAAAGGTAAATGCCTGGAACAGAATCTGTTATGTTTCAAGTGAAGTCAAAAAAGCAGGGGTGGCCATCCTTATCTGAGATCAAGGAAAAGCAGAAATTGATCTAATTAAAAGAGATAAGGAAGGAAACTATATCCTGCTAAAGGGTAGCATAGACAATGAAGCCATATCAATACTAAACATATATGCACCAAGTGGTATAGCATCTAACTTCCTGAAGAAGAAGTTAAGAGAGTTGCAAAAAGAAATAGACAGCAAAACTATAATAGTGGGAGATCTCAACCTTGCACTCTCAGAACTAGATAAATCAAACCACAAAACAAATAAGAAAGAAATTAAGGAGGTAATTGGAACATTGAAAAATTAGGTATGATAGATCTTTGCAGAAAATTGAATTGTGATAGTTCATGGAACCTATACAAAAATTGACCATATATTAGGACATAAAGATCTCAAAACTAAATGCAGGAAGGCAGAAATATTAAATGCTTTCTTCCCAGATCACAATGCAATAAAAACTACATTCAACAAAAAGTTAGGGGTAAATAGACCAAAAAGTAATTTGAAACTAAATAATCTCATCTTAAAGAAAGATTGAGTGAAACAGCAAATTATAGACACAATTAATAATTTCACCCAAGATAATGACAACGATGAGACATCATACCAAAATTTGTGGGATGCAGCTAAAGTGGTTATAAGGGGAAATTTTATATCTTTAGAGGCTTACTTGAATAAAATAGAGAAAGAGAAGATCATTGAATTGGGCCTGCAACTTAAAAAGCTAGAAAAATACCAAATTAAAAACCCCCAGCCAAAAAACAAACTTGAAATACAAAAATTAAAAGAAAAATATTGAAAGTAAAAAAAAAAAAAAAAACAAAAACAAAAACAAACAACAACAACAAAAAAAACACTATTGAATTAATAAATAAAACTAAGAGTTGTTTTTATGGAAAAAAAAAAACAATAAAACAGATAAATCTTTGATAAACCTGATTTGAAAAAGGAAAGAGGGAAATCAAATTGTTAGTCTTAAAAAGGAAAAGAGGAATCTTTCCACCAATGAAGAGGAAAGGAGTTACTTTGCCGAACTTTATGCCAATAAATTTGATAACTTAAGTGAAATGGATGACTTCCTCCAAAAATATAGGCTTCCTCGATTAACAGAGAAGGAAGTAAATTGCTTAAATAGTCCCATTTCAGAAAAAGAAATAGAAGAACCTATTAATCAACTCCCCATGAAAAAAATCCCCAGGACCAGATGGATTTACATGTGAATTCTACCAAACATTTAAAGAACAATTAGACCCAATGTTATATAAACTATTTGAAAAAATAGGGGATGAAGGAGTCTTACCAAACTCCTTTTATGACAAAGACATGGTATTGATACCTAAAACAGGTAGGTTTAAAAGTGAGAAAGAAAACTATTGACCAATTTCCTTAATGAATATGGATGCTGAAATCTTAAATAAAATATTAGCAAAAAGACTTCAGATAATCATCCCCAGGATAAAATGCTATGACCAAATGGGATTTATACTGCAATGCAGTGCTGGTTCAATATTAGGAAAACTATTAGCATAATTGACTATATCAATAACCAAAATAACAAAAACCATATGATCATTTCAATAGATGAAGGAAAAAGCATTTGATAAAATACAACATCCTTTCCTACTAAAAACACTTGAGAGTATAGGAATAAATGGACTATTCTTTAAAATACTCAGGAGCATATATTTAAAACTGTCAGTAAGCATTATATGTGATGGGGATAAACTGGAACCTTTTCCAGTAAGATAAGGAGTAAAACAAGATTCCCCACTATCATCATTACTATTCAATATTGTATTAGAAATGCTAGCCTCGGCAATAAGAGTCGAGAAAGAGATTAAAGGAATAAGAGTACGTAATGAAGAAATCAAACTATCCCAATTTGCAGATGATATGATGGTATACTCAATGAAAAAGACTGAATTTCATTTATTTCTGATGAAAAGATTGGAGCTTATCAGAAAATTTGTTATTCAAATACAGAACTCAAAAGAATCATCAAAAGATAAAAAGGAAAGAAAAAATAGCTATTTCATTGAAAAGTTCAAAAGCATAAATTCCTATATTGGAAGATGATATGTTTAATGTTTGAGAACTGTATTTTTCTTAATAGATACATTTAGAGGGTGCAGGCATAATGTGATTTTGTTATGATAATATACAAATGAATGTAGAAATGAAAAGTGGATTAAATTTGAAGAGGAAAATAGAAGTAAAATGGAGTAAATTACATCTCATGAAGAGGCAAAAATAGTCTGATTCTATTGCAAGAAAAAAGGAGGATGAGTATTGTGAAAATCTAACTCTCATCACATTTGGCTCAAAGAAAGAATTTCAGACATATTTAGCTTCACAGAGAAACTTGTCTCATGCTAAAGAGAAGTAGGAGGGGAAAAAGGAAAGGGAAGCTGGATAGAGAAGGAAGAGAAGGAGAAAGGTGTAAAAAAGGAGGAGGGACTATAAATGGGGATGGCTGTTTGAGGGAAATAATTGTCAGAAGCAAAATGCTGAGGAGGAGGAGGAAAAGGAGGAAAGGAAAGAAAAAAGGATAACAGGAAAATTAATATGGTGGGAAATAAAATTAGTAATTTTAACATGAATATGAATGGATGAACTCTCCCATAAAACAGAAGCAAATTAAAAGCCAGTCTGGATTAAAAGCCAGAATCCTATAATATGCTGTTTACAAGAAACACATTTAAAGCACAGTGATAGAAACAGAATAAAATAAAAGGCTAGAACAGAATCTATTATGCTTCAAGCTAAAGTAAAAAATAAAAAAAATAAATAAATAAAAATAAAAATAAAAAAGGAGGGGAAATGATTATGATCACTGATTAAGCCAAGGTAAAAATAGATCTAATTAAAAGAGATAAGGAAGGAAACTACATCTGGTTAAAGGGTACCATAGATATTAAATTAATATCAGTACTAAATATATATTCACCAACTGGTAAAACATCCAAATTCTTAGAGAAGTTAGCAGTGCTGCAAGAAGAATTAGACAAGAAAATTTTACTAGTATGGGATCTTATCCTTGCTCTTTTAGAATTAGGAATGCTCAACTATAAAATAAATGAGAAAAATGTAAGGAAGTGGATAGAATTTTAGAAAAAAAATTTGGAATATCTTGGGGGTGGGATGCCAAAATGGTAGAGAAGACATGCAACATTCTAAACTCCTCTCATACCCTCACTCCTAATTATCAAATTCAGCCTCAAAAATAGTGCTTGACTGGTAAAATTCATGAAGATTGGAAGTGTAAAAACTTGCCAACTGAAGATAATCTGGAAGATATCCAGAAAAGGTTTGTCCCTGAGTGGTAGGAGCAGACCAGCACAAACAGGGAGATAGAAGGAGAGGCTAGCATACAGAACAGACCAGGGTAGGGGTGGTTTTATTGGCTGGAAAATTTACAGGGAGGACTCTACCAAAGGTTGGACACTCTGCTTTGGTTACAAAGCAGTAGACCAGCAGAGAAATGAAAGCCAAAGGTTGAGTATACTCCAAAAAATGCTAGAATCTAATAGAATCTGGCTACACCCATCCAAAACAAGAAGTGAGTGACTCAGCACAGACCACAGTACAGCTGTGCAGCCAGATTCTGTAGCACTGGGCTTTTTCCCAGGGCAGTCACAAATCTGCATGGCAGAGGGGCTTAACCTATGGCAGCCTTTAATCTGCATGAGGGGGTTGTCAGCCTGGGGCAATACACAGTTAACTATGCTTCCCAGGACAGAGACACTTCTGGTCTGGTGTGGGGATCTTCCCAGGGAACCTGCTAATCCCTACAGTAGGGTTCTGCCTGGGTCAGTGACTTTTGCTTCTCAGTCTCTAGCACCAGAGCAGTTGCTAATCCGCACCATGAGGCTCTTAGCAGGGCACCTCTCCATAGTGGCCAGTGCTACCCAAGCACTGTGGAGCTTTTCCCAGAGCACTTCCAAAGCTCTTTGCAGCCTATTTGCAGGATAGTTATTATCCATATCTCTCCCTGCTCTACAGAGGAAGCTGGTAACCTCTTTGCCCTGAAGGCAGACCATAAGGACTTTTAAAAAATGAGATAAAAAAGCCAAACAGACCATCAATAGTTTCTATAAAAAAAAAAAAGAGAGCAGGTTTTCAATCCCAAAGATACTAATAGCAGACAGTCTCAAGACAATACACCAAAGGGGTATGTAACCTGGTCTCCATTACACAAAGCTGTAAAAGAAGAAATTATAAAAAATCATAAAGGAGAGCTAGAAGAAAATTGGAGAAAGGAAAGAGAAGCTATGCAAGAGAGTACAGAAAAGGCTTATAACTCACTTAAAGAAAAATTTGATAAAGTGGAAAAAGAAAACAACTTCCTGAAATGTAAATTAGAAAAGATAAAGAACTCCCAGAGAGTGCAGGGAAACAGAATTTGTGAATTGGAAAAGGTAAAGAACTCCTAGGAAAGTAAGATTTGTGAATTGGGAAAAGAAAATAACCCAGTAACAAATAAATAAATTAAAATCGTGAAATGGGAAAAAAAATCCAGAGAGCAAAACAACTCATTTAAAAACACAACTGGACATATACAAAAAGAAGTAAAAAAATGATGAAGAAAATAACTCATTAAAAATTAGAACTGAACAAGTAGAAATGAATGATTCATTGAGACATCAAGAATCAGTCAAGCAAAACCAAAAAAAAAAAAAAAAAAAGTTAAATATATACTTGGAAAAATTACAGACCTGGAAAATAGATCTAGTACAGATGATCTGAGGATTATTGGACTTCCTGAAAATTATAATGAAAAAAAAAAGAGCCTAGATACTATTTTACAGGAAATGATCACAGAGAACTCCCCAGATGTAATAGAATCAGAAGGTAAAATAGGCATTAAAACAATTCATCAAATACCCCTAAAATAAAAACTCCAAGGAATATAGTGGCTAAATATCAGAACTATCAGACTAAGGAAAACATATTAGAAGCAGCCAGGAAAAAACCAAACCAAAACAAAACAAAACAAAAACAAACAAACAAACAAACAACAATTCAAATAATAGAGCAGCCACAATAAGGATCACTCAAGATCATGCTGCTTCTACATTAAAAGATAGAAGGGCTTGAAATATGATATTCCAAAAGGCAAAAGAACTTGGAATGCAGCTAAGAATAAACTACCCAGTTAAGCTGAGAATTTTATTTCGGAGAAGAAGATGGACATTTAATGAAACAGATGAATTGCATTTGTTTCTAAGGGAAAAAAAAACAGAGCTAAACAAAAAATTTGACCTTCAACTATAGAACTCAAGAGAAGCAGAAAAAGGTAAAAAGAAGTCTTGAGAGCTATATTTCTGTTACTGTTTTGGATATACATAAAGAGTACATGAATAATTTGATTTTACTGATATAACATAAAAAAGAAAAGTAGAAATGGAAAGGGGATAGTATCAGAAAAAAGGAAAAGGGGACATGAAAAGAGGGAAACTACATCCCACAAAGTGGCAAAGGAAGCCTATCATATCTGAGGGAATTTAGAGAAGGTGATGAACACTGTGTGAATCTTACTGTCATCAGATTTGGCTCAAAGAGAAAATTATTAACATATTTGGTTTACAGAGAAACTTCTCTCACCCCATTAAAAAGTGGGAGAGGAAAAGGGAAAAGGAAATGAGTAATAAGGGAAAGATACATGAAAGGGGAAGGGATTCAAAGGGGGTGGGAGGGATTATAAAGAGGGAGAGCTATGTGACACAAGTGGTGCCCATAAGTTTAATAAGGGAATAAGAGGGGGGTAAGAAAAAGAAAACCATAATCTAGAAATAATAAGATGGCAGGAAATACAGAATTAGTACTTTTAACCAGAAATGTGAATGGTATAAATTCTCCCATAAAGCCAAGGCAGACAGCAGACTGGATCAAAAGTCAGAACCCTACAATATGTTGTTTACAGGAAACACATTTATAGCAGGGATATACCTATAGAGTAAAGGTAAATGCCTGGAACAGAATCTGTTATGTTTCAAGTGAAGTCAAAAAAGCAGGGGTAGCCATCCTTATCTCAGATCAAGCAAAAGCAAAAATTGATCTAATTCAAAGAGAAAAGGAAGGAAACTATATCCTACTAAAGGATAGTATAGACAATGAAGCAATATCAATACTAAATATATATGCACCAAGTGGTATAGCATCTAACTTCCTAAAGGAGAAGTTAAGAGAGTTGCAAAAAAGAAATAGACACCAAAACTATAATAGTAGGAGATCTCAACCTTGCACTCTCAGAATTAGATAAGTCAAACCACAACACAAATAAGAAAGGAATTAAAGAGGTAAATAGGATAATAGAAAAATTAGGTATGATAGATCTTTGGAGAAAACTGAATGGTTATAGAAAGGACTGTACTTTCTTCTCAGCAGTTCATGGAATCTATACAAAAATTGACCATATATTAGGACATAAAGACCTCAAAATTGAATGCAGGAAGGCAGAAATAGTAAATGCTTTCTTCTCAGATCACAATGCAATAAAAACTACATTCAACAAAATGTTAAGGGTAAATAGACCAAAAAGTAATTGGAAACTAAATAATCTCATCTTAAAGAATGATTGGGTGAAACAGCAACTTATAGATACAATTAATAATTTCACTCAAGATAATGACAATGATGAGACATCATACCAAAATTTGTGGGATACAACTAAAGCAGTAATAAGAGGAAATTTTGTATCTTTAGAGGCTTACTGGAACAAAATAGAGAAAGGGGAGATCAATGAATTGGGTTTGCAACTTAAAAAAGCTAGAAAAAGACCAATTAAAACCCCCAATCAAATACTAAACATAAAATTCTAAAATTAAAAGGAGAAATTAGTAATACTGAAATTAAAAAAAAACTATTGAATTAATAAAACTAAGAGTTGTTTTTATGAAAAAAAAACACAATAAAATAGATAAATCTTTGGTAAACCTGATTTGAAAAAGGAAAGAAGAAACTCAAACTGTTAACCTTAAAAATGAAAAGGGAGACTTTTCCAACAATAAATACAAAATTAGAGCAATAAGAAGGATTTACTTGGCCCAACTTTATGCCAATAAATTTGATAACCTCCTTTTTATGATACTATCCCCTTTACATTTCTACTTCCCTTTCTTTATGTTATATAAGTAAAATCAAATTATAAATGTGGACTTAATGTATATCCACAACAGTAATACAGTTCTCAAGAGTTCCTTTTACCTTTTTCTGCTTCTCTTGATTCCTATGGTTGGAAATCAAAATTTTTGTTTAGATCTGATTTTTTCCTTAGAAACAAATGGGATTCATCTGTTTCATTAAATGTCCATCTTCTTCCATGGAAGAAAATGCTCAGCTTAGCTAGGTAGTTTATTCTTGGCTGCATTCCAAGTTCTTTTACCTCCTACAATATCAGATTCCAGGCCCTTCAATCCTTTAATGTGGAGGCAGCCAGATCTTTAGTGACTCTTATTGTGGCACCTTGGTATTTGAATTATTTTTTCCTGGCTGCTTGTAATATTTTTCCTTATTCTGATAGGTCTGAATTTTGACCACAATATTCCGTAGAGTTTTCTTGTTGTTTTTGTTGTTGTTGTTGTTGTTTTTGTTAGATCCTGAATTCTTTCAATGGATATTTCACCTTCCATTTCTATTACCTCTGGGCAGTTCTCTTTGATGATTTGTTGTAAAATAATATCTAGGCTGTTTTTTCATCATAATTTTCAGGAAGCCCATTTGTGAACTGGAAAAAGAAAATAACTCTGTTAAAAAAATAGTGAAATGGAAAAACATTCTATAGAGCAAAACAACTCATTTAAAAACTCAATTGGATGTATACAAAAAGAAGTAAAAAAAGCTAATGAAGAAAATAACTCATTAAAAATCAGAAGTGAACAAATAGAAATGAATGATTCATTGAGACACCAAGAATCAGTCCAGCAAAAAAAAAAAAAAAAAGAAAAAAAGAAAAAAAAGAAAAGAAAAGAAAAGAAAAAAAGGAAAAAAATAGAAAGATACATTAAATATCTACTTAGAAAAACAACAGACCTGGAAAATAGATCAATTAATCCAATACATGCCAAACATATAGAATTCTTCTACACATTTTTCCACAGCCATCATGCTGAACAAGGAAAAAAAAACAGATCAAAAAGGGGAAAGATAAAAAAGAACACAAAATGCAAGCAAACAACTACAAAAAGAATGAAAATATGATGTTGTGATCCACACTCAGTGCGCACAGTCCTCTCTCTGGGTGCAGATTTCAAAGATTGTTCATGAGGGCATGAGAGGAGCTTAGAAAGTCATGTGAGTTCTTATGGCAAAAGCTAGGGTCTTTGAATTTACAAATTTACATTATTATTTTGAATTTACAAATTTACATTACTATTTTCATTGACTATTATGTCTTGTGAAAATTCTAACCTATTCCACTGACAATCTATGCTATTATTTAGCCAGTATTAGCTAATTTTAATAGCCATTTTTTTATAATATAGTTTTAAGTATGTTATAGCTAGGCCACTTCATATACTTTTTTTAATTAGTACCCTTGAAAATCTGAAGGTTTGTTTCTCCAGATGAACTTTGTTACTATTTTTTCCTAGATCTGTAAAATAATTTATTGGGAGACTGATTGATATGGTACTTAAAAATAGGTTAATTTAGGTGGGATGGAGCCAAGATGGTACTGAAGGCATACATGACTTTATAAGCTCCTCTCATGCCCTCATGACCAATCTTTGAAATCAGCCTCAAACATAGTGCTTAACTGGTGCACAAAAATTAAAATTATAATGACTTACCAGCCAAAAATAATCTGGAGGACTGCCAGAGCAGGTTTGTCCTGAGGGGCAGGAACAGACCAGTACAGGAAGGGAGATAGGAAAGACTGGCATACTGAGCGGACCAAGGACTTTGGATTTGGCTTCAGGTAGTGACGCTTTCACTGCTCAGCCTCTTGCCTCAGAGAAGTCGTTAATCCACACATGGTTCTTCGCAGAGCACCTCCACATTTCTGCCATGCAGACCTGAGTCAATCCCATTAGGGAACTATTTCCCAAGCACTCCCGTACGTGGCCACTATTTGTAGCTGGTTGGCAGGCACCCTATCCCTGTTCTTCAGAGGAAGCTGGTAACCTCCCAGCCCTGAAGCAGACCCTACAGACTTTAAAAAAATAAGTAAAAAAATCAAAAGGACTATCAATAGCTTCTATACAGAAAGAGAGCATGTTTCCAACCCAGAGGAGACTAATAGCAGACAGTCTCCAGACAATTGTTGGTGCCCAACATGAAAGGCGCTCCTGGAAGAGACTATTAAGCACCATCTTAAAAGAGAGCTAGAAGTAAAATGGGTAAAGGAAAGAAAAGCTATGCAAGAGAGTAACATCTTCCTGAAAACTGAATTGGAAAAGGTAAAAAAATCCCAGGAAGTGCAGGGAAATAGAATTTGTGAATTGGAAAAGGTAAAGAACTCCCAGGAAAGTAGGATTTGTGATGACTTCAGAGAAGTCTGGAGAGACTTACATGAAATGATGATAAGTAAAGTGAGTAGAACCAGGAGATCAAAATGCATAACAAGAAGATTATAATCATTATCAGTTCTGATGGATATGTAAATGAGATGAGTGAGGGCAGTTCTAATAATCTTATGATAAAGACAGCCATCTGCACCCAGAGAGAGGACTGTGCAGATTGAGTGCGGATCACAACATCTTATTTTCATTCTTTTTGTAGTTGTTTGCTTGCATTTTGCATTCCTTTTTATCTATCCCCTTTTTAATCTTTTTTTTGTGTTCTTTTTTATCTTTCCCCTTTTTGATCTTTTTTTTTTGTGTGTGTGTAGAAGAATTCTATATGTTTGGCGTGTATTGGATTAATTGACTTCTGGAGTTGGAGGTGAGGGAAAGAGAGGGAGAAAAAATTGTTATGGTAATTATAATGAGTGCAGAGAGTACACATATGAGTTGAATATAAGGAGATAATATATGAAAGATATTTTTTCAAGAAAGTTTTCAAGAAAGATGTACTAGGAGAAAAGAAAAAGCAAAGGTAAAATGAAGTAAAATGTTGGCCAAAAAGAAACAAAACAAAACAAAACAAAAAAACCTTGTACATGCTGCATTGACATCTTTCTGGTTTTTTCTCCCATGACTTGTCCCCTTTGCTCTGATTTTTTCTTTTTTTTTTCCCCAACACAATTCATATATACATGTGTATTAAAAATACGTAAATTAAAAAAAAAAAAAAAAAACACAGTTGTACAGTGGAGGGGAAGTGAGAGAAAAGAAACTAAGTAAACCTTACTCTCACCAGACTTGGCTAAAAGATGAAATAACATACACACTAAATATGGGTATATAAATGTGTATTACTCTGCAAGAAAATATGAGGTTAAGAGGATAGAAGAAGTGGGGAGGATGATAGAAGGATTCCATATTGGTGGGGGGAGTGGTCCGAAACAAAATGATTTTGAGGAGGGATAAAATGAAAGGAGAAAGAGAGAACAGAATAAAAAAGTGGAAATAGTAATTATGGAAATTATTCTGAAGCAAGTTTCTCTGGGGAAAGCCTAAGTTTTCAAATATATAAGAAACTGAATCAAGTTTATGAAAAGTCAGAGCATTACTCAACTGACAATGGATCAAAAGATATGAACAGTTTTCAGATGAACTAATCAAGCTATAACTAAAACCATATGAAAATAGTATCCTAACACACTTATGACCAGAGAGATACTTGTTGAGGGCTTTTGAGGTACTACATCATACATATTGGACTGACTAATAAGCCAGAAAGGGTGGATAACAAATGTTGAAAGGGATGTGATAAAAAAATAAGGTATTGGTACTTTGTTGGTGAAATTGTGGAAGTGTTTCGGGCATTATATAGGACAGTATGAAATTATGCCCAAAGGGCTATACAATCATTTATGTCCTTTGGCCTGACAATATTACTGCTAGCCAGTACTATTTTTTTGAAAATAATTTTTTTAAAAGGAAAGGGACTTATATGTACGAACACATTCATAATAGCTCTTGTCTCAGGCCAAAGAGTTGGAAATTGAGGGTATGCCCATCAACTGGGGAATGACAAGATAAGTTGTGGTATGTGTTTGTGATGGGATATTATTTTTTTTTAATGATGAGCTAGATACTATGAGAGAAACCTCAAAAGTCCTCCAGGAACTCTAGTAAAGTGAAATAAACTATGTACAAAACAATGGCAATGTTTTGGGATAATAAGATATGAATTACTTTGCTATTCTTACCAATACAATTATCCAGAACTTCTCTGATAAATTTATGTTGAAACATACTATAGATATCCATAGAAAGAACTGGTTGTGTATGAATATAGATTGAAGCATAATTTTTAAAATCTTTTTTTTCCCTTTAGAATTTTTTTTCAGGGAGAGGTTTATGTTTTCTTTTACAACATGAGTTGACTTTTATGGAAATGTTTCACCTAACTTCACATGTGCCTTTTCAATGGCAAAAAGTGGATTGGGAAAGGAGAAGTAAGAGCATCTGGAACTTGAAATGTTAAATTATACATATTAAAATTTGTTTTATATGTGCTTGGGAAAAATTAATTAGTAAAGAAAAAAAAACTTGATCATTTCATTTTTCCAAAACAATACATAACAATGATTATTCTGTGAAGAATTTTTGGTAATTTCAAAATAAATTGTGTGACTGAGTTACTCTTTATTATTATTTTATATATGTGAGTATAGATATTTCTGATCAAGGCTGTTTTCTATATCATATTTTCAAACACAAATATATCTATGGCACAGCTTAGTAGAATATTTGTAAGGTTCTTTAATTTTTATTTATAAATTTCATATTTACAATTATAATTTTAAAAAGGATCATTACTGTCTTCAATATCCAAAATATATAAGGTCAACATCCTAACAACTTATTTGTGAATGGTTGTTACAATGAAGCTAAATTCAAGGATACTGTATTTATTTTGTTTTACTTTTACAACAAAACCTTTATAACATTGTGATTCAGAATAATTTTGAATCCTCTGACAAATGGGTTACATTTCAAGACATTCACTACATAAAAGGAGTATATTTCTTTTGAAAAGACAAGCATCACTATTGCTTGTGGTATATGTACACACACATATATAATACTTAGAAGATAAGTAACACAATTTATTTGATAGTAACAATAAGAATTTATAAGGCATCCTAGGAATTATAAAGCACTCACCTCAAAACAAATCTATTTCTTACCCCATGCAAATATCACCATGCCCATTTTATAACAAAGAAAATTACTCCAAGGTCATTAAATTAATTTATATTACATAAAAATACAACAATTTGTTTTGTAATTTCCTAATCATCTAAGATGAATTCTTAAGCATATAATTAGATTCAGGTTCTTTTCTTTTTTCTCCCTTTTTGTCCCACTTTTAAAATTAAGAAAATTATTTACTTCCAGAAACTCTTCCATGATATCATTTCAAAGCATGACAGTTTATAATTTGATAAGGTACAAGTCTATATTTTTAAATAGTTAAAATTTCAGGAACCTGAAACTTTAATGTAATAGCATATTGTGAACTTTTGTTTTTGTTTTTTCCCGCTGATATTTTATCATAGGTTAGATAATGTGACAATATTTCTTTAATAAATTGCTTGTCATAGTCCACTAACTCTAGATAGTACTATTCATGAAATATCTTCTTCTACAAAGATACTATGATTCTGATGGTCTAGAACTAAATTCATGCCCATCTATAGAAATTCTTCTTCTTACATGATATTAATAACTGACAGGAATCTATTTTTCTTTTTTTTTCCCCTTCAGGAATCTAAATTTCATTAACATAGACTAAACTTATGAAAGCCACATGTATGTTATTTTTAATTTAATTTAATTTATTTTTTTTTTACTTTTTAAAAGTATTGATTAATTTTCTCTTTTTAATTAAAGCTTTTTATTTTTCAAAACATTAATGGATAATTATTTGGCATTGATCCTTGCAAAAGCCTGTGTTCCAATTTTCCCCATCCCCACCATTTCCCCTAAATGGCAAGTAGTCCAATATATGTTAAACATGGTAGAAATATATATTATGATTAATTTTATTTTTAATAACGTTTTTATTGACAGATCATATGCATGGGTAATTTTTTACAACATTACCACTTGCACTCACTTCTGTTTCAACTTTTCCCTTTCCTCTCTCCACTCCCTCCCCTAGATGGCAGGCAGTCTTATACATATTAAATATGTTATAGTATATCCTAGATATAATATATGTGTGCAGAACAGTACAGTTTTCTTGTTGCACAAGAAGAATTGGATTCAGAAGGCAAAAATAACCTGGGAAGAAAAACAAAAATGTAAGTAGTCCACATTAATTTCCCAGTGTTCTTTCTCTGGTTGTAGATGATTCTGTCCATTGTTGATCAATTGTTCTTCTCTTTTGAAGATGCCACTTCCATCAGAATTGATCCTCATACAGTATTATTGTTGAAGTGTATAATGATCTCCTGGTTCTGCTCATTTCACTCAGTATCAGTTCATATAAATCTTTCCAAGCCTCTCTGTATACCTCCTGTTGGTCATTTCTTACAAAACAATAATATTCAATAAAATTCATATACCACAATTTACCCAACCATTTTCCAATTGATGGACATCCATTCACTTTCCAGTTTCTAGCCACTACAAAAAGGGCTGTCACAAACATACAGGTCCCTTTCTCTTCTTTAGTATCTCTTTGAGATATAAGCCCAGTAGTAACACTGCTGGATCAAAGGGTATGCACAGATTGATAATTTTGGGGGCATAATTCCAGATTGCTATCCATAATGGTTGCATTCCTTCATAACTCCACCAACAATGCATCAGTGTCCCAGGTTTGCCGCATCCCTCCAACATTCATAATTATTTTTCCTGTCATCTTAGCCCATCTGACAGGTATGTAATGGTATCTCAGAATTGTCTTAATTTGCATTTCTCTGATCAATAGTGATTTGGAAGACCCTTTCATATGACTAGAAATGGTTTCAATTTCATAATTTGAAAATTGTTCATATTCTTTGACCATTTATCAATTGGAGAATGGCTCGATTTCTTACAAGTTAGAGTCAAATCTCTATATATTTTGGAAATGAAGCATTTATCTGAACCTTTAACTGTAAAAAATGTTTTTTAAAGTTTGTTACTTCCCTTCTAATTTTGGTTGCATTAGTTTTGTTTGTAGAAAGGCTTTTTAATGTCATAAAATAAATCCTCTATTTTGTGATCAATAATGATCTCTAATTCTTCTTTGGTCACAAATTCCTTCCTCCTCCATAAGTCTGAGAGGTAAACTATCCTATGTTCTTCTAATTTATTTATAATATCCTTCTTTATGCGTAAATAATGGACCCAATTTGATCTTATCTTGATGTGGGTCCATGCCTAATTTCTGCCATACTAATTTCCAGTTTTCCCAGCAGTTTTTGTCAAATAATGAATTCTTATCCCAAATAAGGTTTGTCAAATACTAGAATGTTATAGTTACTATTTTGTCTTGAGAACTTAACCTATTCCACTGATCAATTAATGTATTTCTTAGCCAACACCAAATGATTTTGGTGACCTCTGATTCATAATATAATTTTAGATGAGGTACAGCTAGGCAACTTTCATTGGATTTTTTTTTCTCTTAATTCCCTTGAAATTCTTGACCTTTTCTTCTTCCATATGAATTTTGTGTTATTTGTTTATAGGTCATTAAAATAGTTTCTTGGGAGTCTGATTGGTATAGCACTAAATAAATAGATTAGTTTAGAGAGTATTATCATCTTTATTATATTGGTTCGGCCTATCCAAGAGCACTTAATTGTAGCGAGCTGTCGTCTCCAGAAGCTGCCGGATCTCTCTCTGGGAAGAGATCTGCTGTGTCTACTCAAATCTTTCAGACAGATTCTTCTTCCTGTAGTGAACCGTTGTCTCCGGGCAGTTGCTGTTAACTCTTGTCCTTAGAAGTGACTTCCCTTCCTGCAGAGAGCCCCGTCAAGCCTGATGCAATTCAGAGTCTTCTCCTTTGAATCCTGGCTCTGAATCTCCTCCAGCTCTTATCCTTCTCCAGGCCGATCTGCTCTCTGCGCCCAGTGCTGTCTCTTTTTATCCTCCCAGAGAATGGGCGTGGGATAATGCAAGGGCTTCTGGGAAGAACCACTTCAGCCAATGGGCTTGCTCCTTCTATCAAGTCAACCTGAGTTCTCACCTTGTAATTGTCCAGAAAACCTGAATTCTCACCTTGTCACTGTCCAGACAACCTCAGTTCTCACTTAGTAATCCTAACATCTCCACCTTTCTTTTGATTTAGAACATAGGACAGTCATGACCTTGAAACATAAATCCATCAATATGGGAAGTATTACAGATAATTACATAAATTACATAAGCACATAGTAACATAGTAACGTAACACATGCTAGAAGTATATAACATAATCATAAATTGAAAATTTATAAATGTCCATAAGTCCATTGTCCATTAGTCTCATCTTGTGTGAGGAAGTCCAATGATTCCTGCTGGTTTTTAAAGTTCTTTAACAGTCTTCTTATTATCCATGCTCTTTCAGTGTCAGATGTTTCTTAGATCTTCTCTTTTATTTTGAGGTTTTTCTCTTTTTCTGTCTCTCTCTGATGGACAAGGCGAATATGACTCGTTGGCACCCATCTGATTCCTTCTCCTGCTGAAGAAATACAAGCAAACCCTCTCTCCCAGGCAGTTAACCTATCTAATTACCTTCTATTTACCACTTTCTAAATCTCTTCTCATCATCTGGCAATTACATTGGAATTGTTTGCACTGGATACAGCCATGTTGGTTTAAAAGGCCTGTATTCTCCCCAAGTGTAATCCATTTTTGCAATCTGATTGCCTTTTGACTCACTTATCAGGTAATCCCTTTCTGCCATGTGATTGCTTTTCTGCTGGTTGATTAAATCAGAGTCCTGGCCTTCTAAAGGTTCTTTGGGTGTAACATCAGCTGCCATCATGCCCCAAGTCTTTTTTGCCTGGGGCCCTGGACCTGGGCCCCTCATCCCATTTCCCTGAATTATTCTACACTCTGATGCCCAATGGAGTCCTCTGTTGCATTTTGGACATAGGGTTTTAGGTCTTCTTTCACCCTGTCTTCTCACTGTATCTCCATATCTACACTGAGCTCTTAGATGCCCAATTTTTCCACATTGAAAACATCGCCGAGTTTCTCTAGAAGGCCCTTGCCATGAGGGACCCTGTCTTTCCACATTCATCATTGTCCGGGTATAAAAAGCATTTGTTCCCACTGTAGCACAGCGTCTTATGATCTCCTCTAAAGGAGCATCTTTGTCTAATCCCCATATAATTCTTTTGCAAATCTCATTGGCATTTTCCTTAGCCAGATGTCTGGTCATTATTTCTGTAGCTGAATTTTCTCCAATAGTTCTTCTGACAGCAGTTTGCAAACGTCCCACAAAATCTGCAAAAGGTTCATTGGGACCTTGCTGTATTTTAGTGAAAGCCTCTCCACGATCTTTCTGTCCAGGAAGGACACCCCAAGCTTTTATTGCAGCCTTAGCAATTTGCTCATATATTGTCATGGTATAATTAATCTGTTCCGAATTCTCTCCATACTGACCTTCACCAGCTAAGTGCTCAAAAGTGAATTGTGTGTTAACTCCTATTTCCAAATTGCATCTGACTTGAATTTTACATAATTCATGAAATTCCGCAAGCCATAATAAATTTTCTCCAGGTTCCAGACATGTCCTTGCTATGGATTTCCAATCATTCGGGGTTAGGACTTCATAAGACAAACCATCTAGTAACATTTTGACATAAGCTGATGTAGCCCCATAAAGGGTACAACCTTTTTTCAAATCCTTAATTTTATTCAAATCTAAAGGTGCATATCTTCTCCTTTTTTTACCTACAGAGTCAGTATTTTCAATCACAGGATATGCATGTATAAAATCACTTATATCCTGTCCTTCTCTCTTAGCTTTAACCAATGCTTTTTCTAATCTTGTCATAGGCTTAGGCTTCTTCACAGGCAATTCTGTTTGTGTTTCTGCCTCTTCCCCTCTTTCTTCCTCCATCTCTGAAGGTGGGGTTGATGTGGGCCTGTCAATAATCTGTTCTCTAGGCAGGGTTGAAGCTTCTTCAAGAGAATCATACCATAATTCCTCATTTAAATCCTCTTGCTCTAGGGAAAGATCTTGATCTTTCCTTTTTTCCTCACACTTCCTCCTCTGTTCATTTTTAGAACTTTTCCTTCTCCTACAACTTGCTTGATAGTTTAAGGCTAATTGAACTATGTTGTAGATATAAAATACTTCTGCAGAAATTGAACGAGGCCCATTTTTTGCTTGAAATTCTTTCATTTCATATCCCACTAGCTTCCATTTATCTACATCTATCTTTTCTTCCTCTAAGAACCAAGGGGATGTGCGTCTTAATGCAGCCAAGAGTTTAGCAATCTGTACCCAGGTTACAAGTAAACTCTGCTCCTCAATTATGTTGATTATACTCTCTATAGTACCACTCCTGAATGGGGGTGGAGCTGAGGTTGCTTCTGGGGCTAGGGATGAGTCGGATGAGGTCCAGGGATTGAATTTAGCTAACATCTGCCCCATTTCAGCTATAAGAGATTCCTGGTTTAGCCCTTAACAAGTTAAGTTCCTTATTTATCTATTAGCACGCTCACTTAATCTTTAACAAAGTTTCCTCGTTACTCACGGTTCTGGGTCAGAGAGACTGAGATCTAGATCTGAAGCTTTTCCACTGGAATCAGGACTGTGTCTGTCCCTGTTCAGGCGCCAAATTGCGAAGGTCTGGTCTAGCTCCTCTTGTCAGGATAAGCAAAAGTCCTTGCCCCACGTTGGGCGCCAATTGTAGCGAGCTGTCGTCTCCAGAAGCTGCCGGATCTCTCTCTGGGAAGAGATCTGCTGTGTCTATTCAAATCTTTCAGACAGATTCTTCTTCCTGTAGTGAACCGTTGTCTCCGGGCAGTTGCTGTTAACTCTTGTCCTTAGAAGTGACTTCCCTTCCTGCAGAGAGCCCCGTCAAGCCTGATGCAATTCAGAGTCTTCTCCTTTGAATCCTGGCTCTGAATCTCCTCCAGCTCTTATCCTTCTCCAGGCCGATCTGCTCTCTGCGCCCAGTGCTGTCTCTTTTTATCCTCCCAGAGAATGGGCGTGGGATAATGCAAGGGCTTCTGGGAAGAACCACTTCAGCCAATGGGCTTGCTCCTTCTATCAAGTCAACCTGAGTTCTCACCTTGTAATTGTCCAGAAAACCTGAATTCTCACCTTGTCACTGTCCAGACAACCTCAGTTCTCACTTAGTAATCCTAACACTTAATATTCTTCCAATTATTTAAATCTGCCTTTATTTGTGTGGAACGTGTTTTGTAATTTTGCTCATATAATTTCTGATTTTTTCCTTGGCAGATAGATTCCCAAATGTTTTATGCTATAGGTAGTTACTTTACATGGAATTTCTCTTTGTAACACTGTTACAAAGTTAGTGATATATAAGAATGCTGATGATGTATGTGGGTTTATTTTGTATCCTGCAACTTTGCTGAAATTCTGAATTATTTCTAACAGCTTTTTAGTAGAATCTCTGGGGTTCTCTAAGTATGCCATCATATCATCAGCAAAGAGTGATAATTTGGTTTCTTCATTACCTAGTTAAATTCCTTTAATCTCTTTCTCAACTCTTATTGCCAAGGCTAGCATTTCTAATACAATATTAAATAACAATGGTGATAGTGGGCAACCTTGTTTCACTACTGATCTAACTGGTAATGATTCCAGTTTATCCCCATTACATATGATTCTTACTGACAGTTTTAAATATATACTCCTGACATTTTAAGAAAAAGTCCATTTATTCTTATACTCTCAAGTGTTTTTATTAAGAATGGATGTTGGATTTTGTTAAATGCTTTTTCTGCATCTATTGAGATGGTCATATGATTTTTGTTAATTTGGTTACTGATATAGTCGATTATGCTAATAGTTTTCCTAATATTGAATCAGCCTTTCATTCCTGGCATAAATCCTCCTTGGTCATAGTATATTATCTTGGGGATAATTTTCTGTAATATTATTGCTAATATTTTATTTAAGATGTTTGCATCAATATTCATTAGGGAGATTGATCTATAATTTTCTTTCTCTGTTTTCAACCTACCTGTTTTAGGTATCAGTACCATGTATGTGTCATAAAAGGAATTTGATAGGACTCCTTCAGTCCCTATTTTTTCAAATAGTTTATATAGCATTGGACTTAATTATTCTTTAAATGTTTGGTAGAATTCACCTGTAAATTCATCTGATCCTGGGGATTTTTTCTCAGGGAGTTGATTAATAGTTTATTCTATTTCTTTTTCGAAGATGGGACTGTTTAACCAATTTATTTCTTCCTCTGTTAATCTGGGCAAGCTATATTGTTGAAGGTATTCTTCCATTTCATTTAAGTAATTGAATTTATTGGCATAAAGTTGGGCAAAGTAAATCCTAATTATTGTCCTAATTTCTTCTTCATTAGTTGTGAGTTCTCCCTTTTCATTTTTAAGACTAACAATTTGATTTTCCTCTTTTGTTTTTTTTAATCAGATTTACTAAGGGTTTATCTATTTTGCTGGCTTTTTCATAGAACCAACTCTTAGTTTTATTAATTAATTTAATAGTTTTTTACTTTCAATTTTATTAATCTCACCTTTTATTTTTAGAATTTCAAGTTTAGTGTTTGACTGTCAGCTTTTAATTTGCTCCTTTTCTAGCATTTTTACTTGCAAACCCAATTTGTTGATCTTTTCTTTCTGTATTTTATGCAAGTAGGCCTCTAGAGATATAAAATTTCCCCTTATTATTGCTTTAGCTGCAACCCACAAATTTTGGTATGACATCTCATTATTGTCATTTTCGTGGGTGAAGTTTTAAATTATGTCTATGATTTTCTGTTTCAACCAATCATTATATAGCATGAGAGTATTTAGTTTCCAGTTATTTTTGGTCTATTTTCCCCTAGCTTTTTATTGAATATAATTTTCATTGCATCGTGATCTAAAAAGGATGGATTTACTATTTCTGCCATTTTGCATTTTAATTTAAGATTTTCATTTCCTAATATATGGTCAATTTTTTTATATGCTCCATGAACTGCTGAGAAGAATGTGTACTCCTTTCTGTCTCCGCTTATTTTTCTCCAAAGATCTATCATATCTTATTTTTCAAGTGTTCTATCTACCTCTTTGACTTCTTACTTATTTGTTTTGTGGTTTGATTTATCTAATTCTGAGAGTTCAAGGTTGAGATCTCCTACAATTATAGTTTTCTGTCTATTTCTTCTTGTAACTCTCTTAAGTTTTCTTTTAAGAATTTAAATGCTACACCACTTGGTGAATATATGTTTATTATTGATATTGCTTCATTATCTATGCTAACCTTTAGCAAGACACAGTGCCCTTCCTTATCTCTTTTAGTTAGATCAGTGTTTGCTTTTGCTTGATCTGAGATCAGGATGGCTACCCCTGCTTTTTTGACTTCACCTGAAGCACAGTAAGTGAGAGACTCTAGCTTTTTGGGGTTATTGTCTTTACCCCCTGTGTTTATACTTTCTCTGCTGATCTACTGACTTGCTGCCAGGGCAAAGTAGCTACACTGTGGTAAAGTTCTCCCTGAAGAAATGGCTGCTATCACATCCTATCCCCCTCAGGTCTGTTCAGTGTGAATTGCCTTCCATACTCTCACTGTTAAGCTATTGCTGCCTGCCTTCAGTCTGAGCCTGATATAAACGTCCCCACCCACAAGCAAAAACAGTCCTTTTCTGGCAAATTTCGAGAATATCTTCTGTTGGTAATTATGTGTGAGTTTTTTCAGTCAAGCATTAATTCTGAGGCCTTGTCATGAAAAAAAAAATTCTGAGAGCAAGACAGAGCTTAAATAGATGTGTGTCTCTGCCATCTTGGCTAGAAGACATTTATGTTTTTATAGGAAATAAATTTTAAAGCCCTTCAAATGATTCAATGTAAGTGATAGTTTATTACTATGAATTGGGTCTAGTGATGATTTGGACACAGATTTTAGCATTTCTTTGTAATTACTTCTCTGTATTCAATGTTATAATTGACTATATATATATATATATATATATATATATATATATATATATATATATATATATATACTTCTAAATATTCATACTCTTTAGGTGACTTTTGTAGATGTAGAATAGTAATTTAAAATGCTAAAACCATAGTATCATCTACAGGTATTTAAACCATGTTAATATGAGCCATTCAAAGTATTTTTGCAATGTAATGTAGTTTTTCTAAAATATAAAATAAAACAATAATAAAAGAATTGGAACATGTTTGCTAGGATAAAACAATGCCATTACAATATCAAACTCTATCTTTATCTTCAATCATACTAAATGGAATTTCTAACAAAAAATATAAATAAATTTATTATTTATTTACTTTTTGCTGAGGCAATCTAGGTTAAATGACTTGCTCAGAGTCATACAGCTAGAAAGTGTTAAGTGTCTGAGGCCAGATTTGAACTAAGGTCCCCCTGACTTCAGGGGTGGTGCTTTATTTACTGTACCATCTAGCTGCTCCCAAACTTTTTTTTTTAAAGTGGGACTAAACAATTAGAAGTCCAGTATTTTGAATAAATACAATCGAGTAGAAATGTCAAAGATACTGTGTATTAGTTAGAGAGAGAGAGAGAGAGAGAGAGAGAGAGAGAGAGAGAGAGAGAGAGATAATAGATAGATGGACAGAGAGATGGAGAGATAGATATGTATTGTATGTATGTGTACCCTTAGAAATTATACTGGAATAACTGTAAGAATCCCTACAGTACTTAGTAGATCAATAAACAATGATGTGAAATAACAATAGGAATCATGGTGGAAAGTAAATTTCTCAAAGAAGGATTTTTAAAAAAATGAGCTGTGAGAAATTAGTTTTGTTTCATTTTTCTTACTTTAAAATGGAAAAATTGTAATAGATGTCAACTATGATTCTTTACAGATCTAAATTTGTAATTCTAAACACCTTTCAAAATAAAAGACAAAAATATTATAGGGATATATGAGGTCTCTCATCACAAAATAACTGGTGAAAACAACCATTATGGAAAACTCAGAATAAGAGTTTCAGAAATCATGCAAGAGAATAACCTAGATGTTTAAGAAAAGGATAAAATATAAGTCAATAGAATGTTCTGATATCCAATAAAGAGAAACCCAAAACTCAACTTTGCTAGAGTGTATTAAAATTTTAAAATGCTAACACCTTACATCTATTATATTAGCGAATATGAAAAACAATGGGAAATGACAATGGTTGAATAGAAAGTAAGAAAATTTAAGAGTGCTTGACTTATACAATTATGGGTACTCTTTGACTCAGAAATACTACTACTAAATTTATATCCAAAAATCTTTTTTTTAAAGGAACTGTGGATATAAAAATATCTCTACAACCTCTTTTTGTGGTATTAAAGAAATACAAATTAAGTGCATGCTCATCCCCACTAGGGAATGGATGAACAAATTGTGCCATATTATTGGGACTGAGGACTATTTTGCCATAAGAAATGACAGAGAAAGATGGATTCATAAGAAGCCATGGTAAGACCTATATGAACTGATGCAAAAGAAAGTAAGAATCAAGATATTGTGCACAGTAACAGGAATATTGTAATGATTATCGGGACTTGACTACACTGATGAATACATTTATTCAAGTTAATTCCAAAAGATTCATGATGAAAATAACTGCTATGCACATCCAGAGAGGGAATTAAAATATATTTATCTTGCTTTTTAATTTTTTTTGCTTTTTGTGATGTTGCTAATATTGGAAATATTATATATATATATATATATATATATTTATATATATATACTTCATAGTAATTATTGATATTTTTGCTTGAAGTTTTAATGGGTTGAGGGATATTGGAAGGGGAAGAGGATTCAAAATTTAAAATTTATAAAACAGAATGGTACAAATAAATTTATTTTAAAAATCTATTAAATGAGTATTTTGTCATTGAATGAGAAACCTAAATTCAAAGAACCATATTTAGCAATAGCTTGTCTTCAGAGTTATACTTTTTTTTAATCCCAACATATCTAAAGATGATTGCAAAAAATATAGATTGATTATAATTTGTTGGTTAAATAGTTGTCAATAATGGTGAAGTTGGATATACTTACATTACTGATGCTAAGTGAATGAGCAGAACCAGGATATCATTGTACATGGCAACAACATGATTATATGAAGATGAATTCTGATGGACATGTCTTTTTTCAATAATGAGATGACTGAGTCCAGTTCCAGTGATCTCGTGATGAATAGAACTATCTACACCCAGAGAGAAGACTGAGTATGGATCACAACATAGCTTTTTCATTATTTTTCTTGCTTGCTGGCATTTTATTTTCTTTCTCATATTTTCCTTTTTGATTTAATTTTTCTTGTGCAGTAAGATAATTTTTAAAATATGTATACATATATTGGATTTAACATATATATATATATATATATATATATATATATATATATATATTAACATGATTAACATATATTGGATTACTTGCCATCTAGGGGAGAAGGGAGAGAACAAGTTGCAACACAAAATGTTGAAAAAATTACCAATGCATATGTTTTGAAAATAAAAAGCTGCAATTTAAACAAATGATGATTTTGTTATTTTGAAAGTATTAATGAATACAAGACAGCCACCAAATATTAATTACTATGGGGATTGATGGAGTTAGTGATGCCAAATGACATTAACAATTATTAATAAAAAGAGGTGGAAGGAGACTCAGTGGAGTTAGACAAGATGGAAGAAGAGGATGAAGAAGATCTGAAATGATGCCAGACTTTAGACATTGATTAATCATACACAAATCACTTAAATTCTGTATATTTTAGTTTCCTCATCTGAAAATAAAGGAGAAAATAGGAAGGCAGAACCAACATGTGAGAGTTAAGGTAGGGATTCACCTGAATTCTCTCCCAAGTACTTTCAAATGCCTTTATATAATTACTCTAAACAAATTCTAGAGCATCAGAATCTACAAAAAAAAAAAAAGATGGATAAAACAATTTTCCAGGCTAAGACAAGTAAAAAAATAAGTATGGAAGATCAGTTGCACCCAAGGTGAAAGTATAGCAGTCTAGCAGAGATCAAACCAAGGCCAGCTGTGCTGAACTAGAGCAGCTGAATCAGTGGCAACTTTGGAGATTTCCAGAACTCTTAGCTCACAGCTAAGTTTGCCAAAAACAAGTTAGAAGGCTGGCAGGAAACATCTTATCCTACATGGATAAGAATGGAGCACATTCCTGGTCCTAGTAAAGCAGGATGAAGCCTGGAAATCACTGCATTATCAGCAGCAACAGCAACAGGGTCCTCCAGATCTCTCAGCCTAAAGATGGTAAGGAGGAGATTATAGGCATCTCTTTGATAGCTCTGAAATATGATTCTGTATTTTGCCCCAAAACAGATCTGGATAACAGACCTATGTGTCAATCCCAGGGTGAATAGGAACACTCACACATCAGCATTTGTATTAACAGTGCAAAGTCCCCTGAGGCATTTCCCTAACATATTTCTGTTCAGATTACATTACCTTGAAAGAATTGTAAACTGACAAATCTCTGGAAAGATCTCTGAAAACAGCTGGACAAAATCCATAATGTTTGAGACAATGCACATTTCTCCTTTGAAAACACCTTATTTAGCCAAGTTAGAAAACAAGTAATTGATGTTTTTTGTTTTTTCTTGTGTTATTGCTAATATGGAAATATATTTTGCATGACTTTATATATACAATTGATATTTATTCTTTGAATTATTAGAGAGTTGAGAAGTATTTGGAAGGGAGAGAGATGATTTGTAAGTCAAAACAAATACTAAATGTATTTTTTAAAGAAATATTAAATGAGTACATGTCATCAAATGAGAAACCTAAGTTCAAAGAATAGTAGTTAGCAATAAACTGAATTTGGAAGTATACATGTTTTATTTTTATTTTTATTTTTTTTTAATCTCAAGGTTTCTCAAAGCTCATTGAAAAAGCTATCGTGTCCTTATAAATTCTTGGATAAGGAATTATCAATAATGATGAAGTTCATAATTTGAAAGTATTAATGAATGCAAAATAAGTTTCAAATGCTAAATATAATGAGAACTGATGGGGAAATCAAGAAAAAAGAGAAAAAGATTCTCATCATAGATAGCTACTATGGAGACAAGGAAGATGAATACACACATTCAGAAAATAACAAAGCAAAGAACTCTAACATACAAAGCCTCTAAGAGACATATGTATTGGTCCCAAGTTATGGAAGAGCTCAACAAGGATTTTATTTTATTTATTCATTTATTTGCTTGTTTGTTTGTTTATTTATTTATTATTGATTTATTTTTTGCTGAGGCAATTGGGGGGTAAGTGACTTCCCCAGGGTCACACGGCTAGGAAGTATTAAGTGTCTGAGGCTAGATTTGAATTCAGGTACTCCTGACTTCAGGAGTTGTGCTCTATCCACTGTACCAACTAGCTGCCTCCCTTGCAAAGGATTTTGAAAATCCAATAAGAAAAGTAGAGAAAAAATAAAAAGAGAAATGATAGTAATGCAAGAAAACCATGAAAAAAGAAAAAAGCTAGGTAAAGGAGACACAAAACAATACTGAAGAAAATAAAATCTTAAAAAAAAACAGACTAAGGCAAAAAGCAAGGTATAAAAATCTAATGAAGAATAGAACAATTTATTAAGCAGAATTGTCAAATCAAAAAAAAAAAAAAACAACACAACAAAGCAAAAAGAATGATAAAATAGAAGACTGTGAAATATGTCATTGAAAAAGCAACTGATCATGGCAGAAACTAGGCATGGACCCACACTCTAACACCACATACTAAGATAAGATGAAAATAGGTCCAAGATTTAGGCATAAAAAATGAGATCATAAATAAATTAGAGTCCTCTCAGACTTATGGAGGAGGAAGAGAATTTGTGTCCAAAGGAGAACTAGAGATCATTATTGATGACAAAACAGAAGATATTGATTATATCAAACTAAAAAGTTTTTTCCACAAACAAAACTAATGCAAACAAGATAAGAAGGGAAGTAACAAATTGGGAAAACATTTTTACAGTTAAAGCTTCTGATAAAGACCTCATCTCCAAAATATACAGAAAATTGAATTTAATTTATAAGAAATCAAGCCATTCTCCAATTGAAAAATGGTCAAAGGATATGAAAAGACAATTTTCAGATGATGAAATTAAAACTATTTCCACTCATATGAAAGAGTGTTCCAAATCACTATTGATCAGAGAAATGCAAATTAAGACAACTCTGAGATACCATTACACACCTGTCAGATTAGCTAAGATGACAGGAACAAATAATGATGAATGTTGGAGGGGCTGTGGGAAAACTGGGACACTGATGCATTGTTGGTGGAGTTGTGAAAGAATCCAACCATTCTGGAGAGCAACCTGGAATTATGCCCAAAACGTTATCAAACTGTGCATACCTTTTGACCCAGCAGTGCTACTACTGGGCTTATATTCCAAGAAAATACTAAAGAAGGGAAAGGGACCTGTATGTGCCAAAATGTTTGTGGCAGCCTTTTTGTAGTGGCTAGAAACTGGAAAATGAATGGATGTCCATAAATTGAAGAATGGTTGGGTAAATTATGGTATATGAATGTTATGGAATATTATTGTTCTGTAAGAAATGACCAACAGGAGGAATACAGAGAGGCTTGGAGAGACTTACATCAATTGATGCTGAGTGAAACGAGCAGAACTACGAGATCATTATACACTTCAACAATGATACTGTATGAGGATGTATTCTGATGGAAGTGGATATCTTCAATATAGAGAAGAGCTAATTCAATTCCAATTGATCAATGATGGACAAAATCAGCTACACCCAGAAAAGGAACACTGGGTGTAAACTGTGACCATTTTGTTTTTTGGTTTTTGTTTTTCTTCCCAGATTATTTTTACCTTCCGAATACAATTCTTTCTTTGCAACAACAACAACAAAATTCGGTTCTGTACATATATATTGTACCAAGCATATATTATAAGATATTTAATATGTATGGGAATGCCTGCAATCTAGGGGAGCTAGTGGAGGGAAGGAGGGGAAAAATTTGGAACAGAAGGCAGTACAAGGGATAACGTTTAAAAAAAAATTGACCTATGCATATGTACTGTCAAAAAATGTTATAATTATAAAATTAATAAAAAAAAAAAAGAAAAAGCAACTGATATATGGCAGAAATTAGGCATGGACCCACACTTAACACCACATGCCAAGATAAGATCAAAATAGGTGCATGATTTAGGCATAAAGAACAAGATCATAAATAAATTACAGGAGGATAGGATAGTGTATCTCTCAGACTTGTGGAGGAGGAAGGAATTTGTGACCAAAGAGAACTAGAGATCATTATTGATCACAACATAAAAAAGTTTGATTACATCAAATTAAAAAGCTTTTGTACAAACAAAACTAATGCAAACAAGATTAGAAGGGAAGTAACAAATCGGGAAAATATTTTCACAGTTAAAGGTTATGATAAAGGCCTCATTTCCAAAATATATAGAGAACTGACTCTAATTTATAAGAAATCAAGCCATTCTCCAATTGATAAATGGTCAAAGTATATGAACAGACAATTTTCAGATGATGAAATTGAAACTATTTCCACTTATGAGTGTTCCAAAAATCACTATTGATCATAGAAATGCAAATTAAGATAACTCTGAGATACCACTACACACCTGTTAGATTAGCTAAGATGACAGGAAAAAGTAATGATGAATGTTGGAGGGGATGTGGGAAAACTGGGACACATACATTGTTGGTGGAATTGTGAAAGAATCCGGCCATTCTGAAGAGTAATCTGGAATTATGGCCAAAAAGTTATCAAACTGTGCATACCTTTTGACCCAGCAGTGCTACTACTGGGCTTATATTCCAAGAAAATACTAAAGAAGGGAAAGGGACCTGTATGTGCCAAAATGTTTGTGGCAGCCCTTTTTGTAGTGGCTAGAAACTGGAAAATGAATGGATGCCCATCAAATTGAGAATGGTTGGGTAAATCATGTTATATGAATGCTATGAATATTATTATTCTGTAAGAAATGACCAGCAGGATGAATGCAGAGAGGACTGGAGAGACTTACATCAACTGATGCTGAGTGAAATGAGCAGAACCAGGATATCATTACACACTTCAACAATGTTGCTGTATGAGTATGTATTGTGATGGAAGTGGATATGTTCAACAAAGAGAAGATCTAATTCAGTTCCAATTGATGAACAGAATCAGCTATACCCAGATAAGGAACACTGACAAACTGTAATGTTCCTGTTGTCTCTCAGTTATTAATCGTTCTCTGGGAGGAGGTTTCTTTTCTGTATAGTCTTTTCCTTAGTAATCAGGTTTCTTGGGAAGCTTCTGGAGCCTCCAGCCAGAGAGAATCCTCTTCTTGAATCCTGGCTCTGAATCTCCTCCAGCTCTTGTCCTTCCCAAACCCAGACTCTTTCCTTCCAAACTGCCATCTAAACTCAATCTCCCAGTCTAGACTGACTTCAGACTCAATGTTTCCTTCTTTTATCCTTGCAGAGAATGGGCTTGTGACAACTCAGGGGCTTATGGGAAATACTTCAACCAATGAACTTGCTCCTTTTAAAGGTTGTGTAAATTTCTTTTCAGAACTCCTTTTTAAAGTGTAAACCCCTTTAAATGTGTAAACTCCTTTTCAGAAGTCTAAAGGTGTAAACTCCTAAAGGTGTGAACTCCAATCTAGAAATTTGTTTAGACAACCTGGGTTATTACCTTGTAATCCCAACATATCCCATTTCTTTTGATTTAGAACATAGGGTGGTCATGACCTTGAAACATAAATCCATCAATATGGGAGGTATTACACATAATTACATAAATTACATAAATACATAGTAACATAACACATGCTAGAAGTGATGTAACAAATAACATGATCAAATAATCATAACCTAAGAATTTTATACATATACATAAGTCCATTATCCATTAGTTCCTGTTCTATGAATCCAATAATTCCTTGCAAGTTTTTAACGTCCTACAATAGTCTTCATCAGCAATTTTTCATCTCAAGGAATCCAATGATCTCTGCTGGTTTTCAATTCCTTTAATAGTCTTTCTTTCAGTCATGTTCTTTCAGTGTCACAGGTTTTTTAGATCTTCTCCTTTGTTTTGAGGGTTTTTTCTTTTTCTTTTTCTTTTTTTTTTTTGTCTCTCTCTGGTGGACAAGGCAAATACAACTTGTTGGCACCCATCTGATTCCTTCTCCATCTGAAGAAATACAAGCAAACCCTCTCCCCCAGCAGTTAACCTATCTGGTCCCTTCCATTCACCACTTTCTGGGTCTCTCCACATTACCTGGCAATTATCTAAGGACAGTGGAGTTGCTCTCACTGGACACTGCCTTTCTGGTGGGTTATAAAACCTGTCTGCCGGAGCTAGTTCATCTTTGTCAAAAATTAGAAAATTAATGGTATAGAGAACTAAATTTAGAAATTCTCTAGGGTTACTTATGGCTCCCCCTTTCTTTTGTTTTTGGAGGAGTTTCTTAATGTCTCTGTTTCTTCTCTCTACTATTGCCTGATGTTGCAAATTAAAAGGTATGCCAGTGGTGTGTAAAATCTTATACTGCGCACAAAAGTGCGCAAAATGTTTAGAAATATATGCAGGTCCATTATTTGTTTTTATTTCTTGTGGCACACCCATAATTGCAAATGCTTGGATAAGGAATTCAGTGACCACTGAGGCTGCCTCTTTTGCTGTTGACATTGCAAAAGTGAATCCTGAAAAGGTATCTACCACCACTTGGATAAAAGACAGACAACCAACAGATTTATAGTGCATCACATCCATTTGCCAGATTTCATTGGGTCTCAAACCATGAGGATTCTTCCCTGGAGGAAGTGTAGGAGCATGGAAAGGCAGGCAAGCTATACAGCTTTTTACTATGCTTCTAGCTTCCTCTCTTGTTATTCCAAATTGTAAATGTAAAGCTCGAGCACTCTGTTGATATTTAGAATGAGATTCTTGTGCTTCATGAAATAAAGGAGTTCTGGCTAACATTGAATTTCCATCAAAAATAGGATCTGGAAGTCCATTATATGAGTGGACATGCAAGGTATAAATCTTGCCTTGATGGTTTCTCACTTGCTCTTGAAGTTCCTTAAAGAGCTGGTAAATATTATAGGCTGCAAATTTTATTTGGGCTGTGGCAATTCTTTGTACTACACCTACTGAATAGGCTGAATCAGTAATTACATTTATGTGTCCTGGATAATAAGTAAGAGCTAGCATGATAGCAAATAATTCATTCTGCTGAGTGGAATGAAAAGGAGTCCTGACTACTCTCTTTTTGGTTAAATCATGAGAGTATACAGCACAAATATTTTCTTTGGAGGTGTCTGTAAAGATTGTTGGTCCTTTAAAAGGAACCTTAGAAATCTTTTCTTCAAAAATCCATCACCAATTATGTAATAGCTGGGTAATAGCTTTAATAATAATAGTGTAATAGCTTTAATGGAGACCCATGTGCAAAATTTGGAGCTGTGGCCAATAAAATTTGCCATTCTGGAATGGTCTCACAGCATACATTAATTTGTGCGTTAGTATAGAATGTATATATTTTTTCAGGATTTATCCCAGATAATTGTTCTACTCTCTTAATGGCCTTTAATAAAATTCTAGCCACAAGTACTGGATAAGGAATAAGGCTTTGTTCTGGTTGTGCTGGGAGATTCACCCACTCAATCATACTGTCTTCCTGATAAAGGATTGCTGTGGGTGCCTCTTTTGTAGCAAAAACTGATATTTCCAAGGGTTTTTGAGTGACTTTTTAAACCACATTGGATAAAGCCAGTTCAACTTCTCTCAAAGCCTCTTGTGCTTCTTTTGTAAGCTGGTGTGGTGAATTTAAAGCACTGTCTCCCCTTAAAATATCATATAGAGGTTGCAGTTGATTGGTAGTTAAGCCTAACATTGGACACTTATTTATAATCCTATCTGATGTAAAATGTCTCTTTCCCACAGATTGATAGGGATTTTTTTCAACCATAAAAGGAGTAAAAACTCCTGTTTCATTTTCAAATGTCCATCTCAAAGGCATAGCACTAATTTCTACTGCTATTGATCCTTCTACACCAGACATATAGGTGTCTGCCTTAATCTTTGGCCAGTGACTGGGCCAATTGGCACCTCTAATAACTGTATGATCTGCAGCCATGTCTAGCAATCCTTTTAATGGTATTCCATTTATATAAATAGTAAGCATAGGTCAGTCAGCTGTCACGGCCGCTGTCCAATATATTCCTGGATTTTGTTCATTGGAGTCAGAATCTGGGTGACTGTCACCAGATTGCTTATTAGGGGTATGTAACAATAAGCCTGATGCTACTACTTCTCCTGGTTGATAAGTCACACACTGTCTACCTGTATTAGTGACTGGGATATTAGCTACACATTCTCCAGTTTCCCACATCAGTGTATGGATGAACACTGTTTTGTAAGCACTTTCAGAAGGTGAAATGGTCAAGCCTACTGTGCCTGGAGGCAAACAGATTTCACTTCTCTAGGGAATATCTCAGTAGTCTCTACTGCATACATAATTTGTTTAGAGAATCCAATGATTCCTGCTGGCTTTAAGTTCTTTAACAGTCTCCTTATCAGCCATGCTCTTTTAGTGTCAGATGTTTCCTAGATCTTCTCCTTTGTTTTAAGGTCTTTCTCTTTCTGTCTCTCTCCAGGTGTTTTTTACCACCCATCTGTTTTTTTCTCCATTTGTTTCTTTCTGTCTGTTAAAATACAAGCAAATCCTCTCTCCCAGGCAGTTAACCTATCTAATTTCCTTCTATTTACCATTTTCTAAATCTCTTCTCATCGACTGGCAATTACATTGGAGCTGTTTGCACTGGACACAGCCCTGTTGGTTTAAAAGGCCTATATTCTCCCCAAGTGTAATCCATTTCTGCTATCTGATTACTTTTAGGCTGACTGATCAGGTAATCCATTTCTTCCATGTGATTCCTTTTTGGCTGATAGATCACATCAGAGTTCTGACCTTCTAAAGGTTCTTTGGGTATAACCTCAGATGCCATCATGCCCTACCTATCTTTTGATTGATATCTTGGAGCTGGGCTCTGCCTTTCATTTCCTTGGGTCAATCTGCATTCTGAGGCCCTGTGGAAGCCCTTGTGACATTTTGGACATGGAGTTTTAGGGCTTCTCTCACCCTGTCTTCTCACTCTATCTCCATATCTACACTGAGCTCTTAGATGTCCAACTTTTCCACATTGAAAATGTTGATGAGTTTCTCTAGAAGTCCTTTGACAAGAGGGACCTTGTATTTCCATGTTCATCATAGTCTGGGTGTAAAAAGTATTTGTTTGCACTGTAACACAGCATCTTATGATCTCCTCTAAAGAAGTATCTTTGTCTAGTGCCCATATAATTCTCTTGCAAACCTCATTGGCATTTTCCATAGCCAAATGTCTGGTCATTATTTCTGTAGCTGCATTTTCTCCAATAGTTCTTTTGACAGCAGTTTGCAGACTGCAGACAAAATCTGCATAAGGTTCATTGGGACCTTGCTCTATTTTAGTGAAAGCCTCCCCTCGATCTTTCTGTCCAGGGAGGGAACCCCAAGCTTTTATTGCAGCCTTAGAAATTTGCTTATACACTGTCATGGGATAATTAATCTGTTCTGAATTCTCTCCATACTGACCTTCACCAGCTAATTGCTCAAAAGTGAATTGTGTGTTAACTGCTGTTTCCAGATTTCATCTAACTTGGATCTTACATAATTCATGAAACTCCACAAGCCACAATAAGTTTTGTCCAGTTTCTAGACATGTCCTTGCTATGGATTTCCAATCATTCAGGGTTAAAACTTCATAAGACAAACCATCTAGTAACATTTTAACATAAGCTGATGTAGCCCCATAAATGGCACAATCTTTTTTCAAATCTTTAATTTTATTCAAATCTAAAGGTGTATATCTTCTCCTTTTTTGACCTAAAGAGTCAATCTCTTCAATCACAGAATATGCATGTATAAAATCCCTTACATCTTGTCCCTCTCTCTTAGCCTTAATCAATGCTTTTTCCAATCTTGCCATAGGCTGCTTAATAAGTGATTCTGTTTATGTTTCTGCCTTTTCCCCTCCTCCTTCTTCCTCCACCCCCAAAGAGTTAATTGAGGGAGGAGATGGGAAATGCTCCTGTTGCTCAGAATTGTACTTAACTTCATTGTTATGTGATTCATACTTTTCACCTGGTTTAGTTGACACATCTCCATTTTACTCCTTTTTCTTTTTCCTTATTCTATAATTTATATAATTTCCTAAAGCCAGTTGAATTATATTTTAAGTTTGAAGTGTGTCTTTGGAAATTGAGTTAGGCCCATTTTTGTTATAGTATTGACAAAATCTCTCTCCTTCTAATTTCCATTCCTTTAGATACAATTCTTTTTCCAGGGAAAAACAAGGACGTATGACCTGCACAGTTTTTAAAAGTTCAGTGATCTCCTCCAAAATTATAATCAATCCTTGGCTTTTTATAACCTTGGTAATGCTCTCTAAACATTTTCCTTGAACAGAAACAGAAGGCTGTTTTCTAAACATTTGCCCCATTTCACTGAAATTCTACTTTAGCTCTTTAACAAAGTTTCCTTGTTACTCACACTTATTTCTGGGTCAGAGAAACTTTTCCATTGAGATCTGGATCAGAAGCTTTTCCACTGTAATCAGGATCTTGTCAGTCCCTGTTTGGGTGCCAAAATGTGAAGTCCAGGCTAGCTCCCTCTGAAGGGCTCAGAATCAGCCCTAGTCAGGATAAGCAAAAATCTTTGCCCCACTTTGGGTACCAAAATGTAAAGTTCTGTTGTCTCTAAGTTATAATCCTTCTCTGGGAGGAGGTTTCTTTTCTGTATAATTGTTTCCTCTGTGAGCAGGTTTCTTGGGAGGCTTCTGGTGCCTCTAGCCAGAGCCAAGGTAGAATCTCAAATCCTCTTCTTCCTGAATCGTGGCTCTGAATCTCCTCGAGCTTCCTTGAAGTTCTCCCATGAAATCTTGTACTTCTCCCAGTCTAGATTGTCTCCTTCCAGACTGCTGTCACAACTCAATGTCCCAGTCTCAACTGCTCGTCAGACTCAATGCTGCCCTCTTTTATTCTTGAAAAGAATGGGCTTGTGAGCACTCCCACAGCCAATGAACTTGCTCCTTTTAAAGGTGTAAACTCCTTTAAATGTGTAAACTCCTTTTCAGAAGTCTAAAGGTGTAAACTCCTTTTAAAGACCTGAACCAAAAGTGTGAACCCTGAGCTAGAGAATTGCCAAGTACCAGTGCTAAATCAGACAGTCGAGTTAACACCTAGAAATCCTAACAGGAAATGAGTGTAAATTGTTTGCATTTTTGTTTTTCTTCCCTGGTTATTTTTACCTTCTGAATACAATTCTTCCTATGCAACAAGAAATTCAGTTCTGCACTCATATCTTGTATCTAGGATATACTATAACATTTTTTAACATGTATGGGACTGCTTGCCATCTAAGGCAGGGGGTGGAGGAAAGGAGGGAAAATTCAGAATAGAAGTGAGCGCAAGGGATAATGTTGTAAAAAATTACCCATGCATATATACTATAAAAAAAAAAACTATAATTATAAAGTGAATTTTAAAAATTGAAAATAAATAAATAAATAAATGAAAGCAACTGATCTGGAAAAATAGATCCAGGAGAGAGAACTTAAAAATTATTGGCGTATCTGAAAAACATGGGTTAGAGAAAGAGAGAGAGAAAAAGAGAATGAGGGAGAGAGGAGGAGAGAGAGAGGGGAAAAAAAAGAGAGCACTTTAATGGAAGGGTGCCCCTCTAGGCACCAACACCTTCATACCAATACCTGCTTAGCTGAAGGATTCAAGGTCACCTTGACCTGGCAAGGAACTCTTCTTGAACTTCCCTAAAATGGTAACCAGCAAACTGGCTAAGAATGAGAAGAATTAGGAAGACTGTGTTGGTAATATATCATTAATCAGGATGGCAAGGGGGTGAAGCCACACCTATAGAGAATGCCTAGTACACAAAACATTGCCCTTTCATGTACCGATTGGTTTATCTGCTTTATGTTTCTTTATTTTTCCTTAATAATTTTGCTGCTTTAGGACTTAAATATGGAGAGCATAGCTACATTAAACATTCATCTATGTTTTCTATGTTTTTTATCTTTTCTTGCTTTCATGGTCTCTGCTAGAGCCAATAGAGCTGGTTTGTCATTTGCACATTTCAGAGAATGGAAGAAGAGATATGAGGAGGAATAAATAGACCTTATTTTCATCAAAATTGTCTTAATTAAGGAATAATATACACACTCAATTGGATATAGAAATCATTACCCTATAGGAAAGTAGAAATGGAAGGACATAAAAGAAAAGAAGGGTTATAAAGAGGAATGCCAGATTGAGGGAGGTAGTAGCCAAAAGTACAGTGTAAAAAGAGAGAGAATAAAACAAACAGGAGGGAAATACAATAAACAAGTGTAATTTTGAAAAAAAAATTGAAACAAATTTTGGTGATAAAAGGCCTGATTTCTTAAACATGTAGAGAATTCTGATCATCACAACTTATTCAGCCATTCCCTAGTTGATAAATGGTCAAAATATAAGAACAGTTTTAAATGAAATAATCATAGCTATTTATAGCCAGAAGAAAACTTACTATTGATAGCAGAATTGCAAATAAATCATTTTGAAGTACTAACACATAGCCATTCCAATGCCTAACAGGAAAGAAAAGTAAAATGGCAAATGTGGAAGAGGATGGGGGAAAATGAGGCATTAATGCATTGTGGGTAGAATTGTAAACTTCAGGGAAATCAACTATTCTGTAGAGCAGTAGAGAACTTGGCTGAAAGGGCTATAAAACCATGCATACCTTGTAATATCACTACTGGGTCCATATCCCAAAAGATTTTTTTTTAAAGGGAAAGGATCTATGCATACAAAAATATTTATAGCACCTTCTTTCTGGGAGCAAAGAATTAGCAATTGAGGGGGGGTGACCATCAATTGGGAAATGGCTGAAAAAATTGTGATAATCAGAAGCAAATGAAAATCTGAGGAGAATGGAAAGAGGGAAATGAAAGAGAAAAGCATATCAGAGTAAATAAGATGGTGGGAAATACAAAATTAATCACTTTAAATGTGAATCTGAGTGGGATTAATTCTCCCATAAAACAGAAGAAGATAGCAGACTGCATTAAAAGCCAGAACATTATGTTGTTTATAAGAAATCCATTTAAAGCAGAGTGAAATATTTGTAGTAAATGTAAATGACTGAAGCAGAATGCTTCAGATAAAAAAAAAAAAAAAAAAAAAACAACCTAGGGGTAGCAATCCTGATCTCAGATCAAGTGAAAGCAAAAAGAAATCTAACTAAAAGAGACAAAGAAACTATATCTTAGTTTCTAAAGATATAGATAGTAATATAGATAATGAAGTAGTATCAATAGTAAACATATGCACCAAGTGGTTTAGCGTCCAAATTCCTATGAGAGAAGTTAAGAGAAATGAAAGAAGAAATAGACAGAAAAACTATATTAATGGGGGAATCTCAACCTTGCTCTCTCAGAACTAGATAAATTGAAGCACAAAATAAATAAGAAAGGAGTTAAGGAGATTAATAGAATTTTAGACAAGTTGTGTATGATAGATCTTTGGAGAAAATTGAATGGAGACAGAAAGGAATATACTTTTTTCTCAGTGGTTCCTATAACCTATACAAAAATTGACTATATATTGGGACATAAAGACCTCAAAATCCAATGCAGAAAGGCAGAAATAGTAAATGTATCCTTTTCAAAGAATGGTGCAATAAGAATCACATGCAATAAAGAGCCAGACTAAAAATTAATTGGAAATTAAATAATCAAATCCTAAAGAATAAGTGGGTGAAACAACAAATCATAGACACAATTGATAATTTCATCCAACAGAATGACAATAATGAGACAATATACCAGAATTTATGGTATGCAGCCAAAGCAGTTCTTAAGGGAATTTTATATCTCTAGATGTAGATGCTTACTTGCATAAAATAGAGAAAGAGAAGATCAATAAATTGAGCATGCAACTGAAAAAAGCAAGAAAAAGAACAAATTAAAAAAAAAAAACAAGTAAATACCAAATTTAAAATTCTGAAAATAAAAGAGGAGATAAACAAAATTGAAAGTAAAAAAATCTATTGAACTAATAAAAAAAAAAAAAAAAAAAAAAAAAAAAAAAAAAACAAGAACTGGTTTTATGGGGAAAAAACAACAAAATAGATAAACCTTTAGTTAATTTGATGAAAAAAAGGAAAGAAGAAAATCAATTCTCTTTCCAGCAATGTTAGTTTGCTTTTGACAGATAAATTTCCACCTTATTTTTCCTAGAACTGTTCATCAATGCTTCTTCCCTGCCATAAATACCAAAGTGAACCACAAAATGGTGTTCTAGCCAAGCTTCCTAATTTTCTTTTTTATCTTTCCCCATTAAATATAAGCTCCTTGGGAACAAGGATCATCTTGATTACTTACATTTTGCAACCTTGACCTTGCCACAATTTAAGAATTTTTAAAAATGTTCCATATATCTATTTACTTACCTACTCACCTCCTTATACACTGTAATAGATTAAGTATTTTCAAGGTGATAAACATTTAAAAACTCTTAAATGTTTAACAAGGCCTAAAACAGAGCATTGGTGATATCAGAAGTATTACAGTTCACAATAAAAAGTTAAAATTTGACTGATGGCCAGTTCAAGAAGGCTCTAGTGTACCTTGGGTTCCAATTCTTGATTCATAATCATATGATTTTTTGCAGTGAGCAGGTAGAGAATTAAGCTACTTATAAAGTCTCTATTTTCACAGACAAACAATTATCCTGCTTTATTATCTTGATATAAAGTGAAGGCTATACTGCATTCTTGAATGTCAGCAAGCTCTGGGAGATCCAAATCATCAGAAAGTGTTACAAACATGTCAAAGATAGACCAGGTAATGGATCATATCTCTTTTGTAAGAAAACCAGCTTATCTAAATTTAACGAGGCTCATAAGCAGGGGATCGGTCATAGGAACATGAAGATCATTTTGCATTGTTCAGGGGAATATTGACATCACCAAAATCATGGACACAAATAATTTAACCACACACAAACACACACACACAAAGTCTATGCATATATTTCTTGGATATAAAGTGCAGTTTTGCCATATTTTAGTGTTTAGAATCCCTGAATTAATGAAAATTAGAAGTAATGAAATTTTATCCAAGAGTATCTTTCATTCAAAGTATAAAAATTATACTAAATAATAAGTGACTGAATTGTAAAGCACTTTCAAATAAGTCCCCACATTTCACTATTTTGACAATGCATCAACAAATATTTAAGTAATACACATATGCAGATGAGCATATACAGAACTTGGAACTAAGCTTAAACAATTGCAAAGGTCAGATACTCTAAACAAACTTCAGCAGTTTCCCATTACCTCTAAATTTAATATAATTTCTACTGTTTGAAATAGATACCTCTTCACTACGTGACCCTGAGCAGGAGAGCCTGAAACTAAAAGGGGAGCCCTGAAACTCTCTTTTCTGAAACTCCTTCAAGGAGAAAGTCTCCTTGAATTCTGGCCTCTATAAAAGACACCACCTGAGGGAATCAGGATAAATAACTTCTATTCAGTTATCCTCAGAGACTGGTACCCTCCCCTTTGATAACAATCACTACTAATTAAGCTTCCTATTGAGGTGGAGATTAGTCCAGAGACTCATTCAGTTCCCAGATTCCCTAATCTGATTCCAGCTCAAACTGCATCCAGTCCCCAGCAAGAGTAACCTGTAGCTTTTAAGGCTTCTAATATAAAGTCAGCCAACTTGGGGTTTAGTTCTTGCCAAGGAGGAGGACCTAACAACCTCTCTCTCCTGGCATAGCTGCAACCCTCTGCCCACTGAAATGATATTATTTTTCAGAGTTGCCCTCTCTTTATCTTTCTCACCTATTTCCCTTAAAGACTTAAAACTATGTGGGGATTTCTCTCCTAGAAACTTTACTTCTCTGTCAGCATATTAAGGCTTACTTCCCAATGCCAACAATAAAATTCTTTTTACCAATCTAGCTTTTTGAGTTAATTAATTCCTTTATGAAGGACCTCTGCACCACCAGAAGAAGTTTCCACAACTCCCTGCCCTGCTCCAAATCCTAGGGGAATCTAGAGGAGCCAGACCTCTCCATTTGATGGACCCTGATCCTGCCACTAAGTTCATCATTTGGTTCTCTGACCACCAGGAATCCAGGGGAGACAAACCTTATCAACCCCATCCTGCTTTGATAACTTGAAAACATGTTGTTTCCCTTTTCACATAAGTCCAGCCAAACTTTGTAAAGATTCTTTGTAATCAATATACCATCTCCTATCTCTGTGCTTTGCATTGATTACCCTTTATCCCTCCATCTAAAACTCAGTTACTTCTGACTTATCTCTTCCTAAAAAGTTATCTATTCCTTGAAAATGCAGCTCAGACATATTATTATTATTATTATTTATTAATTTTTTTTGCATGGAGCATTTCCTGATCCATTCCCATTCCCTGAAATCACATTATTTTTGATGACTTTGTGCCAATTGTATTTATTTTATGTTAATTTTGTATGTTTTACATACTTAAATCCTACTTTGGAATATAAACTCCTTAAAAGTAGGTATTACTTCAGTCTTTGTATTTGCATACCTACTAGTTAGCACAGTGTCTGGCATATAATATATGATTTATAAATTTTCAACGGATTGATGAAAAGATGGTTTATTCTGGATATGCATTCCCTATCACACTACAATTTTTTAAAAAAATATATCCCTAGTTATAAAAAGCATTTATACAGAAAAAAAAAAAAAAACATACATTTTTTATGCACAATCCTAGGTTATTTTGCAATTGATCCCTTAAATTTGTTCATTACATGTAGTATGAGTTTTTAAAAATTTAAACATAGTTGATTATGTCAGTATCTAGAAAGATTATATCTCATGAGATCTTGTAACTGTATAGAGATGTTTATCTCTTATTTGGAGGAATTTTACAATGTCCTTATTTAAAAGAATCTTTTCTATAGGAATGAAAATGGATGAAGATTACTTCTTATTTGGGAATTTAAATCATCAGAAGTGCCACTTAGATTATACCTTCTCTGACATTTCTTTGGCTTTGGGGAATTATGAATACAAGGACAGAAAACCATCAGATTCATGCTAATTGCACTTATAACTCTAAGTTAAACATAGTGTTACACTCAAGTTTCTGCTTAAAAAAATCTTTACACAAGTAAGTTCATGGAACATTAAGTCTTACTGCAAACCTCACTGGAATTGCCTTAGCAACATAAACCTGTTTACAGAGAGGAATTAGGGTCAAGTTTCCTTTTCATTAAGGGCTTTGGAGACTCTAATGACAAGTCAATTGTTCTCACTGGAGATAAGTGGAAATGTTTAGAAGCAAGAATGATTATTGTACATGTGGCTTCAGTTTTAAACTTTTATAAGCCATTAAATGAAGGTCTCATATATTTTATCTCACACACTTTCCTATAGAAAACCCTTCCTTTAAAAAAGATATAGTTATATGGCTTCATGAAGAATAGTTCATGTGAGACCTAGCATTAAACAAACATTTCTCATTTTGATACAAATAGCAGGGGAAATTCTGTACAATGGGGAGACCCAAATTTCAGCAAAACATTTAATCAGGCTTCTTCTGCACTGTGTTTAGATAAAATGGGAAATTGTAACCTATTTGCATATACATTTGATGGTCACAGGTCTGGTTGAATATTCAGATATAAAGAACAGTCATTAATGGATTATTATCAACCTGAAGAGAATTCTTTAGGGCAGAATCTGGATTGAAATTGATCACATATGGTAGAATTGTTGGCTAAATATATCAATGTACTAATTAAAAGATTTAAAGTACTACACAGCTCTCAGTGTAAAATTTAGGAATTCCAATCTAGGAATTGCAATTCTCATCATTTGATCAAAACAATAACAACAACAATAACTAACATTTATATAGCACTTGAAAGTTTGCAAAATGCTATACATCTCTCCTCAATTAATTCTCACAACAACATTATGAGATAAGAGATATTAATCTTCACTTTATAGAGGGGGCAACTAAAGCTAAAAGAGATTGGTTTGCTCATTATCACATAGTAAATTGCTGTGAAATGTTGAACTCATATCTACATGATTTCAAATTCATTTTTCTTACTCATTGCACCACATCAAGCTATATATGATCAAAAAATATCTCATAGAAATCAGAATCTAATCATGAACTAAGAAAAATTAAGAAACATTATCCATATGAGAGAAGTAATGACTAGAGTATATTCTACCTTGGACAAATCACTTCTGGAGAGGAATTGTACTTATTTCTATGCTCTGCATTTTGGAAAGCTCATTAAAATAATTTTCATGAGGATTTATAAAAGATTATATCAAGGATGGGAAAGGAACAGGAGAGATCATGCCATATGAAAGGCAGCTGACAGAATTTGATACATTAGGCTATAGCAGAAAAGGGTAACATGATAGGTGACCACCAATTTGAAGAATTGTTAAGTGGTTCTTTTTGGCCTCAAAAGTCAGACAAAGGAATAATAAATTGAACTAAGACTTCCTTTTTTTTTTTTTTTTTTTTTTTTTAAGAAGCTGACAACTTTTATTCGAGTGATTGAATATATGCTATCAGTCCTAAATTATCAGAGAAGAGAGTATGTAGTTTTCTCACTCCTTTGGTTATAAATTTTCATGCATTTTTTAAAAAATTAATTTTATAATTATAAATTTTTTGACAATAGATATGCATGAGTAATTTTTTAAATAACATTATCCCTAGTATGAATTTTTCCAAGTTTTCCCCTTCCTCCCTCTACTCCCTCCCCTAGACAACAGACAATCCTATACATATTAAATGTGTTATAGTATAACAACTAGATACAATATATGTGTGTAAATATGATTTTCTAGTTGCATGGTAAGAATTGGATTCCAAAGGTATAAGTAACCTGGGTAGAAAGACAGTAGTACAAACAGATTACATTCAATTCCCACTGTTCCTTCTCTGGGTGTAGCTTTTTCTGTCCATCATTGATCAACTGGAAGTGAATTCTCGACTTTTTATTCTTCCATATTAATTTTGTTGTTATTTTTTATAGGTCAATAAATTAGTTTCTTGGGAGTCTGATTAGTATAGCACTAAATAAATAGATAAGTTAGGGGAGTATTGTCATCTTTATTATATTTGCTCGGCCTATCCATGAACATTTAATATCTTTTCAATTATTTAAATCTGACTTTATTTTTGTGGCAAGTGTTTTGTAATTTTGCTCATATAATTCCTGAATTTTCTTTGGTAGATGGATTCCCAAATATTTTATGCTCTCAACATTTGTTTGGAATGGAATTTCTCTTTGTATCTCTTGCTGTTGCATTTTGTTGGTGATGTATAAAAATGCTGAGGATTTATGTGGATTTATTTTGTACCCAGCAACTTTGCTAAAGGTGTGAATTATTTCTTATCACTTTTTATTAGAATCTCTGGGGTTTTCTAAGTATACCATCATATCATCTGCTAAGAGTGACAGTTTGATTTCCTCATTACCTACTCTTATTCCTTTAATCTCTTTCTCAATTCTTATTGCCGAGGCTAGGATTTCTAGTACGATATTGAATAGTAATGGTGATAGTGGGCAAATTTGTTTCACTCCTAATCTTACTAAGAAAGGTTCCAGTTTATCTCCATTATAGATTATGCTTACTGACAGTTGTAAATATATGATCCTTATTATTTTAAGGAATAGTCCATTTATTCCTATACTCTCAAGCATTTTTAGCAGGAATGGATGTTGTATTTTATCAAATGCTTTTTCTGAATCTACTGAGATGATCATATGGTTTTTAATAATTTGATTATTAATATGGTCAATTATGGTAATAGTTTTCCTAATATTAAACCAGCCCTGCATTCCTGGTATAAATCCTCCTTGATCATAGTGTATTATCCTGGGGATGATTTTCTGAAGTCTTTTTGCTATTATCTTTTTTAAGATTTTAACATCCATATTCATTAAGGAGATTGGTATATAGTTTTCTTTCTCCATTTTCATCCTACCTGGTTGAGGTATCAGTACCATGTCTGTGCCAATAAAGGAGTTTGGTAGGACTCCTTCATCCCCTATTTTTAAAAATAGTTTATATAATATTGGGGCTAATTGTTCTTTAAATGTTTGGTAGAATTCACATGTAAATCCATCTGGTCCTGGGGATTTTTTCCTGGGGAGTTGATTGATAGCTTGTTCTATTTCTTTTTCTGAAATGGGACTATTTAAGCACATAACCTCCTACTCTGTTAATCTAGGAAGCCTATATTTTTGGAGGTAGTCATCCATTTCACTTATGTTATCAAATTTATTGGCATAAAGTTGGGCAAATTAACTCCTTATTATTTCTCTAATTTCCACTTCATTGTTGGAAAGATCCCCCTTTTCATTTGTAAGACTAACAATTTGATTTTCCTTTTTCCTTTTTCTGATTAGACTTACCAAAGGATTATCTATTTTATTTGCTTTTTCATAAAACCAACTCTAGGTTTTATTTATTAATTCAATAGTTTTTTTTTTGTTTGTTTTTGTTTTTGTTTTTGTTTTTTTTTTTTACTTTCAATATTATTGATTTCTCCTTTTAATTTTAGAATTTCAAGTATAGTTTTTGGTTGGGGTTTTTAATTTGTTCTTTTTCTAGCTTTTTAAGTTGCAGGCCCAATTCATTAATATTCTCTTTCTCTATTTTATACAAGTAAGCCTCTAAATATATAAAATTTCCCCTTATTACCACTTCAGCTGCAACTCACAAATTTTGGTATGATGTCTTGTTGTTGTCATTATCTTGGGTGAAATTATTAATTGTTTCTATAATTTGCTGTTTCACCTAGGCATTCTTTAAGATGAGATTATTTAGTTTCCAATTACTTTTTGGATTATTTACTCTTAACTTCTTATTGAATGTAGTTTTTATTGCATTGTGATCTGAGAAGAAGGCTTTTACTATTTCTACCTTCCTGCATTTAATTTTGAGATCTGTATGTCCCAATATATGGTCAATTTTTGTATAGGTTCCATGAACTGCTGAGAAGAAAATATACTCCTTTCTATCACCATTCAGTTTTCTCCAAAGATCTATCATACCTAGTTTTTTTAATGTTCTATTTACCTCTTTAATTTATTTCTTATTGTTTTGTGGTTTGATTTCTCTAAATCTGAGAGTGCAAGGTTGAGATTTCCCACTATTATACTTTTGCTGTCTATTTCTTCTTGCAACTCTCTTAACTTTTCCTTTAGATAGTTAGTTGATATACAACTTGGTGCATATATATTTAGTATTGATATGGCTTCATTGTCATTGCTACCTTTTAGCAGGATATAGTTTCCTTTCTTATCTCTTTTATTTAGATCAAGTTCTGCTTTTGCTTGATCTGAGATAAGGATGATTACCCCTGCTTTTTTGGCTTCACCTGAAGCATAATAGATTCTACTCCAACCTTTTACCTTTACTCTGTATGTATCTCCTTGCTTTAAGTGTATTTCCTGTAAATAATATATTGTAGGGTTCTGACTTTTGATCCAGTCTGCTATCCGCCTCTGTTTAACGGGAGAGTTAATCCCATCCACATTTACAGTTAAAATTATTAATTCTGTATTTCCTGCCATCATATTATCCCTTGTTTATGCTTTTTTCCCCCTTGTCCACCCTGAACCCCTTCCCCAGTATTTAATTTATGGACCCCCACTTGTGATGCACAGCCCTTCTTTTTTAGTATCCCTCCCCCATCCTTTTAAGTCCCTTCACCTTTCTTGTACCCTTCCCTTATTCCCCTTTTCCTTTTCCCTTTTCCTCTTCCCCCATATAATTATGTGAGAGAGAATTCTCTGAAAAACAAATATGTCAATAAATTACTCTTTGAACCTACTCTGATGAGAATAAGATTCACACAATGTTTCTCCCCCTTTCTAAATTCCCTCAGATGTGCTAGATTTTCCATGCCTCTTCCTGGCATGTAGTTTCCCTCTTTTTATCACTCCTTTCCCTTTTTCTGATACTATCCCCTCCCTTTACTACTTCCTTTTTTTTTTAAATTTTATATCAGTAAAATCAAATTATCCATGTGGACTTTCTGTATATCCACAACAGAGATATAGTTCTCAAGATTTCTTTTTTCCCTTTTTGTGCTTCTCTTCAGTCTTGTGGATGTAGATCAAATTTTTTGTTTAAGTCTGTTTTTTTTTCTTAGAAACATATGGAATTCCTCTATTTCATTGAATGACCATCTTCTTCCATGGGAAAAAAAAAATGCTAAATTTAGCTGAGTAGTTTATTCTTGGTTGCAATCCTTGTTCTTTTGCCTTTCAGAATATGAGGTTCCAGGCACTTCGATCCTTTAAGGTGGAGGCAGCCAGATCTTTAGTGACCCTTATTATAGCATCTTGATATTTGAATTGTTTTTTCCTAGATGCTTGCAATATTATTTCCTTGGTTTGGTTGTTCTGCAGCTTAGTCAATATGTTCCATGGAGTTCTTTTTTTTTTTTTTTTTTTTTTTTTAATTTTATTTACTTATAACTTTTTTTTCACATTATATATGCATGAGTATTTTTTTAAATATTATCCCTTGTATTCATTTTTCCAAATTATCCCCTCCCTCCCTCTACTCCCTACCCTTGATGACAGGCAATCCCATACATTTTACATATGTTACAATATAACCTAGATACAATATATGTGTGTGAATACCATTTTCTTGTTGCACATGAAGTATTAGATTCCGAAGGTATAAGTAACCTGGGTAGATAGACAGTAGTGCTAACAATTTACATTCACTTCCCAGTGTTCCTTCTCTGGGTATAGTTGTTTCTGTCCATCATTGATCAAGTGGAAATGAGTTGGATCTTCTTTATGTTGAAGATATCCACTTCCATCAGAATACATTTTCATACAACATTGAAGTGTACAGCAATCTTCTGGTTTTATTCATTTCACACAGCATCAGTTGATGTAAGTCTTTCCAAGACTCTCTGTATTCCTCCTGCTGGTCTTACAGAGCAATAATATTCCATAACCATCATATACCATAATTTACCCAACCATTCTCCAATTGATGGGCATCCATTCATCTTCCAGTTTCTAGCCATTATGAAAAGAGCTGCCATGAATGGCGGAGCCAAGATGGTGGAGAAGATACATGCAATTTTGTGAGCTCCCTTCTTCCTTCATTACCAATTAGTTAAATCAGCCTCAAAAATAACGCTGGACTGATAGAAACCACAAGGTCTGGAAGCATGACTTACCAGCTGAAGAGAATCTGGAGTTTCAACAGAAAAGGTCAGTTCCCAGGAGAGGAAAACAAAAAAGGACAGCACAGACAGGGTAAGGTGCTAACACACTGGGCCAATCAGGTTGGGGAGGTCTCTGGTATCAGAGAAGCCACTGAGATAGAAGAATCTGGCACAGGTTGATAGCTCTTCTCTGCTTATAAAACAGCAGTTCAGAAGAGAAATCAAGCCACTTTAAAATATAAAGTCAGATACTAGAACCACCCCAAACCGGAAGTGACCTAACACATCTTGGCACTGCAGTGCACCTGGCTTCTGCTGCCTGGGGCTTCACCTTGGGATAGTTAAGAGCTTGAAAAGCAGGGACACAGCCCTAGGCAACATTTAATTCGCATAGTCCCTGGCTTGGCTGGAGGCTGTGGAACTCAGCCATTGAAGTCCCAGAGAAGAGGAACATTTGAAATAGGGACTGCGGTTTCTGGAAAGACACTTCCAGTTTGAGCTTAGGGGCTTTTCACATCAGCTGCTGATATCCATGCCCCATGGGACCCATTGGCTGGGCTTTGTGTTGCCTTTACTGTTCAGTCTTAAACCTCAGGGAATTCGCCAGGATACATAACACCCTCAAAGTGCAGCCACCTCTGAGGCACTTCCAGGGAGGGGGAGGCATCCATCCAGTGTGGGAGGAAGCTGGTAAAGAAATAAATAAATAAACTACTTACCCCAGGGACAGACCCCAAAAGATTTTTTAACTATGAGTAAAAAGCCAAGAAGACCTATTGATTCTTTCTACACAGAGAAAGAGCGGGTTTCCAATCCCGAGGAAGTTAACAGCATAGAGTCAGCAGATAACAGCCTAAAGGGGAAAGATACCTGCCCCCCATCACATAACTCTCTTTTAGAAGAGACTATAAAAAAATTAAGAGAGTTTGAAGAAAAATGGGTAAAGGAAAGAGTATGTATGATAGAGAATAACAACATTCTGAAATTTGAGTTGGAAAAAATAAAGAATTCACAGGAGATTCAGGGAAACAAAATTTGTGAATTAAAAAAGGTTAAAAAATCACAGGAAAGTAGGATTTCTGAATTGGAAAAGATAATAAAATCTCAAGAAAATAGGATTTCTGAATTGGAAAAAGAAAATAATTCTCTAAAAAAAATTAGGGAAATGGAAAAAAATTCAATAGAGCAAAATAATTCATTTAAAAACTCAATTGGGCATATACAAAAAGAATTTAAAAATGTGAATGAAGAAAATAACTCATTAAATCAGGACGGAACAAATAGAAATGAATCATTCTTTGAGAATCAGTCTAACAAAATAAAACAACAACAAAAAAAAAAAAGAAAAGAAAAGCTGGAGAATAATGTCAAATACTTACTGGGAAAATCTATAGACCTGGAAAATAGATCTAGGAGAGATAATCTGAGGATTATTGGACTTCCCGAAAACTATGAACAAAAAAAGAGCCGAGATTCTATTTTACAGGAAATCATTAAAGAGAACTGTCCAGAGATAATAGAAACAGAAGGGAAAATAGGCATCAAAAGAATTCATCAAACTCCTTCTGAAAAAGACCTTAAAAAAGAATGCCACGGAATATTGTGGCTAAGCTGCAGAATTAACATGCAAAGGAAAAAATTTTGCAAGCAGCTAGGAAAAAAAAAAAAATTTAAATACCAAGGTGCCACAATAAGGGTCACTCAAGATCTGGCTGCCTCCACATTAAAAGATTGAAGGGCCTGGAACCTGATATTCTGAAAGGCAAAAGATCAAAGATTGCAACCAAGAATAAACTAAACAGCTAAGTTTAGCATTTTCTTCCATGGAAGAAGATGGTCATTCAATGAAACAGAGGAATTCCATTTGTTTCTAAGAAAAAAAAAAAAACAGACTTAAACTAAAAATTTGATCTATATCCACAAGACTGAAGAGAAACAGAAAAAGGTAAAGAGAACTCTTGAGAACTGTATCTCTGTTGTGGATATATAGAAAGTCCACATGGATAATTTGACTTTACTGATATATAAAAAAAAATAAGGGTGGGGGGAGTAGTAAAGGGAAGGGAATACTATCAGAAAAAGGGGAAGGAGTGATAAAAAGAGGGAAACTGCACCCAAGGAAGAGGCAAAGCAAATATACCATATCTGAGGGAATTTAGACACGGGGAGAAACATTGTGTGAATCTTATTCTCATCAGAGTAGGGTCAAAGAGTAAATAATTGACATATTTGTTTTTCAGAGAATTCTCTCTCACCTCATTAAAAGGGGGGAGAGGAAAATGGAAAAGAAAAATGGGAATAAGGGAAGGGACTTGGAAGGAGGGGGGAGGGATACTAAAAAGTGAGAGCGGTGCATCACAACTGGGGTCTATAAATTAAATATTGGGGAAGGGATTCTGGTGGGGCAAGTGAAAAAGCATAATCTAGGGATAATATGATGGCAGGAAATACAGAATTAGTAATTTTAACTGTAAATGTGAATGGGATGAAATCTCCCATCAAAGAGAGACAAATAACAGACTTAATCAAAAGTCAGAACCCTACAATATGTTGTTTACAGGAAACACACTTAAAGCACTGAGATACATACAGGGTAAAGATAGAAGGGTGGAGCAGAATCTATTATGCTTGAGGTAAAGCTAAAAAAGCAGGGGTAACCATCCTTATCTCATATCAAGCAAAAGAAGAAGTTGATCTAATTAAAAGAGATAAGGAAGGAAACCTGTTAAAAGGTAGCATAAACAATGAAGCCATATCAGTACTAAACATGTATGCACCAAGTGGTATAGCATCTAACTTTCTAAAGGAAAAGTTAAGAGAGTTGTAAGAAGAAATAGACAGCAAAAGTAAAATAGTGGGAGATCTCAACCTTGAACTCTCACATTTAGACAAATCAAACCACAAAACATATAAGAAAGAAATTTTAAAAATAAATAGAACATTAGAAAAACTAGGTATGATAGACCTTTGGAGAAAAATGAATCACGATAGAAAGGAATATACTTTCTTCTCAGCAGTTCATGGATTTTATACAAAAATTGACCATATATTAGGACATAAAGATCTCAAAATTAAATGTAGGAAGGAAGAAAAAATAAATGCCTTCTTCTCAGATCAATATGCAATAAAAGCTACATTCAGTAAGAAGTTAGAGGTAAATAGACCAAAAAGTAATTGGAAAATGAAAAATCTCATCTTAAAGATTGACTGGGTGAAACAGCACATTAAAGAAACAATTAATAATTTCACCCAAGAAAATGACAATGATAAGACATCATACCAAAATCTGTGGGATGCAGTGAAAGCAATAATAAGGGGAAATTTTATATCTTTAGAGGCTTATTTGAACAAAATAGAGAAAGAGAAGATTAATGAATTGGGCCTGCAATTTAAAAAGGTAGAAAAAGACCAAATTAAAACCCCTAAACCAAAAATCAAACTTGAAATACAAAAATTAAAAGGAGAAATCAATACTATTGAAAGTAAAAAAAAAAAACTATTGAATTAATAAATAAATCCAAGAGTAGGCTTTATGAAAAAGACAATAAAATAGATAAACCTTTGGTAAATTTGATCAGAAAAAGGAAAGAGGAAAATCAAATTGTTAGTCTTACAAATGAAAAGGGGGATCTTTCCACTAATGAAGAGGAAATTAGAGAAATAATGAGTTACTTTGCCCAACTTTATGCCAATAAGTTTGATAATTTCAGTGAAATGGATGACTTCCTCCAAAGATATAGGCTTCCTAGATTAACAGAGGAGGCGATAAATTGCTTAAATAGTCCCATTTCAGAAAAAGAAATAGAACAAGCTATTAATCAACTCCCCAGGAAAAAAATTCCCAGGACCAGATGGATTTACATGGTATTGATACCTAAACCAGGTAGATCAAAAACTGAAAAAGAAAACTATAGATCAATTTCCTTAATGAATATTGATGCTAAAATCTTTTCTTTTCTCTAACTTTTTTTTTTTATTTTTTATTTTTTTATTAAAACTTTTTATTTTCAAAAATATGTATGCATTATTTTTTAACATTGACAGTTGCATAGCCTTGTGTTCCAAATTTTCCCCTCCTCCCCCCACCCTCTCTCCTAGATAGTAAGCAATCCAACATAGGATGCTAAAATCTTAAATAATATATTAGCAAAAACACTTCAGAAAATCATCCCCAAGATAATACACTATGATCAACTAGGATTCATACCAGGAATGCAGGGCTGGTTTAATATTAGGAAAACTATTAGTATAATTGTCCATATTAATAATCAAATTAATAAAAAAACCATATGATCATCTCAATAGATGCAGAAAAAGCATTTCATAAAATCCAACATCCATTCCTACTAAAAATGATTGAGAGTATAGGAATAAATGGACTATTCCTTAGAAAATCAGGAGCATATATTTACGATCGTCAGTAAGCATAATATATAATGAAGATAAACTAGAACCTTTTCCAGTAAGATGAGGAGTGGAACAAGGTTGCCCACTATCACCATTACTATTCAGTAGAGTACTAGAATCTCTAGCCTCGGCAATAAGAACGGAGAACGAGATTCAAGGAATTAGAGTAGGAAATGAGGAAATCAAACTATCACTCTTTGCAGATGACATGATGGTATACTTAGAGACCCCCAAAGACTCTGCTAAAAAGCTATCAGAAATAATTCAGAATTTTAGCAAAGTTGCAGGATACAAAATAAATCCACATAAATCCTCAGCATTTTTATATATCAGTAACAAAATGCAACAGCAAGAAATATAAAGAGAAATTCCATTTCAAACAAATGTTGAGAGTATAAAGTATTTGGGAATCCATTTACCAAAGAATAGTCCGGAATTTTATGAGAATAATTACAAAACACTTGCCACAAAAATAAAGTCAGATATAAATAATTGGAAAGACATTCAGTGCTCTTGGATAGGCTGAGTGATATAATAAAGATGACAATATTCCCCAAACTAATCTATTTATTCAGTGCTTTACCAATCAGACTCCCAGATACTTTTTTAATGACCTAGAAAAAATAACAACAAAATTCATATGGAAGAATAAAAGGTCAAGAATTCCAAGGGAACTAATGAAAAAAAAAAGTCATATAAAGGTAATCTAGGTGTACCTGATCTAAAGCTATATTATATAGCAGCAGTCACCAAAACCATTTGGTATTGGCTAAGAAATAGACCGGTAGATCAGTGGAACAGATTAGATACAAAGGACAAAAAAGGGTACATCTATAGCAATCTAATCTTTGACAAACCCAAATATACCAACATTAGTGATAAAAATTCATTATTTGGAAAAAACTGTTGGGAAAACTGGAAATTAGTATGGCAGAAATTAGATATGGATCCACACTTAACACCATATACCAAGATAAGATCAAAATGGGTGCATGATTTAGGTATAAAGAATGAGACCATAAATAGATTAGAGGAACAGAGAATAGTTTATCTCTCAGACCTGTGGAGGAGGAAGGAATTTATGACCAAAGGAGAAATAGAGACCATTATTGATCACAAAATAGAAGATTTTGATTACATCAAACTAAAAAGTTTCTGTACAAACAATCCTAATGCAAACAAGATTAGAAGGGAAGTAACAAATTGGGAAAATATTTTTACAGTTAAAGGTTCCAATAAAGGTCTCATCTCCAAAATATACAGAGAATTGACTTTAATTTATAAGAAATCAAACCAATCTCCAATTGGTAAATGGTCAAAGGATATGAACAGACAATTCTCAGATGATGATATTGAAATTATATCCACTTATATGAAAGAGTGTTCCAAATCACTACTGATCAGAGAAATGCAAATTAAGACAACTCTGAGATACCACTACACACCTGTCAGATTAGTAAGTTGACAGGAACAAATAATGATGAATGTTGGAAGGGATGTGGGAAAACTGGGACACTGATGCATTGTTAGTGAAGTTGTGATAGAATCCAACCATTCTGGAGAGCAATTTGGTACTATGCCCAAAAAGTTATCAAACTGTGCATACCCTTTGATCCAGCATTGCTGCTATTGGGCTTACATCCCAAAGAAATACTGAGGAGGGGAAAGGGACATGTATGTGCTAAAATGTTTGTGGCAGCTCTTTTCGTAATGGCCAGAAACTGGAAAATGAATGGATGTCCATTAATTGGAGAATAGTTGGGTAAATTATGGTATATGAAGGTTATGGAATATTATTGCTCTGTAAGAAATGACCAACAGGAGGAATATCTTCAACATAAAGAAGATCCAACTCACTTCCACTTGATCAATGATGGACAGAAACAACTACATCCAGAGAAGGAATTTCTTTTTGTATATGTCCAATTGAGTTTTTTAATGAATTATTTTGCTCTGTTGAAATTTTTTCTATTTCACTTTTTTTTTTCTTTAGTGAGTTATATTTTTCTTTTTTCAATCACAAATCCTACTTTCTTGGGAATTTTTTTTTCTTTTCCAATTCAGAAATCCTACTTTCCTCTGACTTTTTAACCTTTTCTAATTCACAAATTTTCTTTCCCTGTACCTCCTGTGAATTCTTTATTTTTTCCAACTCAAATTTCAGGACGTTGTTATTCTTTATCATAGCTTCTCTTTCCTTTCCCCATTTTTATTCAAATTCTCTTAACTTTTTAATAGTCTCTTCTAGTATACAGTTATGTGATAGGGGGCAGGTGTCATTCCCCTTTAGTGTGTTATCTGGACACTCTCTGCTGTTAGCCTCCTTGGAGTTGGATACCCGTTTTTTCTTTGTATAGAAGGTGTCAATAGTTCTCTTCAGCTTCTTACTCATTGTTAACACTCTCTGGGGGAGTCTGCACTTGGGTAAGAAATTTATCACCTTCCTCCAAGACTGGGGATAGCATACAGTAATCCTATGACTGGGCTATGAGAGAGCTCTGGGAGAGCGTTCCCCTCCCCTTTTCCCAGAAATGCCTCAGAGGTGGTTAGCATGGCTGCACTGTGAGGAGTGTCCAATGAGAAAACCCTGCTGTGTGGCCTAGTGACTGCCCTGAGATTTAAGGCTGAACAGTGAAAGTGTCACAGACTTCAGCCAAAGCCTCCCTTTGGGCCATGAATATTAGCAGCTGAAGCAAAAAGCCCCTGTGCTCAAACCAGAAGTGTCTGCCCGGAAACTACGGTCCCTGCTGCTGAGCTTCCATTGCTCTGGGAGTTCCGCTGCTGTTGGAGCTTTGCTATTGCCAGAATTCCACTGCCTCAGGCTGAGCCCACACTATGTGGATTAGAGGCTGCTCCAGGCTGTTTCCCCCGCTGTTCAGATTCTTAACTACCATAAGGAGAAGCCCTGGACAGCAGAAGGAGGTTGCACAGTTGTGCAGAGATTGGTGCTAGGCCACTTCCAGATTGGGGTGTATCTAGGATCTGGCTTTATATTTTAAAGTGGCTATCAGCTTTTGCCAGATTCCTCTATCTCAGTGGCTTCTCTGATCCCAAAGTCTCCCCAGCCCGATCGGCACAGTGTGTTAGTACCTAACCTTGTCTGTGCTGGCCTTTTTTATTCCTCCCCTGGGAACCGACCTTTTTGGTTGAAATTCCAGATTCTCTTCAGCTGGTTAATTGTGTTTCTAATCCTTGTGGTTTTTATCAGTCTAGCATTATTTTTGAGACTGATTTAACTAGTTGGTATTGAGGGAAGAAGGGAGCTTACAAATTCGCGTGTATCTTCTCCACCATCTCGGCTCCGCCCCTGAACTAAGACTTTTTAAGTGTCAGTCTTTGGTCCAATGTTAGGAAAACTCAAGGTTGTCTTAAATAGTAGTCTCCATCTACAGATCTTTTTTTGGTAAAGCTTGGATAGCTACTTGTTTAAGATGTTGTCTTGAGCATTGCTATTAAGATGAGAATAGGACTAGCTATATTCACTTTTTAACTTTTATAAAACATTATATTTGAAAACTTTACCAAACACATTACATATAGTGTCTTCTTTTATAGGAATAATATACCTTGAGTTATAATGGTATATTATAGGTATGCTGGATATTATTTACTGCATTTTGCACGGGAAGAAACTGATACTCAAAGAGAGTAAAAGAATTACTCATGACCATAAACTAATCATTTAAGTGGCAAAGGCTAAAATAATGCTCATAAAAACTGACATTGACATGTGCTCTAAAATGAAATTAAGAATACAAAGAATGTTAGCAGCCAAACTAACATTGATCATCAAAATGAAGAATGATGAAATTATAAAGAAAAATATAACCTTACAGCTGTCATGTTTCAATTCTTTCATTTTACATAAGAGCTTTAAAAGTGGAGAAATGGCTAACTTAAAAATGGATCTTTCCACTAGAATTCAAGTAGTCTATTATTCAAGTAAGCTCAGAAGTACATGTGAATAGATAATACTGCTTATTAGCGCGCACACACACACACACACACACACACACACACACACACACACACATATATATTTATAATATTGATGGGTGTTGGAGAAAAATCCAATTAGTATCAAAGATTCACAGCATTATAAAAATGGTCAGGATTTAAAGTAAAATCTCTGTAGTCTTTTAATTTTTCTTTTAGATGGCAGTGGTGTTGTTGAAGCATTCCACAAATGTTCGAAATTCAGTGTTGAAATTATGAATCAGATTTTTTGTCCATTACTTTTTTTCTCATCTCCTGATCTGTAAGTAATTGTACATTATAAAAGTTATAAAATAAAGTGCAAATATCATCAAATTATTCTTGTGAATCACTTGCACATTGTATTCTGTTTGAAACTATAAAGAAATACTACCAGATAAAGAAAAATAGCTTATAAACTACAGGAAATGCAAAACATTGTTGTTTTATTATTGTATTCCGATTTAACTTTTAAAGTTTGGTTTATTTGTTATAAAATGTTGCTTTTTTTTGGTAGTTTCATTTTTTCTTTGGTTTGCCTGTTTTGGGAAGGTTGAAAGGCTGATTATCTGAATTCTTGTATCTAGAGAGAAAATGATGAATCTTTTTTAAGGTAGAAGTATAATTTTAAATTTTGTATCTTCACTAATATCTGTTATTGTTCATGACATATAATGAATATCTAATAAATGTAAGCTGTACGAAAAGATATATTTGGGAAAGCAAAAGGAAGGATATAGTATTAAGGAGTTAAACAGACCTTGGTAGACTTGTGAAAATTATACTTGCTCAAAAATGGCAAAAAAAATTTTCTGAATGAGGTTACTCAGGTCTAGTGATATTGCGGATTCTCCTCTTCTTCAGTCAATTTCTGGGATATGTAATTCAACATTTCTGGCTATCTCCCTTCATACACTTTTGATTGTCTCTAAAATTGTTTAATCACTCTAGGTAAGTATAGAGAAGTGTGTTGGCTTACAGATAAAAAACAAACAAACAAAAAATAGTCTTGAGTTTATTTTTCTGGTCCCTTTAGAGTACTTGATAATTAAGATATAATTCAATCATAAAATCATAGAAGTAGAAATAGAATCTTAGAAATCACCTCCTCCAGGTATTTCATTTTACTAATGAGATAACAGGGGACCAAAAACTTTTCTAAGAATGCTTATATTCCAAACCCAATATCTCTTTCACTATATCATTCCTATAAATGGAAAAAGAAAAATTGTCTCTTCTCAGTAAACTATTACTCATTTTACCCCATACTGATTGTCATATTGTCTTCCAGTTTCTTTTCCATAGGAGTTCTCTGTCTCTATCATGATTGTTGGTTCTTCTCATCCCTTTTAATGCTGAAGCCAAGGAATTCTCTACTAAGAGTTTTTTCTCAATACAAATTCTGCTCTGAGATTGACAAGTAATAAGATTTTCATGTGTTTGCACCAGCAGTTCTGAATCATAGCAAAAACATTTGCAATTCAGCTTTACAGTCCTGATCTAACACTAGGAGTCATAACTTGATAAGACAATAGTTATTCCTGCTTTTACTCCCATTCCCTCCTGAATTATTCTTAACAGAGGAGAAAGGTCATGGGTTATTATGACCAAAAAAAGCTATTCTATTAAAATTTAGTACACAAAGAAAATATTTTCTTAGTGAAGAAAACTAATTTCTTTTTCTTTTACATCAAAGACTTGGGAGCCTTCAGGATGAAAATCTAATCTGGTACACCTAAAAGTGTCCAGCACTAAATGAATGAAGTAATTGATCTGAAACAAAACAAAACAAAACAAAACAAAAAAGTCCTTGAGCCCACAAAGAATAATGTGCTTGAAGAAATATTCCACAGAGCAATATCTTGAAGATATCATTGAATTTCTCATATTTCCAGGATGTAGTGATATAGTTGTTCTAATCCTTTATTTCCTGCCCTATTTCCATATTCATCTTGGTTTGAACTTGATTGTGATTCTACTTCTTCCTATTATTTCTTGTCCATGCAGAGATTGAATGCCTTGATGTGATTTGGACTTTATTTTATCTTGTTCCCTTATTTATTTATTTATTTATTTATTTATTTTTTTAAATTTTTTTTTATTATATATATATATATTTTATAATATTATCCCTTGTATTCATTTTTCCAAATTACCCCCCCTCCCTTATTCCCTCCCCCCGACGACAGGCAATACCATACATTTTACATGTGTTACAATATAGTCTAAGTACAATACATGTGTGTGAATATCATTTTCTTGTTGCACAATAAACATTAGAATCCGAAGGTACATGCAACCTGGGCAGACAGATATTAGTGCTAACAATTTTCATTCCCCTCCCAGTGTTTCTTCTCTGGGTGTATCTACCTCTGTCCATCATTGATCAACTGGAAGTGAGTTGGATCTTCTTTATGTTGAAGATATCCACTTCCATTAGAATACATCCTCATACAGTATCGTTGTTGAAGTATACAGTGATCTTCTGGTTCTGCTCATTTCACTCAGCATCAGTTGATTTAAGTCTCTCCAACCCTCTCTGTATTCCTCCTGCTGGTCATTTCTTACTGAGCAATAATATTCCATAACTTTCATATACCACAATTTACCCAACCATTCTCCAACTGATGGACATCCATTCATCTTCCAGTTTCTAGCTACAACAAAAAGAGCTGCCACAAACATTTTGGCACATATATGTCTCTTTCCGCTCTTTAGTATTTCTTTGGGATATAATCCCAGTAGTAGCGCTGCTGGGTCAAAGGGTATGCACAGTTTGATAACTTTTTGGGCATAATTCCAGATTGCTCTCCAGAATGGCTGGATTCTTTCACAACTCCACCAGCAATGTATTAGTGTCCCAATTTCCCCACATCCCCTCCAACATTTGTCATTATTTGTTCCTGTCATCTTAGCCAATCTGACAGGTGTGTAGTGGTATCTCAGAGTGGTCTTAATTTGCATTTCTCTGATCAATAGTGATTTGGAACACTCTTTCATGTGAGTGGATATAGTTTAAATTTCTTCCTCTGAGAATTGTCTGGTCATATCCTTTGACCATTTATCAATTGGAGAATGGTTTGGTTTCTTATAAATTATGGTCAGTTCTCTATATATTTTGGAAATGAGACCTTTGTCAGAACCTTTGTTTTTAAAAATATTTTCCCAATTTGTTACTTCCCTTCTAATCTTGTTTGCATTAGTATTATTTGTACAGAAACTTTTTAGTTTGATGTAATCAAAATCTTCTATTTTGTGATCAATAATGATCTCTAGTTCTCCTCTGGTCATAAATTCCTTCCTCCTCCACAAGTCTGAGAGGTAGATTATCCTCTGTTCCTCTAATCTATTTATTATCTCCCTCTTTATGCCTAAATCATGGACCCATTTTGATCTTATCTTGGTATATGGTGTTAAGTGTGGATCCATATCTAATTTCTGCCATACTAATTTCCAGTTTTCCCAACAGTTTTTTCCGAATAATGAATTTTTATCCCTAATGTTGGAATCTTTGGGTTTGTCAAAGATTAGATTGCTATAGATGTACCCTTTTTTGTCCTTTGTATCTAATCTGTTCCACTGATCTACCGGTCTATTTCTTAGCCAATACCAAATGGTTTTGGTGACTGCTGCTATATAATATAGCTTTAGATCAGGTACACTTAGACCACCTTCCTCTGAGTTTTTTTTCATTAGTTCCCTTGAAATTCTTGACCTTTTATTCTTCCATATGAATTTTGTTGTTATTTTTTCTAGGTCATTAAAATAGTTTCTTGGGAGTCTGATTGGTATAGCACTAAATAAATAGATTAGTTTGGGGAGTATTGTCATCTTTATTATATTCGCTCGGCCTATCCAAGAGCACTGAATGTCTTTCCAATTATTTAAATCTGATTTTATTTTTGTGGCAAGTGTTTTGTAATTTTTCTCATATAATTCCTGACTTTTCTTTGGTAGATGGATTCCCAAATATTTTATACTATCAACATTTGTTTGGAATGGAATTTCTCTTTGTATCTCTTGCTGTTGCATTTTGTTAGTGATATATAAAAATGCCGAGGATTTATGTGGATTTATTTTGTATCCTGCCACTTTGCTGAAATTTTGAATTATTTCTAGTAGCTTTTTAGCAGAGTCTTTGGGGTTCTCTAAGTATACCATCATGTCATCTGCAAAAAGTGATAGTTTAATTTCCTCATTTCCTACTCTAATTCCTTGAATCTCTTTCTCGGCTCTTATTGCCGAGGCTAGCGTTTCTAGTACTATATTGAATAGTAATGGTGATAGTGGGCAACCTTGTTTCACTCCTGATCTTACTGGGAAAGGTTGCAGTTTATTTCTATTGCATATTATGCTTACTGACGGTCTTAAATATATACTCCTGATTATTCTAAGGAATAATCCATTTATTCCTATACTCTCAAGAGTTTTTAGTAGGAATGGATGTTGGATTTTGTCAAATGCTTTTTCTGCATCTATTGAGATGATCATATGGTTCTTATTAATTTGATTATTAATATGGTCAATTATATTAATAGTTTTCCTAATATTAAACCAGCCCTGCATTCCTGGAATAAATCCTACTTGATCATAGTGTATTATCTTGGAGATGATTTTCTGAAGTCTTTTTGCTAATATCTTATTTAAGATTTTAGCATCAATATTCATTAAGGAGATTGGTCTATAATTTTCTTTCTCAGTTTTCGATCTACCAGGTTTAGGTATCAGTACCATGTCTGTGTCATAAAAGGAATTTGGTAGGACTCCTTCATCCCCTATTTTTTCAAATAATTTATATAACATTGGGGCTAATTGTTCTTTAAATGTTTGGTAGAATTCACATGTGAATCCATCTGGCCCTGGGGATTTTTTCCTGGGGAGTTGATTAATAGCTTGTTCTATTTCTTTTTCTGAAATGGGACTATTTAAGCAATTTATCTCCTCCTCTGTTAATCTAGGGAGCCTATATTTTTGGAGGAAGTCATCCATTTCACTTAAGTTATCAAATTTATTGGCATAAAGTTGGGCAAAGTAACTCCTTATTATTTCTCTAATTTCTTCTTCATTGGTGGAAAGATCCCCCTTTTCATTTGTAAGACTATCAATTTGATTTTCCTCTTTCTTTTTTTTGATCAAATTTACCAAAGGTTTATCTATTTTATTGGCTTTTTCATAAAACCAACTCTTGGTTTTATTTATTAATTCAATAGTTTTTTTACTTTCAATTTTATTGATTTCTCCTTTTAATTTTTGTATTTCGAGTTTAATTTTTGGTTGGGGGTTTATAATTTGGTCTTTTTCTAGCCTTTTAAGTTGTAAGCCCAATTCGTTAATCTTCTCTTTCTCAATTTTCTTCAAATAAGCCTCTAAAGATATAAAATTTCCCCTTATTACCGCTTTAGCTGCATCCCAAAGATTTTGATATGATGTCTCATCATTATCATTATCTTGGGTGAAATTGTTAATTGTTTCTATAATTTGCTCTTTCACCCAGTCATTCTTTAAGATGAGATTATTCAGTTTCCAATTACTTTTTGGTCTATTTACCCCTAACTTTTTACTGAATGTAGCTTTTATTGCATTGTGATCTGAGAAGAAGGCATTTATTATTTCTGCCTTCCTACATTTAATTTTGAGATCTTTATGTCCTAGTATATGGTCAATTTTTGTATAGGATCCATGAACTGCTGAGAAGAAAGTATATTCCTTCCTATTGCCATTCAGTTTTCTCTAAAGGTCTATCATACCTAGTTTTTCTAATGTTCTATTTACTTTTTTAATTTCTTTCTTGTTTGTTTTGTGGTTTGATTTGTCTAAATCTGAGAGTGCAAGGTTGAGATCTCCCACTATTATAGTTTTACTGTCTATTTCTTCTTGCAGTTCTCTTAACTTTTCCTTTAGAAAGTTAGATGCTATACCACTTGGTGCATATATGTTTAGTATTGATATGGCTTCATTATTTATGCTACCTTTCAGCAGGATATAGTTTCCTTCCTTATCTTTTTTAACGAGATCTACTTCTGCTTTTGCTTGATCTGAGATAAGGATAGCTACCCCTGCTTTTTTGGCTTTACCTGAAGCATAATAGGCTCTGTTCCAACCTTTTACCTTTACTCTGTATGTATCTCCCTGCTTTAAGTGTGTTTCCTGTAGGCAACATATTGTAGGGTTCTGCTTTTTGATCCAATCTACTATCCGTCTCCGTTTGATGGGATCGTTCATCCCATTTACATTTACAGTTAAAATTACTAATTCTGTATTTCCTGCCATCGTATTATCCCCAGATTATGCTTTTTTCCCTTGACCCCCCTGATCCCCCTCCCCGATATTTAATTTACAGACCCCCCTTGTGACGCGCAACCCTCCCTCTTTTTTTTTTTTTTTTTTTTTTTTAGGATCCCTCCCCCCTCCCTCCAAGTCCCTTCACTTATTCCCCTTTTCCGTTTCCCTTTTCCTCTCCCCCCTTTTAATGAGGTGAGAGAAAATTCTCTGAAAAACAAATATGTTAATTATTTACTCTTTGAGCCTCTTCTGATGAGAGTAAGATTCACACAATGATTCTCCCCCTCACTAAGTTCCCTCAGATATGGTGTATTTTCTATGTCTCTTCCTGGGATGTAGTTTCCCTCTTTTTATCACTCCTTCCCCTTTTTCTGAACCGACCTCCTTCCCTTTACTACACCCCCCTTTTTTTCTTTTATATCAGTAAAATCAAATTATCCTTGAGTATTTTTTATATACCCACAACAGAGTTACAGTTCTCAAGGGTTCTGTGTACCTTTTTCTGTTTCTCTTCAGTCTTGTGGATGTAGATCAAATTTTTTGTTTAAGTCTGGTTTTTTTCTTAGAAACATATAGAATTCCTCTGTTTCATTGAATGACCATCTTCTTCCGTGGAAAAAGATGCTAAACTTAGCTGGGTAGTTCATTCTTGGTTGCAGTCCTTGATCTTTTGCCTTACGGAATATCAGGTTCCAGGCCCTTCTATCTTTTAATGTGGAGGCAGCCAGATCTTGGGTGACCCTTATTGTGGCACCTTGGTATTTAAATTGTTTTTTTCTAGCTGCTTGCAGGATTTTCTCCTTTGTGTGGTAATTCTGCAGCTTAGCCACAATATTCCGTGGTGTTCTTTTTTTAGGGTCTATTTCAGAAGGAGTTCGATGAATTCTTTCCACATCTACTTTCCCTTCTGTTTCTATTATCTCTGGACAGTTCTCTTTGATAATTTCCTGTAAAATAGAATCTAGGCTCTTTTTTTGGTCATAGTTTTCTGGAAGTCCAATAATCCGCAGATTATCTCTCCTAGATCTATTTTCCAGGTCTATAGATTTTCCCAGTAAGTATTTGACGTTGTTCTCCAGCTTCTCATTTTTTTTGTTTTGTTTGACTGATTCTTGGGTTCTCTGTGAATCATTCATTTCTATTTGTTCCATCCTAACTTTTAAGGAGTTATTTTCTTCTTTCACAGTTTTTAGTTCTTTTTGTAAATGCCCAATTTCGTTTTTAAATGAATTATTTTGCTCTATTGAATTTTTTTCCATTTCCCTAATTTTTTTTTTTGAGAATTATTTTCTTTTTCCAATTCAGAAATTCTATTTTCTTGAGACTTTTTTATCTTTTCCAATTCAGAAATCCTACTTTCCTGTGTTTTTTTAACCTTTTCTAATTCACTAATTTTGTTTCCCTGCATCTCCTGTGAATTCTTTATTTTTTCCAACTCCAATTTCAGGACGTTGTTATTCTCTATCATAACTTCCCTTTCCTTGCCCCATTTTTCTTCGATCTCCCTCAATTTCTTAAGAGCTTCTTCTAGGAGAGAGTTATGTGATGGGGGGCAGGAATCGTTCCCCTTTAGGTTGTTATCTCCTGAATCTTTGCTGTTAACTTCCTCGGGGTTGGGTACCTGCTCTTTCTCTGTATAGAAGGAATCTATAGTTTTTCTAGCTTTTTTGCTCATACTTAAAAAATGTTTTGGGGTCTGTCCCTGGGGTAGGAAATTATTTACTTCTTTACCAGCTTCCTCCCAGACCGGATGGATGCAGCGGCCCCTGCGCCCGTGCTAAGAGAGAGCTGTGGGAGAGAGTTCCCCACCCCCTCCCTGGAAGTGCCTCAGAGGTGATTAGCACTACTGTGCTTCGAGGGCGTAGAATAGTGAAGACAGCAAGAAGCTCAGCCTATGTGTCCGGGTGGGGAGTGGATGTCTGCAGCAGGTGACGTGAGAAGCCCCTGCGCTCAAACTGGAAGTGTCTGCCAGAAACCGCGGTCCCTAGTTCAAAGGTTCCGCTTCTCTGGGACTTCCTGGAGCTGAGTTCCACTCCCTCCAGCTAAGCTAGGCAGTGTGTGTTGCCTTGGGCCGTATCCACCCACTTGTCAGTCTCTTAACTATTCTCAGGAGGTAGCTGAGGCCACACCCCCTGGTGCCGAGTCTGCCGAGTCACCCCCAGGGTGGGGGTGGGGGGGATATCTAATCTGAGTTTTAAAATATTTTGGCTTTCTCTTCTGAACTGCTAAATAATTAGCAGAGAAGAGCTAACAGCCTGTGCCAGATTCCTTTACCTCAGTGGCTTCTCTGATCCCAGAGCCCCTCCCAGCGCAATGGGCGCAGTGTGCCCCTACCCCACCGTCTGTGCTGGTCTTTCTTATTCCTCCCCTGAGAACTGACCTTTCCTGTTGAAACTCCAGATTCTCTTCAGCTGGTAAGTCGTGCTTCCAGTCCTTGTGGTATCTATCAGTCCTGAGCTAATTTTGAGACTTAATTTATCTAATTGGTTGTGAGGGAGTGAGGACGTTCACTGAGTCCTGTGTTTCTTCTCCGCCATCTTGGCTCTGCCTCCTTGTTCCCTTATTTAGCAATTCAGGCAGAGTTAGGCATGATACTCTCAGGTTTATTTTATTTTATTTTTTTTAGTTGTTGTTTTTTTTTTATAAAACATTTTTTAAAATTAATTTTTATAATTATAACATTTTCTTTAGCAGTACATATGCATAGGTAATTTTTTTTATAACATTATCCCTTGTACTCCCTTCTGTTCCACCCCCTCCTCTGGATGGCAGGCATTCCCATACATATTAAATATCTTATAGTATATCTTAAGTACAATATATATGTGCAGAACTGAATTTTGTTGCTGTTGTTGTAGCAAAGGAAGGATTGTATTCACAAGGTAAATATAATCTGGGAAGAGAAACAAAACAAAAACAAAAACAAAAACAAAAAAATGTCCATCATTGATCAATTGGAATTCGATTAGCTCTTCTCTATGTTGAAGATATCTACTTCCATCAGAATATATCCTCATACACTATCATTGTTGAAGTGTATAATGATCCCCTAGTTCCGCTCGTTTCACTCAGCATCAGTTGATATAAGTCTCTCCAAGCCTCTCTGTATTCCTCCTGTTGGTCATTTCTTACAGAACAATAATATTCCATAACATTCATATACCATAATTTACCCAGCCATTCTCCAATTGATGGACATCCATTCATTTTCCAGCTTCTAGCCACTATGAAAAGGGCTGCCACAAACATTTTGGCACATACAGGTCCCTTTCCCTTCTTTAGTATTTCCTTGGGATATAACCCCAGTAGTAGTACAGCTGGGTCAAAGGGTTTGCACAGTTTGATAACTTTTGGGGCATAATTCCAGATTGCTCTCCAGAATGGTTGGATTCTTTCACAACTCCACCAGCAATGTATTAGTGTTCCAGTTTTCCCACAGCCCCTCCAACATTTATCGTTATTTGTTCCTGTCATCTTAGCCAATCTGACAGGTGTGTAATGATATCTCAGAGTTGTCTTAATTTGCATTTCTCTGATCAATAGTGATTTGGAACACTCTTTCAAATGAGTGGAAATAGTTTTAATTTCATCATCTGAAAATTGTTCATATCCTTTGACCATTTATTAATTAGAGAATGGCTTGATTTCTTATAAAGTCAATTCTCTGTATATTTTGGAGATGAGGCCTTTATCAGAACCTTTAACTGTAAAGAAGTTTTCACAATTTGTTACTTCCCTTCAAATCTTGTTTGCATTAGTTTTGTTTGTGCAGAAACTTTTAAGTTTGATATAATCAAAATTTTCTATTTTGTGATCAATAATGATCTCTAGTTTTCCCTTTGACACAAACTCCTTCCTCCTCCACAAGTCTGAGAGGTAAACCATCCCATGTTCCTCCAATTTATTTATGATTTCATTCTTTATGCCTAATCTTGGACCCATTTTGATCTAATATTAGTATGTGGTGTTAAATGTGGGTCCATGCCTAGTTTTTGCCATACTAATTTCCAGTTTTCCCAGCAGTTTTTGTCAAATAATGAATTCTTATCCCAAAATTTGGGATCTTTGGGTTTGTCAAACACTACATTGCTATTTTTATTCACTATCTTGCCCTGTGAACCTAACCTATGCCACTGATCAACTAGTCTATTTCTTAGCCAATACCAAACGGTTTTGGTGACAGTTCTAAAACAGGTACAGCTAGACCACCTTCACTTATTTTTTTTTTTTTCATTACTTCCCTTGAAATTTTTGACCTTTTGTTGTTCCATATGAATTATGTTGTTATTTTTTCTAGGTCATTAAAATAGTTTCTTGGGAGTCTGATTGGTATAGCACTAAATAAATAGATTAGTTTAGGGAGTATTGTCATCTTAATTATATATGCTCGGCCTATCCAGGAGCACTGAATGTCTTTCCAATTATTTAAATCTGACTTTATTTTTGTGGCAAGTGTTTTGTAATTATGCTCATATAATTCCTGACTCTCCTTTGGTAGATATATTCTCAAATATTTTATACTATCGACTGTTATTTTGAATGGAATTTCTCTTTGTATCTCTTGCTTTTGGATTGTGTTGGTAATGTATAAAAATGCTGAGGATTTATGTGGATTTATTTTGAATCCTGCAACTTTGCTAAAATTCTGAATTATTTCTAATAGCTTTGTAGCAGAGTCTTTGGGGTTCTCTAAGTATACCATCATGTCATCTGCAAAGAGTGATAATTTGATTTCCTCATTTCCTACTCTAATTCCTTGAATCTCTTTCTCGGCTCTTATTGCCAAGGCTAGCGTTTCTAGTACAATATTGAATAGTACTGGTGATAGTGGGCAACCTTGTTTCACTCCTGATCTTACAGGGAAAGGTTCTAGTTTATCGCCATTACATATGATGTTTACTGAAGGTTTTAAATATATGATCCTTATTATTTCAAGGAATAGTCCATTTATTCCTATACTCTCAAGCATTTTTAGTAGGAATGGATGTTGGATTTTATCAAATGCTTTTTCTGCATCTATTGAGATGATCATATGGTTTTTATTAATTTGATTATTAATATGGTCAATTATATTAATAGCTTTCCTAATATTAAACCAGCCCTGCATTCCTAGTATAAATCCCACTTGGTCATAGTGTATTATCCTGGGGATGATTTTCTGAAGTCTATTTGCTAATATCTTATTTTAGCATCAATATTCATTAAGGAAATTGGTCTATAGTTTTCTTTCTCAGTTTTTGTTCTAGGTATCAGTACAATGTCTGTGTCATAAAAGGAATTTGGTAGGACTCCTTCAATCCCTATTTTTTCCAATAGTTTACATAGCATTGGAGTTAGTTGTTCTTTAAATGTTTGGTAGAATTCACGTGTAAATCCATCTGGTCCTGGGGATTTTTTCTTAGGAAGTTGGATAATAGCTTGTTCTATTTCTTTTTCTGAGATTGGATTATTTAGACTACTTACTTCTTCCTCTGTTAATCTGGGCAAGCTATATTTTTGAAGGGATTCTTCCATTTCATTTAAGTTATCGAATTTATCGGCATAAAGTTGAGCAAAGTAGCTCCTAACTATTGTTCTAATTTCCTCTTCATTAGTGGTGAGTTCTCCCTTTTCATTTTCAAGACTAACAATTTGCTTTTTCTCTTTCCTTTTTTTAATCAGGTTTACTAAGGGTTTGTCTATTTTGTTGGTTTTTTCATAGAACCAACTCTTAGTTTTATTAATTAATTCAATAGTTTTTTTTTTTTTTTTTGTTTTTTGGTTTTTTTTTACTTTCAATTTTATTAATCTCACCTTTTATTTTTTAAATATCAAGTTTTGTGTTTGTCTGGGGGTTTTTAATTTGTTCCTTTTCTAGCAATTTGAGTTGTAAGCCCAATTCATTGGCCCTCTCTTTCTCTATTTTATGCAAGTAGGCCTCTAGAGATATAAAACTTCCCCTTATTACTGCTTGGGCTGTATCCCACTCATTTTGGTATGATGTCTCATTATTGTCATTTTCTTGGGTGAAGTTATTAATTATGTCATATGTCATATGATTTGCTGTTTTACCCAATCATTCTTTATTATAAGATTATTTAGTTTCCAATTATTTTTTGGTCTATTTTCCCCTGGCTTTTTATTAAATGTAATTTTGATTGCATTGTGATCTGAAAAGAATGCATTTACTATTTCTGCCTTACTGCATTTGATATTGAGTTTTTTATGCCCTAGTATATGATCTATTTGTGTATGTCTATTGATACACACTATGTTCATCTCCTTCCTTTCTTTCTCTCAGATATAATAGGTTACCTTTGCCTCTTCATGAGATGTAGTACCACTACTTTACACTTTTTTTGTGATATAATTTCCTTTCCACCTCTAGTTTCTAAGACAAATTATAGATATGTTCTTTAAATATTTTTTTTGGCAGAAGTATAGTTCTCAAGATTTCTTTTTACATTTTTAGAAATCTCTTGAGTTCTGTATTTGAAGATCAAACATTTTATGTAGGTCTGTTTTTTTCATCAAGAATAGATGGAATTCATTTATTTTGTTAAATGTCCATCTTCTTCCCTGGAAAACGATACCCATTCTTGCTGTGTAAGTTATTCTTAACTGCAAAACAAGTTCCTTAGCCTTTCAGAATATCATATTCCAGGCCCTTCGTTCTTTTAATGTAGACACTGCTAGATCCTGGGTTATCCTTATTGTGGATTCTCCATATCTGAATTGATTTTTTTCTAGCAGCTTCCAATAATTTTTCCTTTGTCTGATGGTTCTTGAACTTGACCACTATATTTCTTGGCGTTTTGATTTTAGGGTCCCTTTCAGTAGGTGATTGATGAATTTTTTCAATGTCTATTTTACCCTCTGTTTCCAAAACATCTGGGTAGTTCTCTTTGATAATTTCCTCGAAAATAGTGTCCAAGCTCTTTTTTTTCCTCACATTTTTCAGGTAGTCTGATTATTCTCAAATTGTCTCTCCTGAATCTGTTCTTCAGATCTGTTGTCTTTCTAATAAGGTACTTGACATTCTTTTCAATAGTTTCATTTCTCTGGTTTTGCTTGACTACCTCTTGGTTTCTCCTTGAGTCATTCATTTCTACTTGTTCCAGTCTAGTTTGCAATGATGTATTTTCTTCACTCACTTTTTTTATATCTTTTTGTAATTGTCCAATTGTGTTTTTAAGTGAGTTTTTTTCTTCTATGGAAATTTTTTCCATTTTATTTTTTAGAGAGCTGATTTCTTTATCTTGCTCATTAATCCTGTTTTCCTTGGAGTTGTTTACTTTTTCCAGCTCACTAATCCTGTTTTCCTTGGAGTTGTTTATATTTTCCAATTCACTAATCCTGTTTTCCTTGGAGTTGTTTGCCTTTTCTAATTCACTAATTTTATTTCTCAATGATTTGATCTCTTTATCCACTCTGGATAACTTCTCCAGGCTCTCTTTCCAAGCTTCCCTTTTCTTTTCCAATTTCTCTTCTAGCTCTCTTATGAGAGCATTTTTGATTTCCTATATCAATTCTTTATTCTCTTTCCCTTTTTTTTTTCATTATTCATACTCTAACATCTCCATTTCATGCCCTTATTATCTCTTATGTAAATTATTCTAATTTCATCCTAATTTGTCTTCTCACTTATAATCACTTCTTTCTCCTATTTATCTTCCCTACAGATATAAAATGGACTTCTTGATTTATAGTTCTGATCAAGTCTCTCTAAAGGATAAAAGCAAAAGGAAATAAGACACCAAAGCACTGGCCCTCTAGTGACTAAACTTAGCTTGTTTTCTTCAACTTTGTGTTTTCTCATGAGGGCATATATTCATGCAATCTTTGCCCAGGTTCAGAATATAGTTTCATTTCCCTATAACTCTTGTCTATTGAAATCGTTCTCTTCCTTCAATCTCCATCTTAGGTGTCACTTTTTTCCATGAAGGCTTCCCTGATTCTCCATATAAGTTAAATATTTTCCCTACTAAATCTGTGATAGGAATTTATTTTGTGCTTTCTACTTTACATCTGTTGTTCTTCTGGGGTGAAATGAAATCCTCATACTGAATATTATCTGGTGAACTCTCTTGATTTTTCTTTCTTGTTACCTTTTGTGTTTTGTCCCTTTAGGCATTAAGCTTATTGAAGGTAGAGACTTTATTATTATTATTATTATTATTACTATAAATTGTGTCTAGAGTGATTAGCAGAGAGTTTAGGACATAGTCACTGAATGTTTATTTGACTGGATTGGACTGAATGATCAAAGAATCTAAGATGTGGAAGGGATTTTAGAAACCAGATGGTACAAGTTAAATCTAATAAACATCGAAATATTCTACATCATGATCCAACCTCTGGTTTAAAACTTCTGAATAGAGAGAATCCATTATCTCCTGAGGTAGACCTTTTGGCTTTTAGATAGTTGTAATTATTTGGAAGGTTTCTTAGTACCTAAATTAAATAAATTTGCATCTGCCATTTCCATCTTCAGGAACCAAGCAAAAGTAGAATTAATTTCACTTTAATATGGGAGTGTTTCAAAGACTTGAAGACTTCCAGAGTATAATATCTAGGGAAAATAACCACACAACCTCTCATCAATACTCATATAGTACTGATATATTATATCAGCCCTCCGTCCTGGTTCTCAACACTGTCTAGCTTGTCATTCTCAAGTGTGAATTTACGAACTGAACAGAGTACGCCAGATAAAGCTTCACGAAGAATTTTAAATCCACAATATAATATGACTTGTTTAAAGTCACCTAAATAATGAGCAAAGCTAGAATTTGAATTTAAATCTATTGATCTTTGAAATGAACCTCCAATTTCTAGTTGTTCTGTTTATCTTTGTAATAAAATCTTCTATAACTTCATATGCGTCATGGATAAAATATGGTAATATTTGTGATGTAGGAAGGTTCCTAAGCCATTCTGCATCAATCCTCCTGAAAGACAGTCTTTATCCCTTAATAATTATTCTTTGTATGTAGGCATTACATTCATTCTGAAATTAATAGCAATTATAATTTAGGTTACATTTCCCATATTTGCCACAAGGATAATATTGAAGATTCTGTCAAATGCTGAAATTTATATGTATAATATTTTAAGCATTTTATGTATTAGTGAAATTATTGTTAAAAATACATTATTTTGTAACAACAAAATTCATATGGAAGAATAAAAGGTCGAGAATTGCAAGAGAACTAATGAAAAAAAACTCAGAGGAAGGTGGTCTAAGTGTACCTGATCTAAAGCTATATTATATAGCAGCAGTCACCAAAACCATTTGGTATTGGCTAAGAAATAGACCTGTAGATCAGTGGAACAGATTAGATACAAAGGACAAAAAAGGGTACATCTATAGCAATCTAATCTTTGACAAACCCAAAGATACCAACATTAGGGATAAAAATTCATTATTTGGAAAAAACTGTTGGGAAAACTGGAAATTAATATGGCAGAAATTAGATATGGATCCACACTTAACACCATATACCAAGATAAGATCAAAATGGGTCCATGATTTAGGCATAAAGAGTGAGATAATAAATAGATTAGAGGAACAGAGGATAGTCTACCTCTCAGACTTGTGGAGGAGGAAGGAATTTATGACCAGAGAAGAACTAGAGATCATTATTGATCGCAAAATAGAAGATTTTGATTACATCAAACTAAAAAGTTTCTGTACGAACAATACTAATGCAAACAAGATTAGAAGGGAAGTAACAAATTGGGAAAATATTTTTAAAAGCAAAGGTTCTGACAAAGGTCTCATTTCCAAAATATATAAAGAACTGACCCTAATGTATAAGAAATCAAACCATTCTCCAATTGATAAATGGTCAAAGGATATGAACAGACAATTCTCAGATGAAGAAATTAAAAGTATATCCACTCATATGAAAGAGTGTTCCAAATCACTATTGATCAGAGAAATGCAAATTAAGACAACTCTGAGATACCATTACACACCTGTCAGATTGGCTAAGATGACAGGAACGAATAATGATGAATGTTGGATGGGATGTGGGAAAACTGGAACACTAATACATTGCTGGTGGAGTTGTGAAAGAATCCAGCCATTCTGGAGAGCAATTTGGAACTATGCCCAAAAAGTTATCAAACTATGCATACCCTTTGACCCAGCAGTGCTACTACTGGGCTTATATCCCAAAGAAATACTAAAGAGCGGAAAGAGACCTGTATGTGCCAAAATGTTTGTGGCAGCTCTTTTTGTTGTAGCTAGAAACTGGAAGATGAATGGATGTCCATCAGTTGGAGAATGGTTGGGTAAATTATGGTATATGAAGGTTATGGAATATTATTGCTCTGTAAGAAATGACCAACAGGAGGAATACAGAGAGGCCTGGAGAGACTTAAATCAACTGATGCTGAGTGAAATGAGCAGAACCAGAAGATCACTGTACACTTCAACAACAATACTGTATGAGGATGTATTCTGATGGAAGTGGAAATCTTCAACATACAGCAAATCCAACTCATTTCCAGTTGATCAATGATGGACAGAGGTAGCTACACCCAGAGAAGAAATAATGGGAAGTGAATGAAAATTGTTAGCACTAATATCTGTCTGCCCAGGTTGCATGTACCTTCGGATTCTAATGTTTATTGTGCAACAACAAAATGGTATTTACACACAGGTATTGCATCTAGGTTATATTGTAACACATGTAAAATGTATGGGATTGCCTGTCATCGGGGGGAGGGAGTAGAGGGAGGGGGGAGATAATTTGGAAAAATGAATATAAGGGATAATATTATAAAAATATATATAATTAAAAAATACATTATTTTGGAATGTCCTGTTATTGATGAATACATGCTTACTTTTAATGACCATTGATTTGTTAAGTGGTCATAAACCATGTTTTTTACAATGTGTTCTGTGTCAGAAATAAAACTCAAATTCACACTAATTTGTATCCCATGTTTTATCTTATAAAAACAAAAACAATCAAAAAAAGATTTTACTCTTTACTAATGCCAGGACAATTCTTCTATTATCCAGTGTTATGAAAGATCCATAACACTAGAGTTACTTCCAAGGAAAAACTGAGCAGTAGCGATTACAACTCCAGGGGAGCAGATCAGGATGTATGGTACAGATGGGTATGGGGGAAAATTCCTTTCTAAGAAAGGGAAAAGAAAACTAGTCCCAGGGCTAAGAGGCATGACACTAGTAGATACAGTGGGGGTGGGGGGGAGAACAAAGCATGGGCCAAGAGAGAAGAGATCACACATCTGCCTTTTAAATATCAAAACCTATAGACTATCAGAATAAATTCTCAATCAGTTTTTGGTCACAACAAAAAGGGCTGCCACAAATATTTGGGCACATACAGGTCCTTTTCCCTTCTTTAAGATCTCTTTGGGATATTCGCCCAGTAGTAACACTGCTGGGTCAAAGGGTATCCATAGTTTGGTAAATTTTTGAGCATAGTTCCAAATTGCTCTCCAGAAAGGTTGGATTCATTCACAACTCCACCAACAATGCATCAGTGTCCCAGTTTTCCCACATCAACTCCAACATTTGTCAGTATATTTTCCTGTTATTCAAGCCAATCTGAGAGGTGTGCAGTGGTATCTCAGAGTTGTCTTAATTTTCATTTCTTTGATCAATAATAATTTGAAGCACCTTTTCATATAACTGGAAATAATTTCAATTTCTTTATCTGAAAATTGTCTGTTCATATCCTTTAACCAATTATCAATTGGAGAATGGATTGATTTCTTATACATCTGGGTTAGTTCTCTATATATTTTGGATATGAGGCCTTTATCAGAACTTTTGACTATAAAAATGGTTTTCCAGATTATTGCTTCCCTACTAATCTTATCTGCATTAGTTTTCTTTGTACAAAAAACAAACAAACAAACAAACAAAAAATCCGCAATATAATCAAAATTTTCTATTTTGTAATCACTAATGATCTCTAGTTATTCTTTGGTTATAAATTCCTTCCTCATTTATAGTTTTGAGAGGAAAACTATCCTATTTTCTTCTAATTTATTTAAAATCTAATACTTTATGTCTAGATAATGAACCCATTTTGACCTTATCTTGGTATATAGTGTTAAGTGTGGGTCTGTGACTAATTTCTGCCATACTAGATTCCAATTTTCTTACCGTTTTTTGTCAAATAGTGAATTTTTAACCCAAAAGCTGGGATCTTAGGATTATTAAAAAAATATATATATATATATATATATACACATATACATACATATATATATATATATATAGTTATATAGTTATATAAATATAGCTTGCAATAATTATTGATTATTTTGTCCTGTGAACCTGTCCTACTCCATTGATCAGCTAGTCTATTTCTTAGCCAGTACCAAATGGTCTTGATGACTACTGCTTTATAATATAGTTTTAAATCTGGTACAACTAGGACAGCTTCATTTGTTTTATTTATTTATTTATTTTCATTATTTCCCTTGAAATTTTTGACCTTTTGTTCTTCCAAAGGAATTTTGTTGTTATTTTTTTCTAGGTCAGTAAAATATTTTCTGGGAGTTTGATTGGTATAGCAATAAATAAATAGATTAGTTTAGGTAGTATTGTCATCTTTATTATATTCACTCGGCCCATCCAATAGCACTTAATATTTTTTCCAGTTGGTTAAACCTGACATTATTTGTGTGAAAAGTGTGTGTTTTGTTTAAGGATTTTTTTTCCATTTCACAATTTTTTAAAGGAGTTATTTCCTTTTTCCAATTCACAAATTTTGTTTTCCTAGGAGTTCTTTACCTTTTCTATTTCACATTTCAGGGAGTTGTTTTGTTTTTTTCACTTTATCAAATCTTTCTTTTAATGAGTTATATGCCTTTTCCCAAAGTTTCTTGCAGAGTTTTCCTTTCCTTTCCCCATTCTTTTTGTAGTTCTCTTTTAAGATTTTTTTCTTTACTTTCATCTAGAAAAGCCTTGTGTGGTGGGGACCAGGTTATATCCCCCTTTGGCACTTCATTTGGAGACAATCTGTTTTTAATCCCCTCACAATTTGTAATCTGTTCTCTTTCATTATAGAAGCTATCTATAGTTTGAGCTTGCTTTGCTTCTTTACTCATTTTTTGTTTTTTTAATGTGGGGTCTGCTTTTTGGGCAAAGAGGTTCCAAGCTTCCTCTACAGACTCCCAGAAGTGGCATCGCCTGTGCTGGGATCACAGTGAATTACTCCCAATGCTTCATGGATGTGACGAGGTCTGGTGAGACTCTGGCACTCTAGGATATACTCTTTACCCTCTGTGTTTGTGCTGGATGTTTTATAACTTCTCTGGTGATCTACTGACTTGCAACCAGGACAGAGTAGCCAACACTGTGGTAGAATCTACCATTTGAAGACTGCACATCACCAACAATCTGCTCAGTGTGTGTTGGACTGCATGCCTGCTTCTCTGCTTACATCTAGCCACCTCTTCCCGTGCCCATGCCTGATCAAAACACACCTTTCCTGGAGATTTTCAGAATTATCTTTTGCTGGTAATATGCATCTCAATATTCATAGATTCAGTCAGTCTAGCACTAATTCAGAGGCTGAATATTGTAATTTGTGTGAGGGTAGTAGGAGAGCTCAGAAAGAAATGTATATCCTCTACACCATCTTGGCTCTGCTCCCCTAGATGTAAGTTCAACAAAAATTCCTAGCACAACTAAAAAGTAATATAAAAAGTCACATAAAAGACTGGAATAAAAATGAGAAAACATATAAGACTGATACAACACAATTGTGAAAGGGTCAATGGCTTGTTAAAAGAGATAAAAAAATACTAAAGGAAATAAAACATTAAAAAATAAAATGTATGGGCATCAAGTCAAGATTGCAGAGAATAGAAAGTATTTTATCTTAGCTCTTCCTAGCATTCCTCAGATCAACAACAGATCAGCCTCTGAACAGGTTATGGAGTAACAACCCATAGATATTGGTGTATAAAAAATTTCCAGCAGATTTTTGGGAAGAACTTCAGAAATGGTTTGTTACAATTGTGCATAGAGGGAGGTGTCCAAAATAAAGCTGTATTGGCTGGTTCAGAACCAATGGATCAGCAGAGTACCTGTAAGGCATCCAAAAAAATACAAAAATCAAATTGTAAGACTCTGAATATCAGATTGATACAAGATTTAGCCACATCCACTAAGCAGCAGAGAAAATCAGCAGCACTGGACAAGGCAGCATGAAGCTGCTGTTGCCTGTAAAGGGAGTATGGGACAACCTTTCTTTTGCCTTAAGAGCAGACCTCAATCTTTAAATCTTAAAAAAAATAGCAAAAACCGGAAAGAACACTGACCATAAAAGCTGTCTGACCATAGATAGCTTTTATGGAGACAGAGAACAGATCTTAACATCTCCAGATCAATTACTGAAGGGAGCTATTAATTGGTCCTTATCTCACAAGGCTCTCTTGGAAGAATTAAAAAGGATCATAAAAGAGAGTTAAAAATGGGGAAAGGAAATGAAGACTTTAAAAGAGAGTTTGGAAAAGGATACAGAAATTATCTATAGAGACCTTCTTAAAAATAGAGTTATTGAAATGGAAAAATCACTTAATTTACAAAATAGATTTGACAAAATGGAAAAAAAAAACTGTATAATTCCTTGAAATTACATTTGAAAAATCAGTCATCTACTTGAAAAGCAGAATTTGTGAAACAGAAAAAAAAATCCAATAAAACACCTCATTTAAAAGTTAATTGTCCAAAGAAAAAAAGAAGATAAAAAAGGTAACTGAAGAAAATAGTTCACTAAAAATTAGAATTGAACAGATGGAAGTGAATGACACAATAAGGCTTCAAGAATCAGTCATACAAAACAAAAAAATCAAAAAATAGAAGAAAATATAAAATATGTCATTGGAAAAACAAAAGAACTAGAAAATAGATTTAGGAAAGAAAGTTTAAAAATTTTTGGAAATTTTAAAACCAAAAAGAGCCTAGACATAATCTTTCAGAAAACCATCAAGGAAAACTGCCTGGTGTCCTAAAACCAGAGGGTAAAACAGCCATTGATAGATTTCATCAATCACCTTCTGAAAGACAACAAAAATTAAAACTCCAAGGAATATTAGCTAAATTTAAGAATTATTAGAAATCAGAAATAAACAAGTCAAATATTGAGGAATCACAATTAGGATTACCCATCATCTAGCAGCTTCTATCCTAAAGGATCTAAGGGCCTGGACTCTGATATTCTAAAAGGCAGAAAAAAACTTGGATTGTAGCCAAGAATGAACTGTCCAGCAAAATTGAGCATTATATTTCAGGGAAGAAGATAGACATTCAATGATACAGGTGAATTTCATTTATTTCTTATGAAAAGATCACAACTGAATAGAAAATGTGATTTTCAAACAGAGAACTCAAAAGAAGCAAAACTTAAGAAGGAAAGAACTCTTGATAACTGTATATTTGTTATGGGTTTACATAGAGAATGTAGGTATAATTTAAATTTGTGGAAAGGGGATTGGACAGAGAAAAGAGGAAAATGGAGATATCTTATGAAGAGGCAAAGAAGAGTTACTAAAATTAAGGAAAAGAAGGAAATGGGATGAACGTTGTGTGAATCTTACTCTATCAGACTTTACTAAAAAGAGAATATCAAACATATTTAGCTTCACAGAGAAACTTGTCTAACCCTACAGAGAAGTAGGAAGAAAAGAGGGAAAGGAAAGGTCCTGCTTTCTTTTGTTTTACTATAAAACGTATACATAGATCCATCAGCATAGGAGTATTGCAAAAGCACATAGTAATATAACACAGGCTAATAGTGATGTAACAAACACTATGAATCAACATGAGGAATTATTCATGTCCATAAGTCCTAGAAGGAGGTATATAAATAACAATCACACATACATCTCCTTTAACAGCCAAGAGATAGTCCAAAACCAAACTATTGTCCATTACCTCATGTGTCAGGATAGCCAATGATTCCCCCAGATTTTGAAGTTCTGCATTAGTATCATCTTTTGTCAGGGAATCCAATGACCCCTGCAGATTTTGAAGTCCTGAAACAGTCTCATCATGTGTTAGGGAATCCAATAAATCCTGCAGATTTCAAAGTCCTGCAGAAGACTCACTAATAAGTTTTGATGTTTTATATTGTGATTAAAATATACTTTAACATATTTAACATGTATTGGTCTGCCTACCATCTGGGGAGTGGGTGGGGGGAAGGAAGGGAAAAGTTGGAACAGAAAGTTTTGCAAGTGTCAATGCTGAAAAATTACCATACATATATCTTGTAAATAAAAAGCTATGATAAAAAATATTTTTGATGTTCATGAGTCAATTGCCATCCATATTGGATTAACAGCCATGCTTTTTCAGTGGCACATAGATCGAACTATCTGATGTTTCTTGGGTCTTCTCCATCTCTCTCTGATGGCTAAGGTGAATATGGCTTGTTGACACTCATCTGATTCTTGCTCCATCTGTAGAGATACAAGCAAACCCTCTCCCCCAGGCAGTTAACCTATCTGGTCCCTTCCATTCATCACTTTGTGGATTTCTCTACATCACCTGGAGATTATCGAAGGATAGTTAAGCTGCTTGTACTGCCTTTCTGGTGGGTTATAAAACCTGTCTGCCAGAGCCAGTGCATCTTTATCAAAAATCAAAAAATTAATAGTATAAAGAGCTAAATTTAAAAGTTCTCTAGGGTTATTTGTGGCTCCCCCTTTCTTTTGATTTTAGAGGAGTGTCTTGATGTCTCTGCTTCTCCTCTCCTGTCCTTGAGGATTAAAAGGTATGCCAGTGGTATGGAAAATCTGATATTGTGCACAAAAGTGTGCAAAATGTTTAGAAGTATGTGCAGATCCATTATCTGTTTTTATTGCTTGTTGCACACCATATTTGCAAAAGCTTGTATAAGGAATTCAGTGACCACTTGGGCTGTCTCTTTTGCGGCTGGTGTTGCAAAAGTAAATCCTGAAAAGGTGTCTACTACAACATGGATAAAAGGCAGACAACCAAAACATTTATAATGGGTCACATCCATTTGCCAAATCAAACCATGAGGGTTCTTCCCTGCAAGGAGCATAAGAGTGTGGAAAGAAAGGCAAGCTATACATGCTTTTACTATATTCCTGGATTTCTCTTTTGTTATTCCAAATTGCAAAAGTAAAGCTCGAGCAGTCTGATGATATTTAGAATGAGATTACTGCACTGCCTGAAATAAAGGAGTATTGAATAACATGATTAGAAGGAGACCTGCCTTTGAATTTCCATAAAAATGGATATCTGTCATAATCTTTGGCCAATGACTGGGCCAATTGACACCTCTAATGACTGTACGGTTTGCACCCCTATCTACCAACTCTTTCAGTGGTATGTCATTTACATATATAGTGAGCATAAGATGGTCAACTATAATAACTGCAGTCCTGAATATTCCTGGATTGTGTTTCTGGATTTCAGAATCTGGATAAATATTACCAAATTGCCTATCAGGAGTGTGTATCAGTATACCTGAAACTACTAATTCTCCTGTGTGATAAGTCACACATTTTCTACCTGTATTAGTGACTGGGATTTTAGCTACATATTCCCCAGTTTCTCAAGTCATTGTATGGATAAACATTGTTTTGTAAGTACTCTTAGGAGGTGAAATGGTCAAGCCTACTGTGTGTGGAGGCAAGGCATCTATAGGCCGAGCAAGGACAGATTTTGCCTCTCCAGAGGATATCTCAGTAGTCCCAACTGCATACCACTCTATTCTCCACAATTGCAATCACTTTCCCCCATCAAATTGCTTCTCAGCTGATTTGATCAGGTTGGAGTACTGGACTTCTAAAAACTCTCTGCTAACATGCCCCAAGTGTTTTTTGTCTGGAGCCCTAGAGCTGAGCCTGGCTTCCCGTTTCCCTGAATCAATCTATATTCTAATGCCCAATGGGAAGCCTTTGTTGAATTTTGGACATGGGGTTTTTGGTCTTATTCTCCCACCCTGTTTTTTCCACCTTTTTTTTTTTTTTTTATGCCAACATTGAGCTTTACCACATTGAAAACATTGATGAGTTTCTCTGGAAGTCCCTTGCCAAAATGAATTCATTCTTCCCACGTTAAGACCTTGATAAGTCTACATCATAGCCTGAGTATAAAAGGTATTTGTGCCCACTGTGGTACAGCATCTTGTGATCTCCTCTAAAGGAGCATCATTTTGTTGTCCTAGTATAATTCTTCTACATTAGCATTTTCTGGAACAAGTTGTCTTATAATTTCTGTTGCTACATTTTCACCAATAGTTCATATGACAGCTGCCTGCAGACATACCATGAAATCAGCAAAGGGTTCACTTGGACCTTGTGCTATTTTCATGAAGGATTCCCCTTTATCTTGTCTTCCTGGGAGGGTGTCCCATGCTTTGATAGCAGCAGCAGCAGCAGCAGCAATTTGCTCATATGTTGCTATAGGGTAATTAATCTGCTCTAAAGTGTCTGCATAAGGAACTATATCTGATCAAAAAGTAGATCAAAGATGACTAGTATATTAACTCCAGGTTGCCTATTTCATTTGGGTTTATATTCTACAGAGTTCACTATATTCAGAAAGCCACAATAGGTTTTGTCAAGGTTCTAAACATGTCTTTGCTACAGATTTCCAATCATTAAAGTTTGAAATTTCATAAGCCAAATTCTCTAATACTATCTTAACCTAAGATGATGTAGACCCATACACAATGCAAGCCTTTTTAAGATCTTTGATAATTTCCAGATTAAAAGGAGTGTGTCTTCTTTCTTGGTTGAAGAGTAAAACTCTTCAATCACAGGGTATGCTTCTATTCTCAAATCAGATGTATTCTGGCCTTTAGGTTAAATTAATATCTTTTGTAAACATGCCAAAGGGGATGGACAAAACTGCTCTATGGGTGGTGCTGATAGTTTCACTGCCCCTCCCACACCTCCTTCTCTCTCCACCCAGTAAGGCAAAATTGAGGGAAGAGAGTCAGGAGTTGGGGAGTGATCTAAGGGCACCTGCTTTGTGGGTAACTGAGCCATGAAAGTGAGAAATACCACGTTCTTTAAGCTCATTAACACTGTACTTAACTCCTTTCTTGCCCAATTCTCCATGCCTTTTGGCTGCTTTGCCAATAACAGTTCTCCTCCTGCTCTTTCTCCTCAAACTTTCTTATCTGGATGTCTTCATTAAACTTTTTATTTCTTTTTTTTATTCTTTTTCATTTTTTTTAGAATGTGTGGGCTTCTTTAAAGCCAATTGTATTATATTGTACATGAGGAATGTTTCCTCAAGAATGGAATCAGGATCCTTATTTTCATAATATTCAATTAGTTGCTCTCCCACTATTTTCCACATATCTGGCTCTAATTTTTCTTCCTCAGAGATTGAAGGAGACATGTACTGTAATATATTTAAGAGTCCAGTGATCTGTTTCCAAATTACCAACAAACCTTGCTTCTTTATTAACTTAATTATGCATGCTACACACTCCCCTCGGGGTAGGGGAGATTCATTTCTTATTATTTGCCCCATTTCAGCTGAAAAATTAAAATAACTAGGTTAGCCCTTATCTAATCTTTTGCTTTGCCTATTCTTATACTTACCCTATTTCTGAGACATAGGGGAATTCTCCACTGAACTTGGCCGATCATGTCAGTCAAACTGATTTGTGCCCTGCTTTGCAAGGCCTTGCATTTCTAAGGCCACACATTAGGTGCCAAAATGTTATGTCAAAATTAGCTTTCTGGAGGATCTCTGCATGGGCCTTGGTCTTAGGTGGAGAAGTGATGAAGGCAGGAGAGTCAACACAAGAATGGTCAAGGATAGAGTCTGGAGTCTGCTCTGTGTCTGTGTCTGAGTTTCTGAGTCTGAGATCTTGCTGGAGCACACACTCTCCTCTCCAGTCTTTTCAGCCCTTAAATAACAGCACAATTACATCATTAAAGCACACTGAGCATGTGCCAACTGTAGAACCATTATATCACCATATTACACTAAGTATATGTGAACTAGAAAACCATTATCTCACCACACTGAGTAAACACCCTGCTGTAAGTGTCCTTGCATCAAATAGAACACAGGTGGTCACACCCTCCTTGACTTCTCAGGAAAAGGTGTGAACACCAATGGAAATGGGGAATCAAACCAGATATTGTCAGTGTGTTTCCTTTGGTTTAAAGAATCTTATACCTTACCCAGAGTTTCCCCACTATCTGCAGTGCTCTACAAAAGGGAAAGCTAATAAAAGGGAAAATAAAAGTGGAAGGAGAAAGACATAAGAAAGGAAGAGAAACTATAAGAGGATAGGTCTGTTTGAGAGAGATGGTAGTCATAAGCAAAATACTGGGGATGAGGAAAAGGTGGAAAGGAAAGAGAAAATTGTAACTTGTGGAAAATAAGATGGCAAGAAATACAGAGTTAGTAATTTTAACAGTATACATGAATGTGACAAACTCTTCATAAAACAGAAACAGATAGCAGACTGAATTAAAATCCAGAAACTTACAATATATTGTTTAAAAGAAACACATTTAAAGTAGTTTTACATACTGATTAAAGATAAAAGGCTAGAGCAAAATCTATTATACATCAGGTGAAATAAAAAATAAAAAAGAGCAGGGGAAACAATTATGATTTCTGATCAAGTAAAAGCAAAAATACAACTAATTAAAAGAGATAAGTAAGGAAACTATATTTTGCTAAAGGTTACTATAGATAATGAAGTAATATCAATGCTACACACATATGCATCAAGTGGTATAATATCCAAATTCCTATAAGGAAAAATTAAGAGAGCTGCTAGAAGAAATAGGAAGCAAAACTTATTAGTTTGGTATGTCAAACTTGCTCTCTCCAAACTAGATAAATTTAACCACAAATAAATGAAAAAGTAGTTAAGGCAGTAAACAGAACTTTAGAAAAGCTAGGTATGATAGACAATTGGAGAAAATTGAATGGAGACAGGAAGAAATATACTTTTTTCTTGGTGGTACATGGAACTTATACAAAATTGGCCATATATTGACTATTTTCACCATAAAAACCCCAAAATAAAATGCAGAAGGGCAGAAATAGTAACTGCACCTTTTTCAGATCATGATGCAATAAAAATTGCATGCAATAAAAGGCCAGGGGAAAATAAACAAAAAACTAACCTAAAATAATTGGAAACTAAATAATTGCATCCTAAAGAATGAGTAGGTGAAAGAAAAATCATAGACAAAATTGATAATTTCATTCAGGAGAATGGCAATAATGAGACAATTTATCAAAATTTATGGGATAAAGCCAAAGCAGTTCTTAGGGAAAGTTTTATATCGGTAGATGTTTATTTGATAAAATAGACCAACAGAACATCATTGAATTTGGCATGCAATTAAGAAAGCTAGAAAAAAAACCCCACAAATTTAAAACCCTAATTAAAATATCAGATTTGAAATTCCAAAAATAAAAGGGAAGATTAGTAAAATTGAAATTAAAAAAAATTGAACTAGTAAACTAATAAAAAAATTTAGAGTTGATTTTAAGGAAAAAAATCCAACAAACTAGATAGAACTTTAGTTAATTTGAATAGAAAAAGGAAAGAAGAAAATCAAACTGTTAGTATCAAAAATAAAAAGAGATAACTTTCCACCAATGAAGAGTAAATTAGAGCAATAATTACCACTTTTTTTGCTCAACTTTGTGCCAACAAATCTGATAATCTAAATGAAATGCTTACAAAAATATAAATTGCCAAAATTAATGGAGAAGGAAATAATTACTTATGCAGTTCCATTGTAGAAAAAGAAATTGAACAAGCTATTAATCAACTCCCTAAGGAAAAATATTCAGGGACAGATGGATTTACAAATGAATTCTAACAAATATTTAAAGAATAATTAATTCCAGTACTATGAAAACTCTTTGGGAAAATAGAGAAAGGAGGAATCCTACCATATACTTTTTTATGAGACAGACACACTGTTGATGCCTAAACCAGGTAAGGTCAAAAAAAAGAAAAAAAATTAAAGACCAATTTCACTAGTGAATATTGATGAACAAATCTTAAATAAAATATTAGCAAAAAAATTTCAGCAACTTATCCTCAGGATAATGCACCATAACTAAGTAAGATTTATACCAGGAATAATAGTTCAGGATTAAGAAAACTATTGATTATATAAAAAAACTAACTAACAAAAATCATATGATTATCACAGTAAATGCAGAAAAAGCATTTGACAAAATACAACACCTGTTCCTATTTAAAACACTAGAAAGTATAGGAATAAATGGAGTTTTCTTTAAAATGATCCATAGCATCTATTTAAAACCATCAAGAAACATCATATATTGTAGAGGGCTGGAACTCTGGAGAAGTGTACTTGAAACAAGGATACTTATAACAAGGTGTTAAACTCAGTGGAATTGTTAAGATGATGGTTCTCAAGTTCACATATAATTAGTACTTAGTATGGTGATGCAATGATTCTCTAGTTCATACAGCTTAGTGTGCTGTAATGATGTAACCATACTAAGGTATTTAAGGGCTGAGAGGACTGGAAATGAGGCATTCCATTTTTGACCATCCTCCTGGTAGCTCTCCTGCCTCCTGCAGTCCTCCACTCCTTCACTAAGATGAAAGCTGGGTTAGTCTGTGACAAACACAGACTGTAAAGGAGACAATCAAGACTTTCAACTCTATTCCTGTCCAACCTCGTGGTAACTATCCTGCTGAGACTAAGGCTCATCTGGAGGTCCTTCATAAAGCTAGCCAAGACATTACAATATGTAATGGGAACAAACTAAAATAATTCTCAATAAGATTGGGAAGGGGGAAGGTTGCCCACTATTAGTATTACTATTCAATATTGGCTTAGAAATGTTAGCTTTCACAATAAGAGAAAAGAAAAATTAAAGAAATTAGAGTGGCTAATGAGGAAGACAAATTATCACTCTTTGCAGATTATATGATAGTATACTTTGAGAATTCTAGAGAATCAATTAAAAAAATAACTACTACAAACAATGCAAACTTTAACTAAATTGCAGGATACAAAATCAGTCCACTTAAGTCATCAACATTTTTATATGTTGCCAAAAAATGTCCAGCATCAAGAGATACAAAGAGAAAACCCATTTAAAATAACTATAGATAATAGAAAACTTTGGTAGTCTACTTGCCAAGGCAAAGTCAGGATCTGTATGAACACAATAACAAAACACTTTCCTCACGAATAAAGTCAGATCTAATCAATTGGAAAAATATCAAATGTGTATGGGTAGGCCAAGCTAATATAATAAAAATTAAAATATGATCTAAATTTTTCTACTTTAGTGCCATAGCAATCACACTCTCAAGAAATTGTTTTACAGAACTATAAAAAGTAATAAAGTTTGTCTGGAAGAACAAAAGATCAAGAATTCAAGGAAAGTAATGAAAAAATGAAAATGAATGTGACCTACCTCCATCAGACCTAAAACTATATTATAAAGCAGTGGTCATCAAAACCATTTGGTACTGGCCAAGAAATAGCATAGTTGATCAGTGGAATAGATTAAGTTCATAAGACACAATAGTCAATGATAATTGTGATCTAGTGTTTGACAATCCAAAGACCCCTGCTTGGGAATTAAGAACTTATTATTTGACAATTTTTTTTTGCAAAATTGAAAATTAATATGGCAGAAACTAGACATAGACCCATACCTAACACTGTATCCCAGGATAAGGTCTAAATGGATTCATGTTTCAGACATAGAATATAATATTATAAGCAAATTTGCAGAACAAAGGATAGTTTACATTTAAGATCTCTAGAGACAATCTCTGGAATTTGTAGCCAGAGAAGACTAGAGTACATTATTCAATACAAAATGGATAATTTTGATTATATTTAGTTTAAAAACATTTTGTACAAACAAAAACAATGTAGATAAGATGAGAAGGGAAGCAATAAACTGACGTGGGGGGAATTTTACATTCCCAATTTCTGATAAAAGCCTCAATTCAAAAATATATAGAGAATTGACTCAAATTGATAAGAATTCAAGCCATTTTTCCAATAGATAAGTGGTCAAAGGATATGAACAGACAATTTTCAGATGAATAAATTGAAACCATTTCTAATCATATGAAAACGTGGTTTTAATCACTGTTGATCAGAGAAATAAAATTAAGAAAATTCTGAGGTACCATGGCTCTCTTCTAAGATTTACCAAGATGACGGGAAATGATCACAAATGTTGGAGTAGATATAGATCAACTAGGATACTAATATATTAGTGGGGGAGTTGTGAACTGATTCAACCATTCTGGAAAGCATTTTGGAAGTATGCCCAAAGGGCCATCAAACCATACATATCTTTTTGATTTAGCAGTATCACTACTGGACTTGTATACCAAAGAAATCAAAAAGGAGGGAAAGGGACCCATATGTGCAAAAGTGTTTGTGGCAACCCTTTTTTGTAGTGGAAAGAAACTGGAAACTGAGTTGATGCCCATCAGTTGGAGAATGACTGAATAATATTCTATAATATCCATATACCATAACTTATTCTCTTATTAGAAGGTTATAAAATATTATTGCTCAACATTATCATAACTAAATTATGGTATATGAATGTTATGGAATATTACTGATAATTAAAATTGTTATTAGGATAAATTCAGTGAAGCCTGGAGAGACTTATACAAACTGATGCTAAGTAAAATGAGCAGAACCAGGAGAACTTTGTACATGGTAGCAGTAAGATTATATAATTATTAATTCTTATAGACATGGTTCTTTTCAACAAAGAGGTGATTCATGCCAGTTCCAATGATCTTATGATGACAAAAGTCATCTGCACCCAGAGTAAGGACTGTGGGAACTGAATATGGATCAAACAAAGTATTTTCACTCTTTTTGTTGTTGCTAGCTTGCATTTTGCTTTCTTTCTCATTTTTCTCCTTTTTGATATTTTTTTGCGCAGTATGATGTTTGTGGAAATATATATAGAAGAATTGCATATATTTAACATATATTGGATTATTTACCATCCAGTGGAGTGGGTAAAGGGCAGAGAATGAACATTTGCAACACAAGGCTTTGCAAGGGTGAATATTAAAATTATGCATCTATTTTGAAAATAAAAAAAATCTTTAATCATTTAAAATTTAACTTAATTTTTAAAACATCCTTATATTTAAACAAACAAACAAAAAACAAAACCAAAAACAGAATTGACCAAATGGTTAAAAAAATTAACATAAAAATTCACTGAAGAGAAGATTCCATTAAGTAGGAATGGCCAAATTAAAAAGAAGCACAAAGATTCACTAAAGAAAATAATTCATTAAAATTTCGAATTTGGCAAATGGAAATGAATACATTCATGAGGCATAAGTAACAGTAATGAAAATTAAAAGAATGAAAAATGGAGGAAGTGCAAAATATTTCAATGGAAAAAAACATTTGACCAAGAAAATAAATCAAAGAAAGATAATTTAAGAATTACTGGACCTCATGACAGCCATAGTTTAAAAAAATCTAAATATCATATTTCAAGAAATCTAGAATCATTGTGCAAATTAGAAATTTAAGGAATCCACTCATCACTTCTTAAAAGAGATCTCAAAATAAAAATCCCAGAAATATGATAGCCAAATTCTAGAATTCTGAAAACAAAGAATATTTCAAGCATTGAAAAAGAAAAATATATGTATAAAAATGTCATGAAACCATTTTCAAATTTATGATATACTGAGCAGTATCAATATTAAAGGATCAGTGTTTTTGGAATAAAGTGTTCTGTAAGACAAAGAAGGTAGGGTTAAACCTGAAAATCTATCCAGCAAAACTGACTGTTGCTTTTCTTGTGGGAGAATAAATGGATTAAGAAAAAAAAAAAACAAACTTCTTTTATTTAGTGTTTCATTTTCCCTCAGGTACATATAAAATAATTTTAATATTAGCTTTTAAAACTTTGAGTTCAAGTTTCTTTCCAACACCCACTTTACCCTGTTCATTAAAAAAGCAAGGGGTTAGATACAGATTACACATATGAAGTCACACAAAACATTCCCATAATAGTTATGTTTCAAAATAAAATATAGACCTAAAATAAAACTCTCAAGAAAAAATAAAGTTTAAAAAAAGTATGCTTCAACCTTTATTCACCCACCATCCATATTGTCTCTGGGAATTATAAGTCTTTCAGGGTTATGTTGGCTTATTTTGCTGCTGAAAATAGCTAAGTCATTCATAGCTAATCACATTTTGCATCTGCTGATGGAGGTCTTTCTAGGTTTAAAAAATGGATAGAGGACTTTCAAGAATTCCTGAAATACCAAAGTTAAGTTGAGAATTTGACTTTCAAAGGAAAATGTGAAGAGATACATTAAAAAGGTAAATGTGAAAGAGAAATCAAAAGGGAATCAATATGGTTAAAATGTTGACACTCATATATGTAAAGATGATCATTGTAATTCCTAAGAATTTTATCATTATTGGGGCAGTTAAACATACAAGACATGATGGGAAAGTTGAATATTATGGTATGACTTCAAAAAACTAAATTTAAGGCCTGAGAGAGGTAATAACTGGGAAAATTGGGAAAAGATGAAGAATAGGAAAATTTCAGTGTCATAAAAAGACATAAAGTTAAGAACTTTTAAAATGAACAGAAGGGGCAGCTAGGTGGCACAGTGAATAGAGCACCATCCCTGAAGTCAGGAGAACCTGTGTTCAAATCTGGTCATAGATACTTAACACTTCCTATGTGACACTGGGAATGTCATGTAACCCCAATTGACTCAGAAATCAATCAATTAATCAATAAAAATAAATAAACAAACAAACAAACAAATAAATAAATAATTAAATAAATACATACATAAATAAATAAAATGAAGGGGAAAACTAAGTGGAAGTCATTGGCAGGCAACACTTGAACCTTACTATACTTGGGATTGGTTTAAAAAGGGAATAATATGCTTACTTACTTGAGTTTAGAAATCTATCTTACAATATAGGATGTAGAAGGGGGTGGATAAGCAAATCATAGCATGAAAAAGTTATAATAGAAGAGATGGCAAAGTGTTTAATAGCATATTGTGAAGAGGTACTAATTAAAAATAGAGGAAAATAATAAAGAAAAATAGAATACATATAAATGTAATAAATAATTCCAAGTGTGATTTTAAATTGGAGGATTTTGCCCATAAGACAAGAAAAAAATAGAATGGATTAATAATCAGAATCAAAATCTACCCCCTTCTTGGGAAAATATACCAAATATTAGGGGCCCCTGTGCTCAAAGCCAGGGTTCAGAGCTGCATAGGGAGGTTTGTGACAGTGCCTCTTTTAACCCAGGAGCAGAGATCGGCCATAAAATAATAAAAAAGGAGGGAATTCCAAAAAAAGAAAAGGAAAGAAAATGAGCAAGAAACAAAAATTAACTTTAACCATAGAAAGCTAATATGGTGACAAAGAAGACTAAAACACCAACTCAGTTGAGGACAAGATGTCCACAGAGGAAATCTCAAATATTGGCATGAATTGATATCAAAGGAAATAACATCTTGAAAAGCAGAACTAATCAAATGGAAAAATAGATACAAAAAAGTTAACAAAAGAATTAAAAGCTAGAATGGGGCAAATGTAAAGCTAATGTTTCTATGAGACATTAAGAATCAAAGTAAAAAGAATTTTTAAAATGGAAGAAAATGTAAAATGTCATTGAAAAAGCAGTCAACCTAGAAAAATAGATCCAGAAAAGACAATTTAAAAAGTATTAGTCTACTTGAATTCCATGATCAAAAATGAGGAGCAAGATGATTTCTGATAAATATGGAATTTACATGAACTGATATAACATAAAATGGGCAGAACCAGAATAGTACTGTATATGTATGTAACAGTTGAACCTCATAATAATTAAATGTGAATGATTTAACTATTCTCAACAATACAATGATCCAAAAAATTTCTGAAGGACTTACAATGAAAAAGCTATCTACCTTGAAAGAACTGATTGAGTTTGAATGCAGATTGAAGCATACTTTGTTGTTGCTGTTGTTATTACTATTACATTGTTCTGCTACATTAACATCATGGTCAATATGGAAAAATTTTATATGACTTCACATTTATGATCTATGTCAAAATGCTGTTCTTATTAAGAGGAAAGGGGAGGGGAGGGAGGGAGCGAATCTGGAATTCAATATTTTTGTAACAAATAAAACACAATTTGTTTACAAGTAATTTAGCAAAACAGTGGAGCTATAATTTCTTTGAACTGCCTCCCCCACAACAACAAAAAGCCTATTTTTTTTCATTTAATGTCACCAGACTTAAGTTATTTCAGGTTTTATTATTCATAACAATATTTTTTTAAAAATCTTCCCACTCTTTTCTCTGAAAATAACCTTGGTTATTTCTCTGGTTTTTATAACCTATTAATCAAGAAACAATTATTAATTACTACCTATTTGCTAGGCATTGTTTTAAGCATGGGAATATACAAACATGCAAATAACTACCACTATTCAGTTCACATTCTAATGAGGAAGACAACATGCAAACAACTTTGTAGACACACCACTTGCATTTGCATGTGTGTACGACAAAGGGAGAAATAAGAAGGTAAAGGGAATGAGAGTAAGGAAGTGGGAAGAAAGGAGGAAAAGTGGGTAGAATAAGAAGTGAAAAGGAGAGGCAAAAAGATGGAGAGGAAAGAAAAGAGAAGAAGAAAGAAGCAGAAATGAGGGAGGAAAGGAGATTGGAGAGGGAAAGAGAAAATGGAAAGGAAAAGACAAAGAGAGAGATGAAGGGAAAGAGGTAAAGGGAAAGAAATGGGGACAGAGAGGGAAGGAAGTAAAAAAAAATGAAAGAGGAATCAGTAGCTATTGAGATTCTACCTTCTTATTTGTATATATGTTTGAGAATCACTATTTCACTATAAGTTCTCTAAGGTCACATTATGTGCTAGTTTTTTCTTTGAATCTGCATTGTTGTGCAGTATATTTCACATGTTCATTATAACTGGACCTGAATTTTGATTTTTCTATAAAGAATCTAGAGCCAGAAGTGAAAGGAGGAGGTAGAACCAAGATGGCGGAAAAGGTACACGCTCTTTAATCTCCTCTCTCTTGTCCTCACTACCAATATAGTGTTTTACTGGTGAAATTCATAAAGATTAAAGGTGCAACAACTTACCAGCCCAAGATAATCTTGAAGACTGCCAGAGCAGACAGGGAAATAGGAAAGTTTGGCATCCTGAGCAGACCAGGGATGGAGGTAGTCTCTGTGCTAGAAGAGCAGTGGAAATGACCCTGCAATAGGCTGAATGCTTTGCCTTGATTGTAAAGCAGGGGACCAGCACAGATATTAGAGCCAGAGGTCCAGGATACTCTAAAAACACCAGAACTTTACCCCCCCCCCCCAACCAGAAGTGACTCAGCATAGACTAGCACAAATGTGCAGCTGCACACTGAAACATGGCCAGGGAAGCTGCACACAGCAGGGGTGTGCAGCCCAGGGAAGCCTCTAATCTGCACAGTGGGGGGCAACAGAACCTCCACAACAAGACTGTGTTTCTGCTGCACAGATACTTCCATGGCAAAGAAACTTCCAGATCGAGCAAGACTATTCAGCTGGTCAGCTGTTAATACCCACAGCCTCTCAGCAGCTTCGATTGGGGCAGTGACACTTTCACTGCTCATACTCTTTCCTAGAGGAAGTCATTAATCTACACAGTGGGGTTCTTAGCAGGGCATCCCCCACAGCCAGGCTATGCAGACCTGAGTCACTTCTTTGGGGAACTATTTTCCAGAGCACTCCCATACCTGGCCACTCCTTTGAGGTGGTTGACATGCTTGTCATACAACTATCCCTGTTCTACAGAGGAAGCTGATAAACTCCTGGCCCTGAAGGCAGACCTTACAGGCTTTAAAAATGAGTAAAAAGATTAAACGGACTATCAATAGTTTCAATCCAGAGGAGACTAATAGCAGACAGTCTCCAGACAATTTTTAATCCCCAACACAAAAGGCTCTCCTAGAAGAGACTATTAAAAATCTTAAAAGGGAGATAGAAGAAAAATGGGGAAAGGAAAGAGAAGCTATGCAAGAGAATAACAACTTCCTGAAAGGTGAACTGGAAAAGGTTAAAAAAATCACAGAAAGTGCAGGGAAAAAGAATTTGTGAATTGAAAAAGATAAAGAACTCCCAGGAAAGTAGAATTTGTGAATTAGAAAAAGAAAATAACTCACTTAAAAAAAAAAAAAAGAACAAAAATTAGTGAAATGGAAAAAAAATTCCATAGAGCAAAATAACTCATTTAAAAACTTAATTGGAAATATACAAAAAGAAGGAAAAAAAGCTAATGAAGAAAATAACTCATTAAAAATCAGAACTGAACAAATAGAAACAAATGATTCCCTGAGACATCAAGAATCAGTCAAGCAAAACCAAAAAAATAAAAAAATACAAAGAAATATCACATATGTACTAGGAAAAACAACAGACTTGGAAAATAGATCTAGGAGAGATAATCTGAGGATTATTGGACTTCCAGAAAATCATGATGAAAAAAAGAGCCTAGATATTATTTTACAGGAAATCATCAAAGAGAACTGCTCAGAGGTAACAGAATCAGAAGGGAAAATAGACATTGAAAGAATTCAACAACACCTGAAAAAGACCCTAAAAAAAAACACACCCAAAAAAAACCAAAAACACTCCACAGACTATTATGGTTAAACTTCAGAACTATCAGACTAAGGAAAAAATATTACAAGCAGCCAGGAAAAAAAAAAATTAAATATCAAGGTGACACAATAAGTGTTACTCAAGATCTGGCTGCATCCACACTAAAGGATCGAAGGGACTGGAATCTGATATGCCAAAAGGCAAAACTTGGAATGCAATCAATAATAAACTACCCAGCTAAGCTGAGCATTTTCTTCCATGAAAGAAGATGGACATTTAATGAAACAGATGAATTTCATTTTTTTTTAAGAAAAAAAAAAAAAAAAAAAAAAAAGATCTAAACAAAAAGTTTGATCTCCAACCAAGAGAAGCAGAAAAAGGTAAAAGAATCTCTTGAGAACTGTATTTCTGATGCAGATATACATAAAGTCCACATGTATAATTTGATTTTACTAATATAACATAAAAAAGGGAAATACAAATGGAAAGGGGATAGTATCAGAAAAAGGGAAAACGGGAGATTAAAAAAAAGGGAAACTTCATCCTACGAAGAGGAAAAAAATGTCTCAGACTGAAGGAAATTAGAGAGGGGGAGGAGCATTGTGTGAATCTTACTCTCATCAGAGTTGCCACAAAGAGAAAATAATTGACATATTTGTTTTACAGATAATTCTATTTCACCTCACTAAAAAGTGGGAGAGAAAAAGGGAAAAGGAAAAGAGTAATAAGGGAAAGGTACAAAAAAGGGGAAAGGATCTAAAGGGAGAAGAGAGGTATACTAAAGAAAGAGGGCTATGTGACACAAGTGGGGCCCATAAGTTTAATACTTGAAAAGGGATTCGGGGGGGGGGGGCAAGGGGAAAACAAAAAGCATAATCCGGGATATTATGATGGCAAGAAATACAAAATTAGTAATTTTAACTATAAATGTGATTGGGATGAACTCTCACATTTAGCAGAGGCAGACAGCAGACTGGATCAAAAATCAGAACCCAACAATATGTTGTTTACAGGAAACACATTTAAAGCAGGGAGATACAGAGTAAAGGTAAACGGCTGGAGCAGAATCTATTATGCTTCAGGTGAAGTAAAAAAAAAAAAAAAAAAAAAAAGCAGGGGTACACATCCTTATCTCAGATCAAGCAAAAGCAAAAATTGATCTAATTAAAAGAAATAAGGAAGGAAACTATATCCTGCTAAGGGTTTCATAGACAATGAAGCAATATCAATACTAAATATATATACCAAGTGGTATAGCATCTAACTTCCTAAAGCAGAAGTTAAGAGAGTTGCAAAAAGAAATAGACAGCAACAATATAATAGTGGGAGATCTCAACCTTGCACTCTCAAAATTGGATAAATCAAACTACAAAACAAATAAGAAAGAAATTAAACAGAAATCAAATATTAGGAAAATTAGGCATGATAGATCTTTGGAGAAAAGTGAATGGTGACAGAAAAGAATATACTTTCTTCTCAGCAGTCCATGGAACCTTTTCAGATCACCTTGCAATAAAAACTACATTCAACAAAAAGTTAGGGGAAATAGACCAAAAAGTAATTGGCAACTAAATAATCTCATCTTAAAGAATGATTGGGTGAAACAGCAAATTATAGACAAAATTAATAATTTCACTCAAGATAATGACAATGATGAGACATCATAACAAAATTTGTGGGTGCAGCTAAAGCAGTGATCTTTAGAGGCTTACTTGAATAAAATAAAGAAAGAGAAAATCAATGAATTGGGCTTGCATCTCAAAAAGTTAGAAGAAGACCAAATTAAAAAACTGCAATCAAATATTAAACTTGAAATTCTAAAATTAAAAGGAGAAATCATTAATATTGAAAGTAAAAAAAATTGTTGAATTAATAAATAAAACTAAGAGTTGGTTCTATGAAAAAAAACAATAAAATAGATAAACCTTTGGTAAAGCTGATCAGAAAAAGGAAAGAAGAAAGTCAAATTGTTAGTCTTAAAATTGAAAAGGGGGAACTTTCCACAGATGAAGAGGAAATTAGAGCAATAATAAGAAGTTACTTTGCTCAACTTCATGCCAATAAATTTTATAACCTTAGGGAAATGGATGACTACCTCCAAAAACATAGGCTTCCCAGATTAACAGAGGAAGAAGCAAATTGCTTAAATAGGCCCATTTCAAAAAAAAGAAACACAACAAGCTATTAATCAGTTCCCTAAGCAAAAATTCCCAGGGCCAGATGGATTTGTATGTGAATTCCACCAAACATTCAAAGAACAATTAGCCCCAATGCTATATAAACTATGAAAAAAGAGGGCATGAAGGAGTCCTACCAAATTCCTTTTATGACATAGACATGGTACTGTTACCTAACCAAGTAAGTTGAAAACTGATTAAGAAAACTATAGACCTTAATAAATATGGATGTTAAAATCTTAAATAAGATATTAGCAAAAGGACTACAGAAAATCTGGATAATACATCATGATCAAGTACGATTTATAGCAGGAATGCAGAGTTAGTTTAATATAAGGAAAATTATTAGTATAATTGACTATATTAATAATCAAATTTTCAAGAACCATGCAGAAAAAGGATTTGATAAAACCCAACATCGATTCCTTCTAAAAACACTTGAGAGTATAGGAATAAATGGACTATTTCTTAAAATAATCAGGAACATATATTTAAAACTCTCAGTAAGTATCACATGTTATGGGGATAAACTGGAACCTTTTCCAGTAATATCAGGAGTGAAACAAGGTTGCCCACTATCACCATTACTATTCAATATTGTATTAGAAACAGTAGCCTCAGCAATAAGAATTGAGAAAGAGATTAATGGAATTACAGTAGTTAATGAGGAAACCAAACTACCACTCTTTGCAGATGATATGATGGCATACTTAGAGAACCCCAGAGATTCTAATAAAAAGTCACTAGAAATAATACACAACTTTAACAAAGTTTCAGGATGCAAAATAAATCCACATAAATCCTCAGCATTTTTATACTTTACCAATAAAATGCAACAGCAAAAGATATAAACAGAAATTCCATTCAAAATAACTCGCAATAGTATAAAATATTTGGGAATCCATCTACCAAAGAAAAGTCAGGAATTATATGAGCAAAATTAAAAAACACTTGCGGTAAAAATAAAGTCAGATTTAAATAATTGGAAAGACATTAAGTGCTCTTGGATAGGCCGAGTGAATATAATAAAGATGACAATACTCCCTAAACTAATCTATTTATTTAGTGCTATACCAATAAGACTCCCAAGAAACTATTTTAATAATCTAGAAAAAATAACAACAAAATTCATATGGAAGAACAAAAGGTCGAGAATTTCAAGGGAATTAATGAAAAAAAAAATCAAATGAAGGTGGCCTAGCTGTACCTGATCTAAAATTATATTATAAAGCAGCAGTCACCAAAACCATTTGGTATTGGCTAAGAAATAGACTAATTAATCAGTAGAAAGGTTTAGATTCACAGGACAAAATAGTGAACAACTGTTGCAATCTAGTGTTTGACAAACCCAAAGATTCCAACTTTTGGGATAAGAATTCATTATTTGACAAAAACTGCTGTTTAAACTGGGAATTAGTATGGCAGAAATAAGTTATGGACCCACACTTAACACCACATACCAAGATAAGATCAAAATGGGTCCATGATTTAGGCATAAGGAATGAGATCATAAATAAATCAGAGGAACATAGGATAGTTTACCTTTCAGAGTTGTGGAGGAGGAAGGAATTTGTGACCAAAGGAGAACTAGAGATCATTATTGATCACAAAATAAAAAATTTTGATTACATCAAATTGAAAAGCTTTTATACAAACAAAACTAATGCAAACCAGATTAGAAAGAAAGTAACAAATTGGGAAAAATATTTTTACAGTTAAAGGTTCTGATAAAGGTCTCATTTCCAAAATATATAGAGAACTGATTCTAATTTGTAAGAAATCAAGCTATTCTCCAATTGATAAATGGTCAAAGGATATGAACAGACAATTTTCCTATGAGGAAATTCAAACTATTTTCACTCATATGAAAGTGTTCCAAATCACTATTGATCAAAGAAATGCAAATTAAGACAACTCTAAGATACCACTACATACCTTTCAGATTGGCTAAGATGACAAGAACAAATAATGATGAATGTTGGAGGGGATGTGGGAAAACTGGGATACTGATACATTATTGGTGAAGTTGTGAAAGAATCCAGCCATTCTGGAGGGCATTCTGGAATTATGCCCCAAAAGTTATCAAACTGTGCAAACCCTTTTATCCAGAAGTGCTACTACTGTGCTTATATCCCAAAGAAATACTAAAGAAGGGAAAGGGGCCTGTATGTGCCATTGTGACAGCCCTTTCTGTAGTAGCTACAAACTGGAAAAATGAATGGATATCCATCAATTGGAGAATGGTTGGGCAAATTGTGTTATATAAATGCTATGGAATGTTATTGTTCAGTAAGAAATGACCAGCAGGAGGAATACAGAGAGGCTTGGAGAGACTTACATGAACTTATGCTGAGTGAAATGAGCAGAACCAGGAGATCATTACACACTTCAACAATAATACTATATGAGGATATATTGTGATGGAAATGGATATCTTCAACAAAGAGAAAATCTAAGTCAGTTCTGATTGATGGACAGACTCAGCTTCACTCAGAGAAGGTACACTGGGAAATGAGCATAAACTGTTTGCACTTTTGTTTTTCTTCCAAGGTTATTTTTACCTTATGAATCCACTTCTTCTTGTGCAACAAGAAATTCGGTTCTGCACACATATATTGTATCTAAGATATAGTATAACACATTTAATATGTATGAGACTGCCTGCTATCTAGGGGAGGGGGTGGGAGGAAGTAGGGAAAATTTGGAATAGATGTGAGTGCAAGGGATAATGTTGTAAAAAATTACCTATGTATATGTACTGTCAAAAAAAGTTATAATTATAAAATTAATTTTAAAAATTTTAAAAAGAATCTAGAGCCACCATATATCAGGGGAGTGTTCAAGTAATTCCTTTTCTGAGGCCAACTCAATCCACACTGCCTTCCAACAACCAATAGTCAGTCAATAAAAATTTATTAATTTATTGATCATCTACTTTTTGCCAAGCAAGTGTGTGGGGATATAAAAAGGGTAAAATGCACTCTCTGATATCAAAGGCCTTACAGTATATAGGGAAAGAAAAATAGAAAAAAAATACAAATAGGAGATGCTTAATAATTTTATGTGGATTGAGTAACATAAGTTTTTGTTTTTCATGTGGGGAAAAAACATGACAACATGGATATCCCCACTATGAGAGAGTCAGAATAACATATTGAATATATTGCTAGATATGGAGTCACAGACTTTAAGATTCAATTATTGGTCTGGAAATTAAACAGTTTTGTGAATAATGTAATTTATATGTATTTTATCTCAGTTTTCTCATTTGAAAATAGGAATAACAATGCCCACAGTTTCTATTACATCAAGCTTTATGAAGTTCAGAGACAATACTTATAGAGTCCTTTTCTAACTTTTCTATTCATTCATAAATATCAGTAATTATTTTATTATTGTGAATCCTCAAAGTTTTCCTGAAGAACCTTGAGGATTTGTTCAATATTACTTTTTCAAACTATGACAAGAATTGAAATCAATAAATCTTTTACCCTGGAAAATGACATGAAGCTTTCACAGCTAATTTACTTTAAATAGGAAGAAGAAGGAAGCTTAATATATTTGAAAAGTGAAGTAATAGAAATGAACAAACAGTCTAATAGATGACAGAGCCTCAGAGTCATTTGTTTTTATTTGTGTTGTGAAGCTAGACTGCATCAGATGAAGTTTTTATTTGTTTGCTTTTAATCCATCCAACTACTGAAAGAAGATTCCAGATTCCAAATGTTTCTCTCTCTCTCTCTCTCTCTCTCTCTCTCTCTCTCTCTCTCTCTCTCTCTCTCTCTCTCTCTCTCTCTCATATTGCATGAAATGAATAGCAAATAGGTCAATGGGGTTTTATCAAGGCTGAAAATAATAGAATTGCCCCAAAGTTATAATTCAAACCATCGTTATGATTGGAAGAACACTCTTTGTATCAAGAAGGACAGGATACATAATAAAATAAATAGAAATAGAAATAAAAAGCATGAGTAGGGGAAACAAGCAATAATCAAGGGGGATTGGTAGAGAGAAGCAGAAAAGCTATATACCAGCTACAACCTCTCTGTTGTGGCTAAAAGTTGCCTGATACATATGAAATACATGATTGATTCTCATTTTCTTGGAATAATTTTATTATACCCAAAGGGAAAACTAAAAGATTACTGTGCTTACCACAATCAAAACAGCAGGAGTGAAAATTCCAGTGGGAAAGCAAATATTTTAATAATCTCCTATATATTCACAATACTAACACTGCAGTAAAATGCCATTGAAAACAGAGATATGTCTACATTTAATTTCTACACTGCTACATGGACTAGCATTCTAAATCAGTCTAAGAATGACTGCTTTTTGTATCATTAAGAACATCTTCCATTTCCTAAAATTAGTTTGCTATGCTTTTACTATTATAAGTGTCCTACAGTCATAGTGTCCTGTAACTGAGTTTGGATTTTATGGCTTCCTCCCTTTTCCCTATGGTTTTTGTAATAAAAGCCCCAGGCCAAATCTACATGGATTGAATTTCATGCATAATTCATAAATCTTAAGGGTCGTTATGGAAGCCCTGGCATGATTGTTATATAGAATAGATCTGGAGAAGCTGAGCTATATTTCAAAACTCTAGTGGAAATGTGATCTTATCTATGTAGTTACTTGCACTTATGATTCAGATCATGCCTGTCCATCCTGTGACAGTCTTGGCTATGTCCTTCCATAAATCAGCCTTAGCAAATCTACCAACATACTGGTGGCTATCCTTTCATTTTTTCATGGATACCAATAGAGCACATCAATTTTTCATCTTATCTTTTGTTCTTGAAATAAATGTTGCCTTATATTTTTCCCCTTGGTTTTGTTAGAGATAATACTCAATACAGTATTTTTACTTGTAAAGACTCTGATGTAATTAAACATTTGTGTCATGTGTGATCCAATTTCCCCATAACCACAAAATCAAGAAATTGCAGAGAAAGTCTTCAGGAAATTAGTATAGATGGATTTCTGAAAACATTCTAAACTGTAAATGTAATAATCCATTAGTAAATCATCTTCTGCTTTATTCATATATATTTATATTGTTTATGACATGACACCTCAGAACTTTTTCATTAGTAAATAAATGTGCAAATAAATGTCAAAGTCTATCATCACTTTGTCATATAAGCATTTCAATAAATTGTGCAAATAAATTTTGCACAAAGGAAAGATTACTGAAGCAAACACACATGCTTTCTGCCAAGCAATTAGATTAAGATCACACAAGCATGCAGCTGACTAGAGTCTTTTAGAAATGTGTTTCTGGTTGCTGAAGCTTTATGAAAATGAACCAGAATGTGAAATGTGCAACTTTTGGCTATCCAATTTCCATAGCAAAGATGCAGAAATAGATCAGCAGAATTTGGTATATGTATGCTGCAGCCAATAACATTGAGAATCTTTTACACTTGAATGAAACAGCAAAATGTTCATTGGTCATCTAAATCTATTTTGTCTCCTTTCTCCTAAGCTGACACTCACTTGTACTTGAAAACAGTCATCAATTCTACATTTATATGCCTTTCTCAGGACTAGAATAAGAAGAGAAATAGTTGTTCTACTCAAACTTGTTTATATGAAAATATAAAGGTGTTTCACATAAAGGGACAGTCAGACAAATAAAACATGATTTCTCTGTAACCTTTAAGAAATGTAGATCCATTTCTCAGAACATATTACAGTATATTGTAGTTCTTGGTAAATGGCCATCTTGGGTTAGAAAAACCATTCAGGCACCAGAATTCTAAATTACCATCATAAAAGGAAAAAATCAAATTGAAATGGAATAAGTACAAAAAATACATTGAGGAGAGATAAATATTCATGGAACAATTCTCCAGACTTTTCTTCTTTGATGGAACCTTTTCCAGATACCCAAAAGTAAACTGGCATATGGAAGCATGTTTTGCAGATGGATCAACAATGAGACATCAGCATTCAGCTGAACCCAGAATGAATTGGCTAGCCAATAGTCTAATGATGGCACAAATAAATCACTTCTCAGGAAGGAAGACTTGTGTTTATGTGTTTGTGTATGCATGTTCATGCATGTTCATTAGGTCTAATCTCTCCATAATATTACTCAATATTAAACATATTAATTTGACTTTTACATCATCTTTTTTTATGAGATTATATGATTCTCTATGACTAGCAACTGGAAATAGAACTAAATGTACAGGCCAAAAAACTTACTCAGCTTTTTTTGAAAGCATAATAGACTCTATCTATTCATTTAGTGGAGGAGGAAAACGCAGATGCTATTCAATACCACAACATAATTTTTAAAAGTAATAAAATGAAATATTTGAATCCTAAAAGGTAAATGATATATCCCCTATAGTGGTATATAAAATATTTAATTATTTTTTATATTTCATTATTCATTTTTTTTAGTCATTTGCAACTTTTTATGATTTGCGGTTATCTTGGCAAAGATATTGTGGTGGTTTGCCATTTCCTTCTTCACTCATTTTACATATGAGAAAACTGAGGCAAAGATATATTGTTTGCACAGATAAATTGTTTGCACAGGGTCACATAGTACGTGTCTGAGATAGATCTAAACTCAGGAAGATGAGTCATCCTGTCTCCAGGGCTAGTACTCTATGCACTCTGCTAAAAGGTCACTAATCTAAGCATTTTCACCTATGAAATCTGGAAGACTCAAATACATACATATTTCAGAATTCATAAACTCTACTCACTAAAAAGCTTTTCAGTTCTGACTCATAGTATATTTATTGTTATTTATATGTATTTCTAACAATCTCAATTTTTTGCTTTTTAAAATCACAGCAGAATAGAAGAAGCACATTTAGAAGATGGTAAAAGGAGGTGCTAATGACAGACACATGTCCAGTATCAAATGACAAAAGGAAAATAAACTAGTAAAAGGAAACTCAAATGAACGGCAGTGAAATATCATTTTAGATAAGTAGCAAAGGTTTGTTGCACCTTGGGGAGAATGGAGCACTGTCCAACATAAGTCATGTCAGTACAGCCCCAATCTCAGCAAACCACCTTGGGACCTTGGGACCTTGGGAACATACCTGTCAACAGTTTCTCAAAATATCAGACTACAGATTTTAAAGGGTTTGAAAAACTGGTCAGAAGCAGATTACAGGATCTCTTTGTTAGAAACAAAGCTGGACTCTTTCAAGAGCTGGGACATGATCCTAGGTAACAGTCTGAGGGTGAAGAAGAGCATTAAAACACTAGAGCTTGTGCAGCAGAGACCATCCTCATAACTGTAGGACAGAAAAGAGTACTTATAATCACTTATAGAACATAGTACAGGCCAGGAGAGCAGTATATGTCTTTCCTTTGATGTTACCATTTTGAAAGAACTCAATACAGATAGGTACCTAGAATAATCGCAGAAAATAGCTACACAAAACCCATGAAGCTTGGGACAGTGAATCCTTCACCCTGAAGCAGAACTCTACTTTAACAAAGAGTTAAAAGTCAATTAATTGGGTGCAAAAATAATCAAAGAAAAAAGATTCTGAACACAAAAAGATAATATGGTCACAAGGAAGATCAAAACAGACACTCAGAAGATAACAAAGTTAAGGCTCCTACATCCAAAGATTCTAAGAAAAAAAACAGAATTGGTATCAGGCCATAGAAAAGCTTAAAAAGCATTTCCCCAAAATTAAGTAAAGGAGGTAGAGAAAAAATTGGGAAGAGAAATAAAAGTAATGCAAGAAAATCACAAAAAAAAACCAACTATAGATTGGTAAAGGATACACAAACACATGCGGCAGGAACATGCCTGCATGTGCAAGCATGCATACATGCACACACACACACACACACACACACACACACACACACACACACACAGTCCTGAAGAAAAAATCTTAAAAAAGAGACTAGTACTAGTACAAATGACCAAGGAAGTAGAAAAAGCCAATGAGGGGAAGAATGCCTTCAAAAGTAGAACTGGCAAAATGGAAAAAAAAATCTACTGAAGAAAACAATTCCTTTAAAATAGAATCAGACAAATTACTAAAGGGATTACAAAAGCTCACTCAGGAAAATAATTCCTTTAAAATTGTAATTCGTTTTGAATGGATGCTAATGATTTTATGAGAAATCAAGAAACAACAAACAAAACCAAAAGAATGGAAAAATTTGTAATTGGGGGTGTGGGGGGGAAACTGACCCAGAAAATAGATCCAGGAGAGAACATTTAAAAATCATTGAACTAAACATAATAATAAGAAAAAGCACAGACATCATTTTAAGAGACTGTCAAAAAAAACCTGTTTTAATATTCTAGATGCAGAGGGTAAAATATAAATTGAAACAGTCCACCAATCACCTCCTGAAAGAGATCCAAAAATCAAAACTTCTAGGAATACAATAGCCAAATTTCAAAACTCCCAGGTCAAGGACAAAAATATCACAAGCATCCAAAAATAAACAATTCAAGTATCATGGAGTTAAGATAATACAAAAGTTAGTAGTTTTTATACATTAACATCAGAAGATTTGGAATATGATATTCTGGAAAGCAAAAGAGCAAGGATTATAACTGACAACTGCATACATAGCAACACTTAGTATAATCCTCTATGGAAAATATTGAAAATCCAGTGAAATAAAAAAAATTAAGGATTATTGATGAAAACACAGAAGCTGAATAGCAAATGTGACTTTCAAATACAAGACTTTAGAGCATAAAAATATAAACAGACAAGGGAAATTAAAAGGAAATTAATGAAGTTAGACTTTTTGCATTCCTACATAGGAACATGATAAAAAAGATCATAAAATGTTTTCACTATCATGGCAATTGAAGAAATATATATATAAACAGAGGGCACAGGTATTAGTTGAAAGTGAAGAAGCAATATTTTAAAAATAAAATTAGGGGTGAAAGGGAAAAAAGAGATTCTAAATGGGGCAAATTATCTATCATAAAGAACGAAAGTAAAAGATTTCATAGTGGAGGTGGTAAATAATGGGCAGTGGATGAATCTTACTCTCATTCAGATGAGCCAATTCAGATTGGCTCAAAAAGAACATAACATACATACAGAATTGAATCTAGGAACATTGTGCTACAGAATAGTAGTAGGGAATGGGGATGGAGGGTGATGGAAATAAGGGCAGATTGGAGGAAATAATATTTAAAACGAAAACAGTTTTGAGGATGGACAGGGAAAAAGAGAGAAAGAATAGAATAAACAAGGAAAAATACAGTTAGGAAAAGTAATTGTAAAAAAATGTGAAGCAAGTTTCTTTGACAAAAGTCTCAGTTCTCAGACATAGAGAACAGAGCCTAATTTACCTAAATAATAACCATTTCTCAATTTATAAATGATCAAAAAATAAGGTTTTTAAATAAGGTAATCATAGCTATCTACAATCATATTAAAAATGCTTTGACACACTATTGATTGGAGAAATGCAAATTAAAACAATAATGAAGTATTATCACATATCTATTAGATCTATGGATAGGATAGAAAGGGGAAAGGATAAATGTTGGAGAACTATAAGCAAAATGAAATGTTAATGCATTGTGGGTGGATTTGTGAACTGATTCAACCATTCTGCAGAGTGATTTGAAACTATGCCCAGAGGGCTATAAAATCATGCCTGTCTTTTGACCTAGCAAAACTATTACTAGATTCGTATCCCAAAAGAGATAAAAAACAAAAAGGAAGAGGACTGTACAAAAATATTTATAACAGTTTGTTTTGGGGGACAGCAATTAGAAACTGGAGTTATGCCCATCAATTAGCGAATGGATGAATAAATAATTGTATGTAATTATAATGGAATACTATTGTATTACAAGAATTAATGAGCATGATGCTTTCAGAAAAACCTGGAAAGACTTCCAGGAGTTGATGGAAGGTAAAATGTATTGTGTACAAAGTAACAGCAATATAGTAAGATGATAAGTTTTAAACAGCATAGTTATTCTAAGCACTATAAAGATCCAAAACAACTCTGAAGTACTTTTTTTCCCCCTTTTTATTATTTATTTATTTTTTTAAATAATATTATCCCTTGTATTCATTTTTCCAAATTATCCCCTCCCTCCCTCTACTCCCTCCAACCATGACAGGTAATCCCATACATTTTACATGTGTTACAATATAACCTGGATACAATATATGTGTGTAAATACCATTTTCTTGTTGCACATTAAGTATTAGCTTCTGAAGGTATAAGTAATCTGGGTAGATAGACAGTAGTGCTAACAATTTACATTCACTTCCCAGTGTTCCTTCTCTGGGTGTAGTTGTTTCTGTCCATCATTGATCAACTGAAAGTGAGTTGGATCTTCTTTACAATGAAGATATCCACTCTGAAGTACTTTTTTTTTTTAATTTTTATTTTATTTTATAATTATAACATTTTTTTGACAGTACATATGCATGGGTAATTTTTTACAACATTATCCCTTGCACTTACTTCTATTCAGATTTTTTCCCTTCCTCCCCCAAGCCCCTCCCCCTGATGGCAAGCAGTCTTATATATGTTAAATATATTACAGTATATTCTAGATTCAATATATGTGTGTAGAACCGAATTTTTTGTTGCACAGGAAGAATTGGATTCAGAAGGTAAAAATAACAGTTTACATTCATTTCCCAGTGTTCCTTTTCTGGATGTAGCTGGTTCTGTCCATCATTAATCAATTGGAATTGTATTAGCTCTTCTCTATGTTGAAGAAATCCACTTCCATCAGCATACATCCTCGTACAGTATCATTGTTGAAGTGTATAATGATCTTTTGGTTCTGCTCGTTTCACTCAGCATCAGTTGATGTAAGTCTCTCCAAGCCTCTCTGTATTTCTCCTGTTGGTCATTTCTTATAGAACAATAATATTCCATAACATTCACATACCATAGTTTACCCAACCATTCTCCAATTGATGGACATCCATTCATCTTCCAGCTTCTAGACACTATGAAAAGGGCTGCCACAAACATTTTGGCACATACAGGACCCTTTCCCTTCTTTAGTAGTTCCTTGGGGTATAAGCCCAGTAGTAGTATGGCTGGGTCAAAGGGTATGCACATTTTGATAACTTTTTGGGCATAATTCCAGATTGCTCTCCAGAATGGTTGGATTCTTTCACAACTCCACCAACAATGCATCAGTGTCCCAGTTTTCCCACAGCCCCTCCAACTTTCATCGTTATTTGTTCCTGTCATCTTAGCTAATCTGACAGGTGTGTAATGATACCTCAGAGTTGTCTTAATTTGCATTTCTCTGATCAATAGTGATTTGGAACACTCTTTCATATGAGTGGAAATAGTTTTAATTTTGTCATCTGAAAATTGTCTGTTCATATCCTTTGACCATTTATCAATTGGAGAATGGCTTGATTTCTTATAAATTAAAGTCAATTCTCTGTATATTTTGGAGATGAGGCCTTTATCAGAACCTTTAACTGTAAAAATTTTTCCCAATTTGTTACTTCCCTTCTAATCTTGTTTGCATTAGTTTTGTTTGTGCAGAAACTTTTTAATTTGGTGTAATCAAAATGTTCTATTTTGTGATCAATAATGGTCTCTAGTTCTCCCTTGGACACAAACTCCTTCCTCCTGCACAAGTCTGAGAGGTAAACCATCCCATGTTCCTCCAATTTATTTATGATTTCGTTCTTTATGCCTAAATCTTGGACCCATTTTGATCTAATCTTAGTATGTGGTGTTAAATGTGGGTCCATGCCTAGTTTCTGCCATACTAATTTCCAGTTTTCCCAGCAGTTTTTGTCAAATAATGAATTCTTATCCCAAAATTTGGGATCTTTCGGTTTGTCAAAGATTAGATTGCTATTTTTATTCACTATCTTGCCTTGTGAACCTAACCTATGCCACTGATCAACTAGTCTATTTCTTAGCCAATACCAAATGGTTTTGGTGACTGTTGCTTTGTAATATAGCTTTAAATCAGGTACACTTAGACCACCTTCCTCTGACTTTTTTTTCATTAGTTCCCTTGCAATTCTCGACCTTTTATTCTTCCATATGAATTTTGTTGTTATTTTTTCTAGGTCATTAAAATAGTTTCTTGGGAGTCTGATTGGTATAGCACTAAATAAATAGATTAGTTTGGGGAGTATTGTCATCTTTATTATATTCGCTCGGCCTATCCAAGAACACTGAATGTCTTTCCAATTATTTAAATCTGACTTTATTTTTGTGGCAAGTGTTTTGTAATTTTGCTCATATAATTCCTGACTCTCCTTTGGTAGATATATTCCCAAATATTTTATACTATCGACTGTTATTTTGAATGGAATTTCTCTTTGTATCTCTTGATGTTGGATTGTGTTGGTAATGTATAAAAATCCTGAGGATTTATGTGGATTTATTTTGTATCCTGCGACTTTGCTAAAATTCTGAATTATTTCTAATAGCTTTTTAGCAGAGTCTTTGGGGTTCTCTAAGTATACCATCATGTCATCTGCGAAAACACTCTGAAGTACTTTTAATGAAAAATGTTATCCATTCTCAGAGAAAGACCTAGTGGTTTCTGAATGCATTCTAGAATGCATTTATTTTTAAGTTTTTTTGTTTTCCTTGAGTTTTTTTTTTTTTCTCACAACATGACTATTATTGAATTGCTTGCTTTCTCAAAGGGGTGAGGATGAGGAGGAAGAAGGGGACAGAATCTGGAACTAAAAGTTTTAAAAAATGAATTTCAAAAAATAGTTTTAATATGAATGTTGGAGGGGATGTGGGAAATCTAGGACACTAATATTTGTTGGATTGGTGAACTAATTCAACCATTCTGAAGAGTAATTTTGAACTATGTCCAAAGGGGTGTCAAACTGTGCATACCCTTTGATCCAGCAATGTTTCTATTGTGCTTGTATCTTAAAGAGATCATGAAGGAGGGAAAGGGACTCCACATATGCAAAAAGGTTTGGAGCAACACTTTTTGTAGTAGCAAGAAACTCGAAACTGAGTGGCTGCCCATAAGTTGGAGAATGGCTGTATAAGTTATGGTATATTAATATCATGGAATATTATTGTTCTTTAAGAACAATCAGCAATATCATTTCAGAGAGTCCTGAAGAGACTTACATAATGTAATGCTAAGGGAAATGGGCAGAACAAAATAAACACTACACAAGATTTGATCAGGTGAAAAATTTCTGCCCACTAAAATGAATAATGACAACTATATCACAAGCTCCTCTTATGATAAAATTAACCTGCACTGTGTCTTTTAGTCTAAATGCTCTGTCTGCCTTTTCCAGCCTTGTTTCTTGTTAGAACAGCAAACTTCCAAAATACAAGTCAATACTTTGATTATATAAACCTAAGTGTTATATATAAATACATTTTTTTTCCTTTTTTATTAATTTTTATAATTATAACATTTTCTCTGGCAGTACATATGCATAGGTATTTTTTTTTTACAACATCATCCCATGTACTCCCTTTTGTTCTGAGTTTTTCCCCTCCTTCCTTCCGCCCCCTCCCCTGGATGGCGAGCATTCCCATATATATTAAATATCTTATAGTATATCTTAAGTACAATATATATGTGCAGAACCGAATTTTGTTGTTGTTGTTGCAAAGGAAGGATTATATTCACAAGGTAAAAATAATCTGGGAAGAGAAACAAAACAAAACAAAACAAAAGAACAATGCTCACAGTTTACACTCATTTCCCAGTGTTCCTTTTCTGGATGTAGCTGATTCTGTCCATCATTGATCAATTGGAATTGAATTAGCTCTTCTCTATGTTGAAGATATCCACTGCCATCAAAATATATCCTCATACACTATCATTGTTGAAGTGTATAATGATCCCCTAGTTCTGCTCGTTTCACTCAGCATCAGTTGATATAAGTCTCTCCAAGCCTCTCTGTATTCCTCCTGTTGGTCATTTCTTATAGAACAATAATATTCCATAACATTCATATACCATAGTTTACCCAACCATTCTCCAATTGATGGACATCCATTCATCTTCCAGCTTCTAGCCACTATGAAAAGGGCTGCTACAAACATTTTGGCACATACAGGACCCTTTCCCTTCTCTAGTAGTTCCTTGGGATATAAGCCCAGTAGAAGCACTGCATGATCAAAGGGTATGCACATTTTGATAACTTTTTGGGCATAATTCCAGATTGCTCTCCAGAATGGTTGGATTCTTTCACAACTCCATCAACAATGCATCAGTGTCCCAGTTTTCCCACAGCCCCTCCAACATTCATCGTTATTTTGTTCCTGTCACCTTAGCCAATCTGACAGGTGTGTAATGATATCTCAGAGTTGTCTTAATTTGCATTTCTCTGATCAATAGTGATTTGGAACACCCTTTCATATGAGTGGAAATAGTTTTAATTTCATCATCTGAAAACTGTCTGTTCATATCCTTTGACCATTTATCAGTTGGAGAATGACTTGATTTCTTATAAATTAAAGTCAATTCTCTCTATATTTTGGAGATGAGGCCTTTATCAGAACCTTTAACTGTAAAGATGTTTTCACAATTTGTTACTTCCCTTCTAATCTTGTTTGCATTAGTTTTGTTTGTGCAGAAACTTTTTAGTTTGATATAATCAAAATGTTCTATTTTGTGATCAATAATGGTCTCTAGTTCTCCCTTGGACACAAACTCCTTCCTCCTCCACAAGTCCAAGAGGTAAACCATCCCATGTTCCTCCAATTTATTTATGATTTCATTCTTTATGCCTAAATCTTGGACCCATTTTGATCTAATCTTAGTATGTGTGTTAAATGTGGGTCCATGACTAGTTTTTGCCATACTAATTTCCAGTTTTCCCAGCAGTTTTTGTCAAATAATGAATTCTTATCCCAAAATTTGGGATCTTTGGGTTTGTCAAAGATTAGATTGCTATTTTTATTCACTATCTTGCCCTGTGAACCTAACCTATGCCACTGATCAACTAGTCTATTTCTTAGCCAATACCAAATGGTTTTGGTGACTGTTGCTTTATAATATAGTTCTAGATCAGTTACAGCTAGACCACCTTCACTTATTTTTTTTTCATTACTTCCCTTGAAATTCTCGACTTTTTGTTGTTCCATATGAATTCTGTTGTTATTTTTTGCTAGGTCATTAAAATAGTTTCTTCTGATTGGTATAGCACTAAATAAATAGATTAGTTTAGGGAGTATTGTCATCTTAACTACATTCGCTCGGCCTATCCAAGAGCACTGAATGTCTTTCCAATTATTTAAATCTTACTTTATTTTTGTGGCAAGTGTTTTGTAATTTTGCTAATATAATTCCTGACTATCCTTTGGTAGATATATTCCCATATATTTTATACTATCGACCGTTATTTCGAATGGAATTTCTCTTTGTATCTCTTGCTGTTGGATTGTGTTGATAATGTATAAAAATGCTGAGCATTTATGTGGATTTATTTTGTATCCTGCAACTTTGCTAAAATTCTGAATTATTTCTAATAGCTTTTTAGCAGAGTCTTTGGGGTTCTCTAAGTATACCATCATGTCATCTGCAAAGAGTGATAATTTGATTTCCTCATTTCCTACTCTAATTCCTTGAATCTCTTTCTCGGCTCTTATTGCCGAGGCTAGCGTTTCTAGGACTATATTGAATAGTACTGGTGATAGTGGGCAACCTTGTTTCACTCCTGATCTTACAGGGAAAGGTTCAAGTTTATCACCATTACATATGATGTGTACTGAAGGTTTTAAATATATGCTTATTATTATTTCAAGGAATAGTCCATTTATTCCTATACTCTCAAGCGCTTTTAGTAGGAATGGATGTTGATTTTTATCAAATGCTTTTTCTGCATCTATTGAGATGATCATATGGTTTTTATTAATTTGATTAATAATTTGGTCAATTATACTAATAGTTTTCCTAATATTAAACCAGCCCTGCATTCCTGGTATAAATCCCACTTGGTCATAGTGTATCATCCTGGGGATGATTTTCTGAAGTCTATTTGCTAATATCTTATTTAAGATTTTAGCATCAATATTCATTAAGGAAATTGGTCTATAGTTTTCTTTCTCAGTTTTCAATCTACCTGGTTTAGGTATCAGTACCATGTTTGTGTCATAAAAGGAATTTGGTAGGACTCCTTCAATCCCTATTTTTTCAAATAGTTTACATAGCATTGGAGTTAGTTGTTCTTTAAATGTTTGGTAGAATTCACATCTAAATCCACCTGGTCCTGGGGACTTTTTCTTAGGAAGTTGGTTAACTTTCTTTTTCTGAGATGGGACTATTTAGACTACTTACTTCTTCCTTTGTTAATCTGGGCAAGCTATATTTTTGAAGGTATTCTTCCATTTCATTTAAGTTATCGAATTGATTGGCATAAAGTTGAGCAAAGTAGCTCCTAACTATTTTTCTAATTTCCTCTTCATTAGTGGTGAGTTCTCCCTTTTCATTTTCAAGACTAACAATTTGCTTTTTCTCTTTCCTTTTTTTAATCAGGTTTACTAAGGGTTTGTCTATTTTGTTGGTTTTTTCATAGAACCAACTCTTAGTTTTATTAATTAATTCAATAGTTTTTTTACTTTCAATTTTATTAATCTCACCTTTTATTTTTTTTGACTTTCAAGTTTCGTGTTTGTCTGGGGGTTTTTAATTTGTTCCTTTTCTAGCAATTTTAGTTGTAAGCCCAATTCGTTGGCCCTCTCTTTCTCTATTTTATGCAAGTAGGCCTGTAGAGATATAAAACTTCCCCTTATTACTGCTTTGGCTGTATCCCACACATTTTGGTATGATGTCTCATTATTGTCATTTTCTTGGGTGAAGTTATTAATTATGTCTATGATTTGCTATTTTACCTAATCATTCTTTAGTATAAGATTATTTAGTTTCCAATTATTTTTTGGTCTATTTTCCCCTGGCTTTTTATTAAATGTAATTTTCATTGCATTGTGGTCTGAAAAGGATGCATTTACTATATCTGCCTTACTGCATTTGATATTGAGGTTTTTATGCCCTAGTATATGATCAATTTTTGTATAGGTTCCATGAACTGCTGAGAAGAAAGTATACTCCTTTCTGTCTCCATTTAGCTTTCACCAAAGATCTATCATATCATACTTTTCTAGTATTCTATTTAACTCTTTCTTATTTATTTTGTGGTTTGATTTATCTAATTCTGAGAGTGCAAGGTTGAGATCTCCCACTATTATAGTTTTGCTGTCTATTTCTTCTTGCAGCTCTCTTAATGTCTCTTTTAAAAATTTAGATGCTGCACCACTTGGTGTATATATGTTTAATATTGATACTGCTTCCTTATTGATGGTACCCTTTAGCAGGATATAATGCCCTTCCTTATCTCTTTTAATTAGATCAATTTTTGTTTTTGCTTGATCTGAGATGAGGATGGCTACTCTGGCTTTTTTTGGCTTTGCCTAAAGCATAGTAGATTCTGCTCCATCCTTTTACTTTTAGTTTGAATGTATCACCTGTTTCAGATGTGTTTCCTGTAAACAACATATAGTAGGATTCTCACTTTTAATCCAGTCTGCTAACTGTTTCCTCTTTATTAAGCAGTTTGCCCCATTCACATTTATGGTTAGAATGACTAATTCTATATTGCTTGCCATCCTATTAACCCCTACTTATGCTTTTCCCATAAATACATTTTTAATAAAACTATTTTAGGAGGGTATCTAGGTGGCACAGTGAATAGATCATCAGCTCAGAAGTGAGGAGGACTTGAGTTCAGATCTGACCTCAGATACTTAACATGTCTTATCTTTGTGGCCCTAGGCAAGTCACTTAATTCCAATTGCTTCAGGGGTGGGAAAACTATTTTAGGGAGTGATTATGCCAAACTTCATGCAAACTAAAGATTTCTAAAGCCAATTAAACCTCTTTGCTCTATTAATAGTGATTTAAATATAAGCACAAGGTAACAAAATAAGGAAAAGAAACATGAAATAAGATATGTCTTTAGTCTGCATGAAATTTAATATAATGTTCATTTCCTAAAATAGTGAATTATGAACAAATTAATAATTTGTGCTTCTTTCATGTGTAAAAATCAAATGACAAGATTGGAAAGAACAAAAACATAATGGTCTATGATGCATCTTTGCAATTTATTGAATATCTCATAATATATGAAAATTTCATAATATATCTTTCACCTTCTTGAATCAATTTCTTATTGATAGCTTTCATATTCTTTAAAAAAAAAAGTCTTCAGAATTTGTAACAAGTCGATGCTATATTGGGCATTGTGACTATCATTCACCTAGTTGCACATCTTGCACATCTATTACAGTGGAGAGTCAGGATAGTCATTAAATATTTTCTACAATTGAGGTTCTAATGCCATATGGCACTTTAGGAACACTAGCCAAAGCACTTAAAGCAGCCCAGCTTTGTTCATTTAGGTTCAGTAGATGCATAAGACAAGCAATGGCACCTTTGAGAGTAAAACTAATAATGGTTCTTTTCAAGCTCTAAGGTCTTCTGTCTTTCAAGGAAAGGGAAATTCTTGTTTCCTTTAGAAATTTGAATTACCAGGTGGGAAAATTAGTTGAAAAATTCAGAAGAATATTTATCCTTCTATTCTTTATTCCACTGGATTCTCACAATTATTAGCAACTCAGAGGTATTGAAAATAGTGGGGGACTTGGAAAAAGAATATCTGAGATCAAATCTCATCTCAGACAGTTACTAGTTGCATGACTCTGGACAAGAAAATTGCCTCAGTTTCCTTAAGTATATAAAAGGGGATAATAATATTACTTACCTCAAAAGTTGTAAGGATAAAATGAGATATTTGCAAAATTCTTTGAAAACTTTAGAGTACTACATAAATACTGACTATTCTTGATTTTTCAGATTGTTGTGGGACTTTTTTTTTTTTTTTAGGATCCCTCCCCCCTCCCTCCAAGTCCCTTCACTTATTCTCCTTTTCCTTTCCCCTTTTCCTCTCCCCCCTTTTAATGAGGTGAGAGAAAATTCTCTGAAAAACAAATATGTTAATTATTTACTCTTTGAGCCTCTTCTGATGAGAGTAAGATCCACACAATGATTCTCCCCCTCACTAAGTTCCCTCAGATATGGTGTATTTTCTATGCCTCTTCCTGGGATGTAGTTTCCCTCTTTTTATCACTCCTTCCCCTTTTTCTGAACCGACCTCCTTCCCTTTACTACACCCCCCTTTTTTTCTTTTATATCAGTAAAATCAAATTATCCATGCGTACTTTCTATATACCCACAACAGAGATACAGTTCTCAAGGGTTCTGTGTACCTTTTTCTGTTTCTCTTCAGTCTTGTGGATGTAGATCAAATTTTTTGTTTAAGTCTGGTTTTTTTCTTAGAAACATATAGAATTCCTCTGTTTCATTGAATGACCATCTTCTTCCATGGAAAAAGATGCTAAACTTAGCTGGGTAGTTCATTCTTGGTTGCAGTCCTTGATCTTTTGCCTTTCAGAATATCAGGTTCCAGGCCCTTCTATCTTTTAATGTGGAGGCAGCCAGATCTTGGGTGACCCTTATTGTGGCACCTTGGTATTTAAATTGTTTTTTTTCTAGCTGCTTGCAGGATTTTCTCCTTTGTGTGGTAATTCTGCAGGTTAGCCACAATATTCCGTGGTGTTCTTTTTTTAGGGTCTATTTCAGAAGGAGTTCGATGAATTCTTTCCACATCTACTTTCCCTTCTGTTTCTATTATCTCTGGACAGTTCTCTTTGATAATTTCCTGTAAAATAGAATCTAGGCTCTTTTTTTGGTCATAGTTTTCTGGAAGTCCAATAATCCGCAGATTATCTCTCCTAGATCTATTTTCCAGGTCTATAGATTTTCCCAGTAAGTATTTGACGTTGTTCTCCAGCTTCTCATTTTTTTTGTTTTGTTTGACTGATTCTTGGGTTCTCTGTGAATCATTCATTTCTATTTGTTCCATCCTGACTTTTAAGGAGTTATTTTCTTCTTTCACAGTTTTTAGTTCTTTTTGTAAATGCCCAATTTCGTTTTTAAATGAATTATTTTGCTCTATTGAATTTTTTTCCATTTCCCTAATTTTTTTTTTTGAGAATTATTTTCTTTTTCCAATTCAGAAATTCTATTTTCTTGAGACTTTTTTATCTTTTCCAATTCAGAAATCCTACTTTCCTGTGTTTTTTTAACCTTTTCTAATTCACTAATTTTGTTTCCCTGCATCTCCTGTGAATTCTTTATTTTTTCCAACTCCAATTTCAGGACGTTGTTATTTTCTATCATAACTTCCCTTTCCTTTCCCCATTTTTCTTCGATCTCCCTCAATTTTTTAAGAGCTTCTTCTAGGAGAGAGTTATGTGATGGGGGGCAGGAATCGTTCCCCTTTAGGTTGTTGTCTGCTGATTCTCTGCTGTCAACTTCCTCGTGGTTGGATACCCGGTCTTTCTCTGTATAGAAGGAATCTATGGTTTTTCTAGCTTTTTTGCTCATACTTAAAAAAATCTTTTGGGGTCTGTCCCTGGGGTAGGAAATTATTTACTTCTTTACCAGCTTCCTCCCAGACCGGATGGATGCAGAGGCTCCTGAGCCTGAGCTAAGAGAGAGCTCTGGGAGAGAGTTCCCCACCCCCTCCCTGGAAGTGCCTCAGAGGTGATTAGCACTACTGTGCTTCGAGGGCGTAGAATAGTGAAGACAGCACAAAGCCCAGCCTATGTGTCCGGGTGGGGAGTGGATGTCTGCAGCAGGTGACGTGAGAAGCCCCTGTGCTCAAACTGGAAGTGTCTGCCAGAAACTGCGGTCCCTAGTTCAAAGGTTTCGCTTCTCTGGGACTTCCTGGAGCTGAGTTCCACTCCCTCCAGCTAAGCTAGGCAGTGTGTGTTGCCTTGGGCCGTATCCACCCACTTGTCAATCTCTTAACTATTCTCAGGTGGTAGCTGAGGCCACACCCCCTGGTGCCGATTCTCTGCTGAGTCACCCCCCGGGTCGGGGAAAATCTAATCTGAGTTTTAAAATATTTTGGCTTTCTCTTCTGAACTGCTAAATAATTAGCAGAGAAGAGCTAACAGCCTGTGCCAGATTCCTTTACCTCAGTGGCTTCTCTGATCCCAGAGCCCTTCCCAGCGCAATGGGCGCAGTGTGCCCCTACCCCACCGTCTGTGCTGGTCTTTCTTATTCCTCCCCTGAGAACTGACCTTTCCTGTTGAAACTCCAGATTCTCTTCAGCTGGTAAGTCGTGCTTCCAGTCCTTGTGGTATCTATCAGTCCTGAGCTAATTTTGAGACTTAATTTATCTAATTGGTTGTGAGGGAGTGAGGACGTTCACTGAGTCCTGTGTTTCTTCTCCGCCATCTTGGCTCCGCCCCCTGTGGGACTTTTTTTAAACAAATGAAATGATTTTTGTATTTTGGGAATCACAGTAATGAAATATTTTGTAATGGGATTGAAAAATTAATATCATATGAAATTCTATTATGCTTTTAAGAAGTCTGTATGATAATAAGGTGAAAAGTTGAAAGGAACCTCTGAGGTCACCTGGTTGAACTTCATCATTTTGTAGATGATGAAACAGACTCAGAGAAATTATTTGCCCCAGTTCATAGAAATAAGTATCAACATCAATATTTGAAGGCAAAGATAGCAGTAGCAAAACAAAAGCTTAGTATACCTGGACAAAAATTTCCACTCTCCTGGAGAATGAGAGGGAAGATTTTAGTCCTGTTAAAGTTTAGAGCTGATGGCAAATTAAGAACAGTTTTCATTTTCATGACACAAAATACTTCATGAATTTTAGTTAGTAAACCTTTGAAGGATATTATTCACTAAAATGTTTAGAGGTAGAGAAATAAATTTTCTACTCAAAAGTATGTTTGAAAAGAATGTGCTGACACAAAACTCAATGACTATAGTACTCTAATATTTGATAATCCCCAACATCCAGCTTCTGGAATAAGAACTCACTATTTCACAAAAGTTTCTGGGAAAACAGGAAAATAATAAGTCAGAAATTCAGTACAAACCTATATATCTCAAATCTCATACCCCAAAGAGGTCAAACTCAGTACATGATTTGGTCATAAATGGTGATACAATGAACAAATTAGGAGAGGGATCAAGGGATAATTTAACCATCAAATATTTGGAGAAAGGAGGAAGTTAAGATTGAAGAACTAGAGAACACTGTAAAATGTTCAAAACAGATAACTTTGATTACATTAAATCAAAAAGGTTTTGCACAAACAAAATGTTAAGAAACAATATGAAAAAAGAAATACAAAACTGGGAGGGAAATTTTACAGCCAAACTTTCTGATAAATTTTCTTATTTCTAAAATATATAAAGAAATGTGTAAAATTTATAAGAATACACGTCATCCCCCAATTAATATGTGGGTCAAAGGATACGAGTAGACAATTTTTAGATAATAAAATTAAAGCCATATTTAGTCATAAGATAAAAATTCTAATTCCCTAATTTTAAAAACAATTTATCTTTAAAACACGTTGCTTTATGGATCATGTTGAGAGAGAAAAATTACAGTAAAATACAAAAACCATGGAAGAGCTTTACAAAACACATATATGAAGTGAACATAGCATGTGTTTATTTACATTCAGTCTCCTTAATTCTTTTTATGAATTCAGGGGGCACTTCCTTTCCAAAGTTTATTGCAATTACTTTGGATCATTGACCTACTAATAATAGCCAAGTCTTGTATACTTGGTCATCATACATTCTTATTGATTTTGTGTACAAAATCTGTTTGTTTTGCTCAGTATTAGCTTATGCAAATATTTCTAAACTTTTCTATGTTCCTCATTTATTATATAACAATATTATTCCATTATCTTTATATACCATGAGTACATATTCAGGTAACCCCCAATTGATGGGCATCTACTCATTTTCCAATTCTTTACTACTACAAAAAGAGCTGCTTCAAACATTTTTGAACATGTGAGTCTTTTGCCTTCCTTTATGATTTCCTTGGAATACAGACCCAAAAATGGCATTGCTGGGTCAAAAGGCATGTACAGTTTTGTAGCCCTTTAGTCATAGTTCCAAATTGCTCTTCAAAATGTTTAGATAAATTCACAACTCTACCAACAATGCATTGTTGTCCCAGTTTTCCACATCTCCAACATTTAGTTATATTTTCCTGTCATCTTAGCCTTTTAGGTTCTTACTAAGTGCTAAGTAGATACTTAGCAATTATCTAGTTCCAGCTTTTACAGGGAGTTTTACCCCTTGGAACTTCTGGTGAGGAGCTTCCATGTTTAAGAGGAGCAAGTTCATTGGTTGAAGTATTTTGTCCCAGAAGCCCCTGAGTTATTCCATGCCCATTCTCTGGGAGGATAAAAGAAGCAACATTGAGCAAGGGAGAGGAGTCTCTCTACTCTAGGTCAGAGTTGGCGGCTCTCTACAAGAAGAAGAATCTAGGCAAGAGATTGAGTTGAAACAGCAGATCTTCCAGAGAGTGATCAGCAGTTTCTGGAGACAACAGAACATTACATTAGCCAATATGAGAAGTTGTTTTAATTTGAATTTCTCTAATCAAAAGTGATTCGAGCATTTTTTTCATATAACTATAAATGGTTTTCATTTCATCATCTGAAAGTTAGCTGTCTATATCCTTTGATCATTTATCAATTGGTTTTCTTATAAATGTGAAACAATTCTTTATAAATTTTAGAAATGAGAACTTTATCAGAAATAAAGACTATGGTTTTGTACTTTCTTTTGAATCTTGTTTTTTTTTGGTTTTGTTTGTGCAAAATATTTTTAATTTAATGTAATCAAAGTTGTCCATTTTGTCTTTTATAATGTTCTCTAGTTCTTCTTTGGTCATAAATTGCTCCCATCTCCAAAGATCTGATTAGCAAATTATCCCCAGTTCTCCCAATTTATTTATGGTATCATCCTTTATACCCAATCATGTATCTGTTTTGACCTTATTTTGGTGTGGGGTATAAAATGCAGGTCAATGTTGAGTTTCTGACATATTGTTTTGCAGTTTTCCCAGCAATTTTTCACAAATATTCAGTTTGAGGATTTATTAATTACTAGATTGCCATAGGCTTTGATTATGGTGTCTTGTGTGTATAATGTAGTATTAATTTCCTTGATATTCTTGACATTTTCTTCTGCCAGAAGAATTGTATTATATAGACGTAGAAAAAAATAACAATGTTTTGGCAGATTGATGGGTATGGCATCAAACAAGAAGGCAAATTTAGGCAAAGTTTTCATTTTTATTATATTAGCTCCACTGATCCATGAACAATTGATTTTTTTAATTGTTTATATCTGATTTTATCTGTGTGCTTAGTGTTTTTTAATTATGTTCATATAATTTTGGGTTTGTCTTAACAGCTAGAGCCCCAAGTATTTTATTTCCTCCACAATTATTTTAAATGGAATTTATCTTTCTATCTCTTGCTGTTGGGCTTTGTCACTAACATATAGAAATGCTAATAATTTGTGTGGGTTTGTTTTGTATCCTACAACTTTGCTAAACCTGTGAAATATTTCCACTAGGTTTTGATGATTTTCTAGGATTCCATAAGTATATCATTATATCAGCTGCAAAGAGTGATAGTTTTATTTCAAAAGAAATAAGAACTTTGCAAGAGAGCTTGAAAAAGAAAACAAGGAAATTATCTGAAGAAAAGTTTTTAAAAATAGATTTAGTGAAATGGAAAAAGCATATAACTCCTTACAAAATATATTTTACAAAATGGAAAAAAAAAACAACTTCCTGAAAAACAAGAATTTGTGAAATGGAAAAAAAAAATCCATAGAACAATATGACTAATTTAAAATTTTGATTTACCAAATAAAAAAAAAATTAAAAAAAGAACTGCAAAAAATAATTCACTAACAATCAGAAATGAATAGATGGACATGAATGACTCAATGAAACATCAAGAATCAGTCAAGAAAAACAAGAAAGAAAGGAAGAAAGAAAGAAAAAAAGAAAGAAAGAAAGAAAGAAAGAAAGAAAGAAAGAAAGAAAGAAAGAAAGAAAGAAAGAGAGAAAGAGAGAAAGAGAGGAAGAGAGGAAGAGAGGAAGAAAGGAAGAGGAAGAAAGAAAGAAAGAAAGAAAGAAAGAAAGAAAGAAAGAAAGAAAGAAAGAAAGAAAGAAAGAAAGAAAGAAAGAAAGAAAGAAAGGAAGGAAGGAAGGAAGGAAGGAAGGAAGGAAGGAAGGAAGGAAGGAAGGAAGGAAGGAAGGAAGGGAAAAAAGCATAGAAAAATTGTAAAATGTCTACTAGGAAAAACAAGTGACTTGGAAAATAGATAAAGAAGAGACAATCTAAGGATTACTGGATTTCTTAAAAGCCATGATGAGAAACAAAAAGCCTAGATATTCATTATCTTTCAGGAAATCTTCACTGAAAACTTTCCTGATGTCCTAGTATCAGAAAGCAAAATAACCTTGAAAGAATTTCACCTGAAAGAGACCCCAAAATGAAAACTCCAAGGAATACAGTGCTAAATTCCAGAACTATTTGACCAAGGAAAAAATACAGCAAGCAGCCAGAAAGAAATAATTCAAATACTGAGGAGCCACAATCAAGATTACTCAGGCCCTAGAAGCTTCCACCTTAAAGGATAGAAGGGCTTGAAATCTGATACTCTGAAAGGCAAAGGAATGTAGGAGTGCATTCAAGAATACATTATCCAGCTAAACTGAGCATTTTCTTTCCAGGAAGAAGATGGATTTTTTAAAATAGTTTTTATTTACCAGATATATGCATGGGTAATTTTATAACATTGACAATTGTCAAACCTTTTGTTCTAATTTTTCCCCTCCTTTCCCCCCCTCACCCAGATGGCAGGTTGACCAATACATGTTCAATATGGTAAAATATAAATTAAATACAATATATGTATACATGAGCAAACAGTTGTTTTGCTGTCCAAAATGAATCAGAGTTGGAAATAGTATACACTTAGCCTGTGAAGGAAATCCCAAATGCAGGCAGACAAAATTAGAGGAATTGGGAAGTCTATGTAGTGGTTTATAGTCATCTCCCAGAGTTCTTTTGCTGGGTATAGCTGGTTCAGTTCATTACTGCTCTATTGGAATTAATTTGGTTCATCTCATTGTTGAAAATGGCTACATCCATCAGAATTGATCATCATATAGTATTGTTATTGAAGTATACAAGAAGATGGCCTTTTAATGATATAGGTGAATTTCATTTACTTCTGAGGAAAAGACCATAACTGCACACACACAAACACAAAAAATTACCTCCAAATATATTATTTAAGGGAAGCATAAAAAGGTAAAAAGGAAATAACTATTGAGAACAATTAAAAAAAAAAAAAACTAGAGGTGAAAAGGGGATTTTACTGGAAAAAGGGAACATGGAGGTTAAATGAGGGAAATTACATCTCATGAAGAGTCAAAGAAGACCTATTACAATTGAAGAAAAGGGGGGAGGGGATGAATATTGTATGAACCTTAATCTCATCAGATTTGGCTCAAAGAGAATATTAGATATATTTAGTTTCACAGCGAAATATGTCACCTTATAAGAATGTGGGAGGGGGAAGGGAAAAGGAAAGAGGGAGGCTAATCGAAGGGAAAACAAAAATACTCAGAAAACAATATAAGAAAGGAGGGGGACTTTAAGGTAAGAGGACTGCTTGATGGAAGTGATGATTATAAGCAAAATACTGGGGAGAAGATAAATGGTAAAAAAACGACAAAAGCATAATTTGAGGTAAATAAAATGGCAGGGAATACAAAATTAGTCATTGTAATTATGAATGTGAATGGGGTGAACTCTTCCATAAAATGGAAACCAATAGCAGACTGGATTCAAGGCCAGAATCCTACAAATGGTTGTTTACAAGAAATACATTTAAAGTAGAATGATATATACAGAGTAAAGATAAAAGACTGGAGCAGAATCTATTATCCTTCAAGCAAAGTAAAAAAAAAAAAAAGCTGGATTATGATCCTGATCTCAGATGAAGCAAAAACAAAAATAAATTTTCTAGAGGGCTGAAACTCCAAAAAGATATGCTTGAATCAGATAACTGAGCATTTAAGGCTAATTACCTATTCCATGTGAGACAATGTCTCTATTAGCATATATTTGGATAAATGGCTCTTCTCACCATTGGTGCTGGCTCAATGTTTGATGTTAAGATAATGATAGGAAATGATTGGAGGGCAGAGGGAGGGGGCCAGAGAGGCACTTGACAGCAGGATGAGGAGGAGGAAGGTTGGTGACTTAGGACTCCAGAATAAAAGAGAGATCTTTAACAAGTTGAGTGGCAGTTTGCCTGCTTCCTTCACTTCTCCCCTAAAGACTAAGGACTTTCATTTATCCTGACTCAGGCTGAACCTGAGCCCCTCCAGGGAGCGAGCCCATGCTTTACAATTGGCACTCTATGTGGACCAAGGAACCTAATTTCCCTGAAGAAGTCCCTGTGACCAGGAAATAGGGTACTGTAATAGACAAAGAGGAGACTTACTTTGTTAATAGCTAAACTAGTAACTTTTGTTTTCTAGCTGAAATAGGGCACATATCAGGAAAAGAATCTTCCCCACAAACCACTCTACTCTTTAGCCTGGACTTTCAGCTCCTATTCAATTGCCTAGAGAATGGCCTCTTTGGGTTATAGACATTAAGGATTGTTTTCTATTCTCTCCCTCTAAATGAGGATATGAAAACATTTGCCTTTTCAGTTCCCAGCATTAACTTAGCTAAGCCTTGTAAAAGATATGAATGCATAATTTTGCCACAGGGAATGAAAAACAGCCCTACTATGTGTCCAATGTATGTTGCTACTGCTCTTCCTCCAGTAAGAAAAACATTTCCAAAAGTAATGTTATTACATTACTTGGATGATATATTGGGATGTGCATCTGAGGAGCAAATATTAGAAGCATATATACAAAAAACCATAGAAATACTAAAAAACTACAAATTGCATATAGCTCCATAAAAAATGCAAATACATGCTCCTTTCCAATACTTAGGATATGAAGTATATCCTTAGGTTTTTACAGTACAAAAACTTGCCTTAAGAACAGAGAAGTTGAATGCCTTAAATGATTTTCAGAAATTGATAGGAAATATCCAATGGATGGATCCAGTGTTAGGCTTGCCTACCTATCAATTGCAACCATTATATGACATTTTAAGGGGAGACAGTGCTTTAAACTCGCCATGCCAGTTTACAAAAGAAGCTTAAGAAGTTTTGAGAGAAGTTGAATGGGCTTTATCCAATGTGGTTGAAAGAGTCACTCAAAAACCCTTGGAAGTATCAGTTTTTGCTACAAAAGAGGCACCCACAGCAGTCCTTCATCAAGGAAAAAGTATGATAGAGTGGTGAACCTCCCAGCACAACAAGAACAAAACCTTACTCCTAACCCAGTGTTTGTGGCTAGAATTATATTAAAGACCATTAAGTGAGCAGTATAATTATCTGGGATAAGATGTGGCAAGATATAAACCTTTTATACCAATGCACAAATTAATGTATTCTGTGAAACCATCACAGAGTGATAAATTTTACTGGCCACAGCTCCAAATTTTACACGCAGGTCTCCATTAAAGATAACCAGACTAATTGGTGGTAGATTCTTGAAGAAAAGGTTTCTAAAGTTCCTCTTAAAGGACCAACTATCTTTACAGATGCATTCAAACATAATATTTGTGCTGGATACTCTAGTGATTTAACAATAAAGCGAGTAGTCAGAACTCCTTTTCAGTCCACTAAGCAGAATGAATTTTTTGCAATCATTCTAGTTCTTGCTTATTATCCAGGAGATATAAATATAATATTTGATTTGGCCTATTCAGTAGTATGGTACAAAGAATTGCCATAGCCCAAATAAAATTTGTAGCTTCCAATATATATCAACTCTTAAGGAACTTCAAGAGCAGTTGAGAAATTATCCAGGTAAAATTTATATCTTGCATGTCCACTCTCATAGTGGACTTCCAGGTCCAATTTTTGATGGCAATTCAAAGGCAGGTAGCCTTCTAACCATGTTAGCCAATGCTCCTTTATTTCAGGCAGCCCAATTATCTCATTCTAATTATCATCAGGTCGCTCAAGCTTTACATTTACAATTTGAGATAACAACAGAGGAAGCCAGGACCATAGTAAAAGCCTGTACAGCTTGCCTTCCTTTCCAAACTCCTACACTCTCTCAAGGAACAACCCTCATGGTTCGATTTGGCAAATGGATGTGACCCATTATCAATCTTTTGATTATCTATCTTTTATCCATGTTGTAGTAGAAACCTTTTCAGGATTCACTTTTGTAATGCCAGAAGCAAAAGAGACATCCCAAGTGGTCACTGAATTCCTTTTTATGGATGTTCCACAAGCAATAAAAGCAAATAATGAACCTGCATACATTTTTAAATATTTTGCACACTTTTGTGCACAATAACAGATTTTTCATACCACTGGCATACCTTTTAATCCTCAAAAACAGGCAATAGTATAGAGGAGAAACAGAGACATTAAGACACTCCTCTTAAAAAAAAACAAAAGAAAGAAAGAAAGAAAGAAAGAAAGAAAGAGAAGAAAGAAAGGAAGGAAGGAAGGAAGAAAGAAAGAAAGAAAGAAAGAAAGAAAGAAAGAAAGAAAGAAGAAAGAAAGAAAGAAAGAAGAAAGAAAGAAAGAAAGGAAGGAAGGAAGGAAGGAAGGAAGGAAGGAAGGAAGGAAGGAAGAAGAAAGAAGAAAGAAAGAAAGAAAGAAAGAAAGAAAGAAAGAAAGAAGAAGAAAGAAGAAAGAAAGAAAGAAAGAAAGAAAGAAAGAAAGAAAGGGAGAGCCATGGGTAACCCTAGAGAACTTCTAAATTTAGCTCTTTATACAATTAACTTCTTGATTTTTGTCAAAGATGCACTAGCTCTGGCAAACAGGTTTTATACCCCACCAGAAGGGCAGTGTCCAGTGCGATCAGCTCCACTATCTTTAGATAATCACCAGGTGATATCGAGAAATCCAGAAAGTGGTGAGTGGAAGGGACCAGATAATATACTGGGTTGGGGGAGAGGATTTTCTTGTATTTCTACAACTGGAGAAGGAATCCGATGGGTGCCAATAAGCCATATTTGCCTTGTCCATCAAAGAGAGATGGAATAAACCCTTGAAACAAAGGAAAAGACCCAAGAAACATCAGGCGGTTCATTGCTGATTGTGCCTATCACTGAAAGAGCATGGCAGTTTATGGCAATTGACTCATGGACATCAAAAATTGTTAATGAGACTGATGCCTTGAGTCAAAACCCTCAGGAATCATTGGAATCCCTGAGACATGAAAAGATTCTTGTATGATTTAAAAACCCTTAAGAATCAATGGATTTCCTGAGACATGAAATAACTGTTGCAAGCCTTCAAAATCTGCAGGAATCATTGGATTCCCTGACACATGATGAGACTCCTGCAGGACTTCAAAATCTGCAGGAATCATTAGCTTCCCTAACACATAGAAATACTGTTGCAGAACTCCCAAAACTTGCAGGGATCATTGGATTCCCTGACACGTGGAGTAATGGATAATGGGCTGATTTTGGACTATCTCTTGGTTGGGGAAGGAGATTTATGTGTGATTGTTATTTACCTATCCTCCTTCTAGGACTTCTGGTAATCTTTTACAATTCCATGTTGATTTATATTGTTTATTATGTCACTATTTAAATGTACAATTCATGTTTGTTACACCACATTGAGCCTGCACCCGTGGTGGGGAGAGTCATTACTGCTAACCTTTGCTTCATGGATATGTGCTTGCGTAATACTTCCTATGCTCATAGGTTTGTGTATCTGTTTTTAGTAAGACCATTCAGCCCAGAAACCTGCTAACAATATCTGGCGTGGCTCCCCACTTTCTTTTGGTGTTTTTCATCTCTCTTCCAGAGAAGTCAAGGAGGGCATGATCATCTACTTTTTAGTGCTTTCACCTGCTTTCCTGAGAAGTCAGGGGGGGACAGGATCACCTTTTTGATATTTTCACCTCCTTTCTTGAGAAGTCAGGGAGGGTGGGATCACCTCCTTTTTGGTGTTCTTACCTCCCTGAGAAGTCAAGGATAGTATGATCACTTGTGTTCTAAAACAAAAGAAAGCAGAAAATGTAGAGGGCTGAAACTTCAAAAAGGTGTTTGAATCAGACAACTGAGCACTTAAGGCTAATTACCTATTCAATTTTATTGGCATATGTTTGGATAAATGGCTCTTCTCACCATTGGTGCTGGCTCAATGTTTGGTGTTAAGATAATGATAGGCAAGGATAGAGGGCAGAGGGAGAAGGGCAAGACAGGCACTTGGTAGCAGGAGAAGGAGGAGAGAGACTGGTAACTCTGGACTCCAGAATCAAAGAGAGATCTTTGACAAGTCACATGGCAGTTCCCCTGTTTCTTTCACTTCTCCCCTTAAAGACAAAAGACTTTTATTTATTCTGACTTTGGCTGACCCTGAGGCCCTCCAGGAAATGAGCCTGTACTTCACAAAATATAATTAAAATAAATAAATAAAAAAACTATATCTTGCAAAAGGGAACCATAGATAATGAATAATAAACAATAAACATATATGCTCCAAGTGGAATAGCATCTAAATTTCTAAAGGAGAAGTTAAGAGAGCTGTAAGAAGAAATAGACAGCAAAACTATAATACAACCTTGCTCTCTCAGAACTAAATAAATTGTGCCACAAAATAAATAAGAAGTTAAGGTAGTCATGATAGATCTTTGGAGAAAACTAAATGGATGCAGAAGGGAGTATACTTTCTTTTTGGTAGTTCATGGAACCTATACAAAAATTGACCATAAAAAAATTGACCATAAAAAAATTGAAGGCATAAATATCTCAAATTCAAATGCAGGAAGGCAGAAATAATAAATGCATCCTTTTCAGATCACAATGCAATAAAATTACTTTTAATAAAATCCAAGGGAAAATAGACCAAAAAGTAATTGGAAATTAAGTAATAACATCTTAAAGAATCACTGGGTAAAACATAGACAAAATCAATAATCTCATCTAAGATATTGACAATAATGAGAAAACATACCAAAATTTGTGGGATGCAGCCAAAGCGGAAATTTTATATTTCTAGATCCTTACTTGCATAAAATAGAGAAAGAAAAGATCAAAGAATTGGGCTTGCAACTAAAAAAGTTAGAAAAAAAAAAAAAAAACATTGAACCCCCCCTATTATATACCAAACTTGAAATTCTAAAAATATAAGCAGAAATTAGTAAAATTGGAAAATAAAAACTATTGAATTAGTAAATAAAACTAAGAGTTGGTTTTATGAAAAAAACAACAACAAAATAGATAAATGTTTAGTTAATTTGATTAGAAAAAGGAAAGAGAAAAATCAAATTGTTAGTCTCAAAAGTGAAAAGGGAGAACTATCCACTAATGAAGAGGAAATTAGAGCAATAATTAGGAGTTACTTTGACCAACTTTATGCCAATAAATTTGATAACCTAAATGAAAGAGAGAAATTCATACAAAAATATTGATTGCCCAGATTAACAAAAGAGGAAGTAAATTACTTAAATTTTACTATTTTGGAAAAAGAAATAAAACAAGTTATTAATAAACTCCCTAAGAAAAAAATCTCCAGGACCAGATGGATTTATATGTGAATTATACCAAATATTTTTTTAAAAATTAATTTCAACACTATATAATCTATTTGAAAAAACAAGGAAAGGACTCCTACCAAATTCATTTTTATGACACAGAAATGGTACTGATAGGTAAACCAGGAAGGAGAAAGAAAGAAAATTAAAGACCAATTTTCCTAATGAATATTAATTAAAAATATCCAATAAAATATTAGCAAGAAGATTATAGGAAACCATACCCAGGATAAAACACCATGACCAAGTAGGATTTATATCTGGAATTCAAGGCTGCCTCAATATTAGGAAAATTATTGGCATAATTGACTATGTCAATAACCAAAATAACAAAAAAACTTATGATTATCTTAATAGATTCAGAAAAAGTAGTTGATAAAATCCAACATCCATTCCTACTAAAAACACCAGAGGAATAAATAATCAGTAGGATCTATTTAAAAGTATCATATGTATATGTAATGGGGACAAACTAGAACCATTCTCAAGAAGATCAGGGGTGAACAAGGTTGGCCACTAATATTGTAGTATAAATGTTAGCTTTGGATATAAGAGAAGAAAAAAGGATTAAAGGGATAAGAGTAGGTAATGAAGAAGCCAAATTATCACTCTTTATAGATAATATAATGGTATACTTAGAGAACCCTAAAGAATCAACTGAAAAAATACTATAAACAACCCACAACTTTATCAGAGTTGCAGGATACAAAATAAGTACACATAAATCATCAGCACATTCATATGTTACCAACAAAGTCCAGCAGCAAGAGAAACAAAGAGAAATTCCATTTAAAAAAAACTGTTGATATTACAAAATATCTGCCAAGGAAAAGTCAGGAATTACATGAATACAACTACAAAACTCTTTTTACACAAATAATTTTAGATCCAAAAAACTGGAAAAATGTCAAGTGTTCTTGGGTAAGCCAAGTGAATATAATAAAAATGACAATACTATTTAAACTAATCTACATATTTAGTTCTATACCAATCAAACACCCAATAAATTATTTTAAAGGTCTAGAAAAATTATAAAGTTCATCTGGAGGAACAAAAAGTAAAGAATTTAAAAGGAATTAATGAAAATAAATGAAGGTGCCCTAGCTGTGCGAGATATAAAATTATATTATAAAGCAGCAGTCATCAAAAGCATTCTGGTACTGGCTAAGAAATAGAGTAGTCAATCAGTGGAATAGATGATGCTCATAGGACAAAATAGTTAATGATTATAGTAATTTAGTATTTAACAGTAGATCCCACCTTTTAGAATAAGAATTCAATATTTGATAAAAATTGTTGAGAAAATTGAAAACTAGTATGGCAGAAACTAGGCATGGACCCACACCTACTAACACCATATATCAAAATAAGGCTGAAATGGGTTCATGGTCTAGTTACAGAAAGTGCTAGTATAAACAAATTAGAATACCATAGGATAGTTTACCTCTCAGATCTGTGGAGCAGGAAGGAATTTGTGACTAAAAAAGAACTAGACATCATTATTGCTCATAAAATAGATAATTTTGATTATATTAAGTTAAAAAGATTTTGTACAAACTAAACTAATGCAGACAAGATTAGAAGGGAATCAATAAACTGGGAAATCATTTTTATATTCAACAGTTCTGATAAAGGACTCACTGTAAAATACATAGAGAATTTAGTCAAATTTATAAGAATTCAAGCCATTCTCGGGGGAGGAGCCAAGATGGCAGAAAAGATACACGTGAATTTGTAAGGTCCCTTCTTCTCTCATTACCAATTACTTAAATCAACCTCAAAAATAACGCTGGACTGATAGAAACCACAAGGATTAAAAGCACAACTTGCCAACTGAAGAGAATCTGGACTCTCTACAGAAAAGGTCAGTTCCAAGGGGAGGAAGAAAAAAAGCCAGAACAGTTAGGTGCTAGCACACTGTGCAATGGGGTGGGGAGAACTCTGGGATCAGAGAAGTCACTGAGATAGAGGAATCTGACACAGGCTGTTAGCTCTTCTCTGCTTATAAAACAGCAGTTCAGAAGAGAAATCAAGCCACTTTAAAATATAAAGCTAGATCCTAGAACCACCCCAATCTAGAAGTGACGCAACAGATGTCAGCACTGCTGTGAAGCCACCTTCTGCTGTCCTGAGCTTCACCTTGGGGTAATTAAGAGCCTGAACAGCTAGGACACAGCCCAAGACAACATGTAATCCACATAGGGCCAGGCTTGGCCTGAGGCTGGGGAACTCTAGCAGTTTCGGAATTCCCAGAGAAGTAGAACTCCCAGAGAAGCTGAACCTTTGAAGTAGGGATGGCAGTTTCCAGGCAGACACTTCCAGTTTGAGCAGAGGGGCTTTTCACATAAGCTGCTGATATCCAAGCCCACAGAGGCATTGGCTGGGCTTTGTGTCACTTTTACTGTTCAGTTTTAAACTTCAGGAAAGTCACTAGGACACACAGCAAGGTCCTTCACTGGGCAAACCCTCACAGTGCAGCCCTATCACCTCTGAGGCATTTCCGGGGTAGAGGAGGGGAGAGCTCTCTCTTAGTTCAGGCATAGGAGCCACTGGATCCATCCGTTCTGGGAGGAAGCTGGTAAATAAATAAACAAATTAACTTCTTACCCCAAGGGCAGACCCCAAAAGATTTTTAACACTGAGTAAAAAGGTGAACAGAATGATTGATTCCTTCTACACAGAGCAAAAGCAGGTATCCAACACCGAGGAAGTTAACAGCAGAGAGTCAGCAGATAACATTCTAAAGGGGAACGATACCTGCCTCCCATCACATAACTCTTTCCTAGAACAGACTATTAAAAAGTTAAGAGAGTTTGAAGAAAAATGGGAAAAGGAAAGAGAAGCTATGATAGAGAATAACAATGTCCTGAAATTTGAGTGGGAAAAAATAAAGAATTCACAGGAGATTCAGGGAAAGAAAAATTGTGAATTAGAAAAGGTTAAAAAATCACAGGAAAGTAGCATTTCTGAATTGGAAATGATAAAAAAAAGTCTCAAGAAAGTAGTATTTCTGAATTGGAAAAAGAAAATAACTCTCTAAAAAATTAGGGAAATGGAAAAAAATTCAATAGAGCAAAATATTTCATTTAAAAACTCAATTGGGCATATACAAAAAGAACTAAAAATGTGAATGAAGAATATAACTCATTAAAAATCAGGACAGAACAAATAGAAGTGAATGATTCATTGAGAAACCAAGAATCAGTCAAACAAAGCAAAAAAAAAAAAAAAAAAAAAAGAAAAGCTGTAGATTAATGTCAAATACTTACTGGGAAAATCTATAGACTTGGAAAATAAATCTAGGAGAGATAATCTGAGGATCATTAGACTTCCCAAAAACTATGATCAAAAAAAGAGCCCAGATTCTATTTTACAGGAAATCATCAAAGAGAACTGTCCAGAGATAATAGAAACAGAAGGGAAAATAGGCATTGAAAGAATTCATCGAACACCTTCTGAAAAAGACCCTAAAAAAAGAACTCCACAGAACACTGTGGCTAAGCTGCAGAACTACCAAACAAAAGAAAAAAATGTTGCAAGCAGCTAGAAAAAAACAATTTAAATATCAATGTGCCACAATAAGGGTCACTCAAGATCTGGCTGCCTCCACATTAAATCAGGCCTGGAACCTGATATTCCGAAAAGCAAAAGATCAAGGATTGGAACCAAGAATAAACTACCCAGCTAAGTTTAGCATTTTTTTTCCATGGAAGAAGATGGTCATTTAATGAAACAGAGGAATTCCATTTGTTTCTAAGAAAAAAACCAGACTTAAACAAAAAATTTGATCTACATCCACAAGACTGAAGAGAAACAGAAAAAGGTAAAAAACTCTTGAGAACTGTATCTCTGTTGTGGATATACAGAAAGTCCATATGGATAATTTGATTTTACTGATATTAAAAAAGGGGGAGTAGTAAAGGGAAGGGGGTAGTATCAGAAAAAGGGGAAGGAGTGATAAAAAAAAGGGAAACTACATCCCAGGAAGAGGCATAAAAAATATACCACATCTGAGGGAATTTAGAGAGGGGGAGAAATATTGTGTGAATCTTACACTCATCAGAGTAGACTCAAAGAGTAAATAATTGATATATTTGTTTTTCAGAGAATTTTATCCCACCTCATTAAGAGGGGGGAGAGGAAAAAAAGGAAAAGGGAAATAAGGGAAGGGACTTGGAAGGAGCGGGGAGGGATACTAAAAAGGGAGGGCTGTGCATCACAAGCAGGGTCTATAAATTAAATATTGGGGAAGGGGTTCAGGGGGTTCAAGGGGAAAAAAGCATAATCTCGGGATAATATGGTATAGGAAATACAAAATTAGTCATTTTAACTGTAAATAGGAATGGGATGAACTCTCCCATCAAATGGTGATAGATAGCAGACTGGATTAAAAAGTCAGAACCCTACAATATGTTGTTTACAGGAAACACACTTAAAGCAGGGAGATACATACAGAATAAAATTAAAAGGTTGGAGCAGAATCTGTTATGCTTCAGGTAAAGCCAAAAAGCAGGGGTAGCCATCCTTATTTCAGATCAAGCAAAAGCAGTAATTGATCTAATTAAAAGAGATAAGAAAGGAAACTATATCCTGCTAAAAGGTAGCATAAACAATGAAGCCATATCAATACTAAACAAGAAAAAATAGACAGTAAAACTATGATAGTGGGAGATAACAACCTTACACTCTCAGATGTAGACAAATCAAATAACCAAACAAATAAGAAAGAAATTAAAAAAGTAAATAGTAAAAAAAGTAAATAGAACATTAGAAAAACTAGGTATGATAGACCTTTGGAGAAAACTGAATGGTGATAGAAAGGAATATACTTTCTTCTCAGCAGTTCATGAAACCTCTACAAAAATAGACCATATATTAGGACATAAAGATCTCAAAAATAAATGCATGAAGACAGATCTTCTCAGATCACAATGCAATAAAAACTACATTAAATAAGAAGTTAGGGGTAAATAGACCAAAATGTAATTGGAAACTGAATAATCTCATCTTAAAGAATGACTGGGTGAAACAGCAAATTATAGAAACAATTAATAATTTCACCCAAGATAATGACAGTGATGAGACATCATACCAAAATCTGTGGGATGCAGCTAAAGAGGTAATAAGGGAAAATTTTATATCTTTAGAGGCTTATTTGAACAAAAGAGAGAAAGAGAAGATTAATGAATTGGGCCTGCAACTTAAAAAGCTAGAAAAAGTCCAAATTAAAAACCCACAACCAAAAATCAAACTTGAAATACTAAAATTAAAAGGAGAAATCAATAATATTGAAAGTAAAAAAAATACTATTGAATTAATTAATAAAACCAAGAGTTGATTTTATGAAAAAGCCAATAAAATAGATAAACCTTTGGTAAATCTGACCAGAAAAAGGAAAGAGGAAAATCAAATTGTTAGTCTTACAAATGAAAAGGGGGAATCTTTCCACCAATGAAGAGGAAATTAGAGCAATAATCAGGAACTACTTTGCCCAACTAAACTGGAATCTTTCCCAATAAGATCAGGAGTGAAACAAGGTTGTCCACTATCACCATTACTATTCAATATTGTATTAGAAATGCTAGGCTTGGCAATAAGAGTCGAGAAAGAGATTAAAGGAATAAGAATAGGTAATGAGGAAATCAAACTGTTGCTATTTGCAGATGATATGATGGTATACTTAGAAAACCCCAAAGATTCTAATAAAAAATTATTAGGAATAATTCACAACTTTAGTAAAGTTGCTGGGTACAAAATAAATCCGTATAAATCCTCAGCATTTTTACACATCACCAATAAATTGCAACAGCAAGAGATACAAAGATAAATTCCATTCCATACAAATGTCGAGAGCATAAAATATTTGGGAATCCATTTACCAAAGAAAAGTCAGGAATTATATGAACAAAATTACAAGGCACTTGCCACAAAAATAAAGTCAGATTAAATAATTCGAAGGAAATTAAGTGCTCTTGGATAGGCCGAGTGAATATAATAAAGATGACAGTACTCCCCAAACTAATCTATTTATTTAGTGCTATACCAATCAGAGTCCCAAGAAACTATTTTAGTGACCTAGAAAAAATAACAACAAAGTTCATATGGAAGAATAAAAGGTCGAGAATTTCAAGGGAATTAATGAAAAAAAGTCAGATGAAGGTGGTCTAGGTATACCTGATCTAAAGCTATATTATATAGCAGCAGTCACCAAAATCATTTGGTATTGGCTAAGAAGTAGACCAGTCGATCAATGGAACAGATTAGGTACAAAGGACAAAAAAGTTTACAACTATAGCAATCTAGTGTTTGATAAATGCAAAGATACCAACATTAAGGATAAACATTCATTATGTGAAAAAGAACTGTTGGGGAAACTGGGAATTAGTATGCCAGAAATTAGATATGGATCCATATACCAAGATAAGATCAAAATGGGTCCATGATTTAGGCATAAAGAATGAGATCATAAATAGATTAGAGAAACAGAAAATAGTCTACCTCTTAGACCTGTGGAGGAGGAAGGAATTTATGACCAGAGGAGAACTAGAGATCATTATTGATCACAAAATAGAAGATTTTGATTACATCAAACTAAAAAGTTTCTGTACAAACAATACTAATGCAAACAAGATTAGAAGGGAAGTAACAAATTGGGAAAATATTTTTAAAGTTAAAGGTTCTGACAAAGGCCTCATTTCCAAAATATATAGAGAATTGATCCTAATTTATAAGAAATCAAACCATTCTCCAATTGATAAATGGTCAAAGGATATGAACAGACAATTCTCAGATAATGAAATTGAAACTATATCCACTCATATGAAAGAGTGTTCCAAATCACTACTGATCAGAGAAATGCAAATTAAGACAACTCTGAGATATCACTACACACCTGTCAAATTGGCTAAGATTACAGGAACAAATAATGATGAATGTTGGAGGGGATGTGGGAAAACTGGGACACTAATACATTGTTGGTGGAGTTGTGAAATAATCTGGCCATTCTGGAGAGCAATCTGGAACTATGCCCAAAAGGTTATCAAACTGTGCATACCCTTTGATCCAGCAGTTCTACTATTGGGCTTATATCCCGAAGAAATAGTAAAGAGGGGAAAGGGACCTGTGTGTGCCAAAATGTTTGTAGCAGCTCTTTTCGTAGTTTCTAGAAACTGGAAGATGAATGGATGTCTATCAATTGGAGAATGGTTGGGTAAATTGTGGTATATAAAGGTTATGGAATATTACTGCTCTGTAAGAAATGACCAGCAGGATGAATTCAGAAAGACTTGCATGAACTGATGCTGAGTGAAATGAGCAGAACCAGAAGATCACTGTACACTTCAACAGCAGTACTGTATGAAGATGTATTCTGATGGAAGTAGATATCTTCAACATAAAGAAAATCCAACTCACTTCTAGCTGATCAATGATGGACTGAAACAACTACACTCAGAAAAGGAACACTGGGAATCGAATGTAAAATATTAGCACTATTGTCTATCTATCCAGGTTACTTATACCTTCGGAATCCAATACTTAACGTGCAACAAGAAAATTGGATTTACACACATATATTATATCTAGGTTATACTGTAACACATGTAAAATATATGAGATTGCCTGTCACCTAGGGGAGGGAATAGAGAGAGGGAGGGGAAAATCTGGAAAAATGAATACAAGGGATAGTGTTTAAAAAAATTACTCATGCATATATACTGTCAAAAATTTATAATTATAAAATTAATAAAAATAAAACAAAAGAATTCAAGCCATTCTCTAGTTGATAAATAGTCAAAGATGTCAACAGACAATTTTCATATCAATTGAAACCAAGTCTAGACAAAGGAAAAGATGCTCTAAATCACTACTGATCAGAGAAATGTAAATTAAGACAACTTTGTTATTCCAAATCTCTCAGATTGGCTAAGATTACAGGAAACGATACCTATGAATGTTGGAATGGATGTGGGAAAACTTGAATTGTAATACATTGTTAGTGAATTTTCAATGGATCCATCCATTCTGGAAAGCTATTTGGAACTATTTTCAAAGAGTTATCAAACTTTGCATACCCTTTGATACAGCAGTGTTTCTACCTAGTTTATCTCCCAAAGAGACCTTAATGAAGGGAAAGGGACCCACATGTGCAAAAATGTTTGTGGCAGTCCTTTTCATAGTAGAAAATAATTGGCTACTCATCCTTTAAAGAATGATTGATTAAGTTATGAAATATGAATGTTATGGAATGTTATTGTTTCATAAGAAAGATTCAGCATGTTCTCCTAATTTTCTTATAGTACTACCATTTATGTTTAAATCATGTACTCATTTTGACCTTATTTTGGCATATAGTGTGAAGTATATGTCTATGCCAAGTTTCTGACATGTTATTTTTCAAATAGTGGGTTTTTCCCCCAGAAGTTGGAGTCTTTGGGTTCATCAGAAAGTAGAATACAATAGTTATTGATTATTGTATCTTGTATATTTAATCTATTCTACTGATCTAACAGTCTATTTCTTAGTCAGAACCAAATTGTTTTCATGACTACTGATTTATAATAGTTTTAGATCTTATACTGCTAATGCCTGTCATATTGTAACTTATATTGCAAATATATCATTCTTGTACTAATTAGTTTCATTCAAAATTTTATTTGTTTTTTAAAAGTATCTTGTTATTATGAACTATTGTTATTCAAATAGAATTTCATTTTTATTGAAATCATTGTGGGGAAATACATGGTCTATCAGTGCCAGTTCAACAAATAAAAATAAGAACTCACTTGGATGTCTAACCTATGACAATAATCAAGTCTCATGTCAGAATTCTAGCTGTATATTTGTTATTCGATTCAAATGTCAGAATTCTATTTTTTTGCTTGTCTGAATAAAACAACAAGAATTGAGAGTATTCTGACTACAATTTTCAATGTGTTCCAAATCCAAAAGTGAAATTATTATTTATTCATTCAAAGACCATTTATTGAATGAATATTCATTCCCAGCACATTATATTATGTTCTGGCAACAAAATATTTGAAATAAATTTTAAAAAAAGAATCAGCAGGATGATTTCATTGAGACCTGGAGAGACTTGCATGAACTGATGCTAAATGAAATGGGCAGAACCAAGAGACTATGGTACACAACAAGAAGATTATATGATGATCAATTCTGATGAATATGGTTTTCATCAACAATGATATGATTTGGGCCAATTCCAATAATCTTGTGATGTAGAGAGCCATCTATACCCAGAGAGAGGACTATGGGAACTAAGAGTGGGTCACAACATAGCATTTTCATTCTTTTTTGTTGTTGTTTGCTTGATCTTTATTTTCTTTCTCATTTTTTCTGGTTTGATTTGATTTTTGTAGTGCACTAAGATAATTGTATAAATATGTATACATATATTTGATTTAATATATATTTCTACTTGCTATCTAGGGGATGGGTAGGGGAAGGGTTGGGAAATTGGAACACAAGATTTTGCAAGGGTTAATGACAAAGAATTATCCATGCATATGTTTTGAAAAATAAAAAAACAAATCAACAACAACAAAAAAGAAAAGCCTAGAATAATTTACATGAATTGATACTGAGCCGAAAAGGCAGAATTTAGGACTACATTGTACACAATTACAGCAAGAATATTTCAATGATCAGCTATGAAATTCATAGTACTTCTTAATGGTTCAGTGATACAATGGAATTCCAATAGATTTTGGAAAGAAAATGTCATATACACCCAGAAAAAAGAACCATGGAGATTGAATACAAATTAAGATATTCTATGTTCACTTCTTTTTTCTATTTTTTTCTCCCAATTTTTTTTCCATTTTGTTCTGATTTTTCTCTCTAAATATGATTCATAAGCAATGTCTATTAATAAATAAAATTACATATAATATATATTCATAACCAGAAAAATAAAACAATTAAAAATAACCATAAAGAATTATTTGTAAATTGGATAAGCTAGACAGTTTTCCAGTATTATCTGGATAATGGACAGCTGTCCATTATCACTGCTATTATTCAGTGTTGTAGAAGAAATGTAAGCTTTAACAATAAAAGAAGAAAAAAAAAAGACTGAAAGAATTAGAATAGACGATAGGAACATAAAATAATATTCTTTGCAGGATATAATGACATACTTGCAGAAACCTAGAGGGAAAACTAAAAAAAAATGTTAAACTTAAATCATCAATATTTCTATATATAATCAAGAAAGTCAAGTAGTAATTAATGGAAAGACATATTCCATTTAAAATAACTGCAATTAAAAATATGAAGTATTTGAGAGTCCAATGTATGAATCAAAGTCAGGAACTATCTGAACAAATTTAGAAAACACTTTTCACAAAAATGAAATCAGATGAGCAATTGGAAAAATATCAATTACTCATGGGAGGCTGAGTAAATATAATATAAATAGTAGTTCTCCCTAAATTGATTATGTGTTCATTGCAACTCCAATCAAACTACAAAAATATTTTTAAAGCTAGGAAAAATAATAGCCAAATTTATCTGGAAGAAGAAAACTCAATAATGTCAAGGAAAGTAATGGAAAAAAAATGTCAAGGAAGGTGATCTGGCCATTCCAGATCAGTAAAGTAGTAAATGACTATGATAATTTTATTTTGATACCACTACTAAGTCTGTACAGAGAGATTATTTAAAAAAGAAGGGCTCACATGTACATATTTATAACAACTTTTTTTTGTTTGTTTGTTTTTGTTTTTTTGTTATTGTTGTCATAGCCTTGGAAATTGATGGGATGCAGGCAGATTTTAGAAAAAGACATATGAAATGATGTTGAGTGAAAGGAGTAGAAACAAGAGAAAATTGTAAAAAGTAACAATATATTACTAACAATGTGATCTGTGCCAATATACTCTAGGCTTCATTTTCTAATTCAAAAGTTTAAAATTTTAACTTTGAGGTAATTTCTAAGGTCCTATCCATCTTGAAAGTCTTTAAGCCTATATTTTGTACTATACTACACTAATTTAGCAAATATGCATTGAACAAAATAAGTCTACAATAAATTTTAATTATGAATATACTTTTTTTTTGTTTTTAAATTCAATCATGATTTTTTGTTGTTGTTGTTGCAGACATACAACCAATGCTTTTCCTTAAGACATTCAAACAATCCCCAAGTTCTGTTCATGAAGTTTAATCAAACTACTTTAGAGCAGTAAAAAGCTTGGCGTTATCCATCTCCACAGTTCTGAGCCAGTAACTGGTCTCAACCTCCTCAAAGCTCCTGAAAATGGTTCTGATTCTTTTTTTTTTTTTTTTCCCCAGGCTGGGGTTAAATGACTTGCTCAGGGTCACACAGTCACACAGTTAGGAAGTATTAAGTGTCTGAAACCAGGTTTGAACTCGGGTCCTCCTGAATTCAGGGCTGGTGTTCTATCCACTGCACCACCTAGCTGCCTCCGGTTCTGATTCTCTTAAAGCCTGATGGTGCTAGTACCAGCTGTATCATATTAGAACATGTATAAACCTGTTTTTTCCTATGTCAAAAGAAGTTTTTGGCTTACCGGGCTTTTTAAAACTTTAAGAGTACCACAAACTAAAAGCTTGTTTATATGAGGGACAAATGTGTCATGTTTAATTGTGATTTTCTTTTTTTTTTTTGTGGCATGTCAAAACTTCTCACACAGGAAGATTAAAGCAACGAGCAAATGGATACTCTTTCTTAAACTCTATCTCCTAATACTTCTGAACATAGCTTTCTTACTACATTCTGGCTGGTATGTTTTTTATCTCCACATACACTATGTCATTTTCTTTCCATCTCTTTGAATTTTCCACCTGCCACTTCCATCACAACTCCTGCATGATACGAGTATCTTCCTCATAGTATCTTCCCCCTTCATCTCAATCTCTAGCTGTATATGCTAGTAGAATCACATAACTTAATTGTTTTATTTATCTTTAGTAATAGAAAGTACTAAAAAGTATACTGAGACAGGCCAGAATTCTAGATATCAGTGTTGCTATTTGTCAGCTCTTAGTGAAACAAATCTTTTCTGGATTGAAAAGCTGAACTTTGAGAAATTAAAAGCAAAAAGGAAACAGTCTCTTTTATCAAAGAGCATTAAAGGATGACAGCAATTATGGAAGGGCAATAGTACATTCTGGTCTCATAAAAGTTATTGTTTCATCTTAATCATGAAGTAAGTAAGATCATCTTTTTTTTCTCCCAACAAATCTGATACTTTAATTAAGCCTTAGAGTATATGCAATAGTTCATATCAGTAGTCCCTCACCTCTACAAAAAAGGGAAGAGAGCACATTTTATCATCCTTTCTTGAAAGAGAAGAAAATTTAGTCATTCTAATTAAAGATTTTTGTTGGATTTTATTTGTTTTTGTACCTTCTATTTGTATTCTCATAATGACTGGACATTTTGCTTCTCTAATAACTAAAGGACTCTTGAAACTTGGAAGAAATATCACCTGGAGAAATTCAGGGGTTTAATATATACCAAACCAATGCAGAGCAAAGATAATTGGAGAGAAAAAAAGAGCTCATATGATAGACCCAACTCCAAAATTCATTAACTATACATCTTTAGTTTAGCAACTTTATTGTTTTGGGTCTCTAATCATCTGTAAAAACAAAGGTATATAAAAGACATTTTTCAAAGTAGGGAGTGAGAAGAATGAAAAAAGGTTTATATTCCAAATATGGGGGGGGGGGAGAACAAAGCAGAAGAAATGGAATGCAATATGAAAGAAATTACTATTTAATCTGATGACAATAAAGAATAAATACTGCAAAATAATGTATCAAAAAGCAGAAAAAACAGATTGAGTCTACACTGTGAAAGGTTTTTTTGGATTTGCTCCTGGATATTAGAGGAAGGCACTATATTTTTAACTAAGAAAGTAAGATATGTTCAGTTTTATAATCCAGGAAAAAATTGTTTCAGTAAGCAGGTAGAGGATGAAACAAAGTTGGGGGGAACATGAGGCAGGAAGACCAATCAGACTCCCATAAAACTATTTTTTCCCAAAAAACTATTTTAGTGGCCTAGAAAAAAATAACAACAAAATTCATCTGGAAGAATGAAAGGTCAAGACTTTCAAGGGAACTAATGAAAAAAAAAATCAAAATAAGGTGACCTAGCTGTACCAGATCTAAAACTATACGATAAAGCAGCAGTCACCAAAATCATTTGGTATTGGCTAAGAAATAGACCAGTTCAAAGGTTCTGACAATGGTCTAATTTCCAAAATATATAGAGAATTGACTCTAATTTGTAAGAAATCAAGCCATTCTACAATTGATAAATGGTCAAATTATATGAATATATAATTTTCAGATGAAGAAATTGAAACTATTTCTAGTCATATGAAAAGTTGCTCTAAATCACTATTGATCAGAGAAATGCAAATTAAGACAACTCTGAGATACTACCACAGACCTCACAGACTTTCTAGGATGATAGGAAAAGATAATGGTGAATGTTGAAGGGGATGTGGGAAAACTGGGACACTGATACATTGTTGGTGAAATTATGAATATATCCAGCCATTTTGGAGAGTGATTTGGAACAATGCTCAAAAAAGTTATCAAACTGTGCAAATTCTTTGATACAGCAGTGTTACCACTGGATTATATCCCAAAGAAATCTTAAAGAAAGGAAAGGGAACTGTATGTGCTAAAATGTTTGTGGCAGCCCTCTTTGTAATGGCTAGAAACTGGAAAGTGAGTGGATGCCCATCAACTGGAGAATGACTGAATAAATTGTGGTTATATGAATGTTATGAATTTTATTTTTCTGTAAGAAATGACCAAGCAAGATGATTTCAGAAAGGCCTGGAGAGACTTACATGAACTGATGCTGAGTGAAATGAGCAGGACCAAGAGATCATTATATACTTCAACAGCAATACTATATGATGATCAATTCTGATGGACTTCAACAATGAGATGAAGCAAAGCAGTTCTGTTTGTTCAATAATGAATAGAACCAGCTATATCCAGTGAAAGAACTCTGGAAATTGAGTGTGAACCACTACATACCATTTCTAATCCCTCTGTTTTTGTCTGCTTGCATTTTTTATTTCCTTCACAGGTTAATTGTGCATTATTTCAAAGTCTAATTGTGCAGCAAAATAACTGTATGGATATGTATACATATATTGTATTTAACATATACTTTAGCATATTTAACATGTATTGGTCTACCTGCCATCTGAAGGAGGGAGGTGGGGGGGAGGAGAGGAAAAATTGGAACAAAAAGTTTTGCTATTGTCAATGCTGAAAAATTAGCCATGGATAGATTTTGTAAATAAAAAGGTATTATAATAATAAAAATTAAAAACAAAACAAATAAATAAATAAATAAATAAATAAATAAGTAAGTAAATAAATAAATAAATAAATAAATAAGTAAATGAGAAAGAAAGAAGTGGAAGAGGTAAACCAAATTTTACAAAACTTAGGTATGATAGCCCTTTGGAGAAAAATGAACAGAGACAGAAAGTAAAGTACCTTTTTTCTCACTGCTACATTATACCTACATAAAAATTGATCATGTCTCGGTATATAAAAACCTCAAAATCAAATGAAGAAAAACAAATAATAAGTGCATATTTTCCCCATTATGATCTAATAAAAAATACACATAATAAGTAGTCAGGGGAAAATAGACCCCAAAATGGCCAAAAGACAGAGTGGATGAAACAACAAGTCATAGACAAAATTTATAATTTCATTTAAGAGAATGACAATAATGGGACAAAATAGCAAAATTTATTGGATGCAGTCAAAACAGTTCTTTAGGGAAGTTTATACCTCCAGATAGCTGCAAGCACAAAATAAAGAAAGAGAAGGAAGATCAATTAGTTGAGTATGAAACTAAAAAAAGCTATAAAAAAGAACAAATTTAAAACCCCCAATTCAATACCAAATTTCAAATTCTGAAAATAAAATTCTGAAAAATAAAAGTGAAAGAAAACTAAGTTGTTTTTAAAAAAACAACAAAATAGATGAACCTTTAGTTAATTTCATTAGAAAAAGGAAAGAAGAAAATCATATTGTTAGAATCAAAAATGAAAAGGGTAATCTTTCCACCAGTGAAGAAGACATTTTTTACATTTTTTTTTAAATTTTCAAAACGTATACATGGATAATTTTTCAACATTGAGTTTTGCATAGCTTTGTGTTTCAGATTTTTCCCTCCTTCCCCCCACCTCCACGCCTAGATGGCAAGCAATCCAGTATGTGTTATATGTGTTAAAATATATGTTAAATCAATTATGTGTAAACATATTTATACAATTCTCTTGCTGCATGAGAAAAATTAGATAAACAAGGAAAGCAAATGAGTAAGAAAACAAAATGCAAGTGAACAACAACAAAAAGAATGCAAATATTATGTTGTGATCCGCATTCAGCTCCCACAATTCTCTGTCTGAAGGTAGATGTTCTCTTTAGAATAAGGTCTTTAGTAGTGGTATCAATAATCTCATTGTTGTAGAATTACATTCTTCAGAATTGATCATCCTATAATTGATGGTGCTGGGTACAATGATCTCTTTGTTCTGCTCATTTCACTTATCATAAGTTCATGTAAACCTCTCCAGGCCTTTCTAAAATCCTCCTCCTCATTGTTTCTCATACAACAAATTCCATAACAATTATATACCATAACTCATTAGTCATTCTCCAACCAAAGGGTATCCCCTCAGTTTCCAGTTTCTTACCACTATGAAAAGAGGTGCCACAAACATTTTTGCACGTATGGGTCCCTTTCCTTCTTTTAAGATTTTTTTTTTTGGAATATAGGCCCAATAGAAACACTATTGCATCAAAGAGTATGCACATTTTGATAACTTTTTGAGCATAGTTCCAAATAGCTCTTCAGAATAGATAGATCCATTCAAAATTCTAAGACATCAGACTAGTTTTCCTTTATGATTTCCTGTAAGATTACATCTAGATTCCTTTTGTTCATCATGGCTTTCAGGAAGTCCCATAATCCTTAGATTGTCTCTCCTAGATCTATTTTCCAGTTTAGTTGGTTTTCCTAGAAGGTATTTCACATTTTCTGTATTTTAATTTTGTTTTTGTTTTTGTTTAATGGATTGTTGAAGTCTTATTGAGTCATTCACTTCTATTTGTTCCATTCTAATTATTAGTGTATTATTTTCTTCAGTTACCTTTTTTTAGCTCCTTTTGTATTTGGCCAGTTGAATTGTCTTGTCCATTGCATTTTTTTCCCATTTGCAAATTTTGTGTTTTTTATGAATTGGTATCTTTTTCATATCTATTTTATAAGGCATTATATCCATTTCATCAAATCTATTTTGTAGGGTGTTATATGCTTTTCCCATTCCTTATTACAAAGTTCTCACTTCCTTTCCCAATTTTTCTTCTAACTTTCTTTTAAGATCCTTTATTCAATCTTCCAAGAAAGCCTTATAAAGAGAGGTGGAGCCAAGATACTGAAGAAGGCACACGTGACTTTCTGAGCTTCTTTCATACCCTCATTATTAATTATTAAAATCAGCCTCAAAAATAGTGCTCGACTGGTAAAATTCACCAAGATTGGAAGTACAACAACTTACTCAGCCAAAGATTATATGGAAGATTGCCAGAAAAGGTTTCTCCTGAGCAGGCTGGAATAAACTAGCACAAGCTGGGATACCAGCAGAGGCTAGCATGTGGAACAGACAGGGTGGTGGAGGGGTGGGGGTGATCTCCAGGGTTAGAAAATTTACAAAGAGGACTCTACCATAGACTGGGCTGTTCTGCTTTGATTGCAAAGCAGTAGACCAGCAGAGAAATTAAAGCCAAAGGTAGAGCATACTCTAAAAAATGCCAGAACCTAATAGAATCTGGCTATACCCATACAAAACCAGAAGTGATTTAGCACAGACCACAATACAGTTGTACAGCAGCATTCTACAGCAGGAAGCTCTAGGGGGCAATACCATATGTGCAGGGCAGGAGGGCACAGCCTGGGGCAGAGCCTAATCTACACAGTCGGGGGCCTAGCCTTGGACAATAGAATTTCCACAGAGCGACTGTGCTCCTCAGGCAGAGACACTCCCAGTGCCGTGAGGGGTAGGGCAACTGCTAATACCGATAGCGGGCTTTTGCCTGGAGTAGTGATGCTTTTACTGCTCAGCCTCCAGCCCCAAGGCAATCACTAATATGCATAGCAGAGTTTCTTGGCAGGGCACTTCCTCAGCTATGTCAGTGCTACCCAGGCCAGAATCAGCGTCACTCCAGTGTAGAGATTTTCCCAGAGCACTTATACTGTTCAACTGTTCTTTGCAGCCCATTTGCAGGACTTCTACTGACTATATATCTACCCCTGCTCTGCAGAGGAAGCTGGTAACCTCCTTTACCTGAAGGCAGACCCTAAAGTCTTTAAAGAAATGATTTTTAAAAATCAAAAGAACTATCTATAGCTTCTATACAGAAAGAGAACAGGTTTTCAACCCTGAGGAGAATAATCGCAGACAATATCCACACAATACCCCAAAAGGGGATGTACCTTGGTCCCCATCACAAAAGGCTCTGATAGAAGAAATTATAAAAAAATCTTAAAATAGATCTAGAAGAAAAAAAAGGGGAAATGAAATAGAAGCTATACAAGAGAGTAACAACTTTCTAAAATGTGAATTGGAAAAGGTAAAGAATTCCCAGGAAAGTAATATTTATGAACTGGAAAAGATAAAGAACTCCCAAGAAAGCAGGATTTGTGAATTGAAAAAGATAAAGAAATCCCAATAAATTAGAATTATTGAATTGGAAAAAGAAAATAACTCAATAAAAATAATAATGAAATGGAAAAAAAATTCCATAGAGCAAAACATAAGTTATCAGAAACTATATGAATAAAACTATAAAATACTTTCCACACAAATAATGCTATATATAACCAATTGGAAAAATAGTAAATGCTCTTGGAGAGGGCGAGCAAACATAACAAAGATGACAATGCTACCTAAACTTATCTATTTATTCAGCACTATGGAAATTAGACTCCCAAAAAACTATTTTAATGACCTATAAAAATAACAACAAAGTTCATATGAAAAACAAAAGGTCACTAATTTCAAGGGAACTAATGAAAAAAAAAAATCAAATCAAGGTGGCCTAGCTGTACCAGATCTAAAATTATATTATAAAGCAGTAGTTACCAAAACCATTTGGTTTTGGCTAAGAAATAGACTAATTGATCACTGGAATAAATTAGGTTCAAAGGACAAAATAGTCAAAAACTTTAATCATCTAGTGTTTGACAATACCAAAGACCCCAGCTTTAGGATAAGAACTCACTGTTTGAGAAAAAACTGCTGGGAAAATTGGAAATTAGTATGGCAGTAAAAAGGCATTGATCCATACTTAACAACATACACCAAGATAAGGTCAAAATGGGTTCATTCCCAAGCATAAAGAATGGGATTATAAATAAATTAGAAGAACATAGGTTAGTTTACCTCTCAGACCTGTGGAAGAGGAAGGAATTTATGACCATAGAAGAACTAAGGATCATTATTGATCACAAAATAGAAAAAATTTATTATATCAAATTAAAAAGTTTTTATACAAACAAAACTAATGCAGATAAAATTAGAAGGGAAGCAATAAACTGGGAAAACAGTTTTATAGTCAAGGGTTTTGATAAAGGCCTCATTTCCAAAATATGTAGACAATTGACTCTAATTTATAAGAAATCATGTCTTTCTCTAACTGATAAATGGTCAAAGGATATGAACAGAGAATTCTCAGACAAAGAAATTGAAACTATTTGTATCCATATGAAAAGGTGTTCCAAGTTATTTTTAATCAGAGAAATGCAAATTAAGACAAATTTGAGATACCACTACACACCTGTCATATTGGCTAGAATGATAGGGAAAGATAATGCGGAATTATGGAGGGGATTTGGGAAAACTGGGACACTAATGAAATGGTGGAATTGTGAATACATCCAGCCATTCTAGAGGGCAATTTGGAACTATGCTCAAAAAGTTAGCAAACTATGCATATCCTTTGATCCAGCAGTATTACGACTGGGCTTATATTCCAAAGAGATTTTAAAGAAGGGAAGGGGACTTGTAGGTGCAAGAATTTTTGAGGCAGCTCTCTTTTTAGTGGCCAGAAACTGGAAGCTGAGTGGATGCCCATCAAATGGAGAATGGTTGAATAAATTGTGGTATATGAATATTATGGAATATTATTGTTCTGTAAGATTTGACCAATAAGATGATTTCAGAAAGGCCTGGAGAGACTGCTACTGAGTGAAATGAACAGGCCCAGGAGATCATTATATAATTCAACAACAATACTATATGACGATCAATTCTTATGGATATGGCCCTCTTCAACAATGTAATGAATGAAAGCACTTCCAACAGAGCAGTAATTAATTAATTAATTCACTGATTTTAAACATTATTTATTTATTTTTAGTAATTGATTAATTAATTTGTTTATTTATTTTTTACAAAAATTTTATGCATAGATCATTTTCCAGCATTGACAATTGCAAAACTTTTTGTTTCAACTTTTCCCCTTCTTCCCCCAACTCTTTACCCCATATGGCAGGTTGACCAATACATGTTAAATATGTTAAAGTGTAAGTTAAATACAATATTTGTATACATGTCCAAATAGTTATTTTGCTGTACAAAAAGAATAGGACTTTGAAACAGTGTACAATTAGCATGTGAAGGAAATAAAAAATATAGGGATTGGGAATTCTATGTAATGGTTCATAGTCAACTCCCAAAGTTCTTTTACTGGGTGTAACTGGTTCAGTTCATTACTGCTCTATTGGAACTGATTTGATTCATCTCATTGTTGGAGAGGGCCTCGTCCATCAGAATTGATCATCATATAGTATTGTTATTGAAGTATATAATGATCTCCTGGTCCTGCTCATTTCATTCAGCATCAGTTCATGTAAGTCTCTTCAGGCCTCTCTGAAATCATCCCATTGGTCATTTCTTACAGAACAATAATATTCCATAATATTCATATACCACAATTTATTCAGCCAATTCCACAAAGAGGGCTGCCACAAACATTCTTGTACATACAGGTCCCTTTCCCTTCTTTAAGATCTCTTTGGGATATAAGCCCATTAGTAACGGGAGCAGTAATGAATTTAATGAGCTACACCCAGCAAAAGAACTCTGGGAGATGACTATGAACCACTATATCAGATTCCCAGTCCTCTATTTTTGTCCCCCTGCATTTTTGATTTCCTTCACAGGTTAATTGTACACTATTTCAAAATCTGATTCTTTTTTGTACAGCAAAATAACTATATGGACATATATACATATATTGTATTAACTTATATTTTAACATATTTTACATGTATTAGTCAACCTGCCATCTGGGGGAGGGAGAAGAGGGAATGAGTAGAAAACCTGGAACAAAAGATTTTGCAATTATCAATGCTGAAAAATTACCCATGCATATATCTTGTAAATGAAAAGCTATAATAAAAAAGAAAGTCTTGTAAAGTGGGGTCCAGCCCATATCTCCCTTTGGGGTTTCATCTAGAGTTGATTTGCCTTTAGGAACTTCAGGATTTGAGATATGTTCTTCTCTCCCTCCATCAAAGCTGTCTATGGTGAGAGGTTTTTTTTTGGGGGGGGTGGGGAGGTTTTTGCTCATTTTTAATAACCTTTTCTTAATAAAAAGGAGTGACAGTTTGCCGTGGGGTAGTTGTGCTGATTGACTTCCACGGCTCGGTAATTGTGGCTAGGTCCTTTGTTCTTTTGGGACTTTTCTATATGCCAGAACTCTGAACATGAAACAAATGTTTCTTACAGGATTCAATGGTTTACAATTTGTCTTTTGTAGCAAATCTGCCAAAACACCTATTTACAATAAGGAAAGAGTATACTAAGGGGCTCGCAAAAGATTCCCAGATGTGTGGAAACTGAAAAGCTCTGACTCCCTACTCCAGTCTCCCCGTGCTGTGATCTGGCCTCAGCAGACTGTTCCCCTACCCATTTGAAAAAGACCTGTTCTGAAGTTCTTCCAAGGTAAATTCTTCTGGAAATGTGTTGTACTCCAAATATTTCTTGTACTCTAAATTGGGTTACAGTCTTAATCTGCTATCTGTTTGAGAGGTCAGAGGAGGCTCACACAAATTCATGGCTGCTCTCCACCATCTTGGCTCTACCCACTGAATGTCAATGAAGAGCAACTTAGAAAAATAAATTAGGAGCTATTTTGCCCAACTCTATGCCAAAAAGTCTGTTAATCTAAGTGAAATGAATGAATACTTACATAAGTCTAGATTTCCCAGATTATCAGGGAAGGAAACAAATTACTTAAATAGTTCCATTTTAGACAAAGAGATTGAACAAGCTATTAATCAACTCCCTAAGAAAAAATCTCTAGGGCCAGAAGGATTTATATATGAATTCTACTAAACATTCAAAGAACAATTAATTGCAATATTATGCAAACTCTTTGGAAAAATAAGTAAAGAAGGAAAGAAAAAATGTTGGAAAAAGGTAAATATTAGTATAGCAGAAACTAGGTACTAACCCACTGAAGTTTTTACTAAAAAACAGGTTTTAAATATCATTAGACCACTTTCATTTGGCAAAACATTTGGTACTGATTCTATTCCAGCAGAGATTTACAAGGTGGGGGTCTATTGCTCATAAAAGCTGACTAAATTTTTCTGATAACATGACAAAGGAGGTTATCATCCAAAAATTCAAGGATATCTCCTTAGTCCATCACAATAAGTGTAAATGTAATAAATTGCACTGTGATCATCAAAGGGTGGAAAATTTCTCTTAATCATTCCTGACAATATTCTTGCCAAGCTAGTGTGGCTTCAGTAGGAGATAAGGAACTGTCTATATAATGTTTGCTACCCATTAACTCCAGGAAAAATGCCAGTAGAAGAACAGAGGTCTATACACAACATGTGTAGATCTGGCTAAGGTAATTAATAACATAAGTCTTTATCAATCTTTTTTTTATTTATTTAAAGGTTTTTATTTTCAAAACATATATATGAATTTTTCAAAATTGACTCTTGTAAAACTTTGTGTTCTTAATTTTCCCTCTTTGCCCCCTCTCCCTCCCCTAGATGGCAAATAATCCGATATATATTAAACATGTACAATTCTTCTATACATATATCATCAATTATTATGCTGCACAAGAAAAAATCATATCAAAAAGGGAAAAAAATGATAGTTAACAAAATGCAAGCAAACAACAAAAAAAAGTGAAAACACTATGTTGTGATTCTTACTCAATTCCCACAGTATATTGGTGTAGATTGCTATCTTCATGACAAGATCATTGTAAATGGCCTGGATCATCTCATTGTTTAAAAGAGCCATATCCATCAAAGTTGATCTTATAATCTTTTTGCTGCGTATATTGATCTCCTAGTTCTGCTCATTTCACTTGGCAACAGTTTATGTAAGTCTCTCCAGGCTTCTCCAAAATCATGTTATTTATCATTTCTTATAAAACAATAATATTCCATAACATTTATATATCATAACTTCATAGAATCATTCTCCAACCAATAGGTACCCACTTAGTTTCCAGTTTCTTGACACCAAAAAAAAAAAAAAAAAAAAAAGACCTGCCACAAATATTTTTGTACATGTATCCCTTTCCATCCTTTATATTCTTTTTTTTTGGAATAGTAGTCTAGTAGAAACACTGCTGGATTAAAGAGTAGGCATAGTTTGATAGCTCTTTGGACTTAGTTACAAATTGATAGCATCAAAGGCTCTGGAAAATTATGTCAAAATCTGGTTGCCCAGAAAAAATCATCAGTATTGTAAATCAGTTTCACAACAGCATATTTGCAAAGGTTCTGAACAATGAACAGTGCTCTCATACTTCATGTGTTTTATCATCATTTTATATATACCCATACTTTGACTCTCTCCTAACATCCAGTCCTATATTAAAAAAACTTCCCAATGATTATTTTGATGTGAATGGTCCATAAACATCTCATACATAGAATGTCTAAATGTCTATTTTGTTTTTTAACATTAATTTCTCCTTTCAATTATTCTATTGATCTACTTGACATTTAGGACTTTCCATAATTTGGATCATTTCTATATTTCAAATACTTTCCTCCACACACTCTGCAATTCAGTCAAACAGATCTACTTGCTTTTGTTGGCTAAATACTCTATCTTCTTTCCTTTGTACTTTTGTAATGGCTGCCATCAATGTTTTAAAATTTTTCCATTCTAGTCTTTTACATCTTAGAATCCCTGCCTATTTTCAAGATTTAAAGTTCTACTCTCTCTAGAAGACTTCTCCAACTTTTGGGACCTTCAGTGGTAAGGTTACCACACATTTTTTTTCAAAAGTGTGTTATACACACCTGTTTTATATAGCGTTTTTCCCATTAACAATGCATAGCTCTGCAATTTGGAACTATGCTCAAAAAGTTATCAAACTGTGCATACCCTTTGACCTAGCAGTGTTACTACTGGGCTTATATCCCAAAGAGATCCTGAAGAAGGGAAAGGGACCTGTATGTGCAAGAATGTTTGTGGCAGCCCTCTTTGTGGTAGCCAGAAACTGGAAACTACATGGATGCCCATCAATTGGAGATTGGCTGAATAAATTTTGGTATATGAATATTATGGAATATTATTGTTTTGTAAGAAATGACCAATGGGATAATTTCAGAGAGGCCTGGAGAGACTTACATGAAATGATGCTTAGTGAAATGAGCAGGACCAGGAGATCATTGTATACTTCAACAACAATACTATATGATGATCAATTTTAATGGATGTGGCCATTTTCAACAATGAGATGAACCAAATTAGTTCCAATAGAGTAGTAATGAACTGAACCAGCTACACCCAGAAAAAGAACTCTAGGAGATGACTATGAACCACTACATAGAATTTTCATTCCCTCTAATTTTGTCCGCCTGCATTTTGAATTTCCTTGTACACTATTTCAAAGTCTGATTCTTTTTGTACAGCAAAACAACTGTTTGGACATGTATACATATATTGTATTTAATTTATACTTTAACATGTATTGGTCAACCTGACATCTGCAGAGGAGAAGGAGGGGAAAAATTAGAACAAAAGGTTTCGCAATTGTCAATGTTGTAAAATTACCCATGCATATATCTGGTAAATAAAAACTATTAAAATAAATTTTTTAAAAAAATTGCATAACTCTGGAAAATAAGGATATTTTCTTTTTGTCAATGAACTATTATCCATTAATAGGATGTCTGAGACATAATGAGTATATAATATATGCTTAATTATTATTCATATATATATATATATGGGGAAGGTTAAAAATTTATACTAATATACTAATATTTTAAAATTGAATTACTAGAAGACTAATGGTATACTTAGAAGTACTACCAAATTTTGAAAGAGAGCTGAGCTTGTTAAGTAATTTGCATTGTGTTTCATTGTGGGTTTACTGTCTTTGAGGTGTCTTTGGGACATCAAGCTCGAAAAATCCAACATTTATCTGATAATGTGAGTTCAGGAGTAAGATATGAAAAGATAATAATCTGGGACCTGTCTGAATATGGAAGATAGTAACAAAGTCACTGAGTAAAAAATTATAGAGTAGATAGTTTAGAGTATACAACATACTGCATTTCTTTAAAATATACAGCATGTTACAATCTAGTGATTATTTTCATAGTAGAATTAATAGAGTGATATGCACAGAAAAAAAAAACCAAAATATGATTCTGAAATCATTCAGTCATTTTCCTAAAACTAATTATCTTCCTGAAGCCAAGATCTAGCCATGTCATTCCTCTACTCAATTAACTTTCAGAAGCTTAGCATCACATCAAGAATCAAATATATAAAATCTTATCTTTGTCGTTCAAAGCCCTACATAACCTGTCGCCTATTCTTTCCAGGCATCTTATAGATATTATATTCCTATATGCTTTGAGCTATACCAATCTCTTTACAAATTGAATAAGTTAATAATACACTATCCACCTCATAAGCTTTGAGGAATAATGAAAATCAAATATAGCTGTTTGTTTTCTATGCACTTTAAAATTTTAGAAGTTCGCATAAATGTAAGATATTTTCTTATACTCATATCTTTAAGTTATCAATATGGCTCTTGTGAGAGGGACAAGACCTTTAAATTCACATCTCTAGTACTTTATTCATACTGTTCATGAATCTAATGGTACTTGAGAAAAAAAACCCATTTTTATTTTTTCATCTTTACAAAAAATTAATTTAGCCTAATAGTTTGCATTTTATTCAATTATGACCCTTTTACTGAAATAAAAAAATACTTAAGATTAGTACTTATCATTAAAATTTAAAGTGAAGCATTTTCCCATTCTATACATGCTATCTATTCTTTTTAATGCCTAATAGATTTTTTTCATTTAACTTTGTTAGTTGGTTGTTTATTTTAAATAAAATTTAAAATACAGATACAACTGGAAACTCCTTTAAAATGTGTTATTAGAAATTCATGTGGTATTTTAGAAATGTTCTTAAAGTTACATATGAAAGAAACACTAATAGGAAATAGAAAGAAATTTTCTACATTCAGAAGTCCACGATGCCTAGTATTTAAAAGAATGAATATAGTTTTAAAAGTAAGCAAGTGATTGAGGCAGGTTTTATATTTTTTAGACAATTCTTTTCCTTTGATAGTGTTTTAAAAATCTGATAGATATTATTATTTTTTATTCTCTTGCTATAAAATTAAACATTAATGAAAATAAAATGAACTCAAATCCCAGAAAAAAATCAATAAATTCTCAAGGAAAGACTGGCCTATTTTCTTCCCATCTTAGTACTCAGGCCATGTTGAAATAATTTAGACAGAGCAAGTTGTGAGAAGTCTTCTCATATTATCCTCTCATTTAATTTGAATAATCACAAACACTTTATTACTGTGGCTAGGTATTCTCTTATAGATTGGTCCAATTAATATTTTTGTACCTTTCATTTATGGGACTTTATACTGGGAACATTAATATCTTGTCATTTTGTAAAAAAAAAAAATTTGATACTCAGGAAAATAAATTATGAGTAAAGCAGTACATATGATTATACTCTTCACTATAATGTAGCAAGAGTATTTAAGAAAACCAAGATTCACATACTGCTTATTATTTTTTTGATCCTAGTCATGTCTCTTAAACAAATTCTCCTCCTAAAGCTGTCACCTATTTGAGCCTCTTTCTTCACTGATAAGCTATGAAAAATAATAGTAGAAACTCATAAGACTGTTCTGTAAATATGTATTGAAATAATGCATATAAGGTGATCTGTAAATTGTTCAATTTGATATATGTGGTTTGATATGCTATTGATAATACTTATATATATATATATATATATATACACATTGACATAAGCATATATAAAATTATATATATATATTTATATAACCTATGTGCACATAAATATAAAGTTATAAAATTTGTAGACCATCTTATGTTTTCCCTTTTGATACATATGTTTTTATGTGTATATATGTATATATTATAGATATATAGATATATAGATATACACATGTGTGCATGTCACTGCTAATGCTATTAGATATCCTAAGTATGTAGTTAATGAATGAACATGAAAATAAGAATATTAACTATATTACTTCTAATTGAGATCACAAAGAAAATTATTTAAAAACATTTCTCAGTACATGTAGAAAATCATTTGGAAGAAAGACCTGTATAAAAACTTGGAATCAGTAGATAAATTTTTCTTTTGAAAATTCAAAATTTAAAGTTATAGACAAAAGAAATGGAATGTAGAAGTGAAAACAGGTTATGGTGGCTTTAAGATTGGTCAGCAAAACAATTCATTTAAGAAAAATAAAATTGCTATGTACATTTTTGAGGGTGACTTTAAACATTTTTCAAAATCATTTGGTTTCTTGTGGGAAATTGTTTTTCCTATATAAGCAAAGAACTGGAACCTTTCTTACCAGGTTACCAAATATTCTAATCATTATAATGAAGTTAGCCATATAAAGCTAGTTTTGGTGTAACCACAAAAGTATCAAGACTTTCTTTTTTTTTTTTCTCTGAAAAAACCCTTTATTCACTAAAGCTCTGAAATAATATGAGGGATTTTTAAATTTTTAGTTTAAATTTGTTTTACAAGATCTCTAGTTCTATGATAGTTCTTTCTAATATTTTAGGAAACCATGAATGATCATAGAACATAAAATATATATTTAAAAATCATATACGGTTGCAATAACTGCAGAGCATCCTAAAAAAATCTCAGATCCTTTACTCATGGTTAAATAACACCTTTAAGCAAAAGAAAGATCCGTGGTGCTAATCACGTAATTTTATTTTAAAATTTCTTATCATGTGTTGTTTACTATCTGGGAAAAACAAATGTACAAAAACAGAGATTCTGAAACTAACGTTTCTAAGCTTGTTTTAATGCATCTGTTTACCTGCACAAATATGTGCATATATTTTATACAGGAGTAAATATATTTGTACCATTCTAAGGCAGTTTTCTTATTTATAATATACAGCAACAAGACTCATTGTTGTCTAAGGTTCTTGCCAACTATGAAATTGAATACTTCAGTGATCAATTCATTCTTAGTTGGACTTATCTAATTGACACTTGTTATTGCTAAAATAATTTGGCTTCTTGCTTTTTAACAATTAGGGTGCTTAATGATGCTACAAAGAGAAATTGTTAATATTGTATACAGGCTTATATAAGTTTGATTGTAAATGCATAAGTATCAAGACATTATGGTACATAGATTGGAGCCCAAGATGAATAGGAAAAAAATATTTTGTTTATACTTGAAGTGAAGCAAAGCAACTTTTAGAAAGACTGTCATGGGAGGTCAGAGCCAAGATGGTGGAGAGAGTATCTAAAATATTCCTAGCTTGCCTCAGATCAACACTAGATTAACCCTCTGAACTAGTTTGGATGACAGAACATGCAAATATTTGGAGTGTAATAAATTTCCAGCAGAAGATATTTTGAAGCAGAAGGTATTTAGACAGGTTCTGCTTCAATTGTGTAGGATTTGGGGTGAGGGCAGCAGCCAAGTGAGGTAGTGGCTTAGGAACCCAGAGTGGTGTGGCATTTGTGCATCTAGAGAATCTACCTGGAGGCTCTCAGTCAAAATATAGTAGCATTGGCCACTTTGTCCTGAATCAGAAGTCAATGGATCAGCAAACTAGCTGTGAGACATCCAATGCAACTAAAAAAGTTGCATTGAACCTAACAATAAGGCCATACTTGGCCATGACAACTCAGCATGGGGAAGAAGTCAGTAGCATCAGCCACAGGGCTAAATGAAGTTGCTGTTGACTATAAAGGAAGGTTGAGACAATCTCCCTTTTGCCCTAGGAGTGGAACTCAGCCTTTGAAAATGAGAAAAAAAGCAAAAAGACCTCTGAGCCTAGATACTTTTTATGGAGACACAGAAGAACAGATCTCAAACAGAACAGACCTTTCCAAATGGATCTTCAGAGCCACAAAGAGTGATCTGGATCTCACAAGGCTCTCTTGTAAGAATTCGAAACAGATTTCAAAAAAGAGTTAAAAGAAAAATTGGAAAAGGATATGAGAGCTTTGCAGGAGAGTTGGGAAAGGGAAATATAGAAGTTATATGAAGAAACCTTCTTAAAAATAGATTTAGTGAAATGGAAAAAGAATATAACTACTTAAAAAACAGATTTTGTGAAAGGAAAAAAAAAAGTTATAACTCCTTACAAAATACATTAAATAAAATTGCAAAAGCATATAATTCTTTACAAAATAGCTATGACAAAATGGAAAAAGAAACCAACTTGAAAAAACATAATATGTGAATGGAATAAAAAAAATAAACAAACAAACAAACAAGACAGATGAACTCATTTAAAAGTTAAATTGGGAACTTTTATGCAAAAGGAGATAAAGCTAAGGGAAGAAAACAATTCACTTAAAATTAAAATTGATGAAAAGGAAATAAATGACTCAATGAGACATCAAGAATCAGTCAAACAAAACCAAAAAAATAAAAAAAAAAATAGAAAAATATATAAAATTCACAATTTGATAAACAACTGACTTAGAAAATAGATCTAGGAGAGACAATCTAAGACTTTTTGGACTTCCTGAAAACCACAATGAACAAAAGAGCTGATGATTGCAGGAAATCATCAGGGAGAACTACACTATGTTCTAGAACCAGAGGATAAAATAGCCATTGAAAGAATTCACTTCCTGAATCACTTCCTGAAATCACTTCCTGAAAGAGATCAAAAACTGAAAACTCCAAAGAATAATGTAGCTAAATTTTAGGATTATCAGATCAAGGTAAAAATATTGCAAGCAGCCAGAAAAAAAAATAAATAAAATATTGAGGAGCCACAATGAGGATTATTCTGGACCTCCCAGCTTCTACTTTAAAGGATCAAAGGCCATGGAATATGATATTCTGATGTACAAAGGAACTTGGATTAAAGCCAAGAATTGACTATCTAGAAATATTAAGCATTATTTTTCAGGAGGAAAGATGGATACTGAATGAAACAAGTAAATTTCATTTATTTTTGATGAAAACACTAGAGCTGAACAGGAAATTTGATGATGAAATACAGAACTCAAGAGAAGTATTAAAAAAATAAAAAAGGAAAAAAAAAGCTGTTTTTTAGTTAATTTTACACTGGTATATGGGAAGATGATATTTTTAACTCTTGAGAATTGTTTCTTTTTTATTGTATAATTAGAGGGTGTAGGTATAATTTGATTTTATTTGATGATATAAAAAAGAAACTAGAGGTGAACAAGGAGATTAAATTGGAAGAGGAAAGAAGAGGTAAAATGGGTCAAATTACATCTCATGAAGAGGCAAAAAAAGAGCTATTACAATTGAGGGGGAAAAGGGAGGGGATGATATTGTATGAACTTTACACTCACTGGATTTTGCTCAAAGAGAGAATATCAGACATGTTTAGCTCATGGAGAAACTTGATTCAACTTACAAGGAAATAAGAGAGAAACAAGGAAAGAAAAGCAGATGACTGATGGGAGGGAGAACCAAAAAAAAAGAAGGATAAGAAAGGGAGAGAGGCTGAAAAAGGGGAGTGCAATTTGAGAGAGGTGGTGATTAGAAGTAAAACACAAAGGAGTGATGAAAGAGGGAAAGGGAAGAGAAAAGTATTAACTTGGTACAAATAAGATAGTCAGAAATATAGAATTAGTAGTTTTAGCTGTGAATGTGAATGGAATGAATTCTCCCATAAAATGGGAGTGAATAGCAGACTTGTTCAAAACTTAGAATCCTACAATATGTTGTTTACAAGAAACCCCTTAAAAGCAGAGTGATACATATGGGATAAAGGTAAAAGGCTGGAGCAGAATCTTTTACATGTTAGTTGAAGTAAAAAAATAAGAAGCAAATAGCAATCCTGATCTCAGATTAAGTAAAAGCAAAAATATTTTTAATTAAAAGAGATAAGGAAGGAAACTATATTTTACAGGGTATCATAAATAATGATTATATCAATACCAAACATGTATGCACCAAATGGTATAGCATGCAAATTCCTAGAAGTTAAGAGAGCTACAAGAAGAAATAGGGAATAGAACTATACTAAAGAGGGATCTCAACCATCCTCTCACAGAACTAGATAAATCAAAGCACAAAATAAACACACAAAAAAGATAAGGAGGCAAATTGAATTTTAGAAAACTTAGGTATGATAGAACTTTGAAGAAAATCAAAGAGACAAAAAGAATATTACATTTTTTCCTCAGTGTTATATTGAACATACACAAAAATGACGATATAGTAAAGCATAAACACCTCAAAATCAAATGTAGAAAGGAAGAAATAGCAAATAATTTTTTCAGACTATGATGCAATAAAATGCTTTATTGTATATTATATATAATAAAGGGCCAGGGAAAATAAACCAAAATTTTACTGGAAGCTAAATAATCTAATCTCAAAGACAGTGTAGACAAAACAACAAATCATAGACGTGACTGATAATTTCTTCCAAGAAAAAAAAATAATAATGAGACAACATACCAAAATTTATGGGATGTATCCAAAGCAGTTCTAAAGAGAAGTTTATGTTTCTAGATGATTACTTGCATAAAATAGAGAAAGAGATCATGGACATGTATAATGTTCCGGTTTGTTTTCTGGGGGTCTCTGGACAGCCTCCATTTCGGCAGAGTAATCACCATGAGAATAACCAGGTATTAAAGGCCAAATTCCTTATTATATCTTTCAAAGTCTAGTTTACTTACCTGAAGCTTAGGCCAGCTTTCTTGAGGTCATCTGGAATGTGTCTGGGTTTCTGTGGGGGAGGCAGGAGGACCACCATCATGGTCTCTGTTTTGAAGTCTGTTTCAGTTGGAAAGCTTATGCTCTAGCCTCCAATCACCACAAAGGGAGGAGATAGAATGAATGTCTCTCCTTGGCTCCAAGAACTTGAGCTCCCACCTCCAGTCCTCTGTCTTCTCTGAGTCTGTCTCCCAGCCCTACTGGGTCTGTCTCCAAGCCCTTCTCTGAGTTTGACCCTGACTGAGTTTGTCCCAATTTATATGCTATATTATAATTAGATCATTTACAATATGCTGAATATAAACAAATAATTTTATCACTAGGGAACCATTATTTGTTGTAAGATTAATTCAATCAGAAAAGCTATATAGTGAAGATGGCAGAGAAGGCACATGTAACTTTCTAAGCTCCTTTCATATCCTCACTAATAATTACAAAATCAGCCTCAAAAATAGCACTTGACTGGTAAAATTCATGAATATTGGAAGTACAACAACTTACCAGCTGAAGATAATCTGGAAGATCACCAGAAAAAGTTTGTCCTGAGCAGTGGGAGCAGACCCACACAAGCAGGGAGATAGGAGAGGCTAGCATATAGAATGGATGGGATGCAGGTGGTCTCTGTAGCTGGAAAATTTACAGGGAGTACTCTACCACAGGTTAACTGCTCTGCTTTGGTTTACATAGAAACTTCTCTCACCTCATTAAAAAGTGGGAGAGGAAAAGGGAAAAAGAAAAGAGTAATAAGGGAAAGGTACAAGAAAGGGGAAGGGATTCAAAGTGGGTGGGAGTGATTCTAAAGAGGGAGAGCTGTGTGAGGCAAGTGGTACCCATTAGTTTAATACTGGTGAGGAGAGTAAGGGGTAGTAAGAAAAAGAAAAGCATAATATGGGGATAATAAAATGGCAGGAAATATAGAATTAATAAATTTAACCATAAATGTGAATGGGATGAACTTTTCCATAAAGCGAATATGGATAGCAGACTGGACCAAAAGCCAGAACCCTGCATATGTTGTTTACAGGAAACACATTTAAAGCATGGAGATACATACAGAGTAAAGGTAAAAAGCTGGAGTAGAATGTATTATGCTTCAGGCGAAGCCAAAAAAGCAGGGGTAAGCATCCTTAACTCAGATCAAGCAAAACCAAAAATTGATCTAATTAAAAGAGATACAGAAGGAAACTATATTCTGCTAAAGGGTAGTATAGACAATGAAGCACTATCAATACTAAACATATATGCACTAAGTAGTATAGCATCTAACTTCCTTAAAGAGAAGTTAAAAGAGTTGCAAGAAGAAATAGACACCAAAACTATAATAGTAGGAGATCTCAACCTTGCACTCTCAGAATTAGATAAATCAAACCACAACACAAATAAGAAAGAAATTAAAGAAGTAAATAGAATATTAGGAAAATTAGGTATGATAGATCTTTGGAGAAAACTGAATGGTAGCAGAAAGCAATATCCTTTCTTCTCAGCAGTTCATGGAACCTATACAAAAATTGACTGACTGGTGACAGAAAGGAGTATACTTTCTTCTCAGCATTTCACGGAACCTATACAAAAATTGACCACATATTAGGACATAAAGACCTCAAAATTAAATGCAGAAAGGCAGAAATAGTAAATGCTTTCTTTTCAGATCATAATGCAATTAAAAAAATATATTCAACAAAAAAGTTAGGGGTAAATAGACCAAAAAAGTCTTTGGGAACTAAATAATCTCATCTTAAAGAAGGATTGGGTGAAACAGCACATTATAGACACAATAATTTCACTCAAGATAATGACAAGAATGAGACATCATACAAAAATCTGTGGGATGTAGCCAAAGTGATAATAACTGGGAATTTTATATCTTTAGAGCCTTGCTTGAATAAAATAGAGAAAGAAAAAATCAATGAATTGTGCTTGAAACTTAAAAAGCTAGAAAAAGACCAAATTAAAAATCTCCAATCAAATACTAAACTTGAAATTCTAAAATTAAAAGGAGAAATTAATAATATTGAAAGTAAAAAACAACTGTTGAATTGATAAATAAAACTAAAAGTTGGTTTTATGATAAAACCAATAAAATAGATAAACCTTTGGTAAATATGATTAGAAAAAAGAAAGAGGCAAATCAAGTTGTTAGTATTAAAAATTAAAAGGGAGAACTTTCCACCAATTAAGAGTAAAATAGAGCAGTAATGAGTTATTTTGCCCAACTTCACCTTAAATGAAAAAAAAATGGAAAAAATTAAATATCTATTTGGAATATGCCAATAGAATTATGCCAATAAATTTGATAACCTAAGTGAAATGGATGACTACCTCTAAAATATAGGCTTCCCAGATTAACAGTGGAGGAAGTAAATTATTTAAATTGTCCCATTTCAGAAAAAGAAATAGAACAAGCTATTAATCAGCTCCCTAAGAAAAAATCCCCAGAACCAGATGGATTTACATTTGAATTCTACCAAATATTTAGTGAACAATTAACCCCAATGCTATGTAAAGTATTTGAAAAAATAGGGAGTGAAGGAGTTCTGCCAAATTCCTTTATATGACTAGCTGACATTAGTTTCCTTGGTTTATTTAATGAATAAACATCAGGCACTTTATGCATGATTACTTTGGAACAATTTGTGCTTAAAATACAAAATAAATTTTCTAAGTTCACGCACTAATGAAATGTATAGCACAAGACTATTATTTGTAATATGTGACATACTTTAGTACAAAACTGAATGAAAATATTAACCAACAAAAATAGTAGCGATATCATAGCATTTTATGAGGCACATTAATTGCTAAGTCAATAAAAATTTGTTCATTACACAATTGGAAGTTCTTTACACATTCTTGATTTTTTTTCAGTCACTATTATTTTTTCTAATTAGTATTTATACATTTCAGGGTGTTGTAACTTATAAATAATTTATGTAAAATACATGAACATATGATCAGTCTAAATTTAGAGAAATGAATTATATTCTAAAATTTTCATATACATATATGTGTATATATAAGATATTTTCAGTCAGAAAAGTGGATATCTTCATTAAAATGACTGCATATCAAAGAGATCAAAGAGGAAAAATGTTTGCCCTCTTTTTGTGGTTGCCAAAAACTGGAAACTAAAATGGTATACATCAAATAAAAAAAATGACTGATCATGTTATGGTTTTCTAAAATATTGAACAAATTTTCTCCCATAAAATTTTTATTAAAAGGAAAGTTTCAGAAAAAGCCTGGGAAACTTGCATACTGAGCATAATGAAGTGAGCAAATATAGAGAAAAATAGTATATAATTATAAAATTTTACTAAAAATAATTTAGATGTAAAACCCATGATCAATACAATGGTCAAACATGAATAGATTACCAAAAAAGAATGAATGTTATTTACCTACTGGCAGAGACATGATGAAGTTAGTACATAGCTATGCAGAATGGGACATGGCCAATATGGGAATTTGTTTTCCTTGAATATAGAAACGCATATAAACACACACATATGCTAAGAGAAATATATATGTACATACAAACATATACTTGTACATGTGTTTGCTAATGGTTTTTTTCTCATTTTCTGTCTATTCTGTGTTGTGTTATTTAGGAGGGATCAACAGGAATGGAAATGCATGGTCATTAATTGAAAACATTCAGTTAAATATTTAGAATGAGGGTTGCATAAGGATAATTCACAAGCTTATTATTTGAAAAAATATGTATTTGACTCAAAAATCATATCTCCTATCTAAACATGCCACTTTTAGTGTGGCATGAAAGCTTAATTATTAGTTATTTCTCATTGATTTATGCATAATTAAAAGCAGCATAGAAAGTGTTGCATTTAATCTGATCCAGTTTTTTGCTATGTATTATTTTTAATTATACAAATGACAAATTTTTCATTTACTTTTTCACAGGTCATTTTCTCTCTCTTCTAATTTATTGTAGCATTAATATTTTTACTAAAATATCTTTAGTTCCATGTATTCCTTTGATGATTTACCTTACCATTCCTTAATTGCAATTTAGCTTTTAATTATATATGTATAATCTGTAATGAATTACTTCCCTTCTCAATCAGGCAGAATGAGGAGGAAACAAGAGAGATAATTTGGAACTCAAACTTTAAAAGTGAATATTAAAATTTATTTTATATATAATTGGGAAAAATAAAATTTTAGATAAATTCTGTAATTAAAAAGTATGGATTAATGAAAGGCTAGTTTATTTAGCTTTTTTTTTATTCAAATTTGTTAACTCTCAATATCTGCTCTAATTTCATCTAGAAATTAAATGGAAATAATCTTAGAAATGTATTTTTTTCTTATAAGTACCCTGCTCTGATCTACAGGTCTAATTTTTATCTGATTGAAAATTCAGAATATCCCTGATAAAAAATAATGAATTCTTTGCCTGAAATTCATATGTATACATTTACAATTTTATTATGATATAATATCAGCACGTAAAAGTATTTATATGTTCCATGTATTCCAACTTGTGATTTGCTGCATTTATTCATCACTGTCATCTTTACTACAACACTTTCATCAAGTCTGGCAAGAAAAAAAAAAAAAAATCATAGTTTATCCCCTAAGTAAGTTAGTTTAAATTTTTTCCTTAAATTTGTAGATAACTACCTCTTAAGTGTGAGTAATGTGGGCAAATAAAGGCTCAGGATTTTATCATCACTTTCTGGTAATGTGAGTATAAAATATCTATGAAAAATTCACTTAGCTTTCAGATACTTAGTCAGTGGATAATAATAATAATAGGCAACTCCACCTAATCAACTTGAGATATCCTTTATTTTCTTTTCTAATTACCTATTCTCTTATTATGTTAAAGTAAATCTTATGGTAACTACTGAATTATTTTTGTCTCATTTTGTTTCAATATCAGACTTAAACTCAAATGGGACTATCCTGAGTCAAGCCTAGATCAGAACAATAGGCATTTCTAATTTGTTTCATTATGTCTTCTCCTCTTGTACCATTATACAAAGTAATATCACTTGCTCTGTGTCTTTCAGGCTAACATCATTATTTTGATGATTCTACGTAGGACTACTATGAAACTATATGCCACTTGCCAGGGTGCTAACCCAATCAGTGACATCTCTGGAATTGTCTAGCATTTAAGGTTTTCTGCCAGATTTTTATAGCTAGTATAATGATTTCAGGGTACATTGCCAAGCTTTTTCATTGCTCCTACCCCAGGCTGGGCCTAATCATGATCAAGTTGATGGATTAGGGTTTGAAGGAACTGTTATTATGAATGATCAACATAACTAAAATTATCTGAAACATCTTAGTTCAGTCATTCTCATCTTTTGTGGATGAACTTCAAAAAAGCAATGATCCTGGGGCAAAATTCTGGGCTCCTACAGCTATTTTATATTTAATGTTAACAGAGGTGGTTAAATGACTGCTTTATTGAAAGAAATTATTAGATTTACTTTGATTTTAGAAGTGAAGCACTCTGAAATAAGCAGTCTAGACCTATTGACAGTATCTTCATGAAAACTACAGTAGCAGACAAATGATAGACATGGTCATCTCTTCCTACTCCCACAAGACTTTGATTTTTGGTTGTGCAGTGACTAGAGCACTGACAGCAATCAGGAAGAGAAGTTCAAATCCAGTCTGAGATATGTACATGACAGTGTGATCCTTAGCAAATTATTTAATCTCTTTGACTTAGTTTGTTCATCTGGGAATTTGAAAAATATAATAACATATACCTTTTATTGTGAGAAAATACATAGCATAGTTCTCTGCATAAAGCATGTAGCATATAAATACTGATTATTATATTTATTAGCAATAACATAAAATAAGAGCTTTTTGTTCCAAGTTGTCTAGAAAATAAAAGTAGGGATATGTAAAGGAGTAATAAAAAAAGAATATTGTCACAAAAATTTATGGAAGAATAAGTATCTAGGAATACAGTGTAGTTCACAGCATTAAATGCTGCAAAAAAAAAAAAAAAAAAAAAAGCAAAAAGTGATGAGGGCTTAGAAAAAGATAGTGAATTTGTAAGTTCCAGTGAAAGTATGAGGTAGAAGCCAAATTGTAAGACATTGAGTAGTGATTCCCCTGACTAAAAGTTATCTCCCCATCCTCATTTCTCACAACATATTATCTATTTTCCTACTTGGTATTTACAGATTCTGCTAAGTATCATATTTGTGTCCATATCTTATTATTCTTATCTTATTATTCTTATGAGATTATACTTCTTGAGGGCAAAAACTATGTTGTGTATTATTTTAAAAATATGAATGGCACGGCATAGTTTCTCAAATCAAAATGATCCTTAGTAATAGTTTAAATCAAAAAGTTTTTTTTAAGGATATCAAAGTAATATCTAAAATACCTGAGAATAAATTGATTTAAGCATTCTTAAACCATATAGATGTACCAATTTACATACTAAACAAGTGGGCTAGATATTATAAATAATTATATTTATTCATTTAGGCAGGTATCATAAATACATCTCATATGAAAATGTTGTGATTCTATCTTTTAATTATTGTAAAAATATAACAATAATCATTTTAATAAAATTAAAGGAAAAGTAGGCAATCTCTCTAATATATTTACATTAAGTTTGTCCTATGGTAGACTCGTTTCTCCTCATTACATTAGATGATCATTAGAGGTCTTTTTTTTACAATTTTAATAAAAACAAACAAAGAAGTTAATTTACAATTGAAAGGGGAAAGGAGAAATGATCTTGTTAAATTCTAACTGTTAAATCCCCCCTCCATTGTAAGAGCTGTTTCTTTAATGTGTCTTGTCCCCCATTTTACCTTTCTTTCCTTTTCTTTCAGTACATTACTCTCAATCCTTTGTTTTTTTTAAATATACCTTCACATTCAACTTAAGAGCTATACCCTATGTCTAAATATATTCCTTATTGCTTCTCTAATTATGAGACAATTCATATGAGTTACAAGTATCATCTTCCCATAGAGGAATGTAAACAGTTAATCTAAGTCCTTTATGTGTCCTTTTTTCTATTTACCTTTCTATGCTTCTCTAGAGTTTTGTATTTGAAAGTAAAATTTTCTATTCTGCTCTGATGTTTTCATTAAGAATACTTGAAAAATTCTTTATTTTATTTAATATCTATTTTCCTCTGGAAGGAAATACTCAGCAGTACTAGGTCAATAATCTTTGATGTAAACCTAGCTTTTTTACCCTCTGGAATATAAGATTCCAAACTTGCTAATCCTTGAATATAAAAGGTGTTAAGTCTTGTATTATCTGGACTGTGGCTCCACAATACTGGCATTATTTTCTAGCTGCTTGCAATATTTTTCCTCCATCTGGGCACCTTAACATCCCTGGAATTTTTCATTTGGGGATCTCTTTCAGGAGGTTATTCAAGGTTTCTTTCCATTTGTATTAGACCCCTTGGTTTCAGAATAATATCAGGAATGTTTTCCTTGACAATTTCTTGAACAATGATGAGTAGGCTCTTTTTTTGACCATGGTTTTCAGGTAGTCCAATAATTTTTAGGTTATTTCTCCAGCATCTATTTTCTAGGTCAGTTATTTTTTCAATGCCATATTTGATATTTTATATTTTTCTCATTCTTTTTGTTTTGTTTAATTGTTATCTTTTCTTTTTAAGCTTTTATTTTCAAATTATATGCAGAGTTTTCAACATTCACGCTTGCAAAACCTTTTCCCTCCTTCCCTCGCAACCTCTCCCTTAGAAGGAAGTAATCCAATAAATAAGTTAAACAAGTGCAATTCTTCTACACATATTTCCACATTTATAATGCTGCAAAAGAAAAATCAGATCAAAAAGAAAAAAAAAAGGAGAAAGAAAACACAAAGCAAGCAAACACTAACAAAAAAATGTGAAAATAATGAGGAGTAAACTGAGGTTCTAAACCGAGATGGGTCAGTTCCTTTTCTGTCTCTCCTTCCTTCCCCAAAGTAACCAAGGCCGGGCTTTGGCAGCAAAGGAATTTGCTATTTAATGCTGTATGGAAACAAAGTCTTTGTTGACAGTAAAGGGTTAGACAGGCATTTGGCCTTCAGGAAAACCCAAACTGCCTGAAAGGGGGACATCAGTTGACATGCATTTGGCTGGTATACACTAAATGCAAAGATTTCATTTTTCAGCCTTCTTTATATACATAACCAGAGTCATCAACACACTGTTTGCATAGAGATGTTATCAAGAGGTTCCTGAGATATTTGTCAATAATACAAGAATTCTCTGTTGTTGTAAATAAGACAACAATTCTCTATTGTTATCTCCTTCAGTCTCTCCCAAAAAAGGAATTTCCTGCTGGTATTTTTGATCTTAAGCTATCTTCTTTCCAAATCTCATCAAAAATACAATGTTCTGATCCACACTCAGTCTCCACAGTCCTGTTTCTGGATGCAGATGGCTCTCTGTATTACAAGTCCATTGGAATTAGCTTGGATTATCTCACTGCTGAAAAGAGCCATGTTCATCAGAATTAATCCTCACATAATCTTGTTGTTGCTGTGAACAATGTTCCCTTGGTTCTACTCACTTCACTTAGCATCAGTTCTTAAAAGTCTTTCCAGGCCTTGCTGAAATCACTCTGATCATTTTTTATAGAACAATAATATTCCATAGTATTCATGTACAGCCATTATACAGCCATTTTTCAAATAATGGGCAGCCATTCAGTTTCCAGTATCTTGACACCACAAAAAGGGCTGCTATAATTTTTTTTCCTGTAAACAACATATTGTAGGGTTCAGACTTTTATCCAGTCTGCTATCTGCCTCCTCTTAATGGGAGAGTTCATCCCATTCATGTTTACAGTTAAAATTACTAATTCTGTATTTCCTGCCATCTTATTATCCCCAGATTATCTTTTTTTTTTTCCTTGCCACCTCTGAAACCTTTCCCCAGTATTAAACTTAAACTTGTGTCACATACTCCTCCCTTTTTAGTATCCCTCCTCCCTCCTTTTAAATCCTTTTCCCTTTCTTGTATCTTTCCCTTATTACTCTTTTCCTTTTCCTTTTCCCTTTTCCTCTCCCCCTTTTAATGAGGTGAGAGAGATTTTCTGTAAAACAAATATGTCAATTTTTTTTTTCTCTTTGAGCAAATTCTGGTGAGAGTATGATTCACATAATGTTCCTCCCCTCTCTAAATTCCCTCAGATATAAGTTTTCTTTGCCTCTTCCTGGGATGTTGTTTTCCTCTTTTTAATCTCCCATTTTCCCATTTTCTGACACTATCCCCTTTCCATTTCTACTTCCCCTTTTTTAATGTTATATCAGTAAATCAAATTATACATGTGAACTTTATTTATATCCACAACAGAAAAATACAGATCTCAAGAGTTCCTTTTACCTTTTTCTGCTTCTCTTGAGTCTTGTGGTTGGAGATCAAATTTTTTTTGTTTAGATCTGTTTTTCTCCTTAGAAACAAATGGAATTTATCTATTTCATTAAATGTCCATCTTCTTCCATGGAAGAAAATGTCCAACTTAGTGGTGTAGTTTATTCTTGGCTGCATTCCAAGTTCTTTTGCCTTTTGGAATATCAGATTCCAGGATCTTCGAACCTTTAATGTGGAGGCAGCCAGACCTTGAGTGACCCTTATTAGGGCACATTGGTATTTGAATTGTTTTTGTTTTTAATATTGTTTTCCTTAGTTTGATCATTCTGAAATTTGGCCACAATTTTCCGTGGAGTTGGTTTTTTTTGTTTTTTTTTGTTTTTTTTGTTTTTTCTTTTCTTTTCTTTTTCTTTTTTTTTAGGGTCTTTTTCAGAAGGTGTTCAATAAATTCTTTCAATGCCTATTTTACCTTCTGGTTCTATTACGTCTGGACAGTTCTCTTTGATCATTTCCTGTAAAATAGAATCCAGACTCTTTTTTAATCATAATTTTTTGGAAGTCCAATAATCCTCAGATTATCTCTACTAGATCTATTTTTCCAGGTCTGTTGATTTTCTCAGTAAATATTTGATGTTTTTCTCCAGTTTTTCATTTTTTTGATTTTTGCTTGACTGATTCTTTGTGTCTCAATGATTCATTCATACCTATTTGTTCAGTCCTGAATTTTAATGAGTTATTTTTTTCAATTGTTTTTTTTTTCTTTTTGTATAAGTCCAATTGCATTTTCAAGTGAGTTATTTTGCTCTTTGGAATTTTTTTCCATTTCACTATTTTGTGTGTGTGTGTGTGTGTGTGTGTGTGTGTGTGTGTGTGTGTGTGTGTGTGAGTTATTTTCTTTTTCCAATTCAGAAATCCTACTTTCTTGGGGATACTTTATCATTTCCAATTCAGAAATCCTACTTTCTAGGGATTTTTAAACCTTTTCCAATTCACAAATTTTGTTTCCCTGCACTTCCTGTGAATTCTTTATTTTTTCTAATTCAAATTTCAGGACGTTGTTATTCTTTTGCATAGCTTCTCTTTCCTTTCCCCTTTTTTTCTAACTCTCTTTTGATGTTTTTAATAGTCTCTTCTAGGAGAGAGTTATGTGATTGGGGCCAGGTAACATTCCCCTTCAGGGTATTATCTGGAGACTGTTTGCTATTAGTGTCCTCGGGGTTGCGAACCTGCTCTCTTTCTGTATAGAAGCTATCAATCATTCTCTTCATTTTTTTACTCATTTTTAAAAATCTATAACATATGCCTTCAGGCAAGGAGGTTACCAGCTTCCTTTGCAGAACAGGGATAGGTATATAGATGGCAGTTTTCTTGTGAATGAGCTGCAAAGGTATGATTCAGAGCTTGTTAGCATGGGCCAGGCAGTGGAAGTGCCCAGTGAAGAACCCCTGCTGTGTGTTCTAGCAACTGCCCTGATGCTAGAGGCTAAACAGTGAAAGTGTCACAACCCCAGGACAACCCCCTTCCCATGGGGCCGTGGACATTAGCATCTGACCAGCAAATAGCCACAGCACAAACTGGAAGTGTCTCTACCCTAGGAAGCACAGTCTCTGCTGCAGGAGTTTCACTGTTGTGGTAGTTCCACTGCCTCAGGCTGAGCCCCCCTCACTGTGCAGATTAGAAGCTGCCCCGGGCTATGTCCACCTGCTTTGTAGGTTCTTAACTGCCTTAAGGAAAAGCCCCATATAGCAGAAGGCAGCTGCACAGCAGTGCTGTGATCTGTGCTGTTACTTCTAGTTTGGAGTAGCTATAGGAAGACTATAGTTTCTGACATTTTTTAAAGTGGCTTTGATTTCTCTGCTTATCTGCTGTTTTGCAAGCAGAGTAGAGCAATCAGCCTATGCCAGAGTTGTCTGTCTCTGTAGCTTTTCTAACCCCAGAGGCCTCCCCAGCCCAATATGCACAATATGCTAGCCTAGTTCTATCACCATCCACCACTGATCTTTCCCTCTGCCCCCCTCAGCACAGACCTTTTATGACAAAATTCCAAATTCTCTTTGTCTGGTAAGTTATTGTACTTCTAATCTTCATGGGTTTTACCAGTCTATCACTACTTTTGAGGCTGAATTAAATAGTTGGTAGTGAGGGTAAGAGAGAGCTTAGAAAATCGAGTGTGGCTTCTCAGCCTTCTTAGCTTCGCCCACCAAGAGTTATATTCTTTATCCATTTTGCAATCCATTTTAAAGGTGTTTTTTTTTTTCAGATAATTTGTTTCCTTTTCCAAGTCTCCTTAAAAGCTATCACTTTTTCCCTCATTTTTTTTCCATTTAAGATCCATTTTGCATCTTTCCAAGATAGGCTTGTGAGATGGAGACCAACTCATAGCATCATTTGAGATTTGTTCTTCCTGTCTCCATTAAAGCTATATATAATCAGAGATCTTTTTGCTTTTTTGCTCATTTTTAAAGATTGAGATCTGCTGCCAAGGCAAATGGAAAATTTTCCAAGCTTCCTATATAGGTGACAGGAGATTCACACTTCCCTGTGGCTTGTGCTACTGATTTCCTTCTTGTGGTAGATAGGCATAGCTAAGTCCTGCATCATGTAGCAGTCCACAGTTCACTATTTGCCTAATGAAGATGTGTTGGATATCTCACAGCCCGTCTGCTGGTCCATGAATTCTGAACCAGAACAGAGTAGCCAATACTGTGGTATATTACCATGCAGAGGCCTCTCAACCCTGGATCCCTGTGCTGTACCTGCTCTGAGCCCACTTTCCATACCCTCTTTGCCTTATCAAGAGAGGCCTTTCCTGAAGTTCTTTCAAAATATCTTCTCCTGGAAATTTGTTACACTCTAAATATTTGTGTCAAATAATGTGTTCTGTCAATCCAGAGGCTTGACCTGGTTTTGATCTCAGGAAAGCCAGGAAGAGCTCACACAAAGACTCATCTATTTTCTGCCATCTTGGCTCTCTCCCCCTGCAATTTTATAGTCACATAAAGTCATTACCTTCTACTTGGCCAATTCTAATTTTTAAGGAATTATTTTTTTCAGTGAGCTTTTGTAACTCATTTTCCATTTCTCCAATTCTACTTTTAAAAAAGATGTTTTCTTCAGTAGGTTTTTTTTTCATTTGGCCAATTCTATTTGTGAGGTCATTCTCATTGCTTTTTGTTTTTCTTTGCCATTTTTCCTACTCTACTTTCTAACCTGTTTTTCCAATTTTTTGTGTCTCCTTTACCAAATTATTGACTTGTTTTTCATAATTTTCTTGTATTGTTCTAATTTCTCTTCCTATTTTTCCTATCCCTCTGTTACTTGATTTTTAAAATTATTTTAAGCTTTTCTATGTCCTGAGATGGATTCTTCTTTTTCTTGGAGGCTTTGGATATAGGAGGTTAGATTTTGTTGTCTACTTCTGAGTATATGTTTTGGTCTTCCTGGTTACCATAGTAACTTTCTATGATCAGAATTTTTTTTGTCAGTTATTTGACCATTTAAGTTTTTGTTAAAGTAGGATTCTGCTTCTAGTATGGAGAGTGCACTTTCTGAAGCTCCAGGGGTTTTGTTTTCCATTTTCACAGATACTTCTAGAGAATTGTGGGGTTTTCTGTTCGTCCAAGATGGTATGAACTAAGGGTGCCTACTCTTAGTCTGTGCTCTATAGTGTGGCCACAAGTAGTCTTTTCTACCCTGGAACAGTAAACAATGTTCCTGCATCAATGTGGTTTCAAAATCTAGTGTACTAATGATTCTTCTCATTCTTTGACTGTTATCCAGGACTGTGACCTGGTTATGGGCAAAGCAACAGTCCTAGAAAATATACCCTCTGTAATCTCATTCTGACCAATTGCCAGACCACCTTACCATCTGTGGGCTAAGAACTTTGAAAACCACCACCACTGTTATTATTGATACTGACACTACTGTTACTACTTGGGAAAGACTTCCAAGCCCTGCTCTTGATTTGCAGTGCCTGAAGTTGTTCTGAAGTGGCTTCCACTATACTGTGCTCCATTCTCACTCAAGTACAATAAACATTTTCTGTCACCTACAAAGTTGTCTTTGGCCTCTGTGGGCTGAGAGGTCTGGAAAACAACAGTGCTGCCAATGATTTATCCTCCTGGGCACTATTGCTGCTTTGGTGGAAGCCTGAACTCCACTCTCATCCTAGCATCACAGACCTTTCCTGACAGCCTTCCAAGTTTTCCTTCGTTAGAAGATTTTTTTTCACTCTGTCTTTTTGTGTATTCTGATGCTTTAGAATTTGTTTAGAGTCATTATTTAAAGGTGTTTTGATTGATTTGGGGGAAAACTCAAAAAAGTCTTTGTCTTAATGTGCCGTCTTGACTGTGCCATCACTTAGCAAATTTTTGATTAAGTCCTTAAATAAATGGCAATAGAATTAAATATTAGTGCATTGGATCTTTTCAAGAACCTAACAGTGCTGTGCAAGTAAAAGATCATGATAATTTTTTCTTGACTTAGAGTTCTAGCAATACTTATCTAGACTGCTTAATGACCTGAGTTACTTTATTTTGAATCTATAGATGCCAAATAATGAAGAGCATATTCCAAATATTCCTCTATATAGTCCTTCAATCAGCTTTTATAGTGGTTTGTGCTTTATGAAATATTTTAAAATAATTGGATTTGATACTCATTGTTTCTAGATGACATATATAGGTCTAGCTTTTAGTTCTCCTTTTACAGCTAAAGAAATTGATATTTAGAAAAGTTCCCAGTCACCTAAATAGTAAGTCCTAGATCAACAACTAAAAGGAATGTTTTCTGACCATTATAGCTTTTAAGAACTGGTTGATCAACTAAATCATATCTCATCATGTGTATGTTTGTACTATCATATAATAAAATTATTGATCAATTAAATAAATGAATGAATATATAAGTAAATAAATAAATGTTATGTGTTCATTAAGAACCTATGATATATCAGGCAGTAAGTCAAGTACTGAGGACAGAAAAAGGATAGAATTCAGTTTCTGTTCTCAAGGAGCTTACAGTCATTGGATTAATTAAACAAATTATAATTAATAGCTACTTGTAATGTTCTCTAATATATAATCTTCTCTGGGAGCAGGTTTCTTGGGGGGCTTCTGGAGGTAGCTTTCTTTTCAATTCTGTGTAATAATCACCCCAAATGCAGCCAGGAATTAAAGTCTAAATCCTTTATTGTCTCTTTCCTTGGGCCCCGTTAGCTTTTTTATAGGCCTATCTCTCTCCTTGGTTCTGAGAGCTCCTGCCAACCAGTCCTTTGCTTCTGCCAGCTTCTGCTTCCAGCCAACACAAAGGTGGAAAATGAAATGAATCTGTCTCTGCCTCCAAGAGTGGACTTGTGCTATCTGACTTGTAAATCTCCTGGACTGAATCCTGATTTTTAAATCCCCTGAAGTGCATCCTGGTTGAGGATACTAACTTATATATGTTCTCTTAAAGGTGTGAACTCTAATAAATACTAAGTACATTTATAGAACTGTTAAGCACCACGCTAAACAACCATTGTCTCAATCAATTCCACTGACATAGCACCTTGTTTCAAGTTCTGGCCCATAACATCTACTACTGTATGCATGAGGCAAAACAATGGATATGCCATAGACATAAAACAAATTAAGCTAAGATTAATGAAAATAAAACCAAAAAAAAGGAACATTATCTAAAGTTATGATTGCATTTTTCTTAGGCAATCAATGGATATTTGAATCTGTCAATAGGCAATATACACAAATTATCTGTTCTTTTCATATTGAGATGGAAAGATTTTTCATAAAATAAGTAATTCAGAAAGAAATAATAAATAGGAAAAATTGGTGAAGTATTAAGGTAATTTTTTTGGATAAGATATTATCCTGCTTCTAAGACCCTCTTCCCAAACATTTCATTATCTTCTGTCATATATCCCAAAGTTTGCCTCACACCAATCAAATGTCTAATTGCAACATTCACCAATTCATATCTCATGACACCTATACTCAGTCACAGTTATCACTCCTTATTAAAATTTGTTTTCTTTATACACTGAATTATATTCTACCCTACCCACTTTATATTGTATTAATCTTACTCATTAAAATCCTCAATAGTTTCCAGACTCATTTCTCTGATACTGATTTTAGTCTCACAACTTGTTGACTTTTACATTAGTATCTCCCTTTCATTCTACTTTTATTAAAGCAACAAAATTAAATTATTATTAAATACTTGACAGCTTGTAAATTTATAATCTTTCCAGAATTTACCTTGAATATTTGCTAATATTTATGCACACACACACACACACATACACACACACACACACACACACACACACACACATTTCTCCTTTCAGCAATAATTTATACACTTGAAAGTATGTATGGAAGTTGTTAGAAGTGTTCATTTGATATTAGGGACCTTAAAATAATTTGAAAGATTTATCACATTTTTCAGTATCTGGTTTGGGAACATTATATATAGCCTCCAATTCCCATCACTAGCACATAATAAACAAAGTTAGAATCAAAAACTCTTTTGTTGCAAGAGACCTCAGAAACCATTCAGAAAATGACAGAATCCCAAAATTTGAAAACATGTAGGAAAATTGAGGGACCATTTATTCCAAACATATATAGAAGGTATATGTATATGTACATACACACAAACACACACACACACACACACACACACACACACATATATATATATATATATATATATATATACATATAAAACATTAATGCATACATAATATATGTGTGCATATGTGTGTGTGTATGCAAAGTTTAGTTTCTGCTTAAGACTTACAAAAATGGAAAACCTACATAAACTCAAGATATCCAATTTTACTTTTGTAGATTGTTAATTATTAGGGAGGATTTTTTATTGCTGTTATTGTTTTTCTTTATATCAAGATTCAATTGATATCTTTCTACCCACTGTCCTAGTTCTTTCCTATACCAATAAACAGAAAAAGCCTAATCCTTCCATTATATAATAAATTTTCAAAGCATAGAAGATAATTATCATAATATTTGCCCCATGGGCAGGGATGTAAACTTTTACAAGCTGAAAATAGTCCGTTTTTTAATGTTCTTCAAATGATATAAACTCAAGCCCCTCGTCAATTATATTACCCTTCTCTGGATACTTTCTACTCAATTGATGACTAGAGTATATTCTTTTAGTCATTTGCATATAACAATAAGAAATACTCAACAGAAGGTCTATTGAGGCAGATGATAATATATATATATATATATATATATATATATATATATATATAAATATATATATATGTATATATGGATTATAATTATCTTATTCCTTGAAGCCATGTCTTTCCTAAGGAATCCCAAAATGGGAATTTTTTTCTGGCTGAATCATCATATTATTGATCAGTATCTAAGGTTGTAGTGCAATAAAAACAAAACAAACAGAAAAAAAACATAATTTTTTTTTTCAGGCAAAGTTCTCTCACCATATTTATGCTATCATCCTGTATATGTGAAATCGAATATTTAAAAGCAACTGTAAATCCTAAAACTATTTTTAAACAAGGATCTCTCTACAAAATGTTCAACAAATAGTTATCTAGTCTTATCTTGAAGAGCTGACATGAAAACAAAGACATTTTCTCTTGAAGCAACACTATACTTTTTGACTACTTGTTAATATTTTCCTCTAAAATAAGTATAATTTTGCCACTTTAATACTTATACCCATGGTTCCTAGTTTATCCCTCTCTGACTAACTAGAAAAAAGCTTAATCTTTCCTCTATATGAATGCTTAAAAGGAACTCTCAGGTCTCAATCTCCATTCTTTTTCGCAGTTCCATTAATAGATCCCTGTAAAGCATAATTTCAAGGCCTCTTTCTATTCTGATTGTCTTCCTTTGGTTGCTTAGCAGATTATTATCAAATAAAATTTGTTATCTAGGATTTTCTATTCAAAGTAGTGGAGAAGTTTTGAGAAAGCCTGAAGCACATGTCACTCAGATAATATTAAAAAGAAAAGAACACATCTTAAGAATGCAGAGAGGTAAATGTCAATTATAATTATAAAAATGCTAGAAAAAGGGAGACAAGATGGCAGAGAATGCACACACGACTTTCTAAGCTCCTCTTATGCCCTCAAAACCAATCTTTGAATTCAGCCTCAAAAATAGCCATTCACTGGTGAAATTCACAAAGATTAAAGGTACAATGACTTACCTGTTGAAGATAATCTGGAGGATTGTCCTGAGGGGCAGGAACAGACCTGTGCAGGAAGGGAGATACAGAAGACTGGAGTCCTGAGAGGACCAGGGATGTGGGTAGCCTCTGTGGCTGGAAAAGTAGTAGAAATGACTTTAGTATAGGTTGACTGCTTTGCCTTGATTGTAAAGTAGTGGACCAGCAAAGAGATTAGAGTCAGAGGTACAGGGTACTCTAAAAATGCCAGAATCTAACAGGATCTTGCTGTACCCACTCAAAACTGGAAGTGACTCAGCATAGACCAGCACAACTATGCAGCTAAATTCTGCAGCACGACCAGGGCAGTTGCAAATCTACATGGCAGGGGGGTGCAGCCCAAGGAAGCATCTAATCTTCATAGTGGGGAGCTCAGTCCAGGGCAATCGAACTTCCCCAGCATGACTGGGCTTCCCTGGGCAGAGCCACTTCCGGTGCCTTAGGGGCAACTACTAATACCCACAGCCCTATAGCAGGTTTTGGCTTGGGATAGTGACTCTTTCACTGCTCAACCTCTTGTATCAGGGTGGTTGTTAATCTGCACATTGGTGTTCTTCACAGAGTACCTCCACAGCTTAGCCATGCAGGCCTGAGTCACTTCCTTTGGGGAACTATTTCCCAGAGCACTCCTGTACCTGGTCACTCTTTGTAGCCAGTTAAGAGGCCGTCCATACCCCTGTCCCTGTTCTGCAGAAGAAGCTGGTAACTTCTTGGCCCTGAAGGCAGACCCTACAGGATTTAAAAAAGGAGTAAAAAAATCAAAAGGATTATCAATAGCTTCTATACAGAAAGAGAGCAGGTTTTCAACCCCAAAGAGACTAATAGCAGACACTCTCCAGACAATTATTGGACCCCAACACAAAAAGCTCTCCTAGAAGAGACTAGTAAAAAACTTAAAAGAGAGCTAGAAGAAAAATGGAGAAAGGAAAGAGAAGCTATGCAAGAGAATAACAACTTCCTGAAATATGAATTGGAAAAGGTAAAAAATCTCCCAGGAAGTGCAGGGAAACAGAATTTGTGAATTGGAAAAGGTAAAGAACTCCCAGTAGGATTTGTGAATTAGAAAAAGAAAATAACTCACTAAAAAAAAATTGTGAAATGGAAAAAAAAATTCCATACAGTAAAACAACTCATTTAAAAACTCAATTGGACCTCTACAAAAAGAAGTTAAAAAAAAGCTAATGAAGAAAATAACTCATTAAAAATCAGAACTGAACAAATAGAAATGAATGATTCATTGAGACACCAAGAATCAGTCAAGCATAAACCAAAAAAATGAAAAGAAAAAAAAAATAGAAAGAAACATTAAATACCTACTTGGTAAAATAACAGACATGGAAAAGAGACATAGGAGAGATAATCTGAGGATTATTGGACTTCCCAAAAATTATGATGAAAAAAGAGCCTAGAGAGTATTTTACAGGAAAACATCAAAGAGAACTGCCCAGAGGTAATAAAACCAGAAGGTAAAATAAGCATTGAAAAATTAATTGAACACCTGAAAAGACCCAAAACAAAACAACAACAACAACAACAAAAAACAACAACAACTCCATGGCATATTGTGGCCAAGTTTCAGAAATATCAGACTAAGGAAAAAATATTACAAGAAGTCAGGAAAAAACAATTCAAATACCAAGGTACCACAATAAAGGTCGCTCTAGATATGGGTGCCTCCACATTAAAGGATCAAAGGGCCTGGAATTTGGCAAAAGGCAAAGGCAAAAGAACTTGGAATGCAGACATGAATAAACTACTCAACTAAGCTGAGCATTTTCTTTCATGAAGAAAATGGACATTTAATGAAACAGATGAATTCCATTTATTTCTAAGGAAAAAACCAGATCTAAACAAAAAAAATGTGATCTCCAACTGTAGGACTCAAGTGAAACAGAAAAAGGTAAAAGGAACATTTGAGAACTGGATTTCTGTTGTGGATATACATAAAGAACACATGTATAATCTGATTTTATTGATAAAACATAAATACAAAGAGAAAGTAGAAATGGAAAGGGGTAGTGTCAAAAAAAAGGGGGGAAAGGGGGAGATAAAAAGAGGGAAACTACATCCCACAAAGAGGCAAAGAAAGTCTATCATATCTGAGAGAATTTATGAGAGGGGGAGGAACATTGTGTGAATCTTACTCTCATCAGACTTGGCTCAAAGAGAAAATAATTGACATTTTTGTTTTACAGAGATCTCTCTTTCACCTCATTGAAAAGTGAGAGAGAAAAATGGAAAAGGAAAATAGTAATAAGGGAATGGTACAAGAAAGGGAAAGGGATTTAAAAAGTGGAGGAAGGGATACTAAAGAGAGAGGGCTGAGTGACACAAGTGGGGCCCATACATTTAATACTGGAGAAGGGGTTCAGGGGGGCAAGGAAAAAAAACATAATCTGGAAATAGTATGATAGCAAGAAATATAGAATTAAAAAAAATTAACTGTAAAGGTGAATGGGATGAACTCTCCATTTCTTCTTGCAACTCTCTTAACTTTTCTTATGGAAGTTAGATGTTATGTCACTTGGTACATATATTTTTAGTATTGATATTGCTTCATTGTCTATACTACCCTTTAGCAGGATATAGTTTCCTTCCTTATCTCTTTTAATTAGATCAATTTTTGCTTTTGCTTGATCTGAGATAAGGATGGCTACCGCTGGTTTTTGACTTCACCTGAAGCATAATAGATTCTGCTCCAGCCTTTTAATTTTACTCTGTATGTATCTCCTTGCTTTAAATGTGTTTCCTGTAAACAACATATTGTAGGGTTCTGACTTTTAATCTAGTCTGCTATCTGCCTCTGCTTAATGGGAGAGTTCATCCCATTCACACTTACAGTTTAATTTACTTTAAATTAAAATTACTAATTCTACCATCTTATTATCCCCAGATTATGCTTTTTTTTCCTTGCCCCCCCCGAATCCCCTTCCATATTAAAATTATGGGCCCCACTTGTGTCACATAGCCCTCCCTCTTTAGCATTCCTCCCTCCTCCCTGGGTAATTTATTCTTGGTTGCATTTCAAGTTCTTCTGCCTTTTGGAATATCAGATTCCAGGCTCTTCAATCTTTTAGCGTGGATACAGCCATATCTTGAGTGACTTTTATTGTGGCATCTTGGTATTTGAATTTTTTTTCCTGACTGTTGTAATATTTTTTCGCCTTAATCTGATAATTCTGAAATTTGGCCACAATATTCTGTGGAGTTTTTTGTTTGTTTGTTTGTTTGTTTTTTGTTTTGTTTTGTTTTAGGGTCTTTGTTCAGAAGGTGCTAGACAAATTCTTTCAATGCCTATTTTCCCTTCTGGTTCTGTTACCTCTGGGCAGTTCTCTTTGATGATTTCCTGTAAAATAGTATCTAGGCTCTTTTTTTCATCATTATTTTATGGAAATCAAATAATCCTCAGATTATTTCTCCTAGACCTATTTTCCAGGTCTTTTGTTTTTCCAAGTAGATGTTTCGATTTTTTTTTCCTAATTTTTCATTTTTTTAGTTTTGCTTGACTGATTCTTGATGTCTCCAGGAATGATTCGTTTCTATTTGTTCAGTTCTGATTTTTTTTCCATTAATTTTTAAAAATTATTTTATAATTATAACATTTTTGACAGTACATATGCATAGATAATTTTTTACAACATTATCCCTTGTACTCCCTTCTGATCAACTAGTCTATTTCTTAGCCAATACCAAATGGTTTTGGTGACTGCTGCTTTATAATATAGTTCGAGATCAGGAACAGGTAGGCCACCTTCATTTGATTTTTTTTTTCATTAATTCTATTGAAATTTTCGACCTTTTGTTCTTCCATGTGAATTTTGTTGTTATTTTTTTCTAGGCCAATAAACTAGTTTCTTGGGAGTCTGATTGGTATAGCACTAAATAAATAGATTAGTTAGGGAGTATTGTCATCTTGATTATATTCGCTCAGCCTATCCAAGAGCACTTAATGTCTTTCCAATTATTTAAACCTGACTTTATTTTTGTGCAAGTGTTTTGCAATTTTGCTCATATAATTCCTGACTTTCCTTTGGTAGATATATTCCCAAATATTTTATACTATTGACCATTATTTTGAATGGAATTTCTCTTTGTATTTCTTGCTGTTGGGTTGTGTTGATAATGTATAAAAATGCTGAGGATTTATGTGGATTTATATTGTACCCTGCAACTTTGCTAAAATTCTGAATTATTTCTACTAGCTTTTTAGCAGAATCTTTGGGGTTCTCTAAGTATACCATCATATCATCTGCAAAGAGTGATAGTTTGATTTCCTCATTACCTACTCTAATTCCTTGAATCTCTTTCTCGGCTCTTATTGCCAAGGCTAGCCTTTCTAGTATAATATTGAATAATAATGGTGATAGTGGGCAACCCTGTTTCACTCCTGATCTTACTGGGAAAGGTTCCAATTTATCGCTATTACATATGATGTTTACTGACGGTTTTAAATATATGCTCCTGATTATTTTAAGGAATAGTCCATTTATTCCTATTCTCTGAAGCGTTTTTAGAAGGAATGGATGTTGGATTTTATCAAATGCTTTTTCTGCATTTGAGATGATCATATGGTTTTTGTTAATTTGGTTATTGATATAGTCGATTATGCTAATAGTTTTCCTAATATTGAACAAGCCCTGCATTCCTGGTATAAATCCCACTTGGTCATAGTGTATTATCCTGGGGATGATTTTCTGTTGTCTTTTTTCTAATATTTTATTTAAGATTTTTGCATCAATATTTATTAGGGAGACTGGTCTATAATTTTCTTTCTCAGTTTTCAGCCTACCTGGTTTAGATATCAGTACCATGTCTGTGTCAAAAAAGGAATTGGGTAGGACTCCTTCAATCCCTATTTTTTCAAATAGTTTATATAGCATTGGAGTTAGTTGTTTTTTGAATGTTTGATAGAATTCACATCTAAATCCATCTGGTCCTGGGGATTTTTTCTTAGGGAATTGGTTAATAGCTTGTTCTATTTCTTTTTCTTAAATGGGACTATTTAGAGTATTTACTTCTTCCTCTGTTAATCTGGGCAAGCTATATTTTTGAAGGTATTCTTCCACTTCATTTAAGTTATCAAATTAATTGGCATGAAGTTGGGCAAAGTAGCTCCTAACTATTGTTCTAATTTCCTCTTCATTAATGGAGAGTTCTCCCTTTTCATTTTTAAGACTAAAAATTTGCTTTTCCTCTCTCCTTTTTTTAAATCCAATTTACTAAGGGTTTTTCTATTTTGTCATTTTTTTCATAGAACCAACTCTTAGTTTTATTAATTAATTCAATAGTTTTTTTGTTTTGTTTTTACTTTCAATTTTATTAATCTCACCTTTTATTTTTAGAATTTCAAGTTTTCTGTTTGTCTGGGGGTTTTAAATTTGTTCCTTTTCTAGCATTTTAGTTGTAAGCCCAATTTGTTGACACTCTCTTTCTCTATTTTATGCAAGTAGGCCTCTAGAGATATAAAACTTCCCCTTATTACTGCTTTGGCTGTATCCCACATATTTTGGTATGATGTCTCATTATTGTCATTTTCTTGGGTGAAGTTATTAATTATGTCTATGATTTGCTGTTTCACAGTCATTTTTTAGTATGAGATTATTTAGTTTCCAATTATTTTTTGGTCTATTTTCCCCTGGCTTTTTTGTATGTAATTTTATTTGCATTGTGGTCTGAAAAGGATGCATTTACTATTTCTGCCTTACTGCATTTGATTTTGAGGTTTTTATGTCCTAGTATATGATCAATTTTTATATAGGTTCCATGAACTGCTGAGAAGGAAGTGTACTCCTTTCTATCTACATTTAGCTTTCCCCAAAGATCTATTATATCAAACTTTTCTAGTATTCCATTTATCTCTTTGACTTCCTTCTCATTTATTTTGTGGTTTGATTTATCTAATTCTGAGAGTGCAAAGTTGAGATCTCCCACTATTATAGTTCTGCTGTCTATTACTTCTTGCAGCTCTCTTAATTTCTCTTTTAAGAATTTAGATACTGCACCACTTGGTGCATATATGTTTAATATTGATACTGCTTCATTATCTGTGCTATCCTTTGGAAGATATAATTCCCTTCATTATCTCTTTTAATTAGGTCAATTTTTGGTTTTGCTTGATCTGAGATGAGGATGGCTACCCCTGCTTTTTTGGCTTTACCTGAAGCATAGTATATTCTGCTCCATCCTTTTGCCTTTTTTTCGGAATGTATCACCCTGTTTCAGGTGTGTTTCCTGTAAAGAACATATTGTAGGATTTTGACTTTTAATCCAGTCTGCTAACTACTTACACTTTATGGGAGAGTTTCCCTATTCACATTTAGGGTTAAAATGACTAATTCTATATTGCTTGCCATCCTGTTTACCCCTGCCTATGCTTTTCTTCTTTCCTTCCCTCTTATCCCCATTCCCAGTATTAAACTTGTGAGTACTACTTGCTTTTCACAGCCATGTTGGCTGGAAGTCCCTCTAAATTGCAGTTATGATTTTTAATGAGTTATTTTCTTCATTAGCTTTTATTTTTTTTACTTCTTTTTGTATATGTACAATTGAGTTTTTAAATGAGTTGTGTTTTTTATGGATTTTTTTTTCATTTCACTAATTTTTTTTTATTATATAAATATATATATTTTATAATATTATCCCTTGTATTAATTTTTCCAAATTACCCCCCCTCCCTCTATTCCCTCCCCCCGACGACAGGCAATACCATACATTTTACATGTGTTACAATATAGTCTAGGTACAATACATGTGTTTGAATATCATTTTCTTGTTGCACAATAAACATTAGAATCCGAAGGTACATGCAACCTGGGCAGACAGATATTAGTGCTAACAATTTACATTCCCCTCCCAGTGTTTCTTCTCTGGGTGTAGCTACCTCTGTCCATCATTGATCAACTGGAAGTGAGTTGGATCTTCTTTATGTTGAAGATTTCCACTTCCATCAGAATACATCCTCATACAGTATTGTTGTTGAAGTGTACAGTGATCTTCTGGTTCTGCTCATTTCACTCAGCATCAGTTGATTTAAGTCTCTCCAGGCCTCTCTATATTCCTCCTGCTGGTCATTTCTTACCGAGCAATAATATTCCATAACCTTCATATACCACAATTTACCCAACCATTCTCCAACTGATGGACATCCATTCATCTTCCAGTTTCTAGCTACAACAAAAAGAGCTGCCACAAACATTTTGGCACATGTATGTTTCTTTCCGCTCTTTAGTATTTCTTTGGGATATAATCCCAGTAGTAGCGCTGCTGGGTCAAAGGGTATGCACAGTTTGGTAACTTTTTGGGCATAATTCCAGATTGCTCTCCAGAATGGCTGGATTCTTTCGCAACTCCACCAGCAATGTATTAGTGTCCCAGTTTCCCCACATCCCCTCCAACATTGATCATTATTTGTTCCTGTCATCTTAGCCAATCTGACAGGTGTGTAGTGGTATCTCAGAGTGGTCTTAATTTGCATTTCTCTGATCAGTAGTGATTTGGAACACTCTTTCATGTGAGTGGATATAGTTTCAATTTCTTCCTCTGAGAATTATCTGTTCATATCCTTTGACCATTTATCAATTGGAGAATGGTTCGGTTTCTTATAAATTAGGGTCAGTTCTCTATATATTTTGGAAATGAGACCTTTGTCAGAACCTTTGTTTTTAAAAATATTTTCCCAATTTGTTACTTCCCTTCTAATCTTGTTTGCATTAGTATTATTTGTACAGAAACTTTTTAGTTTGATGTAATCAAAATCTTCTATTTTGTGATCAATAATGATCTCTAGTTCTCCTCTGGTCATAAATTCCTTCCTCCTCCACAAGTCTGAGAGGTAGATTATCCTCTGTTCCTCTAATCTATTTATTATCTCCCTCTTTATGCCTAAATCATGGACCCATTTTGATCTTATCTTGGTATATGGTGTTAAGTGTGGATCCATATCTAATTTCTGGCATACTAATTTCCAGTTTTCCCAACAGTTTTTTCCGAATAATGAATTTTTATCCCTAATGTTGGAATCTTTGGGTTTGTCAAAGATTAGATTGCTATAGATGTACCCTTTTTGGTCCTTTGTATCTAATCTGTTCCACTGATCTACCGGTCTATTTCTTAGCCAATACCAAATGGTTTTGGTGACTGCTGCTATATAATATAGCTTTAGATCAGGTACACTTAGACCACCTTCCTCTGAGTTATTTTTCATTAGTTCCCTTGCAATTCTTGACCTTTTATTCTTCCATATGAATTTTGTTGTTATTTTTTCTAGGTCATTAAAATAGTTTCTTGGGAGTCTGATTGGTATAGCACTAAATAAATAGATTAGTTTGGGGAGTATTGTCATCTTTATTATATTCGCTCGGCCTATCCAAGAGCACTGAATGTCTTTCCAATTATTTAAATCTGATTTTATTTTTGTGGCAAGTGTTTTGTAATTTTTCTCATATAATTCCTGACTTTTCTTTGGTAGATGGATTCCCAAATATTTTATACTATCGACTGTTATTTTGAATGGAATTTCTCTTTGTATCTCTTGCTGTTGCATTTTGTTAGTGATATATAAAAATGCCGAGGATTTATGTGGATTTATTTTGTATCCTGCCACTTTGCTGAAATTTTGAATTATTTCTAGTAGCTTTTTAGCAGAGTCTTTGGGGTTCTCTAAGTATACCATCATGTCATCTGCAAAAAGTGCACTAATTTTTTTTTTAGTGAGTTATTTTCTTTTTCACTTTTCAGGAAGTTGTTACTCTCTTGCATATGTTCTCTTTCCTTTCCCCATTTTTCTTCTAGCTCTCTTTTAAGAGATTTTTATAGTCCAACAATTGTGGGACCAACAATTGTCTGGAGACTGTTTGCTATTAGTCTCCTCGGGGTTGGAAACCTGTTCTCTTTCTGTATAGAAGCTATCAATCGTCCTTTTTAATTTTTTTACTCATTTTTTAAAGCCTATAAAATCTGCCTTCAGGACCAGGAGGTTACTATCTTTTTCTGTAGAACAGGGATAGGTGTATGGACGGCCTGTCAACCAGCTATAAAGAGTGTCCAGGTATGGGAATGCTCTGGGCAATAGTTCCCCAATAGAAGTGATTCAGATATGCACAGCCTGGCTGGGAGGGATGCTCTGCTAAGAACCCCAAAGTGCAGATTAACGACTGTCCTGAGGCAAAAGTCTAAGCAGTGAAAGTGCCACTATCCAATCCAAAACCTGCTGCAGGAATGTAGGTATTTGCAGCTGACCACCTGAATGGACCTGCATGGAAGTGTCTCTGACCTGGAAGCACAGTCACACTGAGGAAGTTCTGTTGCCCCAGGCTGAGCCTCCCACTGTGCAGATTAGAGGCTGCCCAAGGTTGCACCCCCCCTGCTGTGTAGATTTGCAGCTGCCCTGGCTGTGCTTCAGTGTGCAGCTGAACAGTTGTGCTAGTCTATGCTGAGTCACTTCCGGGGAGGGGGGGCAGTTCTGGTATTTTTAGAATACCCTGTACCTTTGGCTCTAATCTCTGTGCTAGTCCCCTGCTTTACAATCAAGGCAAAGCAGTCAGCCTATGTCAGAATCATTTCCACTGCTCTTCTAGCCACAGAGGCTACCCCAGTACCTGGTCAGCTCAGGACACCAGACTTTCCTGTCTGCTGCTGGTCTGTTCCTGCCCTTCAAGATAAACCTACTCTGGTGGTCTTCCAGATTATCTTAGGCTGGTAAGTCATTGCACCTTTAATCTTCATGAGTTTCACCAGTCAAGCACTATTTTTGAGGCTAAATTCAAAGATTGGTAGTGAGGGCATTAGAGGAACTTAAAGAGCGTGTGCCTTTTTCGCTATCTTGGCTCCGCCCCCCACTTTAATTTTAAAAAGGAATAAACATTGAAAATGATTTAGTCTCTCAAATAAAATGACAAGCACTTAAATACGCAGACATTCTAGATTAAAATTAACCAATTTCACCCAATGTAGCAACATTTAAAAAATTCTTTCAATAAGCTTTCCACAAGAGTTTGTAAGAGCAAAGAAAGAAAAGAGGGAAAAACCTAAAGTGTGGAATGAGGACTATAGCAAAATTGTTTCAAAGTCAAGCTTTGAGTTTTTGAAATTTGAGAAAAGGGGAAAGTTCAAGGTAAGTATACTTACATATTTAATATTAAACAATAACTTTACAAAGGTTTCATTAAGTTTGAGTTGATAAAAATTAGAAATAAAAAAGAATGCAATGAAAGTAAATTCTATTATGGGAATTATGTTATTATTATATTATATTATTATATTATTCCCATAAAAAAGAATAAAGCCTTTGATCTAGAGAAAGTAAAAAAAAATTAATAATAAACAAGTAGTAAAATGAATGAAATACTCTGCGTAATTTGAACATGATCTATCTAATTATGCTTGGAAGGATTTTGAAAGGCTTTAGAAACAAATGGGCTAAAATATTATGTAAGATGCAAATATTTGCTATGCTTACAATTAGGGAGCTTTTGCCTTTGCTTTGTTTTTGTTTATTTATTTTTAAAAACCTCCAAATGTATTTTAGGAGCAGGGCAAAATAGAATAAGATAGTTGGTAGGGGATGCTTAGTTATCACAGAGGCCCCAAAAGGCAAGTAGTACTATAAAAACAATATGGATCCAAGGTATATGTCAGAATGCTTTGAGAGGCCCTTAGAAGATGGGAAATGGCAAAGGGATCATCACAGTCAGATTTGGACTTAAATAAAGATACCAGTAGAAAGAACATACAAGCATGGATGAAGCCACTCTTAGTCACAGTAATCAATCAATCAATAAAAAAAGGTGAAATGCTTCCTATTTGCCAAGACCCATGCCAAGCTCCAGGAATGCAAAAAAACAATGGCTCCTACCTTCAAGAAATATGCTAATGAAAGAGATCACATGCAAATAATCAATAACATAAAAATATAGAGAAATATAGATATATCTATAAGAAAGTAAATATACATAGTTATATACATATAGAGGGAAAGCAGGTAAGCAAAATGGAGAATGTGGGGGGGGTTGAGGGTATTATTAGCAACTAAGGAGATCAAGAAGGAACTTCTGGTGAAGTAAGATTTGTCATGAGACTTGAAAGAAAACAGGAGGCAGAGGAAAGGTGGGAAAGGTGTAACTGGATCTGTCCTGAAATGGATGTGATACCTATGAATCTTTGGTTGCTACAGAGTTTGGAAATAGCTGGGGTACTGCTAAGGCATATTTTCATGCAATACAACTTCTGATTTAAGAGAGGGAGAGTGAAGAGAGTAGGAAAAGAAGAATATCATGAAGGGGTACAAAGAGGATCCATATGACTTCTGAAGCATGGCCCTGTCTGATTCTGTTGAATCATAACAGTCTTAGCTCTCCCATAGAAAAGTCTTGGTCAGGTGTATTGGAGGACTTGGGAACTGACAAAGAGGCATTAAACTAAAAATGTTAAACTAAAATATAAAAGAACAGAATATTATTAACTTTTTATATAATATAAATAGATAAATAAGAAATTATCTAAAAATACCCGATTTCCAACTGATGCTGAGTGAAATGAGCAGAACCAGAAGATCACTGTACACTTCAACAACAATACTGTATGAGGATGTATTCTGATGGAAGTGGAAATCTTCAACATAAAGAAGATCCAACTCACTTCCAGTTGATCAATGATGGACAGAGGTAGCACACCCAGAGAAGAAACACTGAGGGGAATGAAAATTGTTAGCACTAATATCTGTCTGCCCAGGTTGCATGTACCTTCGGATTCTAATGTTTATTGTGCAACAAGAAAATGATATTCGCACACATGTATTGTACCTAGACTGTATTGTAACACATGTAAAATGTATGGTATTGCCTGTCGTCGGGGGGAGGGAATGGAGGGAGGGGGGGTAATTTGGAAAAATGAATACAAGGGATAATATTATAAAATATATATATATATATATATATATATATATATATATATATATATATATATAATAAAAAAAATAAATAAATAAAAATACCCGATTTCTCTTAAACAACTGAAAACAGGGCCAAAACGATTAAAGATAAAATATGAATGGAGCAATGGCATGGTTATAATAGTTTGCTAGATTATCAATTTGTTTTCTCAGCAAAATATAGTGTTTAATATATAAAAACAACTGCATAAAGTATTGCAATTTGAGGTTTTTTCAAGTATTCCAAATCTTCTTAAGAAGCTATGTGGGGGACAAAACATGACTACACAAGTGCCAATAAAAATATTCTGTGGAAGAAATTTGAATATTTAAATAGTGAGCATTTTATAAGGATTTGAATTTAAGTGCATTTGTTCTACTAAAACGTAGGTTTTGAGACATAGGTTCAGTTTTGGGGTAGAGTAGATTCTTCGAAGAGATGGTAGTTCAAGGCACTAATATTATACAAACATAACAAAGAGGATATTTTTTACATACATATCTGCTTTTGGATATTTTCTCTATATAAGAACACAGTAAGTAAGCTTTAGGTGTCCTTGTTGAATTTGTATTACTCAAACGAAACTCTAGGTAAATCATATCTCTCCCCACTGTTCTGTTTTTTACTTCCCTTTTCTCTTTCTCATGCTCTACTGGAAAATATTCCAAATTAGATATATTAAAGTCCCCAATATTCCAGAGTTGATGAAAAACAATCAACTAGTATTTATAAAGTGTCTATTGTGTGTCAGATATGGCAAATGTTAGATGATTCATATGATAATAAGAGTTAAAATCAACACTTGGAAAGGGGCAGTTCTTTCTAGATTAAGGGAAATGATTCTCAGCCTTAGAGGGGCAGGCAAAATGCCATCCTAACTTTTCCATAATTTACACAGCTAATACTTCATACTACGTAAAACCCAATGCACTTTCCAGATGAAAAAACTGAGGCCCAAAGAGTTTAAGAAACTTGGCCAACTTCAAATACACATTGATTAGCAAAGCATCTGGACTTAGGATTCTCAGTTCAGCATTCCAAGTCCATTGATATTTTCACTATTCCATATAGGTCACCTCAACACTAGGCTGCCTTTTTATCTCCCTCACTGTAACAGAACACTTAGCTTTCTAACATTGTAGTCTGACCTTTGCTCAACTTCCTTTGTCTATATAATATGTAGTGCTGAGAAGAAAACAAAAATGAGAATCAGCCTGTGAGCATCAAGTGGCAGCTCTATGATGGAAAGATAAAGTAGGTTCAGCTATTTATGCGGCTCTTGGGATGAAGACATCTTCTTTTCTTGATATAAGGAAGTAGGCTCTAATTCTCGAGAGAGGGAAAATGGTCAGTAGACCTGCTTGAATACTCAGTGGGGATTAGATGTTTGAAAAGACGAAATAAGGCCTTTTCTGAATAAACAAATTAGTCCTGGTTCATCCAGTAAATAAGATTAAAATGACTTAGAATAAGCCATTAATAAGGCTTTGACATTTTGTTATCACAGTAAATAATACTTGCATTTAATTATCTAAAATGAGGGTTTCCATATTAGGTGCAATGTAGCAGGAGAAAAATATATTCTTGGTTCATCTTTTTATTCTTGCTATCTTGACTCACAGACCAGACAAATCATTGCCAATCAAATAATAAAGCACCTAGTTAAGCATCCTAGCAAAATACAATAAAGAGAATATACATTGAATTTTTAACCCTTTAGACATTAAAGGCTGATAATTCAGTCCACAGACTTTCATACCATTCAGGCATATAGAACTTAGGCATAAGAGTTAAAAAGGAAGACCCTCATAATTCCAAAACACTCCTAGCTGTGCTGCCTTGAGTTGCTGCTAGAACCTACCAGAAATCTCCCTACTTTCATATTTGTCACTGAGTGAAGAGCTACTTCCACTGCTGTCAATCCCAGACAACCCTGCTGGTTCAGTCCTTGCTATGTCCCAAAGACACTTTTCTGACATAAATCATTGCTGCTCTACATCTATAATGCTTACTCTGTCCCAAGGCTACCTCTACCACATCTGCTGCCCGAGGCTTTTTTGCTAACATCTGGAGAGGATTCGCTCCACTTGATAAGTGCTCTTTTAGCTTCAGAACTTCTGGGCTACATTACTGGAAGCTATTGTTAATGCTTTCTAAAGAAAAAAAATGCATATTCAGATACCACCTGGACTATGTGCCTAAGAGCTGTTTATTAAATTATCTGTTCTATCTTTTTACTTGACTCACAGCTCCAACTTGGTGATGACTAAAGCTCACAACCTCCTAGGCAATTATTCTAAGATCTGCGCTCTCACCTGACCCATAAACACTTTCTAAACCTTTTCCTTTCTGAGTTAGCATAAATGACTTTCTCTTTGTTCTTCCCAGACTTAGATGGGAAGTCAGAGTGCATTCCTTTAATCTCTGCAACCCCCACTATTTGCACTAACACTATGATTTTCTGAGGTTTGGCAACACAAACACACACATACTCATGGTTTATCAGACCTTTTGCCTTTCATTGTGCTCTGGCTTGAAAAGTGTCTTGAACATTTGATATATCTCAAGGAATTGTGAAAATCTTATGGGAAGGGCAAGAAAGAGTGACACAAATACAGTGTCTTGCTCATAGTAAGCATTCAGTTATTATTTGTCAATTTGCATTTAGTAAGTCTTCTGCTGGTTTTTTTTTTGGCAATCAAAATAAACAAAAAAATAAATAAAGCTATGTTCCCCCTTAAATATCTCCTAGAATTGATAACATCACCATTGAGTAACAATACAAATAATCCTAAGCCATTAGGTTTTCATATAATGGATGCGTGCTTTATAATAAAGATTTGGGGAGGACTCAAAGATTCAATTTGGTTTCCATGGCAATGACTGATTAGAAAATCCTTCCCAAATAGTTCCGAAATCTCAGTGTCCAGTTGAAAAGTGGTAATAAATACTTAATAGAAATACCTTGAGGCAGGGGAAAAATTATCAATGCAGAGGAACAAAACAGACCCTCAAGGTTAACAGCATGATTTCTCTTCTGCCAAAATTATATCTTGGAGAAACATTCAAACTACACCTGCTTATGTGGAATCAAAAGAATATTTGGTATACTTGGGGCTAATAGAGAAAAATCTAAACTCAATTTACTATGATTTAAATCTCACAGTCCCATCCCATTTTCCAAATAATAGCAAGACATTTTAGTTCAAACAATATCCAACTGAGCATCATCCAACTGAATCAATATTTCTTGACATAAGCCAAATCCAGGCCTTTCAGTATAGAACAGTCAGCCAGGAAATAACATTTCCTAACAAAATCAGAGTGGTAAATAATCCATCAAGTATTCAGCATCCCAACACAATTATTGCAAAGTAACCACCTGATCATGAAGAGATAGACTGCCAAAATATTCCCTTTAATCACAATCTTTAATTTTAATTTTGACGATCATTGTTACCATTTCTGCTTTTACCAATTACAAATCTACTTATAAGCCAACGGGTAGAAAGGATGAATCTACACTTTAAAAGAGTTCAATACAAAGAGATTTTCTTCCATGAAGTTTTTGAGAATAATATTTTGAATGCTTTTTTTATTATTAAGTAAATGTAGTGATAAGATATTTTTAATAATATCCTATCTTTCTGATAATAATATTTCTAATATTTACTACTACTTTGATGTAAAGGATTATGGAATCATAGCTAGGGAGCTGAATGGGATCTTAGAGATCATCTCTGTCATCTCAACCAAGTTCCACATTTTGCAGATAAGAAAACTAAGATCTAGAAACAACACAATTCATCCAAAGTCACACGGATTGGAAATCTATGATTCAATCCAGACTTTCTGTCTCAAAATCCCCCAACTTAGCATTGGATCATGCAACTTCTGAATTTTTATGATCTAATAACATGCCCCATTTTCCATTATGGCTAACACAAATTGTTCATTTCCATTTATGCTAAATTTATATATTCAACCCTAGCATCCACAGCATGATGTTTATTGGATGATTTCTTAATATATATAAACAAAATTTCCCCTAAAAGAATTTTAAAACCAAATAGCATAACACAAACACGAAATACGCCAATAAATCTAAGTGAGAAAAGGTGAGCTCAATAAGCAAAGAAATCATAAAATTCAACTGTTTTACAAGTTTGACTGGATTCTATAGGCAAGCTACAAGATAAAGGCATTCTAAATTAGATTCCCTCTCCTTAATATTTTTATTCTCTCCTGAATTACACTTTACTGAAAACAAAACTTGTATGTATCATCCAATAACAAAATATAATCCAATGACAAAAAAAATATCATCAATTCTTGGAACACTTACTGTGTGCACCCAAAAGAGTGGTGCAAGATACAATCTCTTTTGTACCAATAAAGTGTACTGGAAAGACTATCAGCAGGTAACACCTATAACTTACCTGAAATAAATGTAAAAGTAGAGAAGACATTCTTTTTGACTACTTGATAGTATTAGCAGGGCCCATTTTTGGTAGAGTATGGGCTAGTTTCCTGGAGGGCCTCAAGGTCAGCCTGAGTCAGGATAAATCAAAGTTCTTGTTCTTTAGGGAAAGAAGTGCAGGAGGCAGACAAGCTGCCACATGTCTTGCCAAAGATGTATCCTGGATTCTGTAGTCCAGAGTCCTCAGCCTCTCTCCTCCTTGTCCTGCCACCAAGTGCCTCTCACTTTCTCTCTGTCCTTCAATCCTTGCCTATGATTATCTTATTACCAAACATTCAGCAAGCACCAATTGTAAGAAGAGCCATCACCTAAATATATGCTAATAGAGCCATTGTCTCATATGGAATAGGTAGCCTCTTATCTGATTCAGCATTTCAGCCCTCTACAACTTTTCAAAGATATAAGACCAGTTTTCAAATCACTTAACTGCCTCTCTGCAAAGCTTCCTTTGGTTATATAAAAATAATATGTGGGTTTTGATGATAAATATATTCTTAGGCCTTTTATCTTATACTGGACATGGCTTTAGTTCCTATTTTTCTATAAACTTTTTTTTTTCTATATTTGAGGAAGTCTCAGAATTAATTCATTTATCCTTGTTGCCATCCTTTACCCAAGCTACCTCAACTGCTGTATTCAGTCTTACCCGGAAGGAAAGAAAAAAAAGGTAATAAAAAGAGAAAATGTTGTAGAAATAGACTCCATAAAACCCTTCACAGTAACTTGGAAGAAAAAAATGTAGAGAGCTTTATTATCCCAAGGCATGTAAGATTAGAAGGTCATCTATCATAAACTAAAGGAGACCTCAGAGGTAATCAAACTAACACCATCATTTTGCAGATGAGGAAACTGAGGTCCAGAAGAAGTGAAGTGATATGCCCAAGATTACACAAGAAGTTAGTTAAGATAGGATTCAACCAACCTCACTTCCAGAGGTGGAGTCAAGATGGCTGAGTAAAGCCAGGAAGCTTCTTGAACTCTCCCAGTTTCCCTCCAAAACCACTAGAAACCATGCCTCTGAAAAGAGTCTGATAAAAGGAAACCACTCCCTAGCTCAAGATGACCTGGAAAAACTTTAGAAAATCTCAGTCTCACTAGGGTAAAAATGGTGTTGATCCCAGCTCAGCTAGACTCTGGGAAAGCCAATAAAAGAGTCTAAATCACAGCAAATCAGCAACTAAAATACTCAGTCCTGGCTCAGTAGAGGAACAAAACAGTGAAGCAGTTTCCAGTCCCATCTCAGGAAACAAACTGTGGGAAAACAGGCTTTTGCTGGAAAGAGCACCCAAACTATGTACTGAAAACACAAGGAGCCACTGTGTTGTGTTCAAAATCAAGGTTCAGAGCTGTACACAAGTCTTGGGACACTTTATTCTAGGATTACAGGGCAACCATAAAAGTAAAAACATGCCAAAAGAAAATAAAAGAAAATGAGCAAAAGACAAAAAATAATAATAATAATAAATAAATAAAAAATCCTTGGCCATAGAAAGTTACTATGGTGATAAGACACATCAAAACACAACTCAGACAAGGGCAAAATATGCATTAAAGAAGTCTCAAAAAGTGATATGAATTGGTCTCAAGCAAAAAGGGGATTATTTGTACTCATAAAAGTGCTCATAAAGGACTTTAAAAAGCAAATAAGAGGTAAAAGAAAAAATCCCAATAAATTTTGAGAGAAAATGTCATCTGCATCCAGAAAGAGAACTACAGAAACTGAATTTAAATTCACACATGCTATGTTCACAGTTCTCTTTTTTTAAAAAACATTTTTCTCTTGTGTTTTTCCCTTTTGTTCTGATTTTTCTCTCTCACCATGATTCACAAAGAAATGGGTATTAGAAATATTAATATACATGTCAAACCAGAAAAAAAAAACCACATTTTCTTTAAAAAGACCCTAAGGCATCTACCTAAAGAAACAACCTATTTTTTTTGTTTGTTTTTTTGTTTGCTTTGTTTGGTTTTTTTTTTTATTTGTTTGTTTTGTTTTGTTTTGTTTTGTTTTTTGTTTTTGTTTTTGCTAGCACTACTCTTTAATTCATTAAACATTATACAGTCTTAAGAGAGTCAACTTGATCCCCCAAAGACCCATGATTTCTTTTTTTTAACATTATTTTTTATTAAGGCCTTTTAATTTTCAAAACATAAGCATAGATAAATTTTCACCTTTAAAGCCTTGTATTCCAATTACTCTCCTTCCCCTAAAAAGCAAGTGATCTAATGAATGTTAAACATGGAAAAAATATATGTTAAATCCAATATATGCCTACATATTTACACAATTATCTTGCTGCACAAGAAAATTCAAATCAAAAAGGGAAAAATGAGAAAGAAAATAAAATGCAGGCAAATAACAACAAAGAGTGAAAATGCTATGTTGTGATCCCCACTCACTTCCCCCAGTCTTCTTTCTGGGTATAGATGGCTCCCTTCATCACAAAATCATTGGAACTGGTCTTAATCATCTCCTTGTTGAAAAGAGCCACATCCATCAGAATTGATCATCATATAATCTTGTTGCTTCTGCTTACAAATGATCTCCTGATTCTGCTGATTTCACTTAGCATCAGTTCATGTAAGTCTCCCCAGGTCTCTCTGAAATCATCCTACTAATCATTTCTTATGAAAAAATAATATTCCATAACATTCACATACCATAACATGTTTAGCCATTCTCTGATTCAGCCACTCAGTTTCCACTTTCTTGCCACTATAGAAAGGGCTGCCACAAACATTTTTGCACATGTGGGTTCCTTTCTTCCCATTAAGATCTCTTTGGGATATAAACCCAGTAGAAACGCTGCTGGACAAAGGGTAAACACAGTTTGATAGCCCTTTGGGCATAGTTCCAAATTGTTCTCCAAAATGGTTGGCTATGTTCACAATTCCACAATGTATTAGTATCCCAGCATTCTTGCATCCCCTCCAACATTTGTCATTGTCTTTTCCTGTCATCTTAGCCAATCTGAGAGGTGTGTAGTGGTACCTCAGAGTTACCTCAATTTGCATTTCTCTGAACAATAGTGATTTAGAGCACCTTTTCAGATGACTAAAAATGATTTCAATTTCTTCATCTGAAAATTGTCCTTGAAAATGACAGTCTTATAAACTTGAATCAGTTCTCTATATATTTTAGAAATGAGGTCTTTTCAGATCCTTTGAATATAAAAATGTTTTCTCAATTTATTGCTTTCCTTCTAATCTTGTCTGCATTAGTTTGGTTTGTACAAAAAAACTTGTTAATTTAATGTAATCAAAGTTATTTTTTGTCCAGTAATGATTTCCAGTTCTTATTTGGCCATAATTTCCTTCCTTCTTTACTGATATGAGAGGTAAATGAGCCTTTGTTCTTCTAATTGACTTATAATATCAAACACTATGTCTAAATCATGAACCCTTTTTGAGCTTATCTTGGTTTTGGGTGTTAAGTATGAGTCAATGCTTAGTTTCTGCCATACTAGTTTCTAATTTTCCCAGCAGTTTTTGTCAAGTAGTGAGTTTTTATCCCCAAAGCTGGGATTTTTGAGTTTGTCAAACATTAGATTATTATAGTAATTGACTATTTGGTCCTGTAAACTTGTTTATTTCATTGATTGACTACTCTATTTCTTAGCCAATTCAAAATGATTGTGAGGACTTCTGCCTTGTAATGTAGCTTTAAGATCTGACACAGCTAGACCACCTTCATTTTGCCTTTTTTAATTAATTCTCTTGAAATTCTTGACCTTATGTACTTTCAGCAAGAATTTGAGATGATCAACTATGAAAAAATGAGTTCTTTTCAGTGGTTCAGTGATTTAAGACAATCCTATACTGGACCAAAAATGTTATCTGCAAAAAGCAAAACAACTATGGTGATTAAATGTAAATCAACACATTCTATGTTCACTTCTTTTTTTTAAAGTTAAAGGTTCTGACAAAGGTCTCATTTCCAAAATATATAGAGAACTGACCCTAATTTATAAGAAATCAAACCATTCTCCAGTTGATAAATGGTCAAAGTATTTGAACAGACAATTCTCAGATGATGAAGTTGAAAATATATCCACTCATATGAAAGAGTGTTCCAAATCACTACTGATCAAAGAAATGCAAATTAAGACCACTCTGAGATACCACCACACACCTGTCAGATTGGCTAAGATGACAAGAACAAATAACAATGAATGTTGGAGGGGATGTAGGAAAACTGGGACACTAATGCATTGTTGGTGGAGTTGTGAAAGAATCCAGTCATTCTGGAGAGCAATTTGGAACTATGCCCAAAAAGTTATCAAACTGTGCATACCCTTTGACCCAGCATTGCTGCTATTGGGCTTATATCCCAAAGAAATACTAAAGAGTGGAAAGGGACCTGTGTAACATGCTCTCTTGGCAGTTACATACTAGTCTGTCCTAGACCCACCAGAGTACCTTTGACCACTTTCCTTTGCAGTGTGAACTCTGCCCGGCTCGCCTCCTCTGAGGCCTTCAAAGGTCTCTGGCCACAATCTCTTGAATCTATAACTTAATATCCAGTAGCGCACTCAAGAACAGCCACGTGTAATCTTAAAAGCCTTTATTATACCTACTCACATAATGCCCTAACTGATGCCCTGACTTGTTGGTTCCCTAGTGAACACCTGGTCAGAAGACCAACGTGTTCACTACCAAAATCCTTACCTCTTTTGGCTATCCGTCTTGGCTTGGCCACCCAGGCTAGGAAGCCAGGGTGAAGAGCACCAGGTTAAAGAGAGAGACTGCTGCCTGCAGTGGGCTTATAAAGGGCCTGTGAGGTCACACACACAGCCAATCAGCAAGAGAGTCACCCATTACGAAGCTATCTCAAAGTGGACAGGATCCCACCTACAAGGCAGTCCTAATATCGACAGAAATTACTTCCGGGCCTCAATCTCCCAAGGCACTGTGGTGCTGTCCATTTAAAGGCTCCTTACAGACCTGTATGTGCCAAAATGTTTGTGGCAGCTCTTTTTGTAGTAGCTAGAAACTGGAAGATGAATGGATGTCCATCAGTTGGAGAATGGTTGGGTAAATTGTGGTATATGAAGGTTATGGAATATTATTGCTCTGTAAGAAATGACCAGCAGGAGGAATACAGAGAGGCTTGGAGAGACTTACATCAACTGATGCTGAGTGAAATGAATAGCACCAGAAGATCTCTGTACACTTCAATGTTGTATGAAGATGTAATCTGATGGAAGTGGATATCTTCAACATAAAGAAGATCCAACTCACTTCCAGTTGATCAATGATGGACAGAAACAACTACACCCAGAGAAGGAACACTGGGAAGTGAATGTAAATTGGTAGCACTACTGTCTATCTTCCCAGGTTACTTATACCTTCAGAATCTAATACTTAAGGTGCAACAATAAAATGGTATTTATACACATATATTGTATCTAGGTTATATTGTAACATATGTAAAATATGTGGGATTGCCTGTCATCAAGGGGAGGGAGTAGAGAGAGGGGGGATAATTTGGAAAAAATGAATACAAGGGATAATATTATTAAAAAATTACTCATGCATATATATTGTGGAAAAAAAATTCTAAATTAAAAAAAAAAAAAAAAAAAAAAAAAAAAAAACCATGATAGAAAAACAAACCTTGATATCATCTTTCAGGAAATGAAGGAAAATTTCCCTGATGTCCCAGAACCAGAGGCTAAAAAAGTCATAGAAATAATTCATTGATCTTCTCCTGAAATTGACTCCAAGGAACATTGAAGCTAAATTTCAGAATTCTCAAATCAAGGAGAAAATATTACAAGCAGGTAGAATGAAACAATTCAGATGTTGAGGAGCCACAATCAGGACTACCCAGGACTTAGCAGCTTCCACTTTAATGGACTGAAAGGCATGGAAATAGATATACCAAAGGGCAAAGGAATTTGTATTGAAGCTAAGAATCAACTATTCAGCAAAACTGAATCTTTCAGGGGGAAAGATGGACATTCAATAAAACAGGTGAATTTCATTTATTTCTGATGAAAAGACTAGAATGAATAGAAAAATTGATCTTTAAATACATAACTTAGGAGAAACATAAAAGGCAAAAAGGAAAGAAAAAATAATTTTCTTTTAAAATTTGAAATGCTTATATCCATATATGGGAAGATAATATACTTACCCCTTGAGATCTGTATCTCTGTTATGTTTCTTTTAAAAAAGAAACTAGAGGAGGAAAAATTATTCTGATGAAAGAATAGTAAAAAAAAAAGAAATTAGAGCAATAATTAGGAGTTATTTTGCATAACTATATATCAATAAATCTGCTAATCTAAGTGAAATGGGGGAATACTTAAAAAACTATTGATTATCCACATAATCTAGGAGGAAATAAATTAATTAAATATTCCCATTTTAGAAAAAGAATAAACAAGCTATTAATCATCTAAGAAAAAATCTCTAGAGCCCAATTGATTTACATTTAAATTCTACCAAATATTTAAAAAATAACGAAATCCAATATTATGCAAACTATTTGGAAAAATAGGAAAAGGAGTCCTCACAAATTCCTTTTATGATGCAGATATGGTGCTGATACTTAATCAGTAGTGTCATAACAGAGGAAGAAAATTATAGGCCAATTTCCCTAATAAATATGTGCAAAAATCTTAAATAACATATTAGCAAAGAGATTATAGCAAATCATCCCCAGGATAATTCACTATGACCAAGTAGGATTTATAGAGGAAGGAAGGGCTGGTTTAATATTTTAAAAAAATCATTAGCATAATTAACTATTTCAATAACTAAGAAAAATAATATAATTCTTTCAATAAATGCAGAACAAAAGCATTTGACAAAATACAACACCCATTCCTATTAAATACACTGGAGAGTATAGGAATAAATGGACTTTTACTTAAAATGATCAGTAGTATCTATTTAAAACCATCAGCTAGCATCATATGTAATGGGGACAAACTAGAACTTTTCCCAATAAAATCAGAATTGAAAGAAGATTGCTGATTATCACCACTCCTATTCAATATTGTTATTGTTATCTTTGGCAATAAGAGAAGCAAAAAAAAAATAGAGGAATTAGAATAAGTAATGAGAAAACTGAATTGTCATTTTTTTGGTAGATGACATGATTTGTAGAATCCAAGAGAATAAACTAAAAAACAATTAGAAACAATTCAAAACTTTGGCAAAGTGAAGGATACAAAATAAATCTACATAAATCATCATCATTTCTATATATGTTACCAATAGGGTCAAGCAGCAAGGGATACAAAGATAAATTCAATTTAAAATAACTCTAGATAATATAAAACATTTGGGAGTCTACCTCCCAGGGCAAAGTCAGAAACTCTTTGTAAAATTACAAAACACTTTCCACACAAATAAAGTAATATATAAACTCTTGGAAAAATATCAAGTGCTCATGAGTAGACCAATCTAATATAATAAAAATGACAATACTACCTACAATAAAATACTTATTCGGTGCTATACCAATCAAACTACCAAGCAACTATTTTACAGAGCTCGAAAAAAATAATAAAGTTCATTTGGAATAAGAAGAGATCAAGAATTTCAAGGTAATAAATGACAAAAAATACAAATGAGGGTGATCAAGTTACACCAGACCTAAAACTAAATTATAAAGCACCATTTGGTACTGACTAAGAAATTGAATGATTGGTCAATCAGTGGAATAGGTTAGGTTCACAGGGCAAAATAGTCAATGACTATTGTAGGGGTTCTCAAACTATGGCCCGCGGGACAGAAGCGGCCCACTGAGGACTTTTATGCGGCCTGCCAGGTTATGGCAAATGGGCTGAGGGGCGGAGACAGAGTGTGAGTTTAGTCTGAGTTTTTGTTTTTACTATAATCTGGCCCTCCAACAGTCTGAGGGACAGTGAACTGGCCCCCTATTTAAAAAGTTTGAGGACCACTGGACTGTTTGGTTTGGATTTTAATGATATTTTTCACTGCCCTCTCAAATTTTTACCAATTTTCATCACAAAGTATTTATTATGTGGCTAATTGCAATTGGATAGCAGAGAGATATTAAACTAGTCAGTAAGCATGCATTAACCACCTACTGTATTTTAGGCACTGTGCTAAGCACTAAAGATATCCCTCAAAAAACTGATCATCAAAAAAAAAAAAATCTGATATAAATGGGACTGATTGGATGAAGTTTTCTCTGTTAATGAGACTATGTCTAGGTCACATGATCTTTTTTCCCAGAGGATTGGGTCTTAGACCTTGGGTTGCAGGGAGTCACATGGTCTCTAAAGGTCAGACCCTCAGGAAGTTGCAAGAGGTGACATGACCCACAGGGAGCACACAATATTGGTGACCATTGGTCAAGGATAGTTACATTCTTTTAGTTTATCCAATGAAAAGGCTTGGGTCTTTTGCTTTTTAACTGGACAAGCTGAAAGGCTGGTCAGATTCCACGCACACATGGTGGAAGTTGAGATGGCTCCCAGGTATGTGGGCCTCTCCCTGCAAGGACTAAATAAATGCTTTCTCTTTGTACCTGAAGATGTCTCTGATTAGTTAATTTGGGAAAGGGAGTCTAGCACCCATCCCATCCATGGTACAATTGTTCAGATTGGGAAGCAGGACCCCAAAATTTTGGGGTCCCAGAGCAGTGTCACTAGGTATTTCAAAATAATTTTCAGGCTTGACCCATCTCCTTAGCCAAGGGGAATAATAAGTAATGGTAATGCCATTACAAAAATAGACTGGAATTCTAAGAGAATTCAGCAGAGAAACTGAAGCAAGGATATACTTTTATCCAGCTTTCAGTTATAGAGATGCTACTTCTATGGCTCATAGATAGGAATGAGTGGGTTCTGGAATTTGGTTTTCATTGACCAGATTATTACTGACCAGATTATCAGTGATCTATTTATTATTGTCTCAGAAATCTTATCTGTGGGAGCTTACTGAGGCCAGAAGCTATCTGAGTGGTCAGATAGGAGGATCAGAATCAGACAGATTGAGTGTCGAAGTTTCCTGATTTAGAATCACTGAATTATTGCTAGAATAGAAGCCCTAAAATCAAAGGAACACAAAATCATTACATCACAATTAATTCTACTGTCCATGTGATTTCACTTGTGATTTTTAAAAAATAGAGTTCTGAAAAACTAGGCTTTAACGAATCCAATTGGAATTTAATTGGAACTGCTTGATTCTGCTTTAAATCAGATAACTCTGGTTTTCATTGATGGGCTAGTAATAAGTCCCAGCCCAAGCCTCACTTACTCATTGTTTGGGTTTTGATGGCTCAGAATGAATATAAATAACACTTTTTTTTTCATTTTTGGCCCTTAACCCTAAGGATCTTTCCCATCCAGATTGATTTTTGTTGTTATTGTTTTTTGAGTAGGCAGACCATGCCATCTTTAACTTTATTTCTTCACTAGTCTTAAATAGCTGAGCAGCTGAATGCATCTCCAGTCTTCTTGATGTATCTTATCACTTGACTCTGATGACTCTGAAAGAAGAAAGGCTGCCTCCTTTGAATCCAATTCACTTGCAAGTCAAGACATCACACTCTTAAAACCATTAGCTCTATTATATAAAGAAGGTTGGGCAAAAAAAAAGATAGTCAAAAGACTGCCCTCAAAAAGCTCTTATTCTTCATTCTAGCAGCTATGAATGCTTTCGGGTATTTGTATTAATTGTCCTATGACATGATGTCATACACATTATAATGTGTATCCGTACCATGAATCTGGAGAATATTTAAATGCAATTAAAGTAGTCTAGGATTTTTAAAAGCTGCAACTGTTTTTCATTTTAAATAAGTTTTAAAATAATGACTTCTTAAGTTAGGCTCAAGGTTCATCTGTTTATTCAATTCCTGATGAAATACTGACTTTAGAAATTCATTTCAGGAGAAATTTATCCACAAAGAGGGGGAAGCAAGGTGATTGAATGCTAAAAAATGTCAGCATGTTGCATTTTAAATTTATGGTTTTAATTACATAACTCTACCCAGGAAAAGAGATGTACACTTGCTCCTATGCCAAAATCCAGTTAAACAAATCCAAGAACTGAGTTTTGTCATATTGAACAGCATGCATTTGAAAAGCCAGGAGGAAAAAACAAAAACACAAAAAAAAAAAAAAAAAACTAAAGATACTTTCTAGGCTTCCTTGATCCACTTTAATTGCTGCTTTTTAAACTATTTTCTGAATATTAAGAAAATGTTTCTGGAATACATTTATTCAATCAACTAGTACTGTTACCACACTATTCAACATTTTGCTAAGCATTTGAGTAGCACAGAGGAATTGGAAAAGTTTCTGCATACATGAAACCGAAAACCAAATTTTCTTCTAACAGCAACATAAATAAAGCATTTTTAAAGCTGCATTCACATGAAAAACAAGTTGATTGGTATAAATAAAATGAGAAGCTAAAGTTGAGATCAAGGACACATAACTAGTTAACAGCCTAATAATTATTACTTTCCAGCTAATTGTTTTGGGTTTTTATAAGTTAACCAATAATAAAAATAGAATAACAATAATGCAACAGGGAAAGTAAAAGAACATTAAATTATGTATGCTTATAAAAATCAAATATTTTCTGCCCTGGAGAGAGTACTCACTATCCACTCATCTTTATTTTCATCTTAATATGATAGCATGTCTTCACCTAACACATTTGAAGGGCTTTTGGTATTAGCAGAGATGTATTTATAACCAGCACCATTTAGAGATTTAATTTTCAATGATATTTGATAATCTGGTGAGTATATTGTTGTTTTTATTGAAGAGCTAGACCTTCTCTTTCAGTGTTGTCCTTTTCAAGGTTTCTTACATGATGTATCAAAGTTTCCTTGTATATGAAATTTCTGATTAAGCCATTTAATTATATATCTTGATTTCTTTGCTGACACATCTTTGATCAACCATTACTCCATCCTTTCCGTTTATCTCTCATATGATGAAACTTCCATATGTAGAAACACATATTTATGAATACCAGAATTAATTTGTTTAGTTCACTTCTGTATCCATTGCTTTTATTCTAACAAGGAATATTTTTTACATCATAGACTTCAGCAAATGCATCTCCCTATTATCTTTTGGTAGCCTATATTAAAACCTCCTATTTTTCTCATACATGTTTTTTTTTGATTCTGTACAAGGCATAAAACTTTCCCTATACCTATCCAAATCAATCATTATAAATTTATTAAAAGTACCTACTATGTTAATGGTTTCCCAGGGTTACTTGTCTTTCTATGACCTGCTCTATCATTGCCAAGCTCCATAATAATCCTGTCCATTTTGTTCAAAGGAATGTCCATGTAATTATGAAGTAACTCACCTATATCCAGGGTCTAAACCTGTGGCAACTGTGTTAGGACCCTGAATACCTTAGAATCAGCTGGAGTCAGGATAAGCAAAAGTCTTTATTATTGGTCTTTAGTGGTAGAAGTGAAGAGAGAGTGTACACAAAGGACCTCTGCCACCTCACCTCATTGTCTCTCTTGCAGAAGTGACCCTGGATATCTCACTGCACCTCCTAGTCCCTCTTACAATTCTCTGTATACACCAAACTATTGGGCCAGCACAGGATAGTGGGAAGGTCAATTTTTATTCTTATAGAGTATTCTCCAATCAGTAATTAGACTCAAGTGCTCGATTGTCTTACCCCAGTGCATTGACTCAAGAGTTTCAGCTCTTTACATAAACCAAAAACAGTCCTTCTATTAATTAACTTGAACTAAGATCTAGCTTTAGCTTTAACTAACAATATTCAATACACTGATGATGCCATTTCCCCTGCAATCACTTTAATTAAAGTGGACCTTCTCACACTTTCTTGTACTCCCACAAAGAAGAGATAAGGTCACCATAAGCTTTGCTTTGGATTTCTGCCTCCACAAAACTATCATTTCACAACTTGTCTTTTGAAGTGCATTTATTTCACCTACTTTTATCATCTTCTCATTTTTGATATTTTCGTTTATTAACCTGGAATCATTTTATCACATTCATCAATTACTTCAAATTATGACTCATCATCCTTCACCCTATCATAACCTTTGAAAATTTCATCAGCTATGTAGATGACATAATACTGTTCTCATCATTTTGTGCCTTTACCAAATAGTAGCCTTCATTTACATTCCATTTCAGTCTTGCAGTATCATAGTTACAACTTTTCATCCCTTAGGATACCTTGAGATATTCTTCAATATGGAAGATATAAAATTTTACACTTAATCTTTTTTAATATAACTCCCAATGTATTTTGTTTCTTTCTACTACTTAGCCTATATTTAACCCTTCCTTCTTCCCTATTCTCCCTGTATGACAATTGTTTTCTCATTTCAGAGGAGGCTATACTCGACTTCCTCATTACTTTCCCTTTACTCCTTTTGGGTACTCTTTCCAATCTTTACCACATTCTACTTCCTTTCTGGATTGTCTTTCTCCACATGAATATAACAGTGATATATTTCTTTTTGTTTGTACTTTTGTTTTCTCTGAACTTTACACAGTGCCTGGTGCATAGTACCTTTAATGAGTGTTTGTTGAATGTACCATTTTGGTATTATTGAAGAGAGTTTCTGTGAATAAGAGTTCACATACACTTCCCAAAACACCAAATCCCATATTATATAGACATTGACTTACATTATTCCTTTACTGCTTTTTGAGGTGCCTTATGGATACAGAATAGTTTTCCAAGAGTATTTTGAAAGCAATAAAGAGCCATCTTTCTAAAGATTCATTCATCCATTTTCTGTTTTTCTGCAGCTCTACATACTACCATATTCTAATATTATGCTTGCTCTCTTTCTCCTCAATATCATTGGTCTGTTTTGTTTTGTTTTGTTTTTTCTCTAAGGCAATTGGGGTTAAGTAACTTACCCAATATCACACATCTAGGAATGCTTTAGACAAAATAGGATAGGCCTTCTTGGGTGACTGAGATCAATTGGCAACATTTGACATGTTTGGGGGTTTTGGAATTTAGATTCCATCCAAATTCAATGGGTATGGCCCAGTCCCAGCCATCCCTCATGGAGAGAAATGAGAGGGAAAAAAGATCAGAAAATACTGGCAGATAGTCCCTTGGGAAATAAATTAAGTAATTAGAACAAACTGGCAAAATATAAAGGAAAAGTAATAGTTTGTATTACTTCTTGTATTTACTCTTGCTAACAAAAGAAACTTTCCTGTAGCTTCTGGCATACAGTAAATTACAACCAAAATGTGGTTAGAGGATTAGAGTTTTGTGAGCCATAAAAAAAAGCACAATGGGGTAACAGGTGCATTTTTTTTAATTTAGAAATTCTGAAATTCCGTAGCATTTTCCTTTAATTAAATAATATGTTTGAATCTTCTCTATTAGGAAATATGGCAGCAAAGTGATAATAGTATCACAGATTTCCATCTAGAAAGAACCTCCAATATCATATAAGCAAGACCTCTTTTTTATAGATTAGGAATTAAATACCAAAGAGATTAAGATACTTACTCAACAAGGTTACACAAATAATAGTGGAAGAGGCAAACACAGATTTGATTTTATAGTCTCTGTGCAAAGCTGACTTCCATCTCTTTTTCCCATTTGAATAGAAGCTTGGGTTATGTGTAGATATAAAATGTATTAGGTACATCATTTCATATTGGTTTATAAATTTAAGGGTAAGAAAAGGATTCTCATCATTAATCATAACATAGGAACATTTGGTAGGTGTTAAGGACTCAAGGACTATTCTACTATTAAAGTGTCCAGTCCTTTAATCTTGTAGCATCAAAGGACACATTGCAACAGAGTAGTAATACTCAATCCAATTTCATACCTTTAAAAACAGAAATTCAACAGAATAGGTATTTTGTTATGGTGATAAAAACCTAAGAAATGCCCATTAATTGTAGAATGGCTGTAAAAACTGTGTGATAAAAATTTGAGAGAATACTATTGTGTTATATATGAAATGAAAATAAAATTTATTTCAAGAGACATGGAAAGACATATAAACTGATGAAGAGTGAAGCAAGAAAATCAGAACAATTCATAATATAAAATCAATATTATAAAAACAAACAACTTTGAGAGATATAACAATTCAAATTCAACAGTCTTTGAATAATGATTACCCATGATTTCCAAGAACTGCTGATGGAATAAACTGTTCAGTTCCTGATGGAGAAGACAAATTTAGAGTGTCAAATAAAAAATATTTTTAAATGTGGCCAGTAAAGGATTATTGTGTACAACTAAGCATATTTGTGACAAGGAAAGTGTTTTTTTTTTCCTTTTCTTTTCTTTTTTTAATGGTATAGGGAATAAGAAGAGAAAGTTAATTTATGTTAACTTAAAAAATGAAAAAAACTAAGGAGTAGCTTATATGTCATTCTTATATGTACTACATATACAACTTAATAGTAAATTTTATAATTTGTAGAAATACCATTCATTCTATTTCCCTCAAATATCCTATAAATCCTTTTGCATGAGATAGTAATAGCACAGCCTTGGAAAAATGATGAATAGATTTTGTATTTTTATGCCTGTTGCAATTTGAAAAATTTCTACTATTACATTAAAGACTTGAAGATAATCACAAGGAAAGTTAGTAAAAAGAAGTGATAGATTCACACTAGCAAAAAGCTAAGTAATTGGAAGGAAGAAAATAAGTTGTAATTCTAGATATGTACCTCTTAAGTAGTACATATAAAAAAGTTGATGGTGGGTAGATCAGCATCAGGATTATTTTTTAGAAAGTCAAAGGAATGCTACTGGTGGAAAGTAATTAAGTTTTGATACAAGTATCCAGAGAAACCTGCCAATATTATAGCCAACTGTGAACAAATGAATGTGGATAGTTTAATACGAAATCTAATTTCAACTGACCTGTTCATCTTTCCTAAAGCAGAAGTCTTGCAAAGGAACTAAAATTGTCAACAATATTCTTCTCTAACAGATATTAATGCATACTGCAGTTAGTGCAATTGGCCATTTCTGATACATAAAAGTACAAATCAATTTCTTGTTGCTTCCCACAGCTTACCAGAAACATTTCAAAACCGGTACATTTCCAATTTTGACAGTAAATTAGGTATTAGAAATATTTAGCTTTCAAGTTTGAGGAGAGGCTAAAATATTGCTGTCTTGCTTCCTGGCATATATTGATAGAAGACCTTTTTGGTAGCCACGAACAACACATGTATTTTCATTCTGCCAATTCTAGTTCTCTTTCTAAAAAGAAAATGACCTTTCTAAGTTGGTGCCTTTTTTTTGTTCAGCTTCTAGATATTTCTCATAAATCTCCATCTGACTTCCTATTGATAGAATTCAACAACAGATTCAGTGAAGGATTGAGACATGTGAGATGTATTTTGAAATAAATTCTTTGCAAATATCAGATATTTCATATGATGAATTTGCAAATTGTAAAATATACACAAGTTGCCTTGACATGTCATTACTGAAATCGTACAGTTCCCATTAAATAGCAATACTGTTTCCAACACTGAAAGTCCACTATTCCTTTAACCTTTTTATTTTTTTTTCTCTTTATTACATTCTTTCAGAGAACTGATCACTTTGGAAAAAGGAAAGTTGTTTGGTATTGGGGTTTTTTTGTCCTTTGGAAGCCAGACTAAGTGAGTAGGTTTCAAAGAATGATGGAAATCATTTGACTTTAAATGAAACATTGGTTCATCCAAGAAGCTTGCTTGCAAATGCTTGAACATTAGTTCTGTCTTGCAGACAGACACTGAATTGTTACACACAAAGAGAACAGAACCTGAGCGGCTGACCTTATTTAGCAAAATTAGAAAAAAAGTTTAATGGTTCAAAGAAAGGCCAAAACAGTGAAGTTGTCCCACTCAGCAAAGTGCTAAGCATTGAGCTTCATATGCCAAAAATGTGCAATCAAGTGAAAAATAAAATTAGGAAGAGGAAATGAGTTATAGCTGGGGAGTGGGATGTGGGTGGAGAAGGTGGGCATGAATCAATGAGCTGTGAAAAATCAATGATCCTGATGTGTATCCAGTTCCAACCTACTTTCCCCAGGTTATTATATATTACTTCTCATCTACTCTTGTGTCAAGCCAAATTGACCTTGCTGTCATAGGACAGGCCACATCTCACATCTCTGTGTTTTTGTAGAGGCTGTGACCTACACATAGAATCTAGTCCTTCTTCAACTGTGATTAAGAATTACTTATTCCTATCCAAATACTGTTCACACTTTACTATGTACAAAAATCCTTTCCTTTACATTCTAATTTCTAGTATATTTACCATCTAAAGTTACCTCATATGGATTTTGAATATATTTGAATATGATACATATATACACCTACACATGTACACGTATAATATATATATATACACATATACACATACATACACACTCACATGTGTGTATTGAACTCAGTTACCTCAGATTTTAGGACAAAGAGAAAAGTTTCCTAGTAATCAAGAAGTACCCAGGCGAGAGAAAAACAGGGCAGCCAAAATAATGAAAATTTATGAGTGTTTAGTGCTAGCTAGTGACTGCACCCCACCAGAACAGGGGGGTCAGCAAATGAGTGGTCTCAGGGCCACATATTTATAGAAAGAAGAGAGAGAGATCAAAATATTTCTTGATACATTTGTCATAATAAAGGGATTTCTATTCTAAACAGGAGGCAAAAAAGTTATCACTCTAAGAAGGTCATTCTCAGGCAGCAACAAGGAATATTTCTCTAAGCTCATCAGCTTTCAAGGACTCAGGTCTCTCAGGACAGCACATCTTGGGGTGTAAGAATATCATCTGCAGTAAGGAATGAAGAACTAATAATAAACTTCTAACTACAAAGATTCAAGATTATGTTTCTCATGGTCCCATTTGGGGTTTTTTTCCACTTCAATCACACAAATATATTTTTAAAGAAAAGATAAGTTTTAACCAAATTCTAACTATTAAATCTGAATTTTAGTATTCAAAGATTGTTTTCTTTTCAAGACCTAGATGAGCTTTCACCCTCTCTTTCCCTGAAATAAGTGTTCATGATATTTCCTAATCATTTTCAAATCATTCCCCTAAATCTGGCCATCAGGCTTATGCTCTAAGTAGTGGAATCTTGAAACCTATCCATAGAATGTTAGGTTCTTATGGGTGAGATTTCATCTTATTATACCCAGAATTTGGCTTCTAAAAAACTTCTAAGTAATCATACCATATGACTGTACAGTAACCTGGCCCCTCATCTGTATTGCTTTTCCTCATTAGATTGTAAGTTTTTTGATGAGAGGAACTATCTTGTTTGTTTTTGTATCCCAAGGATTTGTCACAGTTCCTGACACATATTAAGTATGTAATGAATGGTCAGCCTAGCTAGTTCACTATCTTAAGCATGTTTTACATGTATTAATAAGACATAATATCACTACTATATGACATTATAAAACTAAGGGCTTCTAGAATTCGTGTCATTTTTTTTCCATTTTAAAAAGTATCGATATTCACAAGTTCCCACAAGAAGCCAGAAGTAGCTCAAAATGATATGGTCTTTTATTTGAACATTTCCAGAGACATAATTTTTCATAATTTATAATTTTTTAAAAATGTAATGAGTCATAGACCACATTCCCAGAAAAAAAGGTTTTAATTTAGAAGATAAGTTTAATTATGACATGACACATTAGATAGCACACTACACTAAAAACCAAGTCTGGATAAATGGCCTTGTACCCATATAAGATTAAAAGACTAGAATAGTGAAGAAACCCCTTTTGGGAGAATTTATAGGATTACATGAATGAGAGTCACCCACAATGAGAAGGCATGGATATTTGAGAATAATAATGCTTCTTATCCATTGTGTTATACAATCATGATCCTGGGATGCAATTACTGTGGAAATGCATCTTAGCATCTGCTCCTAAAGGAACTATGTCCAGAGCTATTGAAGACCCAGAGAGAGAAGTTCTTCCCACAAAATTCCTTGCCACTATGAAATAATTCAATATCAAAAACTGATATGATCTGATCAGTAAAAATTACATATAATATCAGGCATTACCTTCTTTTAAAAAGAAATCATCAAAAGAAGATTCATAAGGAGCAGAGCCAAGATGACAGAGAAGGCACACTCGACTTTCTAAGCTCCTCTCATGCCTCATGACAAATAATTGAATTAAGCCTCAAAAATAGCACTTGACTGGTAAAATTCACTAAGACTAGAAGTACAACTCACCAGATGAAGATAATCTGGAAGTTCATCAGAAAAGGTTTGTCCTGAAGGGTTAGAATAGATAGATGCAAATAGGGAATTAGAAGAGGCTGGCAAACAGAGCAGAACAAGGGAGGGATTGGCCTTTGTGGTTAGAAAAAATACAGTAACAACTCTGGCATAGGCTGATTGCTCTGCCTTGATTGTAAAACAGCAGACCAGCAGAGAAATTAGAGCCAAAGGCAGAGCGTACTCTAAAAAGCTCCAGATCCTAACAGGACCTGGATATAACTATCCAAAACAGGAAGTGATTCAGCACAGACAACAATACAGCTATATAGCCTGATTCTGCAGTATTGAGCTTTTCCTCGGGGCAGTTACAAATCTGCACAGCAGGGGGGCACAGCACTGGACACCCTCTAATCTGCACAATGTGGGACTTGGCCTGGGGCAATAAAACTTCCTCAGCTCCACTGTGCTTCCCAGGGCAGAGACACTTCCAGTCCCAGCAGGCTATTTGTTTGTCAGCTGCTAATACCCCCAGCCCCACGGTGGGCTTTGGCTTGGGACAATGAGACTTTTGCTGCCTAATCTCTACCCCAGGACAATCTCTAATCCACACAGTGGGGTTCTTCACTGGGCACATCCCCAGATTGCCTGTGCTAACCAAGTCTGAATCACTTCTAGAAGGATTTCTTTCCCAGAGCACTCCAATACCTGGCTATTCTCTGTAGCCGGCTGGCACCTATCCCTGCTTTGCAGAGGAAGCTGGTAACCTCCTTGCCCTGGAATCAGACCCTACAGGCTTTTTAAAATGAGTAAAACAAGGAAAAAGATTGTGAAATGAGTAAGACTAGGAGATTGTTGTATAATTCAACAACAATACTATATGATGATCAATTCTGATGATTGTGGCCATTTTCAATAATGAGATGAACCAAATAAATTCCAACAGAGCAGTAATGAACTGAACCAGCTACACCCAGCAAAAGAACTCTGGGAGATAATTCCCAGTCCCTCTAATTTTGTCCACCTGTGTTTTGGATTTCATAGATAGGCTAATTGTACACTATTTCAAAGTCCGATTCTTTTTGGACAGCAAAATAACTGTTTGGTCATGTATACATATATTGCATTTAATTTATACTTTAACATATTGAACATGTATTGGTCAACCTGCCAATCTGGGGGGGGGCAGGAGGGGGAAAAATAGAACAAAAGGTTTGGCAATTGTCAATGTTGTAAAATTACCCATGCATATATCTGGTAAATAAAAACTATTAAAAAAAATCAAAAGGATTATCGATAGCTTCTATGCAGAAAGACAGCAGGTTCTCAACCCCAAGGAGACTAATAGTAAACAGCCTCCAGACAATACCCCAAATACAGCTCTCCTAGCAGAGACTATTTAAAATCTCAAAAGTACGTTAGAAGGAAAATGGGGAAAGGAAAGAGAAGCTATGCAAGAGAGTAACAACTTCCTGAAAGGTGAAATGAAAAAGGGAAAGAATTCCCAAAAAGTGCAGGGAAACAGAATTTGTGAAGTGGAAAACATAAAGAAATCAAAGAAAAGTAGGATTTGTGAATTGGAAAAGATAAAGAATTCCAAAGAAAGTAGGATTTGCGAATTGGAAAGAGTAAATAACTCACTTAAAAAGAAAAAAAAAAATAGTGAAATAGAAAAAAAAATTCCATAGAGCAAAACAACTCATTTAAAAAATCAATTGGACATACATAAAATGAAGTAAAAAAAAAGCTAATGAAGACAATAACTAATAAAAATCAGAACTGAACAAATAGAAATGAATGATTCATTGAGCCATCAAGAATCAATCAAGAAAAACCAAAAAAAGGAAAAATTAGAGAAAAATGCTACATATCTTCTTGGAAAAATGAAAAATTTGGAAAATAGATCTAGGAGAAATAATCTGAGGATTATTTGACTTCCCAAAAATTGTAATGAATAAAACAGCCTAGATACTAAAAATCATCAAAGAGAACTGCCCAGATGTAATAGAATCAGAAGGTAAAATAGGCACTAAAAGAATTCATCAACCACCTTCTGAAAAAGATCTTAAAATAAAAACTCTAAAGAATTTTGTGGCCAAATTTCAAAACTATCAGACTAAGGAAAAAATATTACAAGCAGCCAGAAAAAAACAATTCAAATTCTGAGGTACTACAATAAGGATCACTCAAGATCTGGCTGCCTTTGCATTAAAGGATCGAAGGACCTGGAATCCAATATTCCGAAAGGCAAAAGAACTGAGAATGCAGCCAAGAATAAACTACACAGCTAAGCTGAGCATTTTCTTCCATGGAAGAAGATGGACATTTAATGAAACAGATGAATTTCAATTGTTTCTAAGGAAAAAAAAAAACAGATCTAAACAAACAACAACAACAACAACAACAATAACAACAACAAAAAATAATTGATCTTCAACCATAGGAATCAAGAGAAGCAGAAAAAGGTAAAAGGAACTCTTGAGAACTGTATTTTTGTTGTGGATATACATGAAGACCACATGTATAATTTGATTTTACTGATATAACATAAAAAAGGGAAGTAGAAATGGAAAGGGGATAGTGTCAGAAAAAGGGGAAAGAGGGGATAAAAAGAGACAAAATACATCCTCAAAAAAGGGAAGGGAAACCTATCATATCTAAGGGAATTTAGAGAGGGGGAGGAACATTGTGTGAATCTTACTCTGATCAGAATCGTATCAAAGAGAAAATAATTAACATATTTCTTTTACAGAGAATTTTCTCTCCCATCATTAAAAAGGGGGAGAGGAAAAGGGAAAAGGAAAAGAGTAATAAGGGAAGGGTTCAAGAAAAGGGAAGAGATTCAAAGGTGGGAGGGATACTAAAGAGGGTGAGCAGTGTGACACAATTGGGGCCCATAAATTTAATACAGGGAAAGCGGGTTGGGGGGGCAAGAAAAAATACATAATCTGGGGATACTATGAAGGCATTAAATACAGAATCAGTAATTTTAACTATAAATGTGAATAGGATGAATTCTCCCACTAAGTGGAGGCAGATAGCAAACTGGAACAAAAGTCAAAAGCCTACAATATGTTACTTACAGAAAAATATTTAAAGCAGGGAGATATGTACAGAGGAAAGGTAAAAGGCTGGAGCAGAATCTATTATGCTTCAGGTGAAGTCAAAAAAGCAGGGGTAGCATACTTATCTCAGATCAAGCAAAAAGCAAAAATTGATCTAATTAAAGAGATAAGGAAGGAAACTATATCTTGTGAAATAGTATCCTATACAATGAAACAATGTCAATATTAAACATATATGCACTAAGTGATATAACATCTAACTTCCTAAAGGAGAAGTTTAAAAGTTGCAAGAAGAAAGACAGCAAAACTATAATAGTGTGAGATCTCAAATTTGCACTCTCAGAATCAAACCACAGAACAAATAAGAAAGAAATTAAAGAGGTAAATAGAATATTAGGAAAATTAGGTATGATAGAACTTTGGAGAAAACTGGATGGTGACAGAAAATAGTATAATTTCTTCTCAGCAGTTCATGGAACCTATACAAAAACTGACCTTATATTAGGACATAAAGACCTCAAAATTAAATGCAGGAAGGCAGAAATAGTAAATGCTTCCTTTTCAGATCACAATGCAATAAAAACTACATTCAACAAGAAGTTAGGGGTAAATAGACCAAAAAGTAATTGGAAACTAAATAATCTCATTTTAAAAAATGATTGGGTGAAACAGCAAATTATAGACACAATTAATAATTTCACTCAAGATAATGACAACAATGAGACATCATAACAAAATTTGTGGGATGCAGCTAAAGCGGTAATAAGGGGAAATTTTATATCTTTAGAGCTTACTTGAATAAAATAGAGAAAGAGAAGATCAATGAATTGGGCTTGCAATTTAAAAAGCTAGGAAATGACCAAATTAAAAACCCCCAATCAAATACTTAACTTGAAATAATTAAACTGTAAGGAGAAATTAATAATATTGAATGTAAAAAAATCTATTGAACTAATAAATAAAACTAAGAGTTGATTTTATGAGAAAATCAATAAAATAGATAAAACTTTCGTAAATCTGATTAGAAAAAGGACAGAGGAAAATCAAATTATTACTCTTAAAAATAAAAAGGGAGAACTTTCTACTAACAAAGAGGAAATTAGAGCCATAAAAAGAAGTTATTTTATCCAACTTTATGCCAATAAATTCGATAACCTAAGTGAAATGGATGACTACCTCCAAAAATATAGGTTTCCCAGATTAACAGAGGAGGAAATAAATTGCTTAAATACTCCCATTTCAGAAAAAAGAAATAGAACAAGCTGTTAAACAATTTTCTAAGAAAAAATCCCCAAGATCAGAGGGATTTACATGTGAATTCAACTAAACATTTAAAGAAAAATTAGCTCCAATGCTATATAAACTGTTTGAAAAAATAGGGAATGAAGGAGTCCTACCAAATTCCTTTTATGACACAGACATGGTACTGATACCTAAACCAGGTAAGTTGAAAACAGAGAAAGAAAATTATAGACCAATCTACCTAATGAATATTGATGGTAAAATCTTAAACAAGATATTAGCAAAAGACTACAGAAAATTATCCCCATGATAATACACCATGATTAAGTAAGGCTTATGCCAGGAATGCAGAGCTGGTTAAATATTAGGAAAACTATAAGTATAATTGGCCATATAAATAACCAAATTAGCAAAAAAACATATGATCATCTCAACAGATGCAGAAAAAGCATTTGATAAAATCCAACATCCATTCCTATTAAAAACACTTGAGAGTATAGGAATAAATGAACTTTTCCTTAAAATAATTAATAGTGTCTATTTAAAATCATCAGTAAGCATCATATAAACTGGAACCATTCCCAATAAGATCAGTAGTGAAACAAGGTTGCCCATTATCACCATTATTATTCAATATTGTATTAGAAATGCTAGCTTTGGCAATAAGAGTGGAGAAAGAGATTAAAGGAATTAGAATAGGTAAGGAGGAACCAAACTATCACTCTTTGCAGATGATATGGTGTTATACTTAGAGAACCCCAGAGATTCTACTAAAAAGCTATTAGAAATAATTCACACCTTTAGCAAAGTTGCAGGATACAAAATAAACCCACATAAGCCATCAGCATTCTTATATATCACCAGCAAAATACAACAGAGTTACAAAGAGACATTCCATTTAAAGTAACTACTGATAGTATAAAATATTTGGGATTCTATCTGCCAAGGGAAATTCAGAAAGTATATGAGCAAAACTAAAACATTTTCCACACAAATTAAGTCTAATCTAAGCAATTGGAAAAATATTAAATGCTTTTGGATAGGGCCAGCAAATATAATAAAAATGAAAATTCTACATAAACTAATCTATTTATTTAGTGCTATACCAATCAGACTCCCAAAAAACTATTTTAATGACTTACAAAAAATAACAACAAAGTTCATATGGAAAAACAAAAGGTCAAGAATTTCAAGGGAATTAATGAAAAAAAAAATCAAATGAAGGTGTTCTAGCTGTACCAGATCTAAAATTATATTATAAAGCAGTGGTTACAAAAACCACTTGGTATTGGTTAAGAAACAGACTAGTTGATCAGTGGAATAGGTTAGGTTCAAAGGACAAAACAGTCAATAACTTTAATAATCTAGTGTTTGACAAACCCAAAGACCCCAGCTTTTGGCATAAGAACTCAAGGTTTGACAAAAATTGCTGGGAAAATTAGAAATAAGTATACCAGAAACTAGGCATTGACATACACTTAACACTGTACAAGGATAAGGTCAAAATGGGCTCATGATCTAGGCATAAAGAATGAGATTATAAATAAATTAGAGGAATATAGGATAGTTTACGTCTCAGAATAGGAAGAAATTTATGACCAAAGAGGAACTAGAGATCATTATTGGTTACAAGGAAATTTTGATTATATAAAATTGAAAAGTTTTTGTACAAACAAAACTAATGCAGATAAGATTACAAGGGAAACAATAAACTGGGAAAACATTTTTACAGTCAAAGGTTTTAATAAAGGCTTCATCTCCAAAATATATAGAGAACTGACTCTAATTTTTAAGAAATCAAGCCATTCTCCAATTGAGAAATGGTCAAAGGATATGAATAGGCAATTCTCAGATGAAGAAGTTGAAACTATTTCTAGCCATATGAAAGATGCTACCAGTCATTATTAATCAGAGAAATGCAGATTAAAACAACTCTGAGATACCACTACACACTTGTCAGATTGGCTAGAATGACAGGGAAAGATACTGCAGAATGTTGGAGGGGATGTGGGAAGACAGGGACACTGATACATTGTTGGTGCAATTGTGAATACATCCAGCCATTCTGGAGAGCGATTTGGAAGTATGCTCAAAAAGTTATCAAACTGGGGGCGGAGCCAAGATGGCGGAGAAGAAACACACGACTCAGTGAACGTCCTCACTCCCTTGCAACCAATTAGATAAATTAAGTCTCAGAATTAGCTCAGGACTGATAGATACCATAAGGACTGGAAGCACGACTTACCAGCTGAAGAGAATCTGGAGTTTCAACAGGAAAGGTCAGTTCTCAGGGGAGGAATAAGAGAGACCAGCACAGACGGTGGGGTAGTGGCACACTGCGCCCATTGCGCTGGGAAGGGCTCTGGGATCAGAGAAGCCACTGAGGTAAAGGAATCTGGCACAGGCTGTTAGCTCTTCTCTGCTAATTATTTAGCAGTTCAGAAGAGAAAGCCAAAATATTTTAAAACTCAGATTAGATTTTCCCCGATCCTGGGGGTGACTCAGCAGAGACTCGGCACCAGGGGGTGTGGCCTCAGCTACCACCTGAGAATAGTTAAGAGATTGACAAGTGGGTGGATACGGCCCAAGGCAACACACACGGCCTAGTTTAGCTGGAGGGAGTGGAACTCAGCTCCAGGAAGTCCCAGAGAAGCGGAACCTTTGAACTAGGGACCAAGGTTTCTGGCAGACACTTCCAGTTTGAGCGCAGGGGTTTTCACGTCACCTGCTGCAGACATACACTCCCCACCCGGACACATAGGCTGGGCTTCCTGCTGTCTTTACTATTCTACGCCCTTGAAGCACTGTAGTGCTAATCACCTCTGAGGCACCTCCAGGGAGGGGGTGGGGAACTCTCTCCCAGAGCTCTATCTTAGCTCAGGCGCAGGAGCCGCTGCATCCATCCAGTCTGGGAGGAAGCTGGTAAAGAAGTAAATAAATAACTTCCTACCCCAGGGACAGACCCCAAAAGATTTTTTAAGTATGAGCAAAAAAGCTAGAAAAACCATAGATTCCTTCTATACAGAGAAAGAGCGGGTATCCAACCCCGAGGAAGTTAACAGCAGAGAGACAGCAGATAACAACCTAAAGGGGAACGATTCCTGCCCCCCATCACATAACTCTCTCCTAGAAGAAACTCTTAAAATATTGAGGGAGATCGAAGAAAAATGGGGAAAGGAAAGGGAAGCTATGATAGAGAATAACAATGTCCTGAAATTGGAGTTAGAAAAAATAAAGAATTCACAGGAGATGCAAGGAAACAAAATTTATGAATTAGAAAAGGTTAAAAAAACACAGGAAAGTAGGATTTCTGAATTGGAAAAGATAAAAAAGTCTCAAGAAAATAGAATTTCTGAATTGGAAAAAGAAAATAATTGTCAAAAAAAAAAATTAGGGAAATGGAAAAAAATTCAATAGAGCAAAATAATTCATTTAAAAACGAAATTGGGCATTTACAAAAAGAACTAAAAACTGTGAAAGAAGAAAATAACTCCTTAAAAGTCAGGATGGAACAAATAGAAATGAATGATTCACAGAGAACCCAAGAATCAGTCAAACAAACCAAAAAAATGAGAAGCTGGAGAACAACGTCAAATACTTACTGGGAAAATCTATAGACCTGGAAAATAGATCTAGGAGAGATAATCTGCGGATTATTGGACTTCCAGAAAACTATGACCAAAAAAAGGGCCTAGATTCTATTTTACAGGAAATTATCAAAGAGAACTGTCCAGAGATAATAGAAACAGAAGGGAAAGTAGATGTGGAAAGAATTCATCGAACTCCTTCTGAAATAGACCCTAAAAAAAGAACACCACGGAATATAGTGGCTAAGCTGCAGAATTACCACACAAAGGAGAAAATCCTGCAAGCAGCTAGAAAAAAACAATTTAAATACCAAGGTGCCACAATAAGGGTCACCCAAGATCTGGCTGCCTCCACATTAAAAGATAGAAGGGCCTGGAACCTGATATTCCGTAAGGCAAAAGATCAAGGACTGCAACCAAGAATGAACTACCCAGCTAAGGTTAGCATCTTTTTCCATGGAAGAAGATGGTCATTCAATGAAACAGAGGAATTCTATATGTTTCTAAGAAAAAAACCAGACTTAAACAAAAAATTTGATCTACATCCACAAGACTGAAGAGAAACAGAAAAAGGTACACAGAACCCTTGAGAACTGTAACTCTGTTGTGGGTATATAAAAAATACTCAAGGATAATTTGATTTTACTGATATAAAAGAAAAAAAGGGGGGTGTAGTAAAGGGAAGGAGGTCGGTTCAGAAAAAGGGGAAGGAGTGATAAAAAGAGGGAAACTACATCCCAGGAAGAGGCATAGAAAATACACCATATCTGAGGGAACTTAGTGAGGGGGAGAATCATTGTGTGGATCTTACTCTCATCAGGAGAGGCTCAAAGAGTAAATAATTAACATATTTGTTTTTCAGAGAATTTTCTCTCACCTCATTAAAAGGGGGGAGAGGAAAAGGGAAAAGGAAAAGGAGAATAAGTGAAGGGACTTGGAGGGAGGGGGGAGGGATCCTAAAAAAAAAAAAAAAGAGGGAGGGTTGCGCGTCACAAGGGAGGTCTGTAAATTAAATATCGGGGTGGGGGATCAGGGGGGTCAAGGGAAAAAAGCATAATCTGGGGATAATACGATGGCAGGAAATACAGAATTAGTAATTTTAACTGTAAATGTAAATGGGATGAACGATCCCATCAAACGGAGACGGATAGCAGATTGGATCAAAAAGCAGAACCCTACAATATGTTGCCTACAGGAAACACACTTAAAGCAGGGAGATACATACAGAATAAAGGTAAAAGGTTGGAACAGAGCCTATTATGCTTCAGGTAAAGCCAAAAAAGCAGGGGCAGCTATCCTTATCTCAGATCAAGCAAAAGCAGAAGTAGATCTCGTTAAAAAAGATAAGGAAGGAAACTATATCCTGCTGAAAGGTAGCATAAATAATGAAGCCATATCAATACTAAACATATATGCGCCAAGTGGTATAGCATCTAACTTTCTAAAGGAAAAGTTAAGAGAACTGCAAGAAGAAATAGACAGTAAAACTATAATAGTGGGAGATCTCAACCTTGCACTCTCAGATTTAGACAAATCAAACCACAAAACAAACAAGAAAGAAATTAAAAAAGTAAATAGAACATTAGAAAAACTAGGTATGATAGACCTTTGGAGAAAACTGAATGGCAATAGAAAGGAATATACTGTCTTCTCAGCAGTTCATGGATCCTATACAAAAACTGACCATATATTAGGACATAAAGATCTCAAAATTAAATGTAGGAAGGCAGAAATAATAAATGCCTTCTTCTCAGATCACAATGCAATAAAAGCTACATTCAGTAAAAAGTTAGGGGTAAATAGACCAAAAAGTAATTGGAAACTGAATAATCTCATCTGAAAGAATGACTGGGTGAAAGAGCAAATTATAGAAAAAATTAACAATTTCACCCAAGATAATGATAATGATGAGACATCATATCAAAATCTTTGGGATGCAGCTAAAGCAGTAATAAGGGGAAATTTTATATCTTTAGAGGCTTATTTGAAGAAAATTGAGAAAGAGAAGATTAACGAATTGGGCTTACAACTTAAAAGGCTAGAAAAAGACCAAATTATAAACCCCCAACCAAAAATTAAACTTGAAATACAAAAATTAAAAGGAGAAATCAATAAAATTGAAAGTAAAAAAACTATTGAATTAATAAAAAAAACCAAGAGTTGGTTTTATGAAAAAGCCAATAAAATAGATAAACCTTTGGTAAATTTGATCAAAAAAAAAGAAAGAGGAAAATCAAATTGATAGTCTTACAAATGAAAAGGGGGATCTTTCCACCAATGAAGAGGAAATTAGAGAAATAATAAGGAGTTACTTTGCCTAACTTTATGCCAATAAATTTGATAACTTAAGTGAAATGGATGACTTCCTCCAAAAATATAGGCTCCCTAGATTAACAGAGGAGGAGATAAATTGCTTAAATAGTCCCATTTCAGAAAAAGAAATAGAACAAGCTATTAATCAACTCCCCAGGAAAAAATCCCCAGGGCCAGATGGATTCACATGTGAATTCTACCAAACATTTAAAGAACAATTAGCCCCAATGTTATATAAATTATTTGAAAAAATAGGGGATGAAGGAGTCCTACCAAACTCCTTTTATGACACAGACATGGTACTGATACCTAAACCAGGTAGATCGAAAACTGAGAAAGAAAATTATACACCAATCTCCTTAAAGAATATTGATGCTAAAATCTTAAATAAGATATTAGCAAAAAGACTTCAGAAAATCATCTCCAAGATAATACACTATGATCAAGTAGGATTTATTCCAGGAATGCAGGGCTGGTTTAATATTAGGAAAACTATTAATATAATTGACCATATTAATAATCATTTAATAAGAACCATATGATCATCTCAATAGATGCAGAAAAAGCATTTGACAAAATCCAACATCCATTCCTACTAAAAACTCTTGAGAGTATAGGAATAAATGGACTATTCCTTAGAATAATCAGGAGCATATATTTAAGACCTTCAGTAAGCATAATATGCAATAGAAATAAACTGCAACCTTTCCCAGTAAGATCAGGAGTGAAACAAGGTTTCCCACTATCACCATTACTATTCAATATAGTACTAGAAACGCTAGCCTCGGCAATAAGAGGCGAGAAAGAGATTCAAGGAATTAGAGTAGGAAATGAGGAAATTAAACTATCACTTTTTGCAGATGACATGATGGTATACTTAGAGAACCCCAAAGACTCTGCTAAAAAGCTACTAGAAATAATTCAAAATTTCAGCAAAGTGGCAGGATACAAAATAAATCCGCATAAATCCTCGGCATTTTTATATATCACTAACAAAATGCAACAGCAAGAGATGCAAAGAGAAATTCCATTCCAAACAAATGTTGAGAGTATAAAATATTTGGGAATCCATCTACCAAAGAAAAGTCAGGAATTATATGAGAAAAATTACAAAATACTTGCCACAAAAATAAAATCAGATTTAAATAATTGGAAAGACATTCAGTGCTCTTGGATAGGCCGAGCGAATATAATAAAGATGACAATACTCCCCAAACTAACCTATTTATTTAGTGCTATACCAATCAGACTCCCAAGAAACTATTTCATTGACCTAGAAAAAATAACAACAAAATTCATATGGAAGAATAAAAGGTCGAGAATTGCAAGGGAACTAATGAAAAAAAACTCAGAGGAAGGTGGTCTAAGTGTACCTGATCTAAAGCTATATTATATAGCAGCAGTCACCAAAATCATTTGGTATTGGCTAAGAAATAGACCGGTAGATCAGTGGAACAGATTAGATACAAAGGACCAAAAAGGGTACATCTATAGCAATCTAATCTTTGACAAACCCAAAGATTCCAACATTAGGGATAAAAATTCATTATTCGGAAAAAACTGTTGGGAAAACTGGAAATTAGTATGGCAGAAATTAGATATGGATCCACACTTAACACCATATACCAAGATAAGATCAAAATGGGTCCATGATTTAGGCATAAAGAGGGAGATAATAAATAGATTAGAGGAACAGAGGATAATCTACCTCTCAGACTTGTGGAGGAGGAAGGAATTTATGACCAGAGGAGAACTAGAGATCATTATTGATCACAAAATAGAAGATTTTGATTACATCAAACTAAAAAGTTTCTGTACAAATAATACTAATGCAAACAAGATTAGAAGGGAAGTAACAAATTGGGAAAATATTTTTAAAAACAAAGGTTCTGACAAAGGTCTCATTTCCAAAATATAAAGAGAACTGACCATAATTTATAAGAAACCGAACCATTCTCCAATTGATAAATGGTCAAAGATATGAACAGACAATTCTCAGAGGAAGAAATTGAAACTATATCCACTCACATGAAAGAGTGTTCCAAATCACTACTGATCAGAGAAATGCAAATTAAGACCACTCTGAGATACCACTACACACCTGTCAGATTGGCTAAGATGACAGGAACAAATAATGATAAATGTTGGAGGGGATGTGGGGAAATTGGGACACTAATACATTGCTGGTGGAGTTGCGAAAGAATCCAGCCATTCTGGAGAGCAATCTGGAATTATGCCCAAAAAGTTATCAAACTGTGCATACCCTTTGACCCAGCAGCGCTACTACTGGGATTATATCCCAAAGAAATACTAAAGAGCGGAAAGAGACATATATGTGCCAAAATGTTTGTGGCAGCTCTTTTTGTCGTGCCTAGAAACTGGAAGATGAATGGATGTCCATCAGTTGGAGAATGGTTGGGTAGATTGTGGTATATGAAGGTTATGGAATATTATTGCTCTGTAAGAAATGACCAGCAGGAGGAATACAGAGAGGCCTGGAGAGACTTAAATTAACTGATGCTGAGTGAAATGAGCAGAACCAGAAGATCACTGTACACTTCAACAACAATACTGTATGAGGATGTATTCTGATGGAAGTGGAAATCTTCAACATAAAGAAAAACCAACTCACTTCCAGTTGATCAATGATGGACAGAGGTAGCTACACCCAGAGAAGAAACACTGGGAAGTGAATGTAAATTGTTAGCACTAATATCTGTCTGCCCAGGTTGCATGTACCTTCAGATTCTAATGTTTATTGTGTAACAAGAAAATAATATTCACACACATGTATTGTACCTTGACTGTATTGTAACACATGTAAAATGTATGGGATTGCCTGTCATCGGGGGGAGGGAATAGAGGGAGGGGGGGTAATTTGGAAAAATGAATACAAGGGATAATATTATAAAAAATATATATATATATAATAAAAAAAATTAAAAAAAAAAAAAGTTATCAAACTGTGCATACCCTTTGATCCAGCAGTGTTACTACTGGGCTTATATCCCAAAGAGATCTTAAAGAAGGGAAAGTGACCTGTATGTGCAAGAATGTTTGTGGCAGCCCTCTTTGTAGTGGCCAGAAACTGGAAGCTGCGTGGATGCCCATCAAATGGAGAATGGTTGAATATATTGTGGTACATGAATATTATGAAATATTATTGTTCCTAAGAAATGACTAACAGGATGATTTCAGAAAGCTCTAGAGAGACTTACATGAACTACTGCTGAGTGAAATGAGCAGAATAGGAGATCATTATATACTTCAACAACAATACTATATGATGATCAATTCTGATGGACATGGCCCTCTTCAACAATGAGATGAACCAAATCAATTTCAATAGAGCAGTAATGAATTGAACCAGTTACACTCAGTGGAAGAACTCTGGGAGATGACTATGAACCACTACATAGAATTCTCAATACTCCTATTTTTGTCTGCTGCATTTTTTATTTCCTTCACAAGCTAACTGTACACTATTTAAAAGTCTGATTCTTTTTGTACAGAGAAACAAACAAAAAAAAAACAACCCAATTGTTTGGACATGTATACATATATTGCTTTTAATTTATATTTTAGCATATGTAACATGTATTGGTCAACCTGCCTTCTGGGGGAGGCAGGTGGGAGGAAGGAGGGGAAAAGTTGGAACAAAAGGCTCGGCATTTGTTAATAGTGTAAAATTACCCATGCATATATCCTGTAAATAAAATGGTATAATAATAATAATAAAAGAAGAAGATTCATATTAAAAATGTAAATATACAATAATTTAAAGTTACAATTTCCAAATGGAAAAGTCTCTGCCATTCAATTCTGAATTTAGTTCAGTTTTCATTTGCATTATATTTCCAAGGCTAAAATATAGATAAACCAGATCAATGGACTCTCTGGACAAGACTCTTTCTTTATCCATTTGGCTATTCTTATATGTATCATTAAGTCAAATTCTTCTTAATAGTTGTAATTATCATTGAGGAAACTCTGCAGGATAAGACAACATGATCCAATTAACAAAATTTGATTTGGAAAGAGCAGAATCAAGAGTGATTCACTATGGCTAGTCCTCCCATTTGGTCTATGCACATCCTCTATGAGAGTACCAAATATACTTTGGCAAAAATATAATTTGGCAAGTATATATCTCCCAATTCCATATCTAAAAATATTTCTGTATTGTTGGTATCTCTTTCCACCCTAATTCAGGTTACGATAAATAAATATACCCTGATTTTTTATTTTATTAGGACAGAAAGATCTCAAAATTAAATGCAAGAAGGCAGAAATAATAAATGCCTTCTTCTCAGATCACAATGCAATAAAAGCTACATTCAGTAAGAAGTTAGGGGTAAATATAACAAAAAGTAATTGGAAACTGAATAATGTCATCTTAAAGAATGACTGGGTGAAACAGCAAATTAAAGAAGCAATTAATATTTTCACCCAAAATAATGACAATGATGAGACATCATACCAAAATCTATGAGATGCAGGTAAAGTGGTAATAAGGGGAAATTTTATATCTTTAGAGGCTTATTTGAACAAAATAGAGAAAGAGAAGATTAACGAATTGGGCCTGCAACTTAAAAAGCTAGAAAAAAGACCAAATTAAAAACCCCCAACCAAAAATCAAAATTGAAATACAAAAATTAAAAGGATAAATCAATAATATTGAAAGCAAAAAATCTATTGAATTAATAAATAAAACCAAGGGTTGGTTTTATGAAAAAGCCAATAAAATAGATAAACCTTTGGTAAATCTGATCAGAAAAAGTAAAGAGGAAAATCAAATTGTTAGTCTTACAAATGAAAAGGGGGATGTTTCCACCAATAAAGAGGAAATTAGAGCTATAATAAGGAGTTACTTTCCCCAACTTTTTGCCAATAAATTTGATAACTTAAGTGAAATGGATGACTTCCTCCAAAAATATAGTCTTTCTAGATTAACAGAGGAGGAGATACATTGCTTAAATAGTCCCATTTCAGAAAAAGAAATAGAAGAAGCTATTAATCAACTCCCCAGGAAAAAGTCCCCTGGATCAGATGGAATTACATGTGAATTCTACCAAACATTTAAAGAACAATTAGCCCCAATGTTATATAAACTATTTGAAAAAATAGGGGATGAAGGAGTCCTACCAAACTCCTTTTATGACACAGACATGGTACTGATACCTAAACCAGGTCGATCGAAAACTGAGAAAGAAAAGTATAGACCAATTTCCTTAATGAATATTGATGCTAAAATCTTAAATAAGATATTAGCAAAAAGACTTCAGAAAATCATCTCCAGGATAATACACTATGATCAAGTAGGATTTATACCAGGAATGCAGGGCTGGTTTAACATTAGAAAAACTATTTGTATAATTGACCATATTAATAATCAAATTAATAAAAACCATATGATCATCTCAATACATGGAGAAAAAGCATTTCATAAAATCCAACATCCATTCCTACTAAAAACGCTTGAGAGTATAGGAATAAATGGACTATTCCTTAGAATAATCAGGAGCATATATTTAAAACCGTCAGTAAACATCATATGTAATAGAAATAAACTGCAACCTTTCCCAGTAAGATCAGGAGTGAAACAAGGTTGCCCATTATCACCATTACTATTCAACATAGAACTAGAAACGCTAGCCTCAACAATAAGAGTCGAGAAAGAGATTCAAGGAATTAGAGTAGAAAATGAGGAAATCAAACTCTCACTCTTTGCAGATGACATGATGGTATACTTAGAGAACGCCAAAGACTCTGCTAAAAAGCTATCAGAAATAATTCTGAATTTTAGCAATGTTGCAGGATCCAAATAAAGCCACATAAATCCTCAGCATTTTTATATACCACCAACAAAATGCAACAGCAAGAGATACAAAGAGAAATTCCATTTCAAACAAATGTTGAGAGTATAAAATATTTGGGAATTATCTACCAAAGAATAGTCAGGAATTATATGAGAAAAATTACGAAACAATTGCCACAAAAATAGTCAGATGTAAATAATTGGAAAGACATTCAGTGCTCTTGGATAGGTTTTGCGAATATAATAAAGATGACAATACTCCCCAAACTAATCTATTTATTCAGTGCTATACCAATCAGACTAGCAAGAAACTATTTTAATGACCTAGAAAAAATAACCACAAAATTCATATGGAATAATAAAAGGTCGAGAATTGCAAGGGAACTAATGAAAAAAAAAAGTCAGATGAAGGTGGTCTAGGTGTACCTGATCATAAAGCTATATTATATAGCAGCAGTCACCAAAACCATTTGGTATTGGCTAAGAAAGACCGGTCGATCAGTTGAACAGATTAGATACAAAGGTCAAAAAAGGGTACATCTATAGAAATCTAGTCTTTGACAAACCCAAAAATACCAACATTAGGGACAAAAATTCATTATTTGGAAAAAACTGTTGGGAAAACTGGAAATTAGTATGGCAGAAATTAGATATGGATCCACACTTAACACCATATACCAAGATAAGATCAAAATGGGTCCATGATTTAGGAATAAAGAATGAGATCACAAATAGATTAGAGGAACAGAGAATAGTATACCTCTCAGACCTGTGGAGGAGGAAGGAATTTATGACCAGAGGAGAACTAGAGATCATTATTGATCACAAAATAGAAGATTTTGATTACATCAAACTAAAAAGTTTCTGTACAAACAATACTAATGCAAACAAGATTAGATGGGAAGTAAATTGGGAAAATATTTTTACAGTTAAAAGTTCCAATAAAGTTCTCATTTCCAAAATATATAGAGAACTGACCCTAATTTATAAGAAATCAAACCATTCTCCAATTGATAAATGGTCAAAGGATATGAACAGACAATTCTCAGATGATGATATTGAAATTATATCCATTCATATGAAAGAGTGTTCCAAATCAGTACTGATCAGAGAAATGCAAATTAAGACAACTTTGAGATACCACCACGCACCTGTCACATTGGCTAAGATGACAGGACCAAATAATGATGAATGTTGGAAGGGCTGTGGGAAAACTGGGACACTGATGCATTGTTGGTGGAGTTGTGAAAGAATCCAACCATTCTGGAAAGCAATTTGGAACTATGCCCAAAAAGTTATCAAACTGTCCATACCCTTTGATCCAGCATTGCTGCTATTGGGCTTAAATCCCAAAGAAATATGAGGAGGGGAAAGGCACCTGTATGTGCAAAAATGTTTGTGGCAGCTCTTTTTGTATTGGCCATAAACTGGAAGATGAATGGATGCCCATCAATTGGAGAATGGTTGGGTAAATTATGGTATATGAAGGTTATGGAATATTATTGCTCTGTAAGAAATGACCAGCAGGATGAATACAGAGAGGCTTGGAGAGACTTACATCAACTGATGCTGAGTGAAATGAATAGAACCAGAAGATCGCTGTACATTTCAATGTTGTATGAAGATGTATTCTGATGGAAGTGGATATCTTCAATATAAAGAAGATTCAACTCACTTCCAGTTGATCAATGATGGACAGAAACAACTACACCCAGAGAAGGAACACTGGGAAGTGAATGTAAACTGTTAGCACTACTGTCTATCTACCCAGGTTACTTTGGAATCTAATACTTAATGTGCAACAAGAAAATGGTATCTACACATATGTTGTATCTAGGTTATATTGTAACACATGTAAAATATATGGGATTGCCTGTAATCAAGGGGAGGGAGTAAAGAGAGGGAGGGGATAATTTGGAAAATTACTTATGCATATATAATGTCAAAAAATTATAAATAAAATTTAAAAAAATAAAACTAAATACAAAATAAGAAAAAAAAAACAAAATATTAAAAGAAAAAGACATTGTCCTGTGCTTAGCACAACCTCAAGAAGGATTCAAAATATGTAACAAATTTCTATTTCAGAAAATCGTATAAAATAACAGAAGATTATATTCATGACTAATCTATTTTTTTTCTTATAGGTTCTTCTTTTGTTCTGTGCTATGCACTTTTTATTTATTCTTTTTTTTTTCTTTTTCTCCTCTTTCACTCCCTCATCTCTCTCAATCAGGTTACATTTAAGCATGGACACACACACACACACATATATACACACACAGACACATAAACATATATATATATATATATATATATATATTTATGTAGATATATAGTAATATTATTATATGCACACATATATGTTCATATCTATATCTATATATCTATATATATATATATATATATATAAACAAACATATCTACATGCATTCCTACACAAACACATATATACATAGGCATTTACACATTTAAACATGTATCTAAAACAATATTAATATGACTTCCATATAATGTAGATTTCTCTCTTGATTCAATCTTTAAGTTTTACTTTGACTGATAACAATGATTATCAGATCTACCTTTATATCTAAGAAATTCTACTCATGATCCTTGTTGAAGAATTTTGGTATATCTCTTATTTCCTTATTTTTGTTAACTCTTCTGCTTTAATCTATTCCTTAACTTGCCTTGTTTCTTAACTTGTCTCCCACCCATGGTGGGTTTTTTCCTCCCTTATCTTTTCCTCCAACCTTTTGCTTCCTACTTTATCCCATTAATCTGCATACTTTATCCCACTCACATTAATATAAATACTTTTTATATTCTACCTTATCCTATGCCACCCTTTCTTTCCCTCTTTATCCCTTTCCACTTAATCTAAATACATTAACTCACAGTCATAAATCTAAACATCCTTTTATATATAACCTTATTCTATTCCCTTCCCTCTTATTCCTTTACAGATTTTGAAGGGATCTATATTCTTCATGGAATGAATGTTTATTAATTAATAGGAATGGAATAAGGATGGGGGAGAGAATAAAGGAAAGATTCTGAGTGGGTGGGGGGTTATGGTAAGTAATAAAAGAATAAAATAGAAGTAAAGCAGAGGAGTCGGGAGGGATAGTAAATAAGAGATGCAAATAAACTAATAATAAAGATCAACAGTAAAATTTATTAGATAAAAATAGCAAGAATAATAATCATAACTTAAGATGACTTTAAAGCTAAAATGGATTTAATTAGAAAAGGAAAATAAGGAAACTATACTATATGTCATTCATATTAATTAAGATTGTTTTTAGATATTTAAAATAACTAGAAGGTTTAAAGTTGAAAAATTGCTTTGGTGTAAGAAATGATGAGTTGGTAGATTTAGAAAAATATGAAAAAAGCTTGGACTTGTGAAGGAAGATGTTTTACACTTTCAGAAAAACAGAACAAACAAACATATTATGGTTTTATATAGACATATAAGAATATGTGATTATAGCTATTTATATGCATTTATGTATGTATGTATGTATGTATGTATGTATGTATGTATGTATGTATATGTGTGTATATGTATGTATCCGCATATAAGTTTTACTTTTGGGGGGGATTATAGAAAGGGGAAAATAGTACAAAGAAGAGAACAACAAAAAAAAAACTTACAAAGAAGAAAAGACAAAATGGACAGTTCTGAACATAAGTGAAGTTTTTATTATAAAGACTGCCTTAAAATGGAAAAATAGCATTATATTTGTAATACTCTCATGATCTACTGTCATACTTTTTTCTATTTTGTATCTAAATTTTAATAATTGATTTTTTTTAAGTAAAGCATTTTTTATTTTTTATTTTTTTAAGTAAAGCATTTTTTAAAAAAATTTTGGTGTTGATTGGGATTTGGTGAAGATTGTTAAATTTGGAATAAGCTTCAAAAAGCTAAATTCTGTTATATTTTTAGACTGAGTTCTTTGGGAATAATTTTAGGTGGTATATCAAGACGCTGTGATTAGGTTCATTCTTTTACATATCTTACCACTCTCTCTAATTAAAAATTAGAAGGAGAAACAGAAGTTAAAGTGAGACTGTTCTTTTTCTCTTCCATAATACCCCATCAGTCCTGATCATCTTTGTCTTCTTATTTATTTAACTCATTGTTTTCTTTTTGTGTCTATCATTCCACTAAATAACCCTGTTATTCACAATATGGATTAGTATGAGTACTCTTCATTTTCTATACTGTGCACCATTTTAAAGATAGTGCAACTCTTACAAGATATCCCCTGTATGATCAAGAAAATAGGAATCAACTAATGTACACAATTATCTAGATTTTGGCTTCTTTCAAGATCTATTCCCTAAGTCCACAGCTGAAACACAAATACTTGACACAAATGACTCTCATGAAAAGAGCATTTCATTGGCCAACTGCTGTGGTTTCTGGTATGATGAGTCAGATGTTTTCTCTTCTCTTTGCTGCTATAAGCCATTGTGAGGGAACATTCCTTTCTGCTGTAAGAGCATAAATGAAAGCTTTTGAGAATGGACAAACCAAACCACATAACCCCTTAGGTTTTTAGAAAGAAAGTATTCTTCATCTTGTCTATAATTAAATAACCCTCCACTGAGATCTTGGGTGGATGTTTCCCATAAGCTTAAATAGGTATGTGCTCCTTTGCTACATACTGTCATTCTGACCAAAGACCTTCAAAGCCTTAAGCAGCTGTCATTCTGAAATAACATCCTGAGGAGAGGATTGCTTTCTCCTTGGCCAGAAGGACTCATTATAGATCCTTGTTCTATGTATTTAGAAAAAAATTCTACGAGATTCTCCTGAAATGGGAGAATATTCATTTATATTGATAGTTATTACACACACTGAAGCATTTCACTATCCCTCAAGATCCTTAGGTCCACATATTTAGAGGCAAATGAGAAAACAGATCACCCCCATTCTAAAGCTTTGTATTCCCCCACTTAGTGTTTCCAGTTGAGAAATGTTCCTAATTAGGTGAAGTCTTAGAGGGGAGGAATGGTCATTGAACTGCATGGTCATCATTTTCATTGCTGCTTCTAAATGAATGATTCCTATGGAAACTCCATGTTTGGATACTATCAGCTTCTTCATCTGCAATTTTCCTCCAATAAAACCATTATTTGTAGAAAAAAAATATATCCCCTGTATGGTATTTGTCTCTGTCTTTCTCTCTAAGGATGTGAAGAAATATATTTTCATTGTTTGTATCTCATTTCCATTATTATTATGCCCTACATGGAATCTTGTATCTGGGTTTGAAAATTATCCTGAAACAAATGCCAGGAAAGTACTAATACAATAGTGGAATAATGGGAGAAGAGGATATAAAGTAGTTAGTGCTGATTCCATAACACAAGTATAACAAGACTTTATTCCCTTTAACAGAGAAACACTGAACAAAGATGTTGTAATCCTTATTAAGTAATTGAGTATGTTATTAACATATGTATTATAGAATAGTTTGTTGAAGAAGAGCCTTTAAGTATCCATTTGCTCTATTGCATGTTTCACTTTTTATGTCAACAAACAATAGATTCATTGGAGTCATGCATTTTCTGGACATTTTTGGCAATGAGGAGACAATAAAGATAAGATTTGCTAAAAAATATTGTTATTAAAAATCTGTCTATTGCTTATTAACATTTTCATCAAGGATTCCCTCAAAAAAACAGGCAGTTAATTCTCTAAAACATGGTGTCAAGAAAGGAAACTAAATGTTGGGTTTAATAGTTACTGATATCAATTCAGCTACCTTTTCTCAGAAGTAATACAATTAAATGAAATAACTTGGTTTAATTAGATCTCATGTTTAATTTGATCATGTTTAATTAGATCTCATGTTTAATTTGTAAAAAATGATTTTCCCTCTATTGTTTTAACTGTTTAATGAAATGCTATAACTCATAAACTTCCATTATCCTTTTCTCTAGAACATGCAAATGAAATCATATTCAAAATTATTTTCCCTTTGACTGCCAATTGTTATTTTGTGCCAATAAGATGACAGCACATATTGCTTTTATTGTATGAGGTCACAATGCAAGGTTGTTTTTTTTTTGTTTGTTTGTTTTATTTTGGGGGGTTGTTTTTATTTTGTTGCTATGATTACAAACATCTGTATAGAAAAAAAGTGATATTCATGTCAATTTTCTTTTATCCATTTCCTTTCTTTAGCCTAATAACTTGGTCAGAAACAGGTAAATTGACCTTATTTGAACTGTAGACCATATTTTCCCCATTTTTTCCTTTATTGAATATCGCTACTAATTACAGTTTTTGCTCTCATAAGCTTATGGCTTGATTGCACACACAATGGATTTCAAAACAGCAATAACAAATCCATCACTTCCAAATAACAACATACAATCTTATCTTTGTGATGGAGTTTGATGACTGTCAAGTTGAGTATCTTTCAATTCACCATTCAAAGAAAGCATATAAGATAAAAAACCCAAAACCTTTCATCTCTTCGGTATTTTGATTCTTAGTTCTAATTATCAATATTATTTCCTAGTCCATTTCCTAATCACATCTTCATAGAAGTCACTGAACATAAAATAATATGTAGAATTTATTTGGAGAATTTTATATATTTTTTACATTTTATATGTCCTCATTTTATGCAAATAGCTAGATAGTGAAGCCCATTGCTTTTCCATCCATGGTCAAAAACAATGAATTCTGATGACTATTCATAAGCTCCTCCAAAACAAAATTTTAATACATCATTTATCTAGATGCATCTTTCTTATAGTTTCCTATAGAGGCCAGAACACTGAAAAGATATACTTAAGATACTGATAGCAGGGTTCTCCAGTTAAGCAGATACTTAGTGTAATATGGTGATATAATGGCTCTCCTAACAGCTGGTGCATGTTCAGTGTACTGTAGTGATGTAATTGTCCTGAGGTATTTAAGTGCTGACAGACACAGGAGAGTCTCAGACACAGAGGAGACACAGAAGAGTCTCAGACACAAATACAGAAAAAATTCAGTACTCCATCTTTGACCAGCCTCGTGGTGACTCTCCTGCCTTCTCCACTTAAAGACTCAGACCTTCCAGAGAGCTAGCCCAGACATTACAGTTTCCTATTTAATTCATAGTAAGATTGTCAATATTGATATAATTCAATTCCTTTAGCAGTGTGTTCACTTCTTGGTCAGTGGAAAGGTACTTCATATTTAGAGTAATGATAGGTAAATTAAGAGTCATAAAATGATAAAATCTATGAAGTTTCTTGCAATTTATTTCTCCTTTTCTGTCATTCTATCACTATCTTTACAGTAACAATTGGTTGCTAAAGATAACCAAAGAACATTTAAGTATTTTATTTGTTGCCGTGATATATGTGTGTTTATACACATGTATGTATGCACATATAATCACAGCAAGAAATAAAATACATACACATATCACCTACTGATAAATTCACTTATAATTTATGTCTGTATATTTAGCTTGGCTAGTTCTTGATGAAAAGACACCATCAATCACTAGAATGTACTTTAAACTTTCTTAGCATTTAAGAATCTGCACAAGCTTATGCCCTAATTAGGCTTAGCCTTCAAGAATCTTGGGGAACTTTCATCCCATGATGAAACATAAGGTTAGTTCTTAGTAATAGCAAATTGTACATAATAATGAATTATGATTTAACATTTCATTCCATGTTATTTTGGTGACATAGTCAACATTTTGCATATTATCTAAAGGGGCCTCTAGCAGCTAAAAACACACCAATGATTCCTCAGCCATTCAAATTACTGTCATTTGGATGCTTTGAAAAGATTTTAAAATATAATGAGATAAATGAAAAATTCTAGGCTATTTTCAGAGTGATATTTGAAATGTTCTGTCAATAAAAGAGAAGGAATTATTGCTGTTAAAAAGATAATCAAACTATCAATAAACATGAGTATCCAAGAACACTATCTACCTTGTTTCATTCTCATTACAGCAACATTGGTGGGAACTGCTATTCTGGGATTTCTTTCTCCGTTTCTTTCAATTGTAAAAACAACACCCAATTTCTCATTTTCCTGGTTTTTTCAGAATTATGGTTAAATAATAGCACTAGATAAATTATCTAAAGAAAGAAACAGACAATACTATATTGTGTAATTATTAGAACAATATTCATTTCATTGGCAATACTACTAATCATCTAATGCTCAGAATTATGCTTAAAGGACATTTGCTTACTTTTTGTGAGAACTTGAGATAGAGTTCCCATGTAATTTAATAATGTGCAATATTTGTGAATAACTACAAATTTCACCTTCTCATAATTCAAGTACCATCTTTTTAACCCTAACAGGTAAAAAAAAAAAAGTATCTGATTGTAAATTTAACAAGTGGTAATAATGAAAATTTCTATGTAAATTGTGTTTTGTTCAGAAGTAATATAAGACTTCCTTCTGTTTGTGGCCTTTAAAATAATAAAAATAATTCTGTGATACTTTGTTGGATTTCTGTTGTGGTCAGTATAAATACAGGCTTCCTCCATGGAAGTCATAACCCATCTATCCATTCTTATCTTCTGTGACTCATCTACATTCCAGAAATCCTCCAGAAATCTATGCATGTGTTTCCTGGTTTTCTTGATATATTGTGTTTACAAGTACAAAACCAACTACTAATTATAGTAATAGGCATATCAACTGTCATTCTGAATTATTTTCTGAGAAATAAAATGCATTACAAATATGGCTATACATGTCATACTTATTTCTGTCACAAAAGGGGAATTAAATTAAATTAAATAATTTTCTAACAAAGTAGAACACTTAAAAATTTGCTTTTAAATGTATATTTGCTATTAAGGGATATGTGGAAAGAGAAGTCAGGAGTCGTTAAGGACTACTGATCCTTGGAAATTGTGACAAGCACACCAGAAATTTTCTCTAACTGAATTAAGACTTGGTTTACTCTTTTGTGGAAACTTAAGGTTAGTTGTATTTTTTAGAGAATTAGTAGGCAAAGTACAATGTGCAAAGGAAATGTTGTTCTATCTAATTCAAATGGTATTTTTCTCAAAGATAATTTTTCTCCACTTTTTATCATCTATCAAAAATTCTCAATGCCAGAGGAATATGTGCAGTTTTTAGCAAGGTCTCCTTGCTTTAGCCAGTTGCCAGAATATAACCAAGTCTTTGGTTTTATATTTAATAAGAAGTAATAATCAGAGTGTGGTATACTGTGTAAATCACTGGACAGAAAGGCATTATAACTATTCTCATTTTTTTTTCAATAATATATGAGGAGCCTGAATTTTGACGAATTCTGAAAATGCATGGATTAATACTTGATACTTAGTCAGGAAGAGATGTCACCATTTGGATATAGAAATTTGATAGTTCCCAGGCTTACTACCTCAAGTGCAGAAATATATTTCTTTCTTCTCCATTATTAAATGTTCTTTCTCATTTTCCAAACTTGGGGTAGTTGGGTGACAGAATGAATAAAGTGCCAGGTCTAGACTGAGGATGACTTATCTATATAAGATCAAAATTGGCTTCAGATATTTAGTACAGTGTGACCCTGGGTAAGTCACTTAACCCTGTTTGCTTCAGTTTCTTCATATGTAAAATCAGTTGTTGAGGAAATAGTAAGCAACTCGAACATCTTTGCCAAGAAAAATGCCAGATGAGATTGAGAGGAGTCTAAAAACAACATCTTCCATATTTATTATCTCATGTTCAGTCTATTATTAGAAAGAATGTGGATCACAATAAAGTATTTTTATATTTTGTTGCTGTTTGCTTGCTTTTTGTTTTTTTTTTCCTATTTTTCTTTTTTGATCTGATTTTTCTGGTTTTTTTCTGCAAACATCTTTTTATTATTATTATTATCAAATATTTTTGTTGACAGAATATATACCTGGGTAATTTTTTACATTATCCCTTGCACTCACTTCTGTTCCAACTTTTCCTTTCCCCCCCTTCATCCCCTCCCATAAATGGCAGGCAGTATTACACACATTAAATATGGTATAATATATCCTAGATGAAATATATGTGTGCAGAACCATAGAGTTCTCTTGTTGCACAAGAAGAATTGGATTCAGAAGGTAAAAATAATCTGGGAAGAAAAACAAAAATGCAAGTAATCCACATTCATTTCCAGTGTTCAATCTCTGGGTGTAGCTGATTCTGTCCATCATTGATCAATTGGAACTAAATTGATCTGATTTTTCTTGCACAGCATGATAAATATGAAAATATGTATACCATCAGTTGGAGAATGGTTGGGTAAATTATGGTATATGAAGGTTATGGAATATTATTGCTCTGTAAGAAATGACCAGCAGGAGGAATACAGAGAGGCTTGGAGAGACTTACATCAACTGATGCTGAGTGAAATGAGCAGAACCAGAAGATCACTGTACACTTCAACAACAATACTGTATGAGGATGTATTCTGATGGAAGTGGAAATCTTCAACATAAAGAAGAGCCAACTCACTTCCAGTTGATTAATGATGGACAGAGGTAGCTACACCCAGAGAAGAAACACTGGGAAATGAATGTAAATTGTTAACACTAATATCTGTCTGCCCAGGTTACATGTACCTTCGGAATGTAATGCTTATTGTGCAACAAGAAAATGGTATTTACACACATGTATTGTATCTAGGTTATATTGTAACACAAGTAAAATGTATGGGATTGCCTGTCATCGGGGGAAGGGAGTAGAGGGAGGGGGGGATAATTTGGAAAAATGAATACAAGGGATGTTATAAAAATATATAATAAAAAAATTATTAAAAAAAAAGAAAATACGTATAGATGAATTATACATGTTTAACCTATATTGGATTACTTGCTGTCTATGGAAGGAAATGGGAGGAAGTGTAAAACAAAGTTTTATAGGGGTGAATGTTGAAAACTATCTGCATATATTTTAAAAATTAAAACTTATTATTAAAAAAATAAAGTAGGGTTCTGTTTCCAGTATAGAGGGTGCAGTGTCCCAGGCTTCAGAGATATTGTGCAATTCTTCCTGAGATTCTTTTAGGTACTTGCATGTTTTTAATTTTTCTAAGGTATGTTTCAAGGAGAACTCATACTCTACTCTGGTTTTAAGTTCTAGTTTGCTACTGGTCATCCTTGCCCTATGACTATGAGCCAAGGCTGTGTCCTGAATCTATGAATGCGCAAAGCAATAAAATCCTTTCTCAGTGCTGGTAAAGAAAAAAAAATCATTTTGACCAACTATTATACCCCTGTCGCTCTTGTATGCTGAAACCCTCTGGAAGCCACCAGTATTACTACTATGTCTGCTACCACTACTACAAATTCAATAGCTCCAAGGGTGTGTTTCTGGTTTGCTGATTTTTTTATACCTTTTTATTTACAAGATATATATATATATATATATATATATATATATATATATATATATATATATATATATGGGTAATTTTCAGCATTGACAACTGCAAGAACTTTTGTTCCAACTTTTCCACACCTTCTCCCACCCCTTCCCCCAGATGGCAGGTTGACCACTATATGTTAAATATGTTAAAATATGTTAAATACATATATGTATACATGTATTTTGCTGTACAAAAAGAATCAGACTTTGAAACAGTGTAAAATTAGACTGTGAAGGAAATCAAAAATGCAGGCAGACAAAAATAAAGGGATTGGGAATTCTATGTAGTGGTTTATACTAATCTCCCAGAGTTCTTTCGCTGGATGAAGCTGGTTCAATTCATTACTGCTCTATTGGAATTGATTTGGTTCATCTCATTGTTGAAGAGGGTCATGTCCATCAGAATTGATCATCATATACTATTGTTGTTGAAGTATATAATGATCTCCTGGTTCTTTTATTTCACTCAGCAGCAGTACATGTAAGTCTCTCCAGGCCTTTGTGAAATCATCTCATTGGTCAATTCTTACAGAACAATAATATTCCATAATATTCACATACCACAATTGATTCAGCCATTCTCCAATTGATGGGCATCCACTCAGTTTCCAGTTTCTGGCCACTACAAAGAGGGCTGCCACAAACATTCTTGCACATACAAGTCCCTTTCCCTTCTTTAAGATCTCTTTGGGATATAAGCCCAGTAGTAACACTGCTGGACCAAAGGGTTTGATAACTTTTTCAGCATAGTTCCAAAAAAAAAAGTTATTGCTTGTTCTCTTAATTTGTTTATGATATCATTTCTACCCAAATCATGCATCCATTTTGACTTTATTTTGATAAGGGATGTGAGATATAGGTCTATGCCAAGCTTCTGATATATTATTTTCCTGTTTTGCCAGCAATTTTTGCCAAGTAGTGAGTTCTTATTATAGAAGCTGGAGTTTAGGGATTTTATCATATATTACATCGCTATAGGCCTTAGTTTTCTTTTTTGTTTGTTTGTTTTGTTTTGCTTTTTTTTTTAATATATATCTAATCTATTTTCCTGACCTACCACTCTATTTCTTAGCCAGAACCAAATGGTTTTTATGTCTGCTACTTTGTAATATAATTTTAGGTTTGGTACTGCTAGCAATTATCCTTTGTATTTTTTTTCTTATTAATTCCCTTGGTATTGAGTTTTTGTTCCTCCCTGATACATTTTATAATTATTTTGTCTAGTTTTATAAAATATTATTTTGGCATTTTGATTAAGATGGCACTGAATAAGTAGGCCAAATTAGGCAGAATTATAATTTTTATCATATTAGCTTGGTCAATGATAATTTATTATTACAATTATTAAAATCCTTATAATTATAATTAATATTAATAACAATTACATTTTCATTTTTAATGTTGGCAATTTGGTCTTTTATTTTCTTTTTCTGATTAAATTAAGCAAAGGTTTATATATTTTGGGTTTTTTTAATAAAACTAACTCATAGTTTTATATATTACTTCAATAGTTTTCTTAGTTTCAATTTTATTAATCTCCCTTTTGAGTTCCAGAATTTCTAATTTGGTATTGATGTGGTTAGTGGCAGTGCAGAGAGTTGTTGGAATCCCCTCTGGTTGACATAGGTTCAATGCGAAAGAATTCAAGAACCCAAAAAAGTCTGAATAGCAAAAAGGAAGTTCATTTTTGGCACTGAAAAGTCAGCTTTGCTAGGAAGATAGACTTCTGAGTGACAAGATGTCCTGGCAAAGAAATATCAAAAGACTATGAATGAGAACAGGGTCTCGTCACAGCAGCAGGAATCCTGACAGTCAGCTATGCCAAGAAGAGAGCTTCATTGGCAAAGCATAATTGCTACTTCAAACTTCTACAAAGATTTGGAGTTCAAAAAATGTTATTTTATAAGAAATATATGAAGGGGCAGAGCCAAGATGGTGGAGAAGGCACATGTGACATTCTGAGATCCTCTCATACCATCATTAGCAATTTTTAAAATCAGCCTCAAAAATAGTGCTAGACTGGTAAGGTTCACAAAAATTGGAAGTACAACAACTCACTAGCCAAGGATAATCAGGAATATTGCCAGAAAAGGTTTGTCCTGAGTGGCGGGAACACGCTGGCACAGACAGTAATAAAATAGGGAGCAGCGCAGCCTCTGAAGTTGGAAGGTTTACTAGAGCTCTCTGCTTTGCCTGACTGCTTTGCTTTGGTTGCAGAGTAGTGGACCAGCAGAGAAATTGAAGCCTAGGGTAGAATGTACTCTGGGGGAAGCCAGAGCCTAACAGGACCAGAAGTGACTCAGAGCAGACCATAACACAGTTCTTCGGCTGCATTCTACAGCTAGGGGCTCTTGTTGATGGGGGGGTGGGTCGGTCACAAACCTGCATACAGAGTAAAGGTAAAAAGCTAGAGTGGAATCTATTATGCTTCAGGTGAAGTCAAAAAAGCAGGGGTAGCCATCCTTATCTCAGATCAAATAAAAGCAAAAATTAATCTAATCAATAGAGATGAGGGAAACTATATCTTGCTAAAGGGTAGCATAGACAATGGAGCAATGTCAGTACTAAATATATATGCACCAAGTGGTATAGCATCTAACTTCCTAAAGGAAAAGTTAAGAATTAGATAAATCAAACCACAAAACAAATAAGAAAGAAATTAAAGAGTTAAATAGAACATTAGAAAAATTAGGTATGATAGATATTTGGAGAAAAATGAATGGTGATAGAAAGGAGAATATTTCATCCAAGATAATGACAACAAGGAGATATCATACCAAAATTTGTGGGATGCAGCTTAAGGGGTAATAAGGGGAAATTTTATATCTTTAGAGACTTACTGAATAAAATAGAGAAAGAGAAGATCAAATTAAAAACCCCCAAGCAAATACTACACTTGAAATTCTACAGTTAAAAGAAGACATCAATAAAAGTAAAAAGTAAAAAAAAAACAAAAAACAAAAAACAACAACAAAAAAACAAACAAACAAACAAAAAAAAAAACTATTGAATTAATAAATAAAACTAAGAGTTGGTTTTATGAAAAAGCCAATAAAATAGATAAAACTTTGGTAAATTTGATCAGAAAAAGGAAAGAGGAAAATCAAATTGTTAGTCTTACAAATGAAAAGGGAGATCTTTCCACCAATGAAGAAGAAATTCGAGAAATAATAAGGAGTTACTTTGCCCAAATTTATGCCAATAAATTGGATAACTTAAGTGAAATGGATGACTTCCTCCATAAATATAGCCTTTTTAGATTAACAGAGGAGGAAGTAAATTGCTTAAATAGTACCATTTCAGAAAAAGAAATAGAAGAAGCTATTAATCAGTTCCCCAAGAAAAAATCCCCAGGACCAGATGGATTTACATGTGAATTTTACCAAATATTTAAAGAACAATTAGCCCCAATATTATATTAACTATTTGAAAAATAGGGGATGAAGGAGTCCTATCAAACTCCTTTTATGACACAGACATGGTACTGATACCTAAATCAGATAGGTTGATAACTGAGAAAGAAAACTATAGACCAATCTCCTTAATGAATATTGATGCTAAAATCTTAAATAAGATATTAGCAAAATGACTACAGAAAATCATCCCCAGGATAATACACTATGATCAAGTAGGATTTATACCAGGAATGCAGGGCTGGTTTAATATTAGGAAAACTATTAGTATAATTGACCATATTAATAATCAAATTAACAAAAAACATATGATCATCTCAATAGATGCAGAAAAAGCATTTGATAAAATCCAACATCCATTCCTACTAAAAACACTTGAGAAAAATTGGACTATTCCTTAAAATAGTCAGAAGCATATATTAAAAATCATCAGTAAGCTTCATATGTAATGGGGATAAACAGGAACCTTTCCCAGTAAGATCAGGAGTGAAACAATGTTGCCCACAATCACCATCACCGTTACTATTCAATATTGTATAAATGCTAGCTTCGGCAATAAGAGCCAAGAAAGAGATTAAAGGAATAAGAATAGTTAATGAGGAAATCAAACTGTCACTCTTTGCAGATGATATGATGGTATACTTAGAGAACCCCAGAAATAATTAGAAATAATTCATAACTTTAGCAAAGTTGCTGGATACAAAATAAATCCACATAAATCCTCAGCATTTTTATACATCACCAATAAAATGTAACAGCAAGAGATACAAAGAGAAATTCAATTCAAAAAAAAAACTTTAGAGAGTATAAAATACTTTGGAATCCATCTACCAAAGAAAAGTCAGGAATTATATGAGCAAAATTACAACACACTTGCCATAAAAATAAAGTCAGATTTAAATAATTGGAAAGACATTCAGTGCTCTTGGATAGGCCGAGCAAATATAATAAAGATAATACTCCCAAAACTAATCTATTTATTTAGTGCTATACTAATCAGACTCCAAAGAAACTATTTTAATGACCTAGAAAAAATCACAACAAAATTCATACAGAAGAACAAAAGGTTGAGAATTTCAAGGGAATTAATGAAAAAAAAAAAAAAATCAGATGAAGGTGGCCTCGCTGTACCTGATCTTAAGCTATATTATAAAGCAGCAGTCACCAAAACCATTTGGTATTGGCTAACAAATAGACTAGTTGATCAGTGGAACAGGTTAGGTTCACAGGACAAAATAGTGTACAACTCTAGTAATCTAGTGGTTGACAAACCCAAAGATATCAACTTTTGGGATAAGAATTCATTATTTGAAAAAAAAAACTGTTGGGAAAACTGGAAATTAGTATGACAGAAATTAGATATGGACTCACACTCCCACACTTGACATCACATACCAAAATAATTTGGGTCCATGATTTAGGCATAAAGAATGAGATCATACATAGATTAGAGGAACATCGGATAGTTTACCTCTCAGACTTTTGGAGGAGGAAGGAATTTATGACCAAAGGTGAACTAGAGATCATTATTGATCACAAAATAGAAAATTTTGATTACATCAAATTAAAAAGTTTCTGTACAAACAAAACTAATATAAACAAGATTGGAAGGGAAGTAACAAATTGGGAAAATATTTTTACAGTTAAAGGTTCTGATAAAGGTCTCATTTCCAAAATATATAGAAAACTGACTCTAATGTATAAGAAATCAAACCATTCTCCAATTGATAAATGGTCAAAGGATATGAACAGACAATTTTCAGATGATGAAATTGAAACTATTTCCACTCATATGAAAGAGTGTTCCAAATCACTACTGATCAGAGAAATGCAAATTATGACAACTCTAAGATATCATTACACACCTGTCAGATTGGCTAAGATGACAGGAACAAATAATGATGAATGTTGGAGGGGGTGTGGGAAAACTTGGACACTGATGCATTGTTGGTGGAGTTGTGAAAGAATCCAACCATTCTGGAGAGCAATTTGGAACTATGCCCAAGAAGTTATCAAACTGTGCATTCCATTTGATCCAGCAGTGCTACTACTGGGCTTATATCCCAAAGAAATACTAAAGAAGGGAAAGGGACCTGTATGTACCAAAATGTTTGTGGAAGCTCTTTTGTAGTGGCTAGAAACTGGAAAGTGAATGGATGCCCTTCAATTGGAGAATGGTTGGGTAAATTATGGTATATGAATGTTATGGAATATTATTGCTCTGTAAGAAATGACCAGCAGGATAAATACAGAGAGGGTTGGAAAGAGTTACATGAACTGATGCTGAGTGAAATGAGCAGAACCAGGAGATCACTATACACTAAACATTATGCACCAAGTGGTATAGCATCTAACTTTCTAAAGGAAAAATAAGGAGAATTGCAAGAAGAAATAGACAGTAAAACTATAATAGTGGGAGATCTCAACCTTGAACTCTCAGATTTAGACAAATCAAACTACAAAACAAATAAGAAAGAAATTTAAAAAGTAAATAGAACATTAGAAAAACTAGGTATGATAGACCTTTGGAGAAAACTGAATGGCAATAGAAAGGAATATACTTTCTTCTCAGCAGTTCATGGATCCTATACAAAAATTCACCATATATTAGGACATAAAGATCTCAAAATTAAATGTAGGAAGGTAGAAATAATAAATGCCTTCTTCTCAGATCACAATGCAATAAAAGCTACATTCAGTAAGAAGTTAGGGGTAAGTAGACCAAAAAGTAATTGGAAACTAAATAATCTCATCTTAAAGAATGATTGGGTGAAACAGCAAATTATAGAAACAATTAATAATTTCACCCAACATAATGACAATGATGAGACATCATACCAAAATTTGTGGGCTGCAGCTAAAGCGGTAATAAGGGGAAATTTTATATCTTTAGAGGCTTACTTCAATAAAATAGAGAAAGAGAAGATCAATGAATTGGGCCTGCAACTTAAAAAGCTAGAAAAAGACCAAATTAAAAACCTTCAACCAAATACTAAACTTGAAATTCTGAAATTAAAAGGAAAAATCAATAATATTGAAAGTAAAAAAAAAAACTATTCAATTAATAAATAAAACTAAGAGTTGGTTTTATGAATGTTGTAGGGGCTATGGGAAAACTGAGACACTGATAGATTGTTTGTGTTGTTATAAAGAATGCAACAATTCTGGAGAGCAATCTGGAATTATGCCCAAAAAGTTATCAAACTGTGTATACCCTTTGATCCAGCAGTGCTACTATATCCCAAAGAAATACTAAAGAAGGGAAAGGGACCTATATATGCCAAAATATTTGTGGCAGCCCTTTTTCTAGTGGCTAGAAACTGGAAAATGAATGGATGTCCATCAATTGGAAAATGGTTGGATAAATTATGATATATGAATGTTATAAATATAATATATAGATATATAGATTTAATAATGTTATAGATATAATTGTTGTGTAATAAATGACCAGCAGGATGAATACTGAGAGGATTGGAGAGAGTACAAGTATGAACTATGATCCTGGACCTCTGGAGTCTGGAGCCTGAAATCTTCCCTGCTGAGTGCTGGTGACAGACGAGACTCTGAACCTGTCCCTCAGCCCTCCATTCCTTTCCTAAAATTACTTCACTACACCACATTCAGCAGGTGCCCAATGGTGAGGAGAGCCATCACATCACCATATCATCTAAGTATAGATCTATAGAACCATTATATCACATTGAGTAAGTACTTAGCCTTAAGCACTCTGCTGCTTTGGATTCAATTATACCTTTTCAGAGTTCCAGCCCTCTACAAAGGTTTGATTGTAACTTGAGAGTAGATCATTGGACTCTTAGATACATTAGAATACACATCTCCTTGGTTCTCTAAGGAAGAAAAATTAGAGCCAGATAAGTGGAGAGCAACTAATTGAAAATCACAATGATAATAGTCCTGATTCAATTCCTGAGGAAACTTTTTATTATATATATATATATATATATATATATATATATATATATATATATATATATATATATATATATATATATATATATATACACACACACACACACACACACACACACACAATTGGCTATAAGGAATTTCCTAAGTTCTAAAATAAGGAAAAGGAGAAAGAGCAAGAAGAGGGGGATGGTACTGACAAAGCAGCTGAAAAGCATGAAAAATTGATCAAGAAAAGAATCCAAAATCTTTATTGTTTCTTACACAGCCTGTGTCTATCATAGTCTGACCCAATCTCCTCCTGTAGTTTTCCAGTCTGCCAATCTGACTTCAGTCTGCTTTCCTGTACCCAGTTCTTATATATCCTATTACAATTACATCATTACAGTATACTGTATATCTGTGAACTAGAGAACTATTACATCACCATGCTAAGTACTAAATAGATGTAACTACATAAGCATTGTTTCATCATTTCCTCTGAGTTAACATCTTGTTTCAAGTATACTGCTTTCAAGTATATTTCTCCAGAGTTATGGCTCTCTATAAGGGATAAAGAGACCATGACTACTTTGTGGATAGTTTTAAATTATATGCGGATAAATTTATATTTTAGTCTAAAAACTATAGACAACAATTAAAGGTTTTTAACCTTATCAATGCAATAGTGTTACTTTTGCTATTTCATTGACAATAATATGAGAGATAATCATTTAACTTTCAATAAACATTTCTTATGTGCCAGGCACTGTGTTAAGCTTCTTATAAATCTCATTTTAATTTCACAAAAACACTGGAAAGTAGAGTTGAGGAAACTAAGGCAAATCGTGCTTAGATGGTTTGTCCTATATCACAAAGCAAGGGAATATCTAAGGTTAGATTTTAATATAGGTCCTCTTGAGACCAGTTTTCAGGGATTCAAAACAAGAAAGTATCTAAGGTCAGTTTCTGGGCTGTATACACTATGCCAACTAGCTGCTTTATGTAGTAAAGAAAATATCATCTCTGCTACTTATTACCTTATGTGGTTTTGTGTGACACATTTCTTGGTTTCTTTGCTGAAAGTACTCAGGCTTGTCATTTGTAAAATGAGGGGATTGAATTAGATATTCTTTGACCTTCACTCTTTGATTTGAGTTAGAAGACTTCAAATTACTCTGAGATTGTGACTAGAGCCAAATGCTTTTACCCTTCAGGAATTCATTTACTTATATTTGACATTCTCTAAGGACTTGGGAGCCAATGGAGTTGATAAAAAAGTGTCTTATATTAGGTACCATGGGAAATTAAAATATAAATGAAATTATTCCCATATTCAATTGCTTTATAGATTTTTGTAACATATTGCCCAGAACACTAGTACTAAAATTCTCAATCTTAGAAGAGAGGTTATTGTGAAAATCTCTAATTGTGATTCCATATGTTTTCCCCAACTATGTTCTTCTTCACCCCTCTCTCATACAAAGAAAAAGTCCTTTTCCTTGAAAAGACAAATTCCTCTACATGTACTCTTGATTCAATTCCATTCTGTTTTCTCTGGAAAATTGCGTTCTAGACACAAGCACCTCTTTCTCGCTAACCATCAAATTCTTCATATTTTACAGGTGCTTCTCTATTAACTGCAAACATGTCTGTCTATCCTCCATCAAAAAAAAAAACAAAAACAAAAAAAAAAACAAAAAAAAAAAAAAAAAAACATTTCACTTGGTTTTACCAGCCTTATGGTACTTGTCCCATATCTCTTCAGCAATTCATGGGATCTTCTTGAAAAAGTCAAATTCCATCACATTCTCCTGTTCCACTCTCCTTACTTGAGTCTAAAACACTCTCTGGACTGGCTTCCAAATTTATTACTTAAATGAACTCTCTAAGGTTACCAGTGATCTCTTGTTGTCAAAACTTTCTTTTACTTTAAATATCTTTATATAAAAATTGATTTTTATTTGACCCTTATCTTTTCAATTTTGGCATAGGGAGAAATCCTTTGAAATATATATATATATATATATATATATATATATATATATATATATATATATATATATATATATACATATACATATATATATATATATATATATATATATATATATATGTAGTTAAACCAAGAAAATGTCCATATAGATCATATGAAAGAATCATTAGTTTGTATGTTATCAGTCTCTTTTGAACATTGAATTTATTTTACAACTTTTAAAGTTGTATGTTTTTACAATAGATTGTATAAATTGTTCTCCTTAATAATTCACTTCATTTTGTATTAGGTCATACAAGTCTTCCCAAGTTTCACTGAAAGTTTCCTTTTCGTTAATTCTTATAGGATAATAATATTTAATAATATTTCATTTTATCCATATGTCATAATCTGTTTGGCTATTTCCCAATTGATGAACATCCCATTTGTTTCTATTTTTTCGCAACTACAAATATTTTTGTACATATAGGCCCTCTCCTCTTATAATGTTTTTGTTCGTTTTTTGGAGGTCTTGGGAGCAGCCTTCTTTTCAGCACAGCAATCAACAAGAGAATAGCCAGGTAATGAAGTCCAAATCCTTTATTATCTCCTTCACAATCTAGCTTCCTTGCCTGGGGCCCGGGCCAGCTTTCTGGAGAGCCTTTCAGACCTGCCTTGGTCTCAGTGGGGGAACTGTAGGAGGCCAGCCACCAAGGTGGTGTGAGATGAAGTAAATGAATCTGGCTCCCTCCTTGGCTCCAAAAGGTTAAGCTCCCACCTCCAGTCTTCTTGTCTTCTCTGTCTCTGAATCCCTGGCTAAGTTTGTCCCAGCTTATATGTTCTACACTGAGTATAAACCAATCATTATATCACTAGGAAACCATTATTTGTTGTAAGATTAAATCAATCACACTGAAATTAGAAAACTATTAATCACCATGCTAAACTAGATAATCATTGTCTCCTCAATTCCATTGAGGTAGCACCTTGTAAGAATTCAGAGTTCTGGCCCATAACATCCTCTTTCTTAAGTACTAAATATAATAATCATGAGTCTCATTCTACTTGACCTTTTTGAAATCTTGGACAATGCGGATCACCCATTTGTTCGTGTATTCTCTCTTCTCCTTAAAGTTTGGTGGTCCTGGGGCAGCTAGGTGGCCCAGTGGATAGAGCACCAGCCCTGAAGTCAGGAGGACCTGAGTTCAAGTCTGATTCTCAGACATTTAACACTACCTAGCTGTGTGACCCTGGGTAACTCATTTAACCCCAATTGCCTCAGGAAAAAAAAAAAAAGTTTAGTGGTCTTCTATTTCTCCTCCTACCTTACTGACTTCCATTTTTCAGTCATCTATGCTGGATCTATCTCCCAATCATATCAATGTAGACCCTCAATTCATTTAAAAGAAAGCAAATACCTATAAATGGATTACAAAAGAGAAATTTTATAATTTTATAACAATGATGATATTACTACCAGAAAAAAAAATTTAGATGAGCTAATCAAAAAAAAGAATAAAGACATAATTCTAAATATTATTTAATTAAAATAGTATTTTTAGTTTTTCTGTTATTGTTGCACTTTTTTGGCAGCAATAGGTCAACTCAATTAACCTTTTGTACATTTTGCTATAAGCAATTTATTTATACCATCTGCTTCATATACAGGATTAAATTCACTAAAGGTAGTTCTGTCAAAAAGGAAGAAATGTGGATTTCTGTTATCTAGCCACTTAATTTCCTTAGAATTTTCTAATGTTTGAAATTATTTTCTATACATAAACTCACATATGTATGATCTTAGAAATGGAACTTATATGGATAATTATGTTCATTCAACCAGGAAACCAAAGTACCCGATGGCAAATATACTCTTCTAGGTTACTAAATGGCTTCTCTAGAACTTACTGGAAGGATCGGGAATTTGAGAAAGCACTCTGCTTACTTTGGTTATCAAATGTATCTAACAATTGCTTCTTTATCAAATGTAAGTCCGAACTCAGCTTTGAAAGTCAATAACTCTGATCAATAAATGATTCACCACGACTCCAAAGAACTCATGATGTACTATGTTATCTATCTCCAGACAGAAAACTGATTGAGTGCAAATGAAGTATATTTTAAAAATATTTTTATTATTTTTGTATCACATGTATATTATTCTTGTATAATAGCTAATGTGGAAATATGTTTTGCATGACTTCATATGTACAATATGTCATGTATTCTTTCTCAAAAGGTGAAAGAGAGAGTACAGGAAAAGGTAATTTAGAACTAAAAATAAATATAATATTTTTAAAACTTAAAAAGTTAGTTAAAACAGCTGAAGACCTATTTTAACTGGTTACAATCAAAATTAAAGAGTAGGCAGAAATTCCTTTTTTATCATTACCTTCAATTTTGGTGTATTTATTAACATATTTAATAATATCTATTTATTAAGTTCTAAATTTAGTTCAATTTAGTTTTAAAAATTTGTTAAATTCCTTACTGTTTTTAAAACAAAAGTTATAGTGGTGATAAAATGATGAATCCTATAATATTGTATTAGCTAAAAATGAGTACTAGTTATTACCTCTCTCTGACTCTGACTTTTGTCTGCATGGAGCCATTTCATCCAGATTCTTAATTCAGCCATCCTAAAGGGCATGACATTCCCACAATCATTGACATCCATTCTGAAATGGATAGAAAATAGAAGAAAAATTGGGGAAAAATTGAGAGATATATGGGAGAATAAAGAAAAAAGTCAGCAGCTTGGGAAAGGAAGTCACAGAGATTCATATCAGGTATGAGCTTGAGATAAATCAAAGTACTATAAAAATTTATGGATGAATCAAAATAAAAGTAAAATCCATAAGAAAAAAATTAATGAGAATATATTTCAGAAAGTATATTACTTAATGGAAGTTATTAGAGTGAGAAGGGGAAGGGATGAATCTATAATAGAACATTTTTAAAGAAATTAATTATTAATAGATTTTAAATACAAAAATACGAAATTGCAACAAATGGGGGTAAGGTGGGTAGCAAAAGGCAACAATTTCTAAAAAAGTCAAACCTATTGGCTTTGAAGTGTATGACAAATGTTTTTAAAAGACAACAATAATATTCAGAATACAAAAACAAAATATCAATAGAAACAAACTGCATAAAGACCAAAACAACTAGCAAATGACCAAACCAAACCAAACCAAACAAAATAAAACAAACTATGCTTCAATTTAGAGCATATGTAATAGTAATATTTAACAATTTCAATGACTAAGTCAATAACAAACAACTAATTCCACAATTATCCAATAGAAGCACCATCAAATAGAAATAAGAGAAAATTTGAACCTCAAAAATGTTACATTGTACCCAATAAAAATCTTGGAAGAGAATAGAATAACATTTTCCCAAAAGGAAAGGAGCTCAAGCAACAGCTCAAAATGATCCCCTCTGAAAATACAAGCCTAATTATCCAAAGAAAAAGATAAATGTTTAACAAGAAAATCATTTGAAGTATTCTTGGGGGGGAGGGGGATGAAAAAAAGAAAAAACATTTGACTTGCATACCGTTCAAACAATAGAAACTGGAAGCTCACTATATTAGGAAAAGTTTTTTGTTTTTTTGTTTTTTTGTGTTTTTTTTTTGTTTTAATACAGAAAGACAATGGCATATTTAGTCATTTAAGAGGAAAACAATATGAGTAAATTAATTTTAAGGGGAGAGAAGCAAATGACAAGGTAAGAACAGAAAAATACTCCATGGTCTAAAATATACAATTTCCTGATAGAATTAATTAAATTAATGTCTTGAGGTTTGGAACAAGGTAGATGAAACTGTGAACATGAATGGTATAAATTTATCAAGTCCATGGGAGAAAAATAAAGGAACAACAATTGTTGTAATCTTTCTTCTGAGGGAATGGATGTGTGGGACATGCATGAAAACTAGATAAGCAAAGCTGGCATCAAAACTGGGGAAATGGAAGAGATGGAATACAACTATAGAAGAAAACCATGTTCCAATGATAGAGATCTCAAAGAGGTTTGTTGTAGAAGAGATATTGGATTGTGCACCAGGAAAAGTGGTATAGAATAGAATAAAGAATAGTTGATTCCCAAAATAGACATGTAAGCATGTCAGAGATGATATGACATGAACAATGGGAAAGAAAACAATCATAAAAAGGTTTTTCACAAAATAATAAAGAAATTATAATTTAAAAATTCCATTTATGAGACAAATGTAATATTAATAACAACTGGAGAAAAATAAGAAAGAGAACTAGAAACCAGTATTATCACTGAATACCAATTCAAAAATTAAAAAAAAATCTAAACAAAATAATTACACTAATGTTTACAAAAATCATACACTATGATCAAGTTGGATTTATATTAGGAATGAAACATTAAAGGATATAAAGATAATCACAATAAAATAAAAACATTCAAAGTTATATTATAATACCTATAAGTACACAAAAGAATGTTAGTAAAATAAAATGCTATACTTAAAATTCCAAAAAATTCCACAGTGGATAATTTTTAAATTATAAATAATATATATTTAAGCATTAAATGTAATGTAAAAACACTAGAGGCATTCCCAATATAGTCAGAAGTAAAATAAAAATATTTCAATTTTCTCCCATTCTTGAAATATTCATGTTAGCAATAGAATAAGAGAAATATATCACAAATTTAAACATTAGCAAACAGAAAATAAAACTATCCCTATTTGCTGATGACACAATAATTTTATAAAGAGAACCCACATTGAAAATAATCATAAAATTCATCTAATATCTACATATATTTACTTGCAAAAAGCTCCTGAATAAAATTGACAACTTAAATGACTAAAGTGATATTTAGTACTCATTAATCAGCTATGCCAATATATAAAAATTATCTTGAAAAAGCAGTCTGAAATGGCAAGGAAAATAATTGGGGGGGTGGAAAGTAATAATGAAGGATTGATATTTCCAGACCTTGTCATATTATTAATAGATATCAAAACCATTTGCTACTGATTTAATTTTTAAGTATATGAATAACCATTTGACATAGAAAACAATCAGACTGCTCTAAATTACAAATGCTATTGGAAATGAGAATAAAAACAAGTCAATTATTTTCACTTCACTTCAGGTCCAGAAATTAGGAAAGATGAACAAAGATGGGAACAATCAATGTTGATATTGAAATGGTAAAAACTAACACAAAAATATTCTTTAGTTTAGATATGGATTGGTTGAATCATTCTGGAAAGGAATTTGGGAAAGAAGACAATGATTAAAATGTTCACATCCTTTGACAGAGAGCTGCCTTTTCTAGTTATCTAAAGTCCTAAGCAACTAAAATGCCCAAAGGGATGATATGCATATACTAAAAACATTTATGTCAGTAGCTCTTATATTAGTAAAAAAAAATTTTTTTTGCTATATAACAATAGACTGTCATATTAGTGTACTATGGGAAAGTATTAATAGCAATAACAAGAAGCACGGAAAACTTTAGATGAACTGATAAAAGTAAAGTAAAAATGAGAACAAAATAAGCAATGACTATGACATTAGGACAGAATACTAAAAAGAATAAAATAATTAAAATTTTGTAAAAATTATAAGCATAACATTTCAAAGATTAGATGAAAAGACATCTTTTTTTTAGAGACTGGGGATATTAGATTTATTGATATGTTTATTTTCCCCATTTTCCTTCCTCTTTTAAACATTTATTGTAAAAATCATCATCATCATCATCATTATTATAGGAGTATCCTTCTGAAATGGAGTAGACATAAAAACAAAAACTACAATTAAAAAAAGAAATGTGTCCCTCTATTACTTCTGTGATGAAATGTTAAGTCTTCTACTTGGCATTTAAAGCCATTCACAATCTGCCACAATTTGCCAGAAAGCTAGCATGCTATTCCCCTTCACATACTTTATGATCCAACAAAATTAGTATATCTACTATTCTATGTACATGATATTTCACCTCTTACCTCTGTCTATATAGCCATCTCCCTAACTTTAACAAGCTTACCTCAAGGATTTTACAACTCTCCATAGTTATTACTCTTTTCCCAATTTCCAGGTTATATATTTTTTGTCAACAATTTGATATTATTCATTTTTCAGATTTTTTATTATTAAAGCTTACTATTTACAAAACATAAGGATGCGTAATTTTTAAATATTGACACTTGCAAAACCTCATGTTCCAAATTTTTTCCCTCCTCCTCCCTCCCTCCCTAAATGTTAAATATATTAAATAAATATAAATATATTTATATAGTTATTTTGTTTCATAAGAAAAATTGGATCAAGAAGGAAAGAAAAACTGAGAAAGAAAACAAAATTCAAGAAAACAGCAAAAAGAGTGAAAATGATATGTTATGGTCCATACTTTGTTCACCCAGTCCTTTGTCTGGATGTAGATGTCTCTCTTCATCACAAGATTTTTAGTACTGACCTGAATCTCCTCATTGTTGGAAAGAGCCACGTCTATCAGAACTAATCATCATATAATCTTTTTGTTGCTGTGTATAATGATTTCCTGGTTATGCTCATTTCACTTTGCATCAGTTCATATAAGTCTCCCCAGGCCTCTCTAAAATCATCCTTCTGACTGCTTCTTATAGAACAACAATATTCCATATCATTATATACTATAACTTATTCAGACATTCTCTGGGCATCCACTCAGTTTCCAGTTTCTTGTCACTAAAAAAAGGGCTGCCACAAACATTTTTGCACATATGGCTCCCTTTCCTTCCTTTAGGATCTCTTTGGGATCTAGGCCCAGTAGAAACATCACTGTATCAAAGTTGTATGCACACTTTGATAACTTTTTAAAGCATAGTGTCAAATTACTCTCCAGAATGGCTGAATCCATTCACAATTCCACTAACAATGTATTAGTGTCCCAGTTTTCCAACATTCTCTCCAACATTCATCATTATCTTTTCCTTAGCCAATCTGAGAGGTATATAGTGGTACCTCATAGATGTCTTTTATTTGTATTTCTGTGATCAATAGTGATTTAGAGTACCTTTCCATATTATTAGAAATGTTTTTATTTTCTTCATCTGAAAATTGTCTGTTCATATTCTTTGACCACTTATCAACTGGAATTCTTATAGAATTGAATTGAATTCTCTACATATTTTAGAAATGAGGTCTTTATCAGAACCCTTAAATGTAAAAATGTTTTCCCAATTTATTGCTTCCCTTCTAATTTTGTCTGCATCAGTTTTGTTGGTACAAAAAATTTTAATTTAATATAATCAAATTATCTATTTGGTGTTCAATAATGAATTCTAGTTCTGATTTGGTCACAAATTCCTTCTTCAGAGATGTGAGAGGTAAACTATCCTATGTTCTAACCAAATTATATTTTTAAACATTTATGTGTGTGTGTCTGTGTGTATATATATATATATATATATATATATATATATATATATATATATATATATATATATATATATATATATAATCTGCATATTTTGCTTTGCCTAGTAGAATTTAAATTCCTTGAATATAGCAGATGTGTTCATTTTTTTTTCTTTTCACTGCCTAGAACAGGTAGTTAACATTTTTTCTCATTTAATCAAATTTCAGGTACTCTATATGCAAAGAAAGAGAAGATAAAAAATGTGGGACAAATTCAGGGGAAGATAAATAAAACGGACGGGCAAGAATAATCAACAAATGAATAATATGTGATAAAAGGTTAAAAAGTAAAAAAAGGCAGAAACCAGAATGTCAAAACTCTGAAATGCGTTGCCAAGGAATTTACGTGTTAAAATGGTATAAATTAGAGAATCACTGGAAAAAGTTGAATAGACTACAACATGATCAGTGTAAGAGACACACAAAAACCCCAATTTTCTGATTTATAACACTTTTCATGGAATAGGATCTGTGTTTAGATATTGAATAAGGCACATTCTTTCCTGACATGATATGGCAGGTTCTCAGTTACTAGAAGATTTTATGGAAGATGATTAGCTATTGAAAGTCAAAGGGAATGGGTCCTTAAAAAGGAATCATCTATTTGGTGATTACACACACACACATACACACACACTCAGAGATGTATATATGCATACATATACATGTATTATCTATACATAATAATTAGAAATATAAAACTTTATGTAGGCATATAAGATCACATAAAATGTTTATATATCTATATGGATATACATACTTACACACATACATATATGTAAAAACAGTGGTGAAGAGAGGATATTTCTCTCCTCTCTTATCAGTAAAAGTAGCTAGGTGTTTTAAGAGGTATGTAGCAATAGTGATGATCAATATATGTTTAATTATTTAAGTCTGGAATAAGATACTGAGTCATGAACTACGTTTTGCCTTTGTTTCTTTATATAAAACTCCGTGAATACTGATCCTGAGAAATGAATTTTTTCCATCTTAGCAGCCACCTTATGAGTTTAAGAGCACTGAATTCCTGAATCAGGTGCTAGCTGAAGAATGGAAAGTTATTTTTATAACAGCATATTTTTCAGAGCAGAAAAACATCATTGCCAGGTGAATTTTACAGCTATAACCCTAAAGAAAAATATGCATAGCTGGCAGGGGGAACAAGACCTGGAAACAATCCTTTATAATGAGTGTAAGACTATTTGAGATGTTTTATTTTGCCTATTTTTTGTTGCATATCTGTGAATATTTTGTCTCTTTTGTAGCTCATGTAGTAGAGAAAATAACTTATTTCCCTACACCTGTTATTCACATTGTATATTTTTTTTCAAAAGGTATCCTATAATCCATATATCAGAAAGTCCCTCGAGAGAAAAACTTAAACTTTCCACCCATAATGACCTTTGGCCTCTCCTTATTGGAGGTCCTTTTAAAACAGAGAATGTCAATTATTCAATTAACCAATAAGTATTGAGCAATTAGGTGGTACAGTGGATAGGGTGCCAGGTCAGAAATCAGGAAGACTTATCTTAATGGGTTCACATTTGGCCTCAGACACTTCTAGTTGTATCATCCTCGACAAGTACCTTAACCCTCTTTGCCTCAATTTCTTCTCTGAAAAATGAGGTAGAGATAGAAAATGGAAAACCACTGGTAGCTCTTCTAAGAAAACCCCAAGTGGGGTTGTGAAAAGTTTGATACCATCAAAAAGTGACTTAACAACAACAAAACAATAAGTATTAATGACTTACTATGCTCCATAAAATGTTCTAAGGGCTGGAAATATAAATAAAGGCAAAACAAAGGCCCTGCCTTCAAATAACTAATTTTTTTAGTTAATTTTATAATTATAATTTTTGACAGTATATATGCATGAGTAATTTTTTTATAACATTATCCCTTGTATTCATGTTTCCAGATTTTCCCCTCCTTTCCTCTACTCCCTCCTCTGGGTGACAGGGAATCTCATACATTTTACATGTGTTACAGTATAACCTAGATATAATATATGTGTGTAAATCCAGTTTTCTTGTTGCACGTTAAGTATTGGATTCCAAAGGTATAAATAACTTGGGTAGATAGATAGTAGTGCTAATATTTTACATTCAATTCCCAGTGTTCCTTGTCTGGGTGTAGTTGTTTCTGTCCATCATTGATCAGCTGGAAGTGAGTTGGATCTTCTTTATGTTGAAGATATCCACTTCCATCAGAATGCATCTTCATATAGTATTGTTGGTGAAGTGCTTAGTGATCTTCTGGTTCTGCTCATTTCACTCAGCATCAGTTCATGCAAGTCTCTCCAAGCCTCTCTGTATTCCTCCTACTGGTCATTTCTTACAGAGCAATAATATTCCATAGCCTTCATATACCATAATTTACCCAACAATTCTCCAATTGATGGACATCCATTCATCTTCCAGTTTCTAGCCAATACGAAAAGAACTGCTACAAACATTTTGGCACATACAGGTCCCTTTCCCCTCTTTAGTATTTTTTGGGATATAAGCCCAATAGCAGCAATGCTGGATCAAAGGGTATGCACATTTTGATAACTTTTTGGGCATAGTTCCAAATTGCTCTCCAGAATGGCTGGATTCTTTCACAACTCCACCAGCAATGTATTAGTGTCTCAGTTTTCCTACATCCCCTCCAACATTCATCATTGTTTGTTCCTGTCATCTTAGCCAATCTGACAGGTGTGTAGTGATATCTCAGAGTTGTCTTAATTTGCATTTCTCTGATCAGTATACACTGGGGTTTTTAAGCAAAATCTTCAAGCCACAAATACAAACTATAAACTAAGGAAGAAATCATTCTGAATGGACCATCATCTATATCTTTGTTTTTGAGAGTAAGAGTTTTATACAAGACATTAGGAAATATATCGGGTGATTTCCTTTAGAAAAAAAAATTCCTAAACATCTTCAATTTTTAAAAAAATATGGATACTTAACATTTGATTTGATCACTCAATGTCAGCAATAGTTGTCTGAGTACATTTTACCAACTATTCTATTTGTTTTTTTTTCTTTTCTCCCTGACCTAGTATCAACTGCCATTCACTTTTGTCCCTCATTAGTTTATCTTCACCTTTTGAATGACATTGATAAATTTAGCTGTCTGCCAGAACATACAAGGATGATTTTCATAGAAATATTGATAATGATAACTGCTAAATTTTCAATTGTCATTCTCTTTCCTACTTTATAGACAGAAATTTTGGTAATAATTTTCTCCCAAACCTATTTTATATTCAGTGACAGTTTATATATGAAAAATATTTATTTTACAACATTGAGGTGAATATATATGTTTATATGTATGAATAATACAAAGATATATCTTTTATTTTTAAATATGCCCATAATCAGTGAAAACAAACTCAGCTTACACACCAGTCATTTTTAAAAAAAACACACCCTACTAGATAAGATTTGATCAAAAGTCAAAACATGGAATTCATGTTTTTTTTCTCCCCTTATAAACAACAGTTTAGCTTTTTTTCTGAATTTCCATTTCAAATACTTCCACCATCTGATGACTTATGGAATAATTCTGTGAATGAATTACATAAAAGATGACAAGCAGTTTTGTCACTGTGGAGCTCCTGAAAAAACAAAAGCTTTGCTAATTAAAATCAAATACCACACTACTTTATACTTTGGAGAAAATTACATTAAAAACTTATCATTAAATAGTAATATCCACATAAATAGTGCAACCTTTTTATACTGGAGTCAGTCCTTATGGATTCAAATATAACACCTGTCTCAGAGACTACTTTATTTGTTTGTAATAGAAATGTATCACATAGTACTATCTCTATGAGATAATTCAATATAATTAGCATTTACTAAGGACCTACTTCAAATTAGGTTCTGTGCCAGACTCTGTTAATATAAAGATGAAAAAAAAAAAAAAAAAAAAAAAAAAGCTCCTACCTTCAAGTAACTTATATTCTACTAGGGAGATACAACATATAGACAAATAAATGAATGCAAAGTACTCAATATGCAAATATAATAAGGAGATTTGATGGCAGAAAATAAATTCTTTAAACATTCATAGTGTTCTTCCTCCTTCCTCACATTTTTTTTTCAAAGTACAACCAAAGTACAACTACAAAGTATGTGCAGGTATTATGTGATTGTTTTCTGTCTTCTTGATGTGCGGTAAAAACAAGCCTTTTAATTGACTGTTTAGCTCTTACAGTCAACCTTGCCTAGATCTACACCAGGAAAAAGAGATCTAGGATAAGTCATTAAAATCTTTTGCATACAGATTTCAGTTCCCAGTTCATAAGCCAGTCAAAAAGTTTATCTTTACTACACAGAGAACAAACTCAAAACAATAACAAAATACTTCTTCCATTATGTCTATCCTGAAGTAGGTTCACAAAATATGCACTTTTAAAATCAAGCTCAAACTGTCTTATTCCCCTATATCTCTATTACACAAATAATTTCAAAAGAGAAAGAATAGTAATAATTGGGAAGGATCAGGATATGTAGCTCAAATACAGAAAACTATACTATAATACTATGAAATAAGCTAGACCTTCTTAGAGGGATAGGTAAGGAGTGAGTTTATTCTAGAATTTTCAATAAAAAATTTCAACAAAAAAACACAGATGTAAAAATAGAATGATTTAGAGAGAATAGCAAATTCTGAGGCTAGGAACTATAAGAATTGAGTTCCCATATGCAGTCTGTTGCTAAGTTTTGCTGAGTCTTGCTTCATAACATCTATATATATGCCCCATTCTCACCTCTGTCACTCTCACTATCTTGGTAATGGCTCTAATAATCTCATGCCCAAACAATTTTAATTGTCTGCTAATTGGGCTCTTGTTTTTACTCAATCCACCCTCTACTCAACTGTCAAATTAATCATCTTAAAGAATATATCTCAAATCCCATCCTAACATGTTTCCTTTCTATTTGTTCAATCTTTTTGTAACTTACTCTACTGCCATGTATTTTTGGATCCAACAACACTGGCTTTCTTGATGCTCCTCTCATAAGACACCTCATCTCTATAACTGGGGCATTTCCATTGGCTATTTCCTGAATCTAGAATACTTCCCCTTCTTATATTCATCACCTCCAATCTTAGCTAAAATGTCATTTTCTATGAGAAGCCTTACCCATTCCCCTAATTGTAATGTCTTTCCTCCATTATTTCTAGTTTATCCTGTACATAAAGTTTTTGTTCATAGTTGTTTTCATTTTGTCTTCATAGTAGATTATAAGATCATAGGGAGTAAGGACTATCTTTTACCTATGTCTCTGTTCCCAGTGATTAGCATCTACCTTAATAAATGCTCAGTGATTATGTTCATATAATTCTTGGTTTTGTTTTATTTTATATTATCTGGACTTAATTTAAATGAAATTTCTCTTTCTATCTCTCACTGCCCAGCTTTGTTGGTAATGTATAGATATGCTAGCAATTTACATGACTTTATTATGTAACTTTGGTAGTTTCAAGCAGTTTTTAGATGATTCTCTAGGATTCTCTAATTTTATCATCATATCATCTACAAAGAATGATAGTTTTGTTTCCATTGATCATTCTAATTCCTTCAATTTATTTTTCTTCTCTTATTATTAAAACTACAATTTCTAGTATAATATTTAATAATAGTGGTGATAATGGGCATCTTTATTTTGCCCCTGAGCTTAGTGGAGATGCTTTTAGATTCCCCCATCATTGAGAATGCAAGCTATTCAATATAAGTTATACATATATAGTCATGAAAAATATTTCCATAAGTCATCATAAAAGGTTGTGAAAAAAAACAGACCAAAAATAATCTCAAAAAGTAAAAATGTATGTTCCTATCTATTTTTTTCTACACCATTAGTTCTTTCTCTTGGTATGGATAGCATTTTTCATCATAAGTTTCATGCCCAGATAATTTTAATTGTCTGCTAATTGGGCTCCTGTTTTCACTCAATCCATCCTCCACTCAACTGTCAAATTAATCATCCTAAAGAATATGTCTCAAATCTTATCTTAACATTTTCCCCTTCTATTTGTTCAATCTTTCTGTAACTTACTCTCCTGCCTTGTCAGATTGCTCTTGAATCACTTTATTGCTAAGAACAGTTACATCATTCAGAGCTGATTATCTTAGACTATTGCTGCTACTTTGCACACAGTACTTTGGACTTCGCATTAGTTGATGGAAGACTTGCCAATTTTTCCTTGAAAGTATCCTGCTCATAATTTCTTTTTTTTTTTCTCAATATTTTTCTAAATACATGTAAAGATAATTTTCAACATTTATTTAAAAATTGGGAATTGTATTCCCAATGTTTCTCTCTCCCTCTCACTTCCCTCTCCTCAAGACAGTAATCATATAAATATTAAATATGTGTAATCCTTTTAAACATATTTTCACATTTGTCATGCTGTACAATAAAAAATAGATCAAAAAGGAAAAGACCATATTGCTCATCATTTACTTTAGCACAACAGAATTACAACATAATTATATACCACAGTTTATGCATTTACTAACTGATGAGAATCTCTTCAATTTTCAATTCTTTCTCTCCAGAAAAGAGCTGCTATAAATATTGTTGTACATATAGTTCCTTTTCTTTAAAAAAAAAAAAAAACTCTTTAGTAGTGGTATTAGAACTAGTAGTGATATTACTGTTTTATAATTAAATCTTCTAACACTTTGAGCATAGTTCCAAATTGTTCTAAAGTTGCTCTACAACTCCACCAACAGTACATTAATGTCTTTTTTCCCCCACATTCCCTCCAACATTTGATATTATTATTATTATTTTTTTTACTTAGGAAACTGGATTTGCCCAGGATCACACCGCTAGGAATCTGAGACCATATTTGAACTCAGGTATTCCTGACTTTAAGGCTAGTGCTTTATGCCCTGACTATAAGAGTATTTTGCTCAAAAAGCATTTTTCTTCTGATTAACCTTTCCTTCAGTTTTCCCTAGGCTCTATTATCTCTTCTCTTATCTTGTTTTCCTCCTATTATCCTGTAGGTAAAGATAATTACTAAAAACAATTAGCAACTTTAGCAAAGTTGCAGGATATAAATTAAACACATAAATTATCAGTACTTCTACATATTAATTGAAAGCACGAGAATGAAATAGAAAGAGAAATTCCACTTAATATAGAGAATATAAAATATCTATGAGTCTATTTACCAAGATAAAACCAGGAACTATATTAATACAATTAAAAAATATTTTAACACAATTTTTAAGCAATCAAAAAAATAACAATTACTCATGGGTAGGTTCAGCTAATATAATAAAAATGAAAATTCTACCTAAATTAATCTACTAATTAATACCATTACCATCAATCTACCAAAAATTGCTTTATAGAACTATAAAAAATTGAAACAAAATTCATCTGGAAAAAAAAAGATCAAATATATCAAGGAAAATGCAAAGGAAGGTGGCTTAGCTATACCAGATATAAACATATTATAAAGTGATGGTCATCAAAAGCACTTGACACTAGTTAGAAAATCGATAATGGTCCAGTAGAATAGGTTAGGTAGACAAGATACAATAGTTAATTACTCTAGGAATCTACTATTTGATAAATTCAAAGGTTCTGGCTTATGGAATATGAACTATTTGGCAAAGATTTCTAGGAAAATTGGGAAATAGTATGCCAGAAACTAGGCATAGAGCAACATCTCACATCCTATATTAAGATGAAGTCAAAACAGTTTCATGATTTAGACATAAAAATTTAGCATAAATGATATTATAAGCAAATTAATAGAACAAGGAATAATTTATTTCTCAAATCTGCAGAGAAGGAAGGAATTTATGGCCAAAGAAAAACTAGAGAACATTGTAAAGTGCAAAATGAATAACTGATTACACTAAATTAAAAATATTTGTGCAATTAAAACCAATGCATCCAAGATTAGAAGGGAAGCAGAAAACTGGGGATAAAATTTTTATACTAAGGGTTTCTAATACAGTCCTTTCTTCTATATTATATAGTGAATTGACTCAAATTTATAAAAATACAAATCATTCCCCAATTAATAAATGATCAAAAATATGAACAATTTTTGATGAAGAAATTAAAACCATTTATACTCACTTGAAAAAATGTCCTGAATTACTATTGATTAGAGGAATGCAAATTAAGACAAATTTTAGATGAGATTTCATAATTCTCAGATTGACTAAAATGACAGGAAAAGATGTTGATGAATGTTGGAGGGAATATGGGAAAACTGGAACCCTAATAAATTGTTGGTGGAGTTGTGAAATGATTCAATCATTCTGGAGAACAATATGGAACTATGCTCAAAAGGATTAATAAATTGTTGGTGGAGTTGTGAAATGATTCAATCATTCTGGAGAACAATATGGAACTATGCTCAAAAGGATTAACTGTGCATACCCTTTGATCCAGCCATGTCTTCATGGGCCTGCATTCAAAAGAGAAAAAAAAAAATGGCAAAGAATCCAAATGTATAAAAATGTTTGTAGCAGCCCTATTTGTAGTGGCAAGGAACTGGAAACTGAATGGATGTCTGTGAATTGGAAGATGGCTAAATAAGTTATGGTATATGAATGTAATGGAATGTTGTCTTTTTTTTTTACTTTTAAAAATATATGCATGGATAATTTTTCAACATTGACCTTTGCATAACCTTGTGTTATGCAAATTTTCCCCTCCTTTCCCCACCACCTCCCCTAGATGGGAAGCAATCCAATATAAGTTATTCATGTTAAAATATTATTAAATCCAATATATGTAAACATACTTATATAATTATCTTGCTGTATAAGAAAAATCAGATCAAAAAGGAAAGAAAATTAGTAAGAAAACAAAATGCAAGTGAACAACAACAAAAAGAGTAAGAATGTTATCTTGTGAGCATTCAGTTCCCACACTCCTCTCTCTGAGTGTAGATAGGTCTTTTCAACACAAGATATTGGAACTGGGTCAATCATTTCATTGTTGGAAAGAGTTGTGTGCATCAGAATTGGTCATAAAAAACATTGAGGTTGCCATGTACATGCTTATTTCTGCTCATTTCACTTAGTATTAGTACATGTAAGTCTTTCCAGGTCTCTCTAAAATCACCCTGCTAAATCATTTCTTGTAGAACAATAATATTCTACAACATTTATATACAATAACTTGCTCAGCCATTTTCCAATTGATGGGCATCCACTCAGTTTCCAGTTTCTTGCCACTAGAAAAAGGGCTGCCACAAATATTTTTGCACATATTGGTTCCTTTCCCTCTTTTAAGATCTCTGGGATATAGGCCCAGTAGAAACACTACTGGATCAAAAGGTATGCACACTTTGATAACTTTTTAAGCATAGTTCCAAATTGCTTTCCAGAATGGCTGGATCCATTTACAATTCCACTAACAATGTATTACTGTCCTAGTTTCCTACATTCCTTCCAGTATTGGTCATTGTCTTTTCCTGTCATCTTAGCCAATTTGAGAGGTGTACAGTAGTATCTCAGAGTTGTCTCAATTTGCATTTCTCTGATGAATAGTGATTTAAAGAAGCTTTTCATATGACTAGAAATTGTTTTAATTTATTCACCTGAAAATTGTCTGATTATATCATTTTGACCATTTATCAATTGGAGAATGGCTTGAATTTTATAAATTAGAGTCAATTGCTTCTATATTTTTTGAAATGAGGCCTTATCAGAATACTTAAATGTAAAATCATTTTCCCAATTTATTGCTTCTATTCTAATCTTATCTGCATTAGTCTTGTTTGTACAAGACCTTTTTTAACTTAATATAATTAAAATTATCTATTTGGTGTTCTGTTATGAGTTCTACTTCTTCTTTGGTCACAAATTTCTTCCTTCTTCACAGATCTGAAAGGTAAACTATCCTATGTACCTTTAATTTGCTTATAATATCACTCTTTATGTCTAAATCAAAAATCACTCTATTTCTTAGCCAATACCAAATGGTTTTGATGACCACTGTTTTATAATATACTTTTCAGTCTGGCACAGCCACCTTCATTGGCATTTTTTTTTCATTTATTCCCTGGTAATTCTTGACCCTTTGTTCTTCCAGATTAATATTGTTTTTATTTTTTTAGATCTCTAAAATAATTTCTTGGGAATTTGATTGGTATGACACTAAAACAGTAGATTAATTTAGGTAGTATTGTCATTTTTGTTACATTCAGTGGGCCTATCCATGATTACTTTTTTCAACTTATTAGATCTGACTTTATTTTTCTGGAAAATGTTTTGTAACTGTGTTCATATAGTTCCTGACTTTATCTTGGCACATGGATTTCCAAATATTTTATAGTACAGACAGATATTTTGAATGGAATTTGTCTTTCTATCTCTTCCTCTAGGAAGTTGTTGGTAATGTATAAAAATGCTGGTGGTTTATGTAGATTTATTTGCTAACTTTGTGAATTCTTTCTAAAAGTATTTTAGTTGATTTTCTAGGGTTCTCTAAGAATACAATCATATTATCTGCAAAAAGAGATAATTTGGTTTCCTCCTCATTACCGATTCTAATTCCTTTAATCTCTTTATCTTCTCTTAGCTAACATATCTAATAGATATATTATACATATATACATACATATGTATATATGTATATGTATGTATATATATACATATATACATATATATATGTATATATATATATAATTTGCTAAAGCAATTAGGGTTAAGTGACTTACCCAGGTCACACAGCCAAATAATGTTAAGTGTCTGAGGCCAGATTTGAACTCAGTTCCTCCTGACTTCAGGGCTGGTGGTCTATCCAATATGCCAATTAGCTACCCTCATTTCTAATATAATATTGAATAGTGATGGTAAAGTGGGCAATGTTATTTCACTGTGATCTTACTGGAGATGGTTCTAGTTTGTCCCCATTATATATGATGGTTGCTGTTAGTTTTTAATAGATGCTACTGATCATTTTAAGGAAAAGTCAATTTATCACTATATTCTCTAGTGTTTTCAATAGGAATGGGTGCTGGATTTTATCAAATGCTTTATCTACATCTATTGAGATAATCATGTGATTTTTGTTAGTTTGGTCATTTATGCTAATAGTTTTCCTAATATTGATCTAGCCCTGCTTTTCTGGTATAAATCCTATTTGGTCATAGTGATCAATCCTGAGGATGACTTTCTATAATCTCTTTACCATTATTTTATTTAAATGTTTGCATCAATATTCATTAGGGAAAATGGTCCATAATGTTCTTTCTTTATTTTCACCAAACCTGGTTTAGGTATCAACACCATATCTGTGTCATAAAAAAGAATTTGGTAGGACTGCTTCTTTCTCTGATTTTTCAAATAGTTTATACAGTATTGGAATTAATTGTTCTTTAAATGTTCCATAGAATTCACATGTAAATCCATCTGGTCCTGAGGATTTTTTATTAGGAAGCTGATTAATAGTTTGTTCTATTTCTTTTTCTGAAATCGGACAATTTAAATAATTTATTTCCTCTTTAGTTATCCTGGGCAATCTATATTTTTGTAGATATTCCTCCATTTCACTTAGATTATCAAATTTGTTAACATATAGTTGAGCAAAATTATTCCTAATTATTGCTCTAATTTCCCCTTCATTGGTGGAAAGTTTTTGGTTTTCATTTTTGAGACTAATAATTTTATTTTCTTCTTTCCTTTTTCTAATCAAATTAACTAAAGGTTTATGTATTTTGTTGCTTTTTTCCCATAAAAACAACTCTTGGTTTTATTTATTAATTAAATAGTTTTCTTATTTTCAACTTTATTAATCTCCCCTTTTATTTTCAAAATTTTAAATTTGGTATTTAATTGAGGGTTTATTTTGTTCTTTTTCTAGCTTTTTTAGTTGGAAGACCAATTCATTGATATTTCTTTCATGCAAGTAAGCATCAGTTCCCTAGATGGTAGGTAGACCCATAGATGTTAAGTATGTTAAAGTATATGTTAAATACAACATATTTACAATATAGAGATATAAAATTTCCTGTAATAATGGCTTTGGCTCCATTCCACAAATTTTGGTATGTTCTCTCATTATTCATTCTCTTATATGAAATTATTGATTGTGTCTATGATTTGTTCTTTTACCCATTCATTCTTTAGGCTTACATAATTTATTTTCCAATTAATTTTTGGTCTATTTTCCCTTGGCCTTTTATTGCATGTGGTTTTTTGGGGGGTTGTTTTTTTGTTTTGTTTTTTGTTTTTTTTGCATCATGATCTGAAAAAAAGTATTTACCATCTGCCATTCTACATTTGATTTTGAGGATTTTATGCACTAATATATGGTCAATTTTTGAATAACTTTCATGAAATTCATGAAATTCATCCAAAAAAAAGTAAACTCCTTTCTGTCTACATTCAATTTTCTCCAAAGATCTATCATACCTAACTTTTCTAACATACTGTTTACTTCCTGAACTTCTTTCTTATTTATTTTATGGTTTGATTCATCTAGTTCTGAAAATGCAAAGTTGAGATCTCCCACTATTATAGTTTTGCTGTCTGTTTCTTCTTGCATCTCTCTGAAGTTCTCCTCTAGGAATATGGATGCTATAACACTTTGTGTATCGATATTGATACATTATCTAGGGTATCCTTTAGCTAGTTTCCTTCCTTATATTTTCTCACTCACTCTTTCATTATTATAGCTTTTTATTTATAAGATATATAAATGGGTAATTTTTCAGCATTGATCCTTGCAAAACCTTTTGCTCTAACTTTTCCCCTCCTTCCCCAAATCAGTTCCCTAGATGGTAGGTAGACCCATAGATGTTAAGTATGTTAAAGTATATGTTAAATACAACATATTTATACATATACATACAGTTATTTTACTACACAAGAAAAATCAGACTTAGACATAAAGTAAAAATAACCTGAGAAGGAAATCAAAAATGTAAGCGGACAAAAACAGAGGGAGTGGAAATACTATGTTCTGGTTCATACTCATTTCCCATAGTTATTGAAAAGGATCTAGCTGTTTCTCTTCATTATAGAACAAATGGAACTGATTTGGTTGATCTAGTTGTTGAAGAGAGCAACGTCCATCAGAATTGATCATCATATTGTTGCTGAAGTATATAATGACTGATCATCATATTGTTGTTGAAGTGTATAATGATCTCCTGGTCCTGCTCATTTCACTCAGCATTAGTTTAGGTAAGTCTCTTCAAACCTTTCTGAAATCATCCTGCTGCTCATTTCTTACAGAACAATAATATTCCATAACATTCATATACCACAACATTTTCAGCCATTCTCCAGTTGATGGGAATCCATTCAATTCCCAGTTTCTAGCCACTACAAAAAGGGCTGCCACAAACATTTTTACACATACAGGTCCCTTCTATAAGATCTCTTTGAGATATAAGCCTAGTAGTAATACTGCTGGATCAAAGGGTATGTACAGTTTGGTAACGGTACATAACAGTAACCAATTGCTCTCCAGAATGGTTGGATTCGTTCACAATACCACCAACAATGCATCTGTGTCCCTCCAACATTCTGCATTATTTTTTCATGTCATCCTAGACAATCAGACAGGTCTGTAGTGGTATCTCAGAGTTGGCTTAATTTGTATTTCTATGATTAATAATGATTTGGAGCATCTTTATATATGGCTAGAAATAGTTTCAATTTCATCATCTGAAAATTGTCTGTTCATATTCTTTGACCATTTATCAATTGAAGAATGGCTTGATTTCTTATAAATTAGAGTCAATTCTCTATATATTTTGGAAATGAGGCTTTTATCGAAACCTTGGACTGTAAAAATGTTTCTTGTTTCCCTTCTAATCTTGTCTGCATTAGTTTTGTTTATACAAAAGCTTTTTAATTTGATATAATTAAAATTTTCTATTTTGTGGTCAATAATGATCTCTTGTTTTTCTTTGGTCACAAATTCCTTCCTCTACCACAGGTCTAAGAGGTAAACTATCCTAAGTTCTTCTAATTCATTTATAAACTCATTCTTTACACCTAGACCATGCACCCATTTTCACCTTATCTTGGTATATGGTGTTAAGTGTGGGTCAATGCCTAGTTTCTGTCATACTAATTTCCAATTTTCCCAGAAGTTTTTGTCAAACAGTGAATTCTTATCCCTAAAGCTGGGGTCTTTGTGTTTGTCAAAGACTAGATTATTATAATTATTGTCTATTTTGTCCTTTGAACATAACCTATTACACTGATCAACTAGTCTATTTCTTAGGCAATACAAAATGGTTTTGGTGACCACTGCTGTATAATATAGTTTTAGATCTGGTAAAGCTAGGCCACCTTCATTTGATTTTTTTTTTTCATTAGTTCCCTTGAAAGTCTTTACCTTTTGTTCTTCTAGATGAATTTTGTTGTTATTTTTTCTAAGTCATTAAAATAGTTTTTTGGGAGTCTAATTGATATAGCACTACATAAATAGATTTGTTTAAGTAGTATTAACATCTTTATTATATTAGCTCAAGCTATCCAAGAGCACTTAATATTTTTCCAATTGGTTAGATCTGACTTTATTTTGTGGAAAGTGTTTTGTAATTTTGCTCATATAGTTCCTGACTTCCCCTTGGCAGATAGATTCCCAAATATTTTATAGTATTGGTTGTTAATTTAAATGGAATTTCTTTTTGTATCTCATTGTTGGATTTTATTAATGATATATAGGAATGCTAATGATTATGTGGGTTTATTTTGTGTCCTGCAACTTTGCTAAAGGTATGGATTATTTCCAATAGCTTTTGAGTAGAATATCTGGGGTTCTCTAAGTATACCATCATATCATCTACAAAGAGTGATAATTTGGTTTCCTCATTACCTACTGTAATTCCTTTAATCTTTTCTCAACTCATTGCCAAAGCTAGTATTTCTAATACAATATTGAATAGTAATGATGAAAGTGGGCAACCTTGTTTCACTCCTGATCTTATTAAGAATATTTCCAGTTTATCCCCATTAGATATGATGCTTACTTATGGCTTTAAATAGATGCTACTGACTATCTTAAGGAATAGTCCATTTATTCCTATACTCTCAAGTGTTTTTAATAGGAATGGATTTTGTATTTTATCAAATGCTTTTTCTGTATCTATTGAGATGATCATATGGTTTTTGTTAATTTGATTATTGATACAGTCAATTATGCTAATAGTTTTCTTAATATTGATCCAGCCCTGCATTCCAGGTATAAATCCTACTTGGTCTTGGTGTATAATCCTGGGGATGATTTTCTGTAATCTATTAGCTCATATTTTATTTAAGATTTTTGTATCAATATTCATTAGGGAGATTGATCTATAATTTTTTATCTCTGTTTTCAAGTAACCTGGTTTAGGTATCAGTACCATGTCCGTCATAAAACTAATTTGGTAGTAGTCATTCATTCCCTATTTTTTCAAATACTTTATATAACATTGGAGTTAATTGTTCTTTAAATGTTTGGTAGAATTCACATGTAAATCTGATCCTGGGGATTTTTCCTTATGGAGTTAATTAATAGCTTGTTCTATTTCATTTTCTAAAATGGCATTATTTAAATAATTTACTTCCTCTTCTGTTAATCTGGGCAGTCTATATTTTTGAAGATAGTCATCCATTTCAGTTAGGTTATCAAATTTATTGGCATAAAGTTGGGCAAAGTAACTCCTGATTATTGCTCTAATTTCCTTTTCATTGGTGGAATGTTCTCTCTATTCATTTTTAAGAATGACAATTTGATTTCTTCTTTCCTCTTTCTAATCAAATATACCAAAGGTTTATCTATTGTGTTGGATTTTTTCATAAAATCAACTCTTAGTTTTATTTATTAAGTCAATAGTTTTTTTTTTATTTCTTTTAATTTTAGAATTTCAAGCTTAGTATTTGGGGGTATTTAATTTTCTCTTTTTCTAACTTTTTAATTTGTAAGCCCATATCATTGATCTTCTCTTTCTCTATTTTATTCAAATAACATTCTAGAGATATAACATTTTCCCTTATTATTGCTTTGGCTGCATCTCACAAATTTTGGTATGTTGTCTCATTGTTGTCATTCTTTAGGTGAAATTATTAATTGTGTCTATGATTTGCTGTTTTATTCATTCATCATTTAGGATGAGATTATTTAGTTTCCAATGACTTTTTAGTTTTATTTACCCCTGGCATTTTGTTGAATATAATTTTTATTGCATCATGATCTGAAAAGAATGCATTTACTATTACCTTTCTGCATTTAATTTTGAGGTCTTTATGCCCTAATATATGGTCAATTTTTGTATAGGTTCCATGAACTGCTGAGAAGAAAGTATACTCTTTTCTGTCACCATTTAGTTTTCTCCAAAGATCTATCATACCTAATTTTTCTAATATTCTATTTACCTCTTTAATTTCTTTCTTATTTGTTTTGTGATTTGATTTATCTAATTCAGAGAGTGCAAGGTTGAGATTTCCCACTATTATAGTTTTCTGTCTATTTCTTTTTGCAAGTCTCTTAACTTCTCCTTTAGGAAGTTAGATGCTATACCACTTGGTGCATATATGTTTAGTATTCATATGGCTTCATTGTCTATGCTACCTTTTAGCAGGATATAGTTTCCTTCCTTATCTCTTTTAATTAGATCAACTTCTGCTTTTGCTTGATCTGAGATAAGGATGGCTACCCCTGCTTTTTTAACTTCACCTGAAGTATAATAGATTCTGCTCCAGCCTTTTACCTTTATTCTGTATGTATCACCCCTGCTTTAATGTATTTCCTGAAAACAACATATTGTAGTATTTTAGCTTTTGCTCCAGTCTGCTATCCACCTTAGTTTTATGGAAGAGTTAATCCCATTCACATTTATGTTTAAAATTACTAATTCTGTATTTTCTGCCACAATATTAGCCCCAGATTGTACTTTTCTTTTCCTTTCTCCTCTTACATCCTCCCCATTATTAAACTTATGTTCACCACTTGTCTTATGCAGCTCTCCCTCTTTAGAATCCCTCCTAACCCCTTTGATTCCCTACCCCTTTCTTATACCTTTCCCTTCTTTTTCTGTATTCCCTTGTATTTAGCTTCATCTTTTCCTTTTCCCTTTTCCTCCCCCACTTTTTAATGAGGTGAGAAAAGTTTCTTTGTAAACCAGATATGTCTAATATTTACTCTTTGAGCCTATCTGATGAGAGTAAGATTCACACAATGTTCCTCTCCCTCCCTTAATTCCCTCAGATATGATAGATTTCCTTTGTCTCTTTGTTGTATGTAATTTCCCCTTTTTTTATCTCCCCTTCTCCTTTTTCTGATACAATCCCCTTTTCACTACTGCTTCCCTTTTTATATTATAACAGTAAAATCATATTATACATGCACTCTTTATGTATGCACATAACATAAATATAGCTCTCAAGAATTCTTTTTATCTTTTATGCTTCTCTTGAGCCTTATATTTGGAGGTCAAATTTTTTGTTTAACTCTGGCTTTTTCATTGGGAATAAATGAAATTCACCTATTTCATCGATTTCTGTCTTCTTCTCTGGAAGAAAATGCTCAACTTAGTTTATTCTTGGCTGCATTCCAAGTTATTTTGTCTTACAGAATATCATAGTCCATGCCATTCAATCCTTTAATGTGGAAGCTGCTAGATCCTGAGTGACCCTTATTGTGGCTCCTTGGTGTTTGAATTATATTTTTTTCTGGATGCTTTTAATCTTTTAATATGGTTTCCTTAGACAGATAGTTGTGAAATTTAGCCACAATATTCCTTAGAGTTTTTATTTTGGGATCTCTTTCAGAAAGTGTTCAATGAATTCGTTCAATGCCTATTTTACCTTCTGATTCTATTACATCTCAACAGTTCTCTTTGATGATTTCCTGTAAAATAGAGTCTGGGCTCTTTTTTTTTTAATCATAATTTTCAGGAAGTCCAATAATCCCCAGATTATCTCTCCTATATCTATTTTCCAGGTCTGTTGTTTTTCCAAGTAGATATTTAATATTTTTTCTATTTTTTCTTTTTTTTTCTTTTTCTTTCTTTCTTTTTTTTTTTTTTTTGTTTGTTTGTTTTGCTTGACTGATTCTTTATGTCTCAAGGAATCATTCATTTCTATTTGTTCAGTTCTGATTTTTATTGAGTTATTTTCTTCATTAACTTTTTTGTTTCTTTTTGTATATGTCCAATCGAGTTTTGAAATGAGTTGTTTTATTCTATGTAATTTTTTTTCCATTTCACTATTTTTAGTGAGTTATTTTATTTTTCAAATTTACAAATCTTATTTTCCTGAGAGTTCTTTATCTTTTCCAATTCACAAATTCTACTTTCCTGAGAGTTCCTTGTCTTTTCCATTCACAAATTCTGTTTCCCTGGGAGTTCTTTACCTTTTCCAATTCACATTTCAGGAAGTCATTTTCTTTTTCCACTTTATCAATTTTTTCTTTAAGTGAATTATATGCCTTTTCTGAACTCTCTTACAGAGCTTCTCTCTCCTTTCCCCATTTTTCTTCTAGCTCTCTTTTTTTAAGATCTTTTCTAATTTCTTCTAGGAGAGCTTTGTGTGATAGGGACCAGGTTATATCTCCATTTGGGGTTTTGCCAAGAGATTGTTTATTATTAGTCTTCTCAGAATTGGAAATTTGCTCTCTTTCTGTGTAGAAGCTATCTATAGTTAGGGTTCATTTGGCTTTTTTACTCATTTTTTAAAAGCCCTTAGGGCCTGCCTTCAGGGCAAGGAAGTTCTCAGGTTTCTCTACAGAACAGGGATAGAGAGATGGACAGTAGCTGTCCTGTGAACAGGCTGTGAAGAGCAGCAAAGCTGCAGTGGAAGTTTTACTGCCTGGGGAGAGCCCCCACTGTGGTGGAAATGCTACTGCCCTGGGCAGAACCCTGCTGTGTTCAACAGTGGTTACCCTGGGATGAGTGGCTAAGCAGCAAAAGTGTCACTGCTCTGGGCAGAGGCCAGCTGTGTGAAATAGTGATTTCCCTGGGACTAGAAGCTGAGCAGCGGATGTGTCACTGCCCTGGGCAGAGCCCCACATTATGCAATGAAGCTGTGCAGCTGTACTGTAGTCTGTGCTGAGTCACTTCAGGTGCTATGTGGGTATGACCATGTCCTGTTTAACTCTGTGGTTTTGGGGTACACTCTACCTTTGGCTTTTGTGTAACTTCTCTGCTGATCTACTGTTTTGCAACCAAAGCACAGCAGCCAACCTGTGGTAGAGTCCTCCCTTCAAATTCTCCACCTATGGAGACTGCATCCAGCCCCTGGTCTGCTTAGTATGGGCTAGCCTCCATGATCTGCCTCCCTGTCTGTGCTGGCCTCCTCTAGCCCAATCAACACAGACCTTTTCTGGTGATCTTCCAAGTTATCTTCAGCTGGTAATTTGTTGTATTCCCAATAATCATGGATTTTATGAGTCGAGCACTATTTCTGAGGCTGAATCAGATAATTAGTAAATGAGGGTAGAAGGGAGCTCAGAATAAAGTGTGTATCCTCTCAGCCATCCCAGCTCCTCCCTAAGAAAAATCCTTGCTTATCTTTTTAAATTAGATCTGTCTTTGCTTTTACTTGATATGAGATCAAGATAACTACTCCTGCTTTTTTTTTTTTTTTATACTTTTACTGAAGGATAATCAATTCTGCTCCAGCCCTTAACCTTCACTCTGTATATAGCATCTGTTTCTTATAAACAACATATTGTAGAATTCTGGCTTTTAATCATGTGTACTATCTGCTTCCATTTTATGGGAGAGTTCATCCCATTCCTATTTCCAGTTAAAATAACTAATTCTGTATTTCCTGATATCTTATTTACCCCAAATTGTGCTTTTCTCTTTTCTTTTCTCCTCCCTTCCTCCCCAGTATTTCGCTTCTGATCACCACCTCCCTCAAATAGCCCTTCCCTTTTAGCACCTATCCCCCTTCTTATGCCATTCCCCTCCTACTTCTGTTTTCCCTTCTATTAGCCTTCCCCTTTCTTTTCCCCTTTCCCCTCCCACTATCCTATAAGGTGATTCTAGTTTCTTTGAGAAACGAAATATGTCTGGAATTCTTTCTTTGAGCAAACTATGGTGAGAGATAGATTCCCACAATGCTTATTCCTCTCCCTTCTTTCTCGCAATTATAATAGGAATTCAGATTATAATTGTGAGATGTAATTTCCCTTATTTTACCTCTTTTTCCTCGTTTCCCAATACAATCCCCTTTCCACCTCTGGTTTCTTTTTCATATTATCATAATAAAATCAAATTATACTCACACTAAGTATTTCCATAAAAGAAATTTAGTTCTCGAGTTTATTCCTTTTTACCTTTTTATGCTTTGCTTGAGTTCTCTGTTTGGAGATCAGATTTTTGTTCAGTTCTGGTTTTTTCATTAGAAATAGATGAAAGTCTCCTACATCATTGAATGTTCATCTTCTTCCCTGAAAGGTAATGCTCAGTTTAGTTGGGTAGTTTATTCTTGGATGCATTTCAAGTTCTCTTGCCTTTCAGTATATCAGATTCCAATCCTGTTAATCCTTTAATGTGGAAGCTGCTATGTCCTGGGTAATCCAGATTTTGGCTCCTCAGTATTTAAATTGTTTCTTTCTTGATGCTTGCACTATTTCTTTTCTTGTTCTGATAGTTTGGAAATGTAGCTACAATATTCTTAGGAGTCTTAATTTGGGGGTCTGTTTCAGGAGGCTACTAGTGAATTATTTCAATGACAATTTTACCTTTTGATTCCAGTTTTCCTTTATTATTTTCTATAAGATAATAACCAGGTTATTTTTTTCCATCATAGCTTTCAGGAAGTCCAATAATCTTTAGATTATCTCTTCTAAATCTATTTTCCAGATCAGTTTATTTCCCTAGGAAGTATTTCATATTTTCATCTATATTTTCATTTTGTTGGTTTTATTTGACTAAAACCCAAATGTGTTTAATTCATTTGTTCATCATATAACTAAAAGCCCAAGAAATATAGCATACTTAATATGATAAAGATCTGCAAAATAACTGGCAATTTTGTATTCTTTTCCCAATCAGGAAAAACAAAAATTTTGAGTGTTATATATCATACATATAAAACAAGATAGAAAATACTTTATAAACTTGTAACAATGAATTTTAAAATTATCTTTCAAAAATTATCAGCAAAAATTGCCCTAATGTCCTATAAACAGAGAGTAAGAGTTACTGAATCCACTGATCATCTCCTGGAGATCTCAAAAGGAAAACTCCAAGGAATATTTTAGCCAAATTCCAGAGCTATTATCAAGCAACCAGAAAAAAAATAGTGTAAATGTCAAAGAGTCACAATCAGGATTGCACAGGTCTTAGCCACTTCCATATTAAATCATCAAAGAGCTTGGAATATGATACTCCAGCTAGCAAAGGTGCATAGACAATAACTACTCATCAAAATTTTACATAACTTTTTAAGGGAAAAGATGAATATTCAATGAAATGTAATACTTTCAAACTTTACTGATGAAAAGACCAGAGCTGAACAGAAAATTTGATTTTCAACTACAAGATTTAAAATACAGACTAAAAGGTAAAGAGGAATGGGGGAAAAAAATCATGGTGTTCACTAAGGTTAAACTGTTTACATCACTATATGGGAAGATGATATAAGTATTGAGAACTGTATCTCTATTCAGTCAGTTACAAGGTATATACTTAGAGGATACTGATATAAGTTGAATTTTTTGTGATAAAGAAGAATTAGGGTGAGAAAAAGGATTGTACTAGAAGTAAGGGGGAGACAGAGAAAAACAAGAAAAGTTGTAAGTAATGTTTGAACTTTACTCTTACTGATTGAACTGAAGGAGGGAATGACATCTATATTTAGTTGGATAAAATCTCTTACTCTATAGGAAAATAGGAAGAGATGGGGAAAGGGAAGAACTGAAAGAAGGGAGGGCAGATTGAGGAATATGATGGTCAAAAGAGAAACACTGGTGAGGAAAGACAGGGTGAAAAGAAAGGGACATAAAAGCACAAACAGTTAAAAATAAGATAGAAAGAAATATCTAGTAATCATGACTGTGAATGTGAATGTAAAGCTTTACATTCTTCCATAAAACAAAAATGGATTAAAAACCTTAATTTTACAATATGTTGTTTACAAGAAACACTTTTGAAGCAGAGTCACACAGAGAGTGAAGGTAAAAGCCTGGGTTAGAATATATTATGCTTCAACTGAAGCAAATATATATATATATATATATATATATATATATATATATATATATATATATATATATAAAATCAGGGGTAGAAATCTTGGTTTCAGACAAAGCAAAAAACAAAAACAAATCTAATTTAAACAGTTAAGTAAGGAAACCACATCATTCTGAATAAAATAACATAGACAGTGAATTAATATCAAGACTATAAACATTTATGTTTTAAGTGGTATAGCATCCACATTCTTTTCTTAGAGGACAAGTCAAGTGAGTTGCAAGAATAAATAGAAAGCAAAATGATGCAAATTGGAGATCTCAATCTTCCTCTACCAGAACTAAATATATCTAATAAAGAAAATAAAGAAAAAAAGTAAGAGTAGAACTTTAGAAAAATTAGACCTGATAGACTTCTGGGAAGATTGAATGTGGTTAGAAAGAAATATACTCTATCTTGGTGGTACATGGCACCGACACAAAAATTGATCATGCATTATGGCATAAAAGTGCCACAACCAAATGATCAAAGACAAATATTAAATATATTAATTTCAGATGTTGATGCAATAAAACTTACATGTAAGAAAGAATATGGAAAGATAGAATAAAATTAATTGGAAACTAAAAATAAATTTAAAAATATGTCTGTATTAGCCATTGTATATGAATGTAATAAAATAGCACTGCACCATAAAAAATAATGAGCAGGTGGTTTTGAGAAAAAACAAAACAAAACAAAACAAAACCCTAGAAAGATTGATGTGAATTGATGCTGAGGAAAGTGAGCAGAATCAGGAGAACATTGTACATAGAAACAGTACTACAGTGTGACAACCAGCTGATTGACTTAACTCTCCTTAGCAATACAAAAATTCTAAACAAATCCAAAAGACAAAAGACCCATGGCAAAAAAAAAAAAAAGAGTTTACATTCAGAACAAGAACTAGAGAGTATGAATGTAGAAGGAAGCATATTATTTTCTCAGTTTTTGTGGTCTTTGCTCTTTGTTCTGTGTCTTCTTAAACAATATGACTGATTCGTGTTTTCATGTGTATGATCTATATCAGATTGTTTTCCATCTTTGTGGGGGAGACAAAATTTTGCAACTCAGAATATTATAAGATGAATATTGGAAACTATCTTTACATGTAATTGAAAAAAATAAAATGTTATTCACAAAAATCACTTAATGTAATTATTTCTTCCCTAAGGGAAGAGTCATTTATCTAAATACCACTAGTGTTCTGTAAATTGTAGTCATATTCTTGCGAGAGACAGTGACAGAGAAAGAGAGAGAGAGAGAGAGAGAGAGAGAGAGAGAGAGAGAGAGAGAGAGAGAGGGAGAGAGAGAGGTGAGGAGAAGGGAGAGAGAGGAAAATGGAGAGATAGGGGAGGGAGAGAGAGACACTGACTTTGTTGCTTCCTTATTTTCCTCAGGATAATTAATCACAGTAAGCTGAAGAAAATGATGAGAATTATTGCTGAAAGAGGCACAGTGACTCTCCTCAGAAAGAATGCATCTTTTGAGTGGTTCTCTAAATTACACCCTGGTCTTTCTATAATAAACCTCAATTAGCATGACAGTTTGATTTAGCTCAATAATTTCTGACATCCAGTAATAATATATGTCATTAAGTAACTGGATCTCCATGCCTTATAAGCTGTTATAAATGTTTTAAAATAAACCACTCAGCCTGTTTCATCTAAAAATAAAGGTAAATGGATGACTTCATGTTTGCATCCAAAACTTTGCCATAAGGCCTTTAACCAATAGAATCAATCTGGATATCTCTTTTAATAGGAATCCTGTTGGTCTTTTCTGTGACTTCTTAGTTTCAATATCTCTTTAGCTTGATTTATCCAGGTGTCTGAAAGTCTTTCAGATCATTTACGGGACCCAGAGTCTCTTCTTGTTTTTTAGATTAATTTAATATAGAATTACATTTCATAGATCTTTGAACCAAGAGGCTCCTGTGAATTGGGAATCAATAAGCCTGTATCTTAGAAGTCTATCTCAGGCCCAGATAATCCTTTCTCTGCCTCTGCACCCTACAAAATGTTTTTTTTTTTGTTTTTTTTTTTAATGCTCCATAACGTCTGGTGCCTATGGCAGTAAATGTGCTAGACTATCAGCTGGTAAATGACTTTGGGAATTAGTTGGAGGTTAATTCTCTGCCTCATTGGCCCCCCAGAGTAGCCAAACTGTAATTGATTTTGATGGCATTCACAAAGTACCTTGCCCTATTGAATAATGGAGGAGCACTTATGGAGACATCCCCTGAATATAGGAACAATTATGCAGGGTATCAATGAGACATCATTAAAAGTTTAATGCATTTGCACTTAATCAACTTCTCTACCTTCAACAGCTTTGTTGCTTTAGGAAAACTACAAATTCCTAACTGTCAAATTGGTTTATAGGTTCTATCCAATATTATCCACTTAAGAGAAATAACCTAGTTTCATGAGGCTGTCACATTTCAGTACAAATTATTTTAGCGAATGCTTATGCATACACACACACACACACACACACTCAAACAAAGGAATGTCAATTAGTTATATGAGGGAAATAACAAGAACTTCTTGAATAAATGGGATAGTATTTGACAGATATGAATTCAGTGGTTCCCTAATTACAGGTGATAACATAACCTGTCCAACAGGGTTTAATAGTGCCCAGGAAGTTTGTTCTTGCTTTTTCTCTCCCTCCTTACTTTAATGCATTCCCCTGAAATTTCCCAAAACGAATAGTTCCTTTAAGTATCTTTCAACTGTTTTACGTCATTTATTTTGGCACTGGCCATACTAATTAAATTTGCAGCTGAATAGTAATTTATAGCTGAGCCCTAGCGATAGACTGTTTCACATGCCTATGTTTAATAGATAGAAAAGCAGAAGCTATAAGTAACTTTTGGAGCTAATGAACCAAGAAAATTCACTCCTGACTGATTCAGTGTTAATGATATCTTTAAGGGAAGAAGTCTCATGTTATGTGTACAATCCTGCTGAGCATTCACTGATTCACCTTGATGTCTAGAAGTATCCCTTGGTTCTATGGTGTAAGACAGGGTATCCTTTGAATTTTAGATACCAGCTATTAAGCTAATTCTGTGCCCTTTCCCAGAGGCATTTAAGGGAATGAAGCCAAGATCTTTATTACCACCTTAATGACACCAACAAGCAACAATTACTGAGTATGTATTATATATTTAGATGATGTGAAAATGGGTTTAGTATCAATTTGAGAAGACTATAATCTGACTGCCAGGCAATTAGGCAGAAAAAAAAAAATATATATATATATATATATATATATATATATACACATATACATATACATCTACATACATACATCTCATTTTCAAATTTCAGTATTCCAAAAACTATCTTATTCCTTCAAGAGCTGTTTTGATTTGCTAGCTATGTAGCAGAATTGTTAAATTCAAGGAGTATGAGGAAATATTATTTCATAAAAAGCCTCCAGACTTTAAGGGAAACAGTCATGCACCTCTATGGTATTTAAGAGTTTCCCATCAGTTATCTAAATTCTAGAACATCTCATATTTCAGAATTTTTGTCATATTTTCTATTAAACTAGATTTTGGAGGTGTTCTCTGTTTTTTTATAATGTATATTTTCTTCTAAAGGTCTTTTTTTAAAGAAGAGATTTTTGACAGCTCCAATCTTGTAGGTGTAAACAAGATTTATGTTAATTTGGAATTATATGAGAAAAATTACAAAACACTTGCCACAAAAATAAAATCAGATTTAAATAATTGGAAAGACATTCAGTGCTCTTGGATAGGCCGAGCGAATATAATAAAGATGACAATACTCCCCAAACTAATCTATTTATTTAGTGCTATACCAATCAGACTCCCAAGAAACTATTTTAATGACCTAGAAAAAATAACAACAAAATTCATATGGAAGAATAAAAGGTCAAGAATTGCAAGGGAACTAATGAAAAAAAAACTCAGAGGAAGGTGGTCTAAGTGTACCTGATCTAAAGCTATATTATATAGCAGCAGTCACCAAAACCATTTGGTATTGGCTAAGAAATAGACCGGTAGATCAGTGGAACAGATTAGATACAAAGGACAAAAAAGGGTACATCTATAGCAATCTAATCTTTGACAAACCCAAAGATTCCAACATTAGGGATAAAAATTCATTATTCGGAAAAAACTGTTGGGAAAACTGGAAATTAGTATGGCAGAAATTAGATATGGATCCACACTTAACACCATATACCAAGATAAGATCAAAATGGGTCCATGATTTAGGCATAAAGAGGGAGATAATAAATAGATTAGAGGAACAGAGGATAATCTACCTCTCAGACTTGTGGAGGAGGAAGGAATTTATGACCAGAGGAGAACTAGAGATCATTATTGATCACAAAATAGAAGATTTTGATTACATCAAACTAAAAAGTTTCTGTACAAATAATACTAATGCAAACAAGATTAGAAGGGAAGTAACAAATTGGGAAAATATTTTTAAAAACAAAGGTTCTGACAAAAGTCTCATTTCCAAAATATAAAGAGAACTGACCATAATTTATAAGAAACCGAACCATTCTCCAATTGATAAATGGTCAAAGGATATGAACAGACAATTCTCAGAGGAAGAAATTGAAACTATATCCACTCACATGAAAGAGTGTTCCAAATCACTACTGATCAGAGAAATGCAAATTAAGACCACTCTGAGATACCACTACACACCTGTCAGATTGGCTAAGATGACAGGAACAAACAATGATGAATGTTGGAGGGGATGTGGGGAAATTGGGACACTGATACATTGCTGGTGGAGTTGTGAAAGAATCCAGCCATTCTGGAGAGCAATCTGGAATTATGCCCAAAAAGTTATCAAACTGTGCATACCCTTTGACCCAGCAGTGCTACTACTGGGATTATATCCCAAAGAAATACTAAAGAGCGGAAAGAGACATATATGTGCCAAAATGTTTGTAGCAGCTCTTTTTGTTGTAGCTAGAAACTGGAAGATGAATGGATGTCCATCAGTTGGAGAATGGTTGGGTAAATTGTGGTATATGAAGGTTATGGAATATTATTGCTCTGTAAGAAATGACCAGCAGGAGGAATACAGAGAGGCCTGGAGAGACTTAGGTCAACTGATGCTGAGTGAAATGAGCAGAACCAGAAGATCACTGTATACTTCAACAACAATACTGTATGAAGATGTATTCTGATGGAAGTGGAAATCTTCAACATAAAGAAGATCCAACTCACTTCCAGTTGATCAATGATGGACAGAGGTAGCTGCACCCAGAGAAGAAACACTGGAGGGGAATGAAAATTGTTAGCACTAATATCTGTCTGCCCAGGTTGCATGTACCTTCGGATTCTAATGTTTATTGTGCAACAAGAAAGTGATATTCGCACACATGTATTGTACCTAGACTATATTGTAACACATGTAAAATGTATGGTATTGCCTGTCGTCGGGGGGAGGGAATAGAGGGAGGGGGGGTAAATTGGAAAAATGAATACAAGGGATAATATTATAAAATATATATATATATATATATATATATAATTAAAAAAAAAAAAATTCTTTTACAGGTTTATGGAATATTGCTTTTTTTCTGAGTAACAGTTCTGTCTGTAATATGTGTTGAGGGCCCCATATACTTTATTTGCTAATTTTCAAGGCTATTTTAGGATTTGCCTTTATAGTACTAGGAATTGTTGTCTGTTAGATTTTAATAGATAGCATGCTTATAGCAACCCATGCTGATGTATAGCCTAGTATTCATGACTTTATTGGATAATTTGCATTGAGCAAGATTTGTAGGCTTCTTTAAGGATAAACTTTTGATAATTTCTAATGGTGTTTACCTAATTCTGAATCATACTCAGAAACTCTTTTTCAGATTATTTGTTCTTTGCTCCTTTGTCAATATGTTGTTGGTTGAGTGCATGCCCTGTTATCACCCAGAGGTTTTTTTTTTTTTTTTCTTTCTCTTCTTTAGTGGGTAAACTTCTTTGTCTAGTATACTAATAATAAAAGTTTTTGTCATATAGTCTGAAAAAAAAAAAAATAGTTTTTATTTACCAGATATTTGCATGAGTAATTTTACAATGTTGACAACTGCCAAAACTTTCGTTCCAATTTTTCCCCTCCTCCCCCACTTGAGATGGCAGTTAGACCAATACATGCTAAATATGTTAGAGTATAAATTAAATACAATATATGCTATACATGACCAAACAGTTGTTTTGAAGAATTGGACTTTGCAATAGTGCACATTTAGCCTGTGAAGGAAATCCAAAATGCAAGCAGACAAAATTAGAGGGATTAGAAATACTCTGTAGTGGTTCAAAGTCATCTAGCAGAGTTCTTTCACTGAGAGTAGCTGGTTCAGTTCATTACTGCTCTATTGGAACTGATTTGGTTCATTTCATTGTTGGAGAGGGCCACGTCCATCAAAATTGATCATCATACAGAATTGTTGTTGAAGTATATAATGGTCTCCTGGTCCTGCTCCTTTCACTCAGCATCAGTTCATGTATGTCTCTCCAGGCCTTTCTGAAATCATCCTGTTAGTCATTTCTTAGAGAACAATAATAGTCCATAATATTCATATACCACAATTTATTCATCCAATCTCCAATTGATGGGCATCCATGTAGTTTCCAGTTTCTGGGCACCACAAAGAGGGCTGCCACAAACATTCTTGCACATATAGGTCCCTTTCCCTTCTTTAAGATCCCTTTGGGATACAAGCCCAGTAGCAATGCTGCTGAATCAAAAGTATTCACAGTTTGATAACTTTTTGAGCATAGTTCCAAATTGCTCTCCATAATGGCTGGATGTATTGACAGTTCCACCAACAATGTATCAGTGTCTCTGTTTTCTCACATCCCCTCCAACATTTTGCATTATCTTTCCCTGTCATTCTAGCCAATCTGACAGGTGTGTAGTAGTATCTCCAAGTTTTCTTAATTTGCATTTCTCTGATTAATAATGATTTGGAGCATCTTTTCATAGGACTAGAAATAGTTTCAATTTCTTCATCTGAGAATTGTCTGTTCATATTCTTTGACCATTTTTCAATTGGAGATTGGCTTGATTTCTTATATATTAGAGTCAATTCTCTATATATTTTGGAAATGAGGCCTTTATCTGAACCTTTGACTGTAAAAATGTTTTCCCAGTTTATTGTTTCCCTTCTAATCTTGTTTGTACAAAAACTTTTCAATTTGATATAATCAAAGTTTTCTACTTTGTGATCAATAATGATCTCTAGTTCTTCTTTGGACATAAATTCATTCCTCTTCCACAGGTCTGAGAGGTAAACTATCCTATGTTCCTCTAATTTATTTATTATCTTGTACTTTATTCCTAGGTCATGAACCCATTTTGACCTGAACTTAGTGTAAGATGTTAAGTGTGGACAATGCCTAGTTTCTTCTATATTAATTTCCAATTTTCCTAGCAATTTTTGTCAAACATTGAGTTCTTACTGCAAAGGCTGGGGTCCTTAGGTTTGTCAAACACTAGGTTATTAGAGTCATTGATTATTTTGTCCTTTGGACCTAACCTATTCCACAGAACAACTAGTCTATTTCTTAGCCAAAACCAAATGGTTTTGGTAACCACTTCTTTATAATATAATTTTAGGTCTGGTACAACTAGGCCACATGCATTTGATTTTTTTTTTCATCAATTCCCTTGAAATTCTTGACCTCTTGTTTTTCCATATGAACTTTGTTTGTTATTTTTCTAGGTCTGATTGGTATAGCACTAAATAAATAGATTAGGTAATATTGTCATCTTCATTATATATATATATATATATATATATATATATATATATATATATATACATATATATATATATATATATAATATTTGCTCGCCCTATCCAAGAGCATTTAATAATTTAATATTTTTCCAAATGGTTAGATCAGACTTAATTTGTGTGAAAAGTGTTTTGTAGTTTTGCTCATATAGTTTCTGATTTTCCCTTGACAGATAGATTCCTAAATATTTTATACTATCAGTAGTTACTTTAAATGGAATTTCTCTCTGTAACTCTAACTGTTGGACTTTGTTAGTGACATATATGAATGCTGATGATTTAAGTGGATTTATTTTGTATCCTGCAACTTTGCAAAAGGTGTGAATTATTTCCAATAGCTTTTTAGTTGAATCTTTGGGGTTCTTTACATACACCATCATATCATCAGCATATAGTGATTTCCTCATTACCTACTCTAATTCCTTGAATGTCTTTCTCGGCCCTTATTGCCGAGGCTAGCATTTCTAGTACAATACTGAATAGCAATGGTGATAGTGGACAAACTTGTTTCAACCCTGATCTTAATGGGAATGGTGGCAATCTTTCCCCATTACATATGATGCTTATTAATGGTTTTAAATAGGTGCTACTGATTATTTTAAGGAAAAGTCCATTTATTCCTATACTCTCAAGTGTTTTTAATAGAAATAGATGTTAGATTTTATCAAATGCTTTTTCTGCATCTATTGAAATGATCATATGATTTTTGTTAATTTGATTATTAATATGGCCAATTATACTGAAAGTTTTCCTAATATTGAACCAGCCCTGCATTCCTGGTATAAATCCTACTTGATCATGATGTATTATCCTGGGGATAATTTTCTGTAGTCTTTTTGCTAATATCTTATTTAAGATTTTAGCATCAATATTCATTAGAGAGATTGGTCTATATTTTTCTTTCTCAGTTTTCAACCTACCTGGTTTGGGTATCAGTACCATGTCTGTGTCATAAATGGAATTTAGTAGGACTCCTTCATTCCTTATATTTTCAAATAGTTTATATAACATTGGAGCTAATTGTTCTTTAAAGGTTTGGTAGAATTCACCTGTGAATTCATCTGGTCCTGGAGATTTTTTCTTAGAGAGTCAATTAATAGCTTATTCTATTTCTTTTTCTGAAATGGGACTATTTAAGCAATTTACTTCCTCCTCTGTTAATCTGGAAAGCCTATATTTTTGGAGATAGTCTTCCATTTCACTTAGGTTATCAAATTTATTGGCATAAAGTTGGGCAAAGTAACTCCTTAATATTTCTATAATTTCTTCCTCATTGGTGGATAGTTCCCCATTTTCATTTTTAAAGACTAACAAATTGATTTTCCTCTCTCCTTTTTCTAATCATATTTACCAAAGGTTTATCTATTTTATTGTTTTTTTCATAAAACCAAGTCTTAGTTTTATTTATTAGTTCAATAGTATTTTTACTTTCAATATTATTGATTTCTCCTTTTAATTTGAGAATTTCAAGTTTAGTATTTGGTTGGGGGTTTTTAATTTGGTCTTTTTCTAGCTTTTTAAATTGCAAGCCCAATTCATTGATCTTCTCTTTCTCTATTTTCTTCAAGTAAGCCTCCAAAGATACAAAATTTCCCCTTATCACCACTTTAGCTGAATCCCACAAATGTTATGATATCTTATCATTGTTCATTATCTTTAGTGAAATTAGTAATTGTGTCTATAATTTTCTATTTCACCCTATCATTCTTTAAGATGAGATTATTTAGTTTCCAATTACTTTTTTATTTATTTACCCCTAACTTTTTGTTGAATGTAGTTTTTATTGCATCGTGATCTGAAAAGAAAGCCTTTACTATTTTTCCCTTCTTGCATTTAATTTTGAGATCTTTATGTCCTAATATATGATCAATTTTTGTATAGGTTCCATGAACTACTGAGAAGAAAGGATATTGCTTTCTGCTACCATTCAGTTTGCTCCAAAGATCTATCATACTTAATTGTCCTAATATTCAGTTTACCTCTTTAATTTCTTTCTTATTTGTTTTGTGGTTTGTTTATCTAATTCTGAGAGTGCAAGGTTGAGATTTCCCAGTATTATAGTTTTGCTGTCTATTTCTTCTTGCAACTCTCTTAATTTCTCCTTTAGGAAGTTAGATGCTATACCACTTGGTGCATATGTTTAGTATTGATATGGCTTCATTGTCTATGCTACCCTTTAACAAGATATAGTTTCCTTCCGTATTTCTTTTGATTAGATGGCTACCCTGCTTTTTTGACATCACTTGAAGCATAATAGATTCTGCTCCAGCCTTTTACCTTTATTCTCTATGTATCTCCCTGCTTTAAATGAGTTTCCTGTAAACAACATATTGTAGGATTCTGAATTTTGATCCAGTCTGCTATCCATCTCCACTTAATTGGAGAGTTCATCCCATTCACATTTACAGTTAAAATTACTAATTCGGTATTTCCTGCCATCATAATATCCCCTGATTGTGCTTTTTTCCCTAACCCCCATGAACCCCTTCCCTAGTATTAAACTTATGAGCCCCACTTGAGTCACGCAGCCCTCCCTCTTTAATATCATTCCCTCCTCCCTTTAAATCCCTTTCCCTTTCTTATTCTCTTTCCTCATTGCTCTTTTCATTTTCCCTTTTCCTTTCCCCTCTTTTTAGAGAGGTGAGAAAGAATTTTCTGTAAAACTAATATGTTAATTATTTTCTCTTTGAGCCAATTCTGATGAGAGTAAGGTTCACACAGTGTTCCTCTCCCTCTCTAACTTCCCTCAGATATGATAGATTTTCTTTGCCTCTTTGTGGGATGTAGTTTCCCTCTTTTTCTTACACTATCTCCTTTCCATTTCTACTTCCCACCCTTTTTTTTTTGATATATCCTTAAAGTCAAATTATACATGTAGTCTTAATGTATATACACAACAGAAATACAGTTCTCAAGAGTTCCTTTTACCTTTTTCTGCTTCTCTTGAGTCCTAAGACTGGAGATGGAATTTTTTCTTTAGATCATTAAATGTCCATCTTCTTCCATGGAAGGAAATGCTCAACTAGCTCGGTAGTTTACTCTTTGCTGCATTCCAAGTTATTTTGCCTTTCAGAATATCAGATTCCAGGCCCTTCGATCCTTTAATGTGGAGGCAGCCAGATTCGTGAGTGACCCTTATTGTGGCACCTTGGTATTTGAATTGTTTTTTCCTGGCTCTGCTTGTAATATTTCTTCCTTAGTCTAATAGTTCTGAAATTTGGTCACAATGTTCCATGGAGTTTTTTTGTTTGTTTGTTTGTTTGTTTTTTAGGGTCTTTTTCAGGAGGTGTTTGATGAATTCTTTCAATGTCTATTTTACCTTCTTGTTCTATATATCTCTGTAAAATAGTATCTAGGCTCTTTTTTTCATAATAATTTTTGGGAAGTCCAATAATCCTCAGATTGTCTCTCCTAGATCTATTTTCCAGGTCTGTCATTTTGGCAAGTATATAGCTGACATTTTCTCCAGATTTTCATTTTTTTTGACTTTGCTTGACTGATTCTTGGAGTCTCAGTGAATCATTCATTTCTATTTGTTTAGTTCTGATTTTTAATGTATGTTTTTAAGTGACTTGTTTTGCTCTATGGAATTTTTTTTTACATTTCACTAAATTTGTTTTTTTAGTGAGTTATTTTCTTTTTCCAATTCACAAATCCTACTTTCTTGGGAATTCTTTATCTTTTCTAATTCACAGATCCTAATTTTCCTGTGATTTCTTTACCTTTTCCAATTTACATTTCAGAAAGTTGTTTACCTTTTGTAATTCACATTTCGGGACATTGTTATATTCTAGCATAGCTTCTCTTTCCTTTCCCCATTTTTCTTCTCATTCTCTGTAGTCAGGCTATAGAGGAGAGCTCTATGTAAACCTTCCAACCACATGGGCCGCTGCGCTCCTGTTTCTATCCCTGCCCTGTGCTGGTCTGCTCCCACCACCTCAGGTCAAACCTTTTCTCATGATATTCCAAATTCTCTTCCCCTGGTAAGTTTTTGTATTTCCAATCTAGTTGGGTTTTACCAGTCAAGCACTGTTTTTGAGGCTATATTAAATACTTGGTAGAAAGGGAATTAGAGAGCTTAGAAAGTTCTGTCTAGCTTCTCTGCCATCTTGGCTTCGCCCCCCTCAAAGGGACTTTAAAAAAAAAAAAAAGTTTTTCTATAAATTCTTTCTGGGCAGGCAATGATTTAAGGTTACTCTGGGGTAGAAGCGGCTTTTTTTTTTTTTAACTTCTCTGAAGATGAACTCTGGTCTTCACTATTCCCATTATAAGTTTCTGTGGTTGGATTCTTTCTTCTTTGCCTGTGTGTGTAAGAATTTTTTTTCTTTTTTGAGAACTATTTATATAAGCATTTCTAATCCTAGGATTAGGAGAGGGGGATGGTGCCTCTAATATCACTTCAGTTCTCCTCTCTGACCTAGAACACCAAACTAAAAGTGTCCTACAAGTGCCTGCAGCCAGTAATGTCCCTGCCCTACTGTTTCTGCACTCATCTAATGTTCTAGTTCCTTCGCACACAGACCTAGATCTCCACAACACAAAACACAACTGGGACTCGATTTCCTAACCAGCTGAGGTCCTCTCAGGCTTCCAGACTCAGACTCCCCACATCTCATGCAGTCTAGCAAGTAAAAGTTCCTGTGGCTGAGGTCCTATGGAATGCAGGTAGCCCCAGGTTCCCCCTCTTGCTCTTTCTATGGAGGTAGCCTATTTATACTTCAAGTGGGTTAAATACTGGACCTGTGAGTTTTCTTCTGGACTTCTTGAGTTGTCCCAGGATGACCCCTAGTCAAATAAGACTCAAGTCTTATCTGGTTTTCATCAGTCTATTTTTGTCTGGAGGCTAAATTGTATTTTGTTTATGGAGGAAATCTAGAAAGCTTGGAAATTTCTGATCTATTCTGCTATCTTCCTAGAATTAAAGATCACATAGTTTTGCCATATTCTAAATTCTATGAAAGCATGATAGATTTGCAGTTGATTCTCCATCAGCCCCTAGTACATAATAAATATCGAATTAAATTAATTCTTATTGATGAGTAGTCACTTTCAGTGCACTTTAAAATAGAAGGCCTACTGGAGCTACTACAGATAAAACAGTTTTAATTGCAAATTAAATTAACCTACCAAAACCAAATGTGAAAACAACCTACTGTAAAACTTTTTTAGATTATTAATATATCTAAAAAATCTCTTCTTAATGAAGCAAATTTTAACTTTGCATCAGGTCAACCTAAGCCTCATAATTACATGTGCAAAATTAATAAATTCTCAATTGACTTATTTAATGAGATATTATAAAATTGCATATTAGGATTACAATATTAATCAATACTATTATGTAAGCTTAATTAAAACTTTCCAATATTCTTTGTTCATCTTAAATACAATTTATCAATATGCAAAATATTCAGAACTGATGTGAAAACAAATTTCAAAAACTGATCCTCATAAACTTAATTGAACATAGCCTTTGATTAATGAATGGATTCACATATATATTATAATATATTATTTTTCTTTTTTGTATAATATGAAATCCTTCCTAATAACTTAAAATATGCACATAATTCTGAGTTCTTGAAGACTATGCTAGCAAGGTAAAATATTTAATATAATCCTATAATACTAGAAAGTCAAAGCATGGAAATAGTCATCATCATATGATTTGGTATCATATAATATCTTTTGGAGGAGAATAGAGCAAAGAAAAAGAATACAAAACACAAAATATCCCTCACTATAGCATCTTTTGTTTAAATTTCCAAATTGATGGTCTTAAGATTATAAAAGCTAGTGATGGAAGGTAAAGCATATAAAGCCTCAGACAGTCCTTTGCCTATTAACAACCATTATTTACTCTTTCTCAAGTGTGAATTATATCTAATAATCAACAAATTGATATATTATTAAAATTACTAACATATATCCAAAGTGAAATTTTTTGTTATAAAATAAATCAGAGATATAAGAGAAAATATATAAAAGAATAATATATAATTAATGTATATATAAATAATGAAAATAAAATATATAAAAGAAATCAAACATATGAAAATGGAGTTCCTAGATTCTTAGCAAAGAAGTAAATTTAAAAGTTTGCTATGTTGGTCTCATCACATGTCCTAAGACAACACAAAATATAATTTTTAGACACTTCATAATTTTACCTTCCAGTACCCACAATTAGCATAATCAATCTGAGTATTGTTAAAGTAATTTCATTTCATATTAGAACATGTCACAGAAAAGATGAAAAATTGCTATATGGTCATTTCTAAGCTAAAATAAATTTCAGAAAAATATAGGTTAACATAACTTTCAAGATTATGATAGCTATCAATTAAAAGATAACTTTGTTTAATAATCCACTAAATATTGACATCCAACATAGTTATGTATAATAAGACATGTACACAAAATACAAAGAACTCCTTACTGATGATAAGGCTATTATATGTTCCTAATAGAATACATTATTACTAATGTAACTGTATTCCAAAGATCATAATATACCTTAGTGAAAAATCATGGCAATATGAAAGGATTTGTCTCATTTTCCAAATTTAAAAATCAAAATAGTTGAGAAATACATATCACATGGACTATCCCTTGTGGCTGAATTGAAGAGTATTTGAAAATAACCATTAATGCATTTAACTTTGGCAGGCAATAGACATGAATGATGAGTTGCACTCAGAAGTGAAGAAGAAAAAATGGCATTGCATTAATTTGGAAAAGTATAAAGTGATTTTCATGGTAACAGACTGCTGCTGTAAATACAATTTCTTCAATATAAATTTGATCTTCTAAACATAAATTTGTCCCATTTTTGCTGTATGTCTAAGTACCATAAATCAATCTCTCTTCCAAGGCCTAAAGACCAGGTGGGTTGAATTCCCCTCTCAGTTTTTTTTTTTGGGGGGGGGACCTTTTAAAGAAGTATTTAGATTTTCAGCAAATGGCTCTATTCCTCAGTAATTGTATTCCCCCCAAATTGGGCAGGAGTCCCTTGTGCCTTATGTAAATTAGCTCTTATACAGAAATCTTTATTCATAAAATACAATCACAAATATACAAATTTACTGCACCAACCCAAGGGAAGCATAATCCCCTCCAGCATCCCCAACACCAGATCAATCTCTAGGAAGGAGAATGGATTAAATTCATAGTTTAATGTCATTTCCATAGAGCACAATTGCAGCTCCAAATTCGAAACTCTCCTAAACTTGAGTCCCAGTCACACTGACTGTTACTTTAAAATGATTGAACGCAGGGTTTAGATAGAGTTAGAGTCCTGGATTATAGATCCAGGACTCTATCTACTGTACCACTTAACAGATGAGAATGTCGGGAATAACTCATTTATAGTAAATATCATTGAGATTAACTTTTTTTAAAAAGCTCATGCATTCTAGGCATAGACAATAGCTTATGAAAAAGCAAAGAAGTGGAAGTTGGAATGCCAAACTTCTATAGATGTATTTCTAGTCCTGAACTCCAAATTAAAAGTCTTCTATAAATTTAACAAATAAACCATACAGTTTACAGTGAAGTCCAAAATATCTTAGGAATAGAAATCTTTGTAGAATCCAGGATATCGAGATAGGAGAGACCCCAGCAATGTTTAAACTCAAGTCTTTCATTTAATAGATAAGGGAAGTAAAAGGCCCAAAAAGCTAAAAGATTTACTTAGCAACATATATGGAATAAATAGCAAATATTGACTTGGATTCAGGACTTCTGACTCTAAAATAACTACATTTTCTATTTTTTCCATAAAACTCATTTTCAAATCAAGAATCACTGCGAGATTATAGGCTTATTTTTTGAATCATTTTTTAGTTTTGCTAAGTAAAACATAATCGACACAATTAAAAATAACGATTGTTTCATATTTAAGGGTAACAAGGGTTGTACAAAACATGGATAAAGCTTGTCCTGCTCCCAATCAATCATGTATTTATGACTCAGATATGAAAGTTTGACATTTTGAGATGAAGAAAGAATCCTCTCATTGGCTGCTGACTCAGTGAACTTTTAATAAAATTACTCTGACTCTTTTTTCTTCCTTTTCACATTTCAAGAGACTTATATAACTTTGGCACATCTTATAAAAAGTGGGAAGAAGGAAAGCTAACTCTGTTCCACACCTTAGTTTCCATGAGGCTATAAACACAAGGAAGCTAAAATCCATGTCTTGCCTAGACAAGTGTTTCTTAAAGGTGTTCACCAGGGGTATGTATCTTGCATCTGGCATGGTTTGCTAGAAACTATTGCCCTGAGGGGAGCAATGCAAAGCTAAGATACAATGTGGAGTGCTTATTCAATTGCCCCACAATTTGCTTCAGTCTTTATGATATAATATCCAACAGGTTATAATTATACTTATGTGTTGCAAGTTGTTAGTTATTTCAGTCTTACCAATGCATACTGTTACTGTTTTGTGTCTTTTAAAATATTTTGTGGGTAGGTAATAAATATGTATTATGAACTTAATTAATGTTGGACCCTAAGTACTTTTCTATTCCTTAATTTGAGGGACAGCCTAGATATTAGGCAAAACTCAAGCATTGGTGATTTTCTTCTTGGTTGAGGATTTAATCAAACAGAGCATAAAGAAAAAGGAAACTGAACCCCATCATTAGAAACTAACCCTCCCCCATGACTGAATGTAGTCCAGATAGTACAAAGATAATAGGGTCATTGGAATGGGAATGGATGAAGTGCCTCAATCCTGTGAGCTCAGCAACAGATTATATTAGATAAGGAAATATCTGACTAATAATGACAAAACATTGTTCATTGATTATCCACAATGAGTTATAGAATAATATGAATAATAGTAAATAGGAATATTAATTAAAATTAATATATGTGTTCTTGTAAATATATGAACAATATTTAATGAAAAATCTACCATTTCACTGAAATTCACACAAACTGAATTGTTTCCAGCCATTAAAACTTTTAACTGAAAGCCAAGAAGTTTATATGCCATATCTTCTTTTAAATAATATAATTACTCATGATGTCTTTACATACTTAGTTATTTCAATAAGATCATTTAGTTTTGCTCTAGAAGTAGTTGCTCACATAAATACTTTTAAAAACCTATAATTTCATCATTGTGGATGCTCCTTGTGCCAATACAGATTTAAACTTCTCTAATATTATGTTGGCACTTTTTAATAAATGAAAAAAAATTGTTAAGCCATTATTAAGTATATATTTGACACCAAGTACTTGTTAAATGCTAGAAATATTGAAAACAGAAATTTGATAGTTATTTAATTATGACCCTTCAAGAATTATGTTTGTTCCTCCCTTGCTTTCTGATATGCTACTTTATAGAAATCATTTTGATTCCAAGAAGAAAATATGAGGGACTCAGAAGCTCATTTACATTTTTAGAGTCTTCAATCTTGTCATAAGCTTGTGATATCTTTATTCTTAATGTTAAATCACAATTGATTTTTTTAAACTAAGAATGTAAGAGCAATTGATATAGAACTTAAACTGTTTGGCTAATAAGGACTTCCTGGCATTAGTAAAATAAGCTAGAGAAACACTTACTAATAAAACTAAATAATGTCATAAATATGGTTTGATGCTACCCTTTTGAGAAAGTAAAGTATGTACACAAACACATTTTTTGCATTCCTACAATGCATATGTGTATATAGGTGTCAGTAGTATGCATATGTACATGTATAAACATAAACTATACATATACACACATGCAAACACACCACAGATATTTCAGTTGAAGTAGGCTCAGTTATTAGACTCACTTTAAGAATCCTTCTTAATTATATTCCGTACAATATTATTTTTTGAGACAAATTCAATATGTCTGTTACAGTCATATTTTATAACAGGTTTTTATTGTATATTAGGCAACTTTTTTAGTCTAACAGCAACATATTATAAATGTTTCTTAGATTGCATTGAATTTAGTTCTACAATTAAGAGTGAACTTTCACATTTATTTTCATATCTGCAACCAGGCAAGATTAACTAATATACTAATGTGCACTTGGATTTACATTTATTGTCCTATGTATTCCAGTACAGGTACAGAATCATACTCCCAAGGCAATCTTAGGAGGCATGTGTATGTACATATAAAAGCAAGTGTGGGCCTTGAAATAAATCAAAACAAGTCTAATTATTGTTTCTTTTCCTGATCTAAATAAGATTCCCTGTAATTGGGCTCTCCTGTGCTTTTAACCTTTAAAAAGCATTAATTCCTAGAGGTGTCTTTGTTAATGACCAAGGTGCTTCTGGCTCTGAATTAGACTTATCTCTTTGGACTTTGTTTATTGTCTGGATAACTCAGTTTGTGCCTCTTATAATGACTGTGGAACATTTCAGTCTTGACTTTGATTTACTTCTTATTGTGTATTTTAAATATTTACCTGTGAATAGTTGTGAGTATTGACATTTACTATTTTTCTTTAGATGAAATCATCCCAGTTTCTTTAATCATTTTTACTCTCATAATAGAATACAAACTCTTTAAAAGCAGTTATTGTTTTATTTTTCCAAGCATATCTCCAACATCTAGCATACTGTTTGACACAATGAAAGTACTTGCTATATAATTGCCAGTTTATTTGCTGAAATGTCCATCTCAAATTTTCTAGAAAATATTCAAGTGAATACATATATTAATAGGATACATGTATGACAACTAAACTAAAATTTAAACTAAACTGAAATTAAAAAAAAAAACTACCACATTTGTCTTGCTTTATTTAATAAACATTTAAATGCATGATAAATTATTTTAAAATATACCCTTAAAGTTTTCACTAATGTTCACTATTTCATAAAATACCTCCCACATCTTTTCCCACTAGGTTAATGATTACCTAATTTGCATCTACATAGTATTTATGTGGTTTTTTAATTGCTGCCCTCCTGAACTTGATCATGTACACTTCTGACCACTTCTCTAATTATCCATAGCTATATTGAACTCCACGCCCACCTTTAAAAATATCAATTACCCATCCAATTTGTTATTTGTGAGTGACTTTGAATTGGCACTTTCCAGCTAATACATTGATCAAAATTATAAATAATACTAGGACCCACATGACCCCAATGATACTGAAAGACTATATACATCCTACCAAAATGAGATGGATTTTTGAAAATTTTACATGTAGTTTAAGCCACTAGTTGATCAGTTAAGTTACTTTTGTTGATGTTATTTTGTTGTTGTTTTTAATTTAGAAATCACTACATATAATTGTCACTATTATGATAACCAAGAGGCAAAACTGGTCAAGGACTCTGATAAAGAAAAGGCCAGATAATAAGACAAATTCAGCTTGATAGAGAATTAAGAAATTAATTAATTGGTTATGCATCAAGTCTGCTATTCATGTTTCAAATGTGTTGTTTGAAACATGCTTTATTTTTATACAGATAGAAATAACATAGGAAAAAAGGTAATTTATCTTAGAAATTTACACAAAAATTATACAATATATCTGCAAGGACTAAATTAAAAAGAAGACTTAATCACAGGATCACAGGATGATCACAGGAATTAAACAAAAGTAGAAGCTGAAAGGATAATAAGGAAATGAACCCATAATAAACTGACAATGATAAGACAGGACTGTTCAACAATTACTAACAAAATCTAGAAATTAGGAAGTTTATGCAAATAGAAGTAAATGAGCTCTGGGACAGATCTAAATGGTAGAAGAGCAAATGTGACATCTGAAAACTTCAGAAAAGGAAGAGAACAGGATGCATCTTCATATATATAAAAACATGTTCTCAGAGAGAACATTCAAGCTATACAAGTGCAGCCACCATATTCTCCTTGGCTTTAAATAGTTATTTTTGTTAAACAAAATTAAATATGAGCACCTTAAGAGCAGGTATTTTCCTATTTTGTGAATAATAATTTAATAAATGTTTATTGACTGATTAATAATAAAATTTCAGAAAATCTAAGTGGTCAATACAATCCTTAGTTTTTAATCCAATACTGGTGGGGGGTACAGAACTTACTTTCTCTTATACAAGTGACAGGAGATGGCATACTTGCTATTGTACTCTGGATTAATTTTTACAAAGTTAAACTATGTTAAAATAAGAAAACAGTTTGAGTGACTAAAATTTCTTCTTAACTCTTTTGTACTTTACCCTATGGACTAGCAAGCATAATCTCTTCTAGACTGCTAAAAGTGGGATATATATGTGTTTGTGCATTTTGACATAAATGTCAAAAATGCATTGGCTGATAATGTCTACATCTTGAAAAAAAAATCAGTTTAAGATTTTGTCCATCTGACTTAGTGTTATGAATGTATTTCATTCAGAATTTCTTCTCGAAATATAATATCATTGATTAAATCATTGCTTCTAAACACCAGTATTAAGGTCTCCAAAGACTTGAATTTGAGAATAGTACAAAAGGAAATGGAAAAATAAATGGTGGATGTAAGAAAAATAATTCAAATAATAGTGAGAAGTACTGTAAAAAAAAAAAAAAAAAAAAGTTAAGTCCCATATTGATCCTGGGAAACATAACCTATGAGCAGGCTATGTGCTCCACTGGTAACTATACAGTATAAAAACAATGTGAGCAATGTGACCTGTTATATTGGCTGAACTTTCTGTAACAATAGTATGATAGGACCTATCTGAAAGCTGCAAATGATAGGCAGACAATTTACTGGAAGAAATTCCCTTATTAATGAGATCATAATTTCATCAGAGTGTTGAAATAAAAGACTACCAGGGCCATCCTTAGTTGCAAATGAACTAACAAATTATCAATAATTGATTTGCCAATTAATTGATCATGTACCTAACAGTCATATCTATCAAGCCCCAATTCTAAATATAAACCTTATATATTTGAATAAAAAGGCTACTACATACCATAGAAAACTCAAAAATATTCAAAGAGAAAGGAAATAAAAATGCTTGTGCAGAATATCATTCATTTAAAATATTTTTTGTTGTTGTTGAGGGCAGAAGGATATTCATGTTTTCTAAATCTAAATATAGTGATGAAACAAAAATAGACATTATTCAAAGTATCTTGCACTTCCCCTTCCCATTTACTGTAGCCTTTAAATGGAACAGACCAAAAGTAGAAATAGAACAATCAATGAGCCATTTGTTCCACAGTATTCTACACCTGTTAACAGTTCTAATACAAGCTACCAGACTGATTGGATGAATGTTTCCCAGTTGCTGTATGCTAGAAGTTAACATTTTTAAAACAATATTGTTACAAATTAGCACCATGATGCAGAGAAATACTAAATTTAATTACCCAAGCCCCTCTAGTCCTATTTGCAAACAGTATGATTTATTTCAAATTGTAATCTAAATTTCTATAATTTCTGCACTGCAGCTTAAGGTAGATATTTTATGTAAACAGCATTCACTACTAAATATAAAGCTATGGTCCTCTTAGCATTCCATTAGCTTGACTGAGTAGTGCTTTTCAGAAAGGATCTTACAAATATATATTGGCCTGTATTCTTAGTACTAGTAACTTATATAGTTTAGGAACAAAATATATTTACACAAACAATTTTCAGACATAAATGGTATAATAATTTTTTCTTTTAATTTTTAGTTTGAATTAACCTTTATTGCTATCTTCTGTTTTTGTATCAACTTCATTTCTACATGTTTCCAATTCTGCCCCACCTCTATGAAGCCAATACTCATTAAAAAAAAAAAAAAAAATTAAATGAGAATGGTGGAGATTGGGAGGAGCCAAGATGGCAGAGTAAAGACAGAGACTCATCTGAGCTCTCCCCCAAATCCCTCCAAATACTTTTAAATAATGACCCTAAATAATTTTTTATAGAGTTTCACAGTCCAAAAGAAGATTGGAACAATTTTCCAGTCAAAGGAAATTTAGAAGGTGGTGTGTCCTGCTTTTTAGAGCTCCAAATTGGGGTGAGAAAACATACTATTGCTTTCTAGAGCCCCCCTGTTGGGGTGATTAAAATATACTGTCCTATTGGAAAAGTAATGAGGCAGGATTCCTGAGGATGGTGGGAAAATGGAGTCAATTTATTACAAGGTCTTTCCCCTTTTTATACCCTCATATTCTTATGTAACAAAAACAACACTGGGAATACACTAAGTATATAATGCACATGGGACCACATAAACAAGTTGCTATTGTATGTAGATTGCCACCTGGTATCACTCTATTTCAATCACAACACGGGTTGTCACACCACCCCCTGACTTCTTAGGAAAATTGAGAGCCGTTAGGGGAGAAGGGGAGCCATCTTAGGAGTTTCCCACTGGGCTGAAAGGTTGTTTACCTCATCCAGTTTTGCCACTGTCTGTGACTTTCTACAAGAAGGTGAGCAAGAAAATTTGTTGCACCAGAATGAGAATGGAACATAGTCTAGCACAAGATATACTGACACAACTCTATGCCACCCAAAACTCTGAATCAGTGGTAATAGTAATGAGTTCCAGACCTCTCAGTACACAAATATCAAAGATGCCTTATAAGGTCAACTAGAAAGATTTGTCACATTGTGAGAGGGGTGCTCAGACTAACACTGCTCAAGTTCCAGCAAATCAGGAAAAGGTTTAGGAGCCACTGAATCACCTCTAGCAGCATCAATGGTTTGCAGATGTCTCAGCCCACAGATAGTGAGGAAATTGAGCAGTTAATCAGAAAAAATATTACTAGTGTTTCTTTCTTTGTTATCATTGAGGCAAGACTCTTGCTTTGCCTATACCTGGATCTTGAATGTAGGCCAGGCTCACTATTCTAGAGTGAGCAGAAATAGTAGCTCACCAGATTTTGCAGTCATGGTGGAATAGGAACCCTCCTCACAATCCTAGGACAGAAAAAAGTGCTGGTAGTCATTCACACACCAGAGAGCAAGCAAGGAGAATAGTATGCACACTTCTCCTTGGATCATGCCACCTTGGAGGAATTGAAAATTTACAAGTCCCTAGAAGAATCTTTGAAAAAAAGCTGCCAAAAACATTGAAGCTTGGGACATTACAATATTCACCCTAGAAATAGAGCCCTCCTTTATCAAAGAGATGAAAATCAAGCAAGAGGCTGGGAAAATAAACCAACAGGAAAGAATTCTTATCATAGAAAGTTAGAAAATAAACCAACAGGAAAGATGTGATTCTCATTGAAAATGAAAGACAGACTTCTGGCCAAGATGGCCACGTGGAGGCAGACAACTGCTTGAGCTACGGATTTTCTCTCAGGGCTTATTTCATGACAAGCCTCAGAGTTAATGCTTGACCAGAAAAGAAACCCACAAATAATCACCAAGATAAGACATCCTTGAAATTCACCAGAGAAGGTCTGTGTTTGCTTGGAGGAGGGGACAAACAGACTGCGTGCATACTGAGGGCAGGCAGCAAAAGCAAGACAAGCAGCTCACTCTGCTTAGACCAGAGGGGGGAGGGGTATGATCTCTGCCGTTTCTGAGGAAAAAAAAAAGACTTTTACCCCAGTGTGTATACTCCATCTTGGTAGCAAGCCAGGAGCAGCAGAGAAGGTAGGCTTACCAGAGGTAAAGAATAAAACCCCGAAAGCTAGTGTCTTTCAGGACCCGGCCATCACCCAGAGTGACGTTCTCAGAACCTCAGAGCACTGACACAGCACAGCCATCGCTGCCCTGTTAGTGCCTTGCTGCTGTCTCCCTTAGTCTAGAGAGGAAGCTGGGTAACACCATCCAGCCCCATCCCCCTCAGAAACAGACCAATTGTTTCTCTTGTCAATTTGTTTTCTTTGATTCCCTCTCTGACAAAATGAACAAAAATTTTAAAAAGGCTCTAACCATTGACAGCTTCTGTGTGGAGAGAGAGCAGACTTCAAATACTGAGGACACTAAAAGCAGATTGTCTCCAGAGGAACCCCCTAAGGCTGATATGATCGGCTCCTCATTACATAAGACTCTCATAGAGGAAATCAAAAAGGCTCTCACAAGAGAGCTAGAAGAGAAATGGGAAAAGGAAAGGGAAGCTTGGCAAGAGAGCCTGGAGAAGTCATTCCATCCATTTAAAGACAGAGTGGATAAAAAAACAAATCATTGAGAAATAAAATTAGTGAGCTGGAAAAAGAAAACAGCTCTCTAAAAAATAAGATGGATGAAATGGAAAACAATTCCATAGAAGAAAAAACTCACTTAAAAACTCAATTGGACAATTACAAAAAGATATAAAAAAAGTAAGTGAAGAAAATACATCATTGAAAATTAGACTCGAACAAGTAGAAATGAATGACTCAAGGAGAAACCAAGAAGTAGGAAGTAGTCAAGCAAAACCAGAAAAACAAAACAATTGAAAAAAAAAATCCAAGTACCTTATTGGAAAGACAACTGACCTGAAAAACAGATCCAGGAGAGACAATTTGAGGATAATCGGACTCCCTGAAAAATGTGAGGAAAAAAAGAGCTTGGACACTATTTTCCAGGAAATTTTCAAAGAGAACTGCCCAAACATTTTGTAAACAGAGGGTAAAATAGACATTGAAAAAATTCATCGATCACCTACTACAAGGGACCCTAAAATCAAAATGCCAAGAAATGTAGTGGCCAAGTTCAAGAACCACTAGACAAAGGAAAAAATACTGGAAGCTGCTAGAAAAAAACAATTCAGATATGGAGGAGCCACAATAAGGATAACCCAGGATCTAGCAGCATCCACATTACAAGAATGAAGGGCCTGGAACATGATATTCCAAAAGGCTAAGGAACTTGGTATGCAGCCAAGGATAACTTATCCAGCAAAAATGAGCATTGTTTTCCAGGGAGGAAGATGGACATTTAACAAAATAAATAAATTCCATCTATTCTCGATGAAAAAACCAGATCTACACAAAATGTTTGATCTTCAAATACAGAACTCAAGAGATTTCTAAAAAAGTAAAAAGAAATCTTGAGAACTACACTTCTCCAAAAAAAAAAATAGGTATTTCTGCCATAAAAATATGTAAGGAACACATATATAATTTGTCTTAGAAACTAGAGGTGGAAAGGAAATTATATCTTTTTTTTTAATTATAATTACTTTTATTTTTTATTTTTTTTATTTAGAATTTTTTCCACAGTATATATGCATGAGTAATTTTTTAAAATAATATTATCCCTTGTATTCATTTTTCCAAATTACCCCCCTCTCTCCACTCCCTCCCCCCGATGACAGGCAATCCCATACATTTTACATGTGTTACAATATAACCTAGATACAATATATGTGTATAAATACCATTTTCTTGTTGCACATTAAGTATTAGATTCCAAAGGTATAAGTAACCTGGGTAGATAGACAGTAGTGCTAACAATTTACATTCACTTCCCAGTGTTCCTTCTCTGGGTGTAGTTATTTCTGTCCATCATTGATCAACTGGAAGTGAGTTGGATCTTCTTTATGTTGAAGATATCCACTTCCATCAGAATACCTCTTCATACAGCATTGAAGTGTACAGCGATCTTCTGGATCTATTCATTTCACTCAGCATCAGTTGATGTAAGTCTCTCCAAGCCATTCTGTATTCCTCCTGCTGGTCATTTCTTACAGAGAAATAGTATTCCATAACCTTCATATACCATAATTTACCCAACCATTCTCCAATTGATGGACATCCATTCATCTTCCAGTTTCTAGCTACAACAAAAAGAGCTGCCATAAACATTTTGGCACATATAGGTCCCTTTCCGCTGAAAGGAAATTACATCATAAAAAAGGGTATAGTGGTGGTACTACATTTCATGAAGAGGCAAAGGTAACCTATTATATCTGAGAGAAAGAAAGAAAGGAGATGAGCATAGTGTGTATCAACAGACATATTAGATTTATGGTGAAACTTCTTCCACTTCATTGAAAAGTGAGAGGGAAGGAGTAAGTTAACGGGAAGGCAATACAGAAATTGTGAGAAAAAGGGGTAAAATAGGAAGAGGAACTTTAAGGTGGGGGAGGGATACTAAAAAGGGAGGGCTGTGAAAAGCAAGTGGGATTCACAAGTTTAATACTGAGTAGGGGGATAAGAGGAAAGGAAAGGAGAAAAGCATAAGCAGGGGTTAACAGGATGGCAAGCAATATACAATTAGTCATTCTAACCATAAATGTGAATGAGGTAAATTCCCTCATAAAGAGGAAGCAGTTAGCAGACTGGATTAAAAGTCAGAATCCTACCATATGTTGTTTATAGGAAACACGACTGAAACAGGGTGATACATTCAAACTAAAAGTAACAGGGTGGAGCAGAATCTACTATGCTTCAGGTGAAACCAAAAAAGCAAGGGTAGCCATCCTCAACTCAGATCAAGCAAAAACAAAAATTGATCTAATTAAAAGAGATAAGGAAAGGCATTATATCCTGCTAAAGGGTAGCATCAATAATGAAGCAGTATTAATATTAAAAATATACCTATCAAGTGGACAGAATCTAAATTCTTAAAAGAGAAATTAAGAGAGCTGCAAAAAGAAATAGACAGAAAACTATAATAGTGGGAGATCTCAACCTTGCACTCTCAGAATTAGATAAATCAAACCACAAAATAAATAAGAAAGAAGTCAAAGAGGTAAATAGAATACTAGAAAAGTTTGATATGATAGATCTTTGGTGAAAGCTAAATGAAGATGGAAAGGAATATACTTTCTTCTCAGCAGTTCATGGAACCTATACAAAAATTGATCATATACTAGGACATAAAAACCTCAAAATCAAATGCAGTAAGGCAGAAATACTAAATGCATTCTTTTCAGACCACAATGCAATTAAAATTACATTTAATAAAAAGCCAGAAGAAAATAGACCAAAAAATAATTGGAAACTAAATAATCTTATTCTAAAGAATGATTCGGTAAAACAGCAAATCATAGACAAAAGTAATAACTTCACCCAAGAAAATGACAATAATGAGACATCATACCAAAATGTGTGGGATACAGCCAAAGCAATAATAGGGGATGTTTTATATCTCTAGAGGGTTACTTGCATAAAATAGAGAAAGAGAGGGTCAACGAATTGGGCTTACAACTAAAATTCCTAGAAAAGGAACAAATTAAAAACCCCCAGACAAAACTTAAAATTCTAAAAATAAAAGGTGAGATTAATAAAATTGAAGGTAAAAAAAAAACATCGAATTAATTAATAAAACTAAGAGTTGGTTCTATGAAAAAAAAACAAAAACAACAATAACCATTAGTAAATCTGATTAAAAAAAGGAAAGAGAAAAAGCAAATTATTAGTCTTGAAAATGAAAGGGAGAACTCACCACTAATTGAAGAGGAAATTACAGCAATAGTTCAGAGCTACTTTGCTCAACTTTATGCCAATAAATTTGATAACTTAAATGAAATGGAAGAATACCTTCAAAAATATATCTTGCCCAGATTAACAGAGGAAGAAATAACTAGTGTAAATAGTCCCATTTCAGAAAAAGAAATAGAACAAGCTATTAATCAACTCCCTAAGAAAAAATCCCCAGGACCAGATGGATTTACATGTGAATTCTACCCAACATTTAAAGAACAACTAACTTCTATGCTATATAAACTATTTGAAAAAAATAGGGATTGAAGGAGTCCTACGAAATTCCTTTTCTGACACAGACAGGTAGATTGAAAGCTGAGAAAGAAAACTATAGACCAATCTCCTTAATGAGTATTGGTGCTAAAATCTTAAATAAAATATTAGCAAAAAGACTACAGAAAATCATCACCTGGATAATACACTATGATCAAGTAGGATTTATACCAGGAATGCAGGGATGTTTTAATATTAGGAAAATTATTAGTATAATTGACCATATTAATAATCACATTAATAAAACCCATATGATCATCTTAATAGATGCAGAAAAAGCATTTGATAAATCCAACATCCATTCCTACTAAAAACGCTTGAGAGTATAGGAATAAATTGACTATTCCTTAAAATAATCAGGAGCATATATTTAAAACCATCAGTAAAAATCATATGTAATGGCAATAATCTGGAACCTTTCCCTGTAAGATCAGGAGTGAAACAAGGTTGCCCACTTACTATTCAATATAGTACTCAGCAATAAGAGCCAAGAAAGAGATTCCAGGAATTTGAGTAGGGAATGAGGAAATCAAACTATTACTCTTTGCACATGACATGATGGTATACTTAGACAACCCCAAAGACTCTGCTTAAAAGCTATTAGAAATAATTTAGAACTTTTGCAAAGTTGCAGGATACAAAATAAATCCACATAAATCCTCAGCATTTTTATACATTACCAACACAGTCCAACAGCAAGAGATACAAAGAGAAATTCCATTCAAAATAACGGTCGATAGTATAAAATATTTGGGAATATATCTACCAAAGAAAAGTCAGGAATTATATGAGCAAAATTACAAAATACTTACCACAAAAATGAAGTCAGATTTAAATAATTGGAAAGACATTGAGTGCTCTTGGATAGGCCGAGCAAATATAATTAAGATGACAATACTCCCCAAACTAATCTATTTATTTAGTGCTATACCAATCAGATTCCCAAGAAACTATTTTAATGAGCTAGAAAATAACAACAGAATTCATATGGAACAACAAAATGTCGATAATTTCAAGGGAAGTAATGAAAAAAAATTAAATGAAGGTGGTCTAGCTGTACCTGATCTAGAACTATATTATAAAACAACAGTCACCAAAACTATCTGATATTGGCTAAGAAATAGACTAGTTGTTCAGTGGAATAGTTTTGGTTCACAGGGCAAGATAGTGAATTAAAATAGCAATCTAGTGTTTGACAAACCCAAAGATCCCAACTTCTGTGATAAGAATTCATTATTTGACAAAAACTGTTGGGAACATTGGAAATTAGTATGGCAAAAACTAGGCATGGACCCACATTTAACACCACATACTAAGATTAGATCAAAATGGGTCTAAGATTTAGGCATAAAGAACGAGATCATAAATAAATTAGAGGAACTTAGGATAGTTTACCTCTCAGACTTGTGGAGGAGGAAGGAATTTGTGTACAAAAGACAACTAAAGACCATTATTATCACAAAATAGAAAATTTTGACTACATCAAATTTAAAATGTTTTGCACAAACAAAATTAATGCAAATAATATTAGAAGGGAAGTAACAGATTGGGAAAACATTTTTACAGTTAAAGGTTCTGATAAAGGCCTCATCTCCAAAATATACAGAGAATTGACTTTAATTTATAAGAAATCAAGCCATTCTCCAATTGATAAATGGTCAAAGGATATGAACAGACAATTTTCAGATGATGAAATTGAAACTATTTCCACTCATATGAAAGAGTGTTCCAAATCACTATTGATCAGAGAAATGCAAATTAAGACAACTCTGAGATACCACTACACACCTGTCAGATTGGCTAAGATGACAGGAAAAAAAATAATGATGAATGTTGGCGGGGCTGTAGGAAAACTGGGACACTGATGCATTGTTGGTGGAATTGTGAAAGAATCCAACCATTCTGGAGAGCAATCTGGAATTATGCCCCAAAAGTTATCAAAATGTGCATACCCTTTGACCCAGCCATACTACTACTGGGCTTATATCCCAAGGAAATACTAAAAAAGGGAAAGGGACTTGTATGTGCCAAAATGTTTGTGGCAGCCCTTTTCATAGTGGCTAGAAACTGGAAAATGAATGGATGCCCATCAATTGGAGAATGGTTGGGTAAATTATGGTATATGAATGTTATGGAATATTATTGCTCTGTAAGAAATGACCAGCAGAAGGAATACAGAGAGGCTTGGAGAGATTTACATCAACTGATGCTGTGTGAAATGAGCAGAACCAGGAGATCATTATACACTTCAACAATGATACTGTATGAGGATGTATTCTGATGGAAGTGGATATCTTCAACATAGAGAAGAGCTAATCCAATTCCAATTGATCAATGATGTACAGAATCAGCTACATCCAGAAAAGGAACACTGGGAAATGAGTCTAAACTGGAAAATTTTTTGTTTGTTTTTCTTCCCAGATTATTTTTAGCTTCCGAAAACAATTCTTCCTTTGCAACAACAACAACAAAATTCAGTTCTGCACATATATATTGTACCTAGGATATACTATAAGATATTTAATATGTATGGGAATGCTTCTAAGGGAGGGGGTGGTGGGAAGGAGGAGAAAAACTAGGAACAGAAGGGAGTACAAGGGATAATGTTGTAAAAAAAAATCTATGCATATGTACTGTCAAAAATAAAGTTATAATTATAAAATTAATTAAAAGAAAGTTACAATATGGCCAAGAAGATCAAAACAGACATTCAGAAGAAGATAACAAAATCTATGCTCCTCCATTCAAAGCCTTCAAGAAAATAAAAATTGGTCTCAGGCCATAGAAGAGCACGATAGGGATTTCAAAAATCAACTAAAAGAGGTAGAAGACAAAATGGGAAGAAAAATAAAAGTGATGCAAAAAGAAGTATAAAAATCCAATGAGGAGAACGTCTTAAAAAAAAACTGGCCAAATGTAAAAGGAGGTTAAAAAAAACTCATTGAAGGAAATAATTGCTAAAAAATTAGATTTGAGTGAATGGAAGCTAGTAACATTAGAAATCAAAACCAAAAGAATGAAAAAATAGAAAAAAAAAAAGCACACAATATTTCATTGGAAAAACAACCCACCTGGAAAATAGATCCAGGAGAAATTATTTTTAAAATGTTATACTAGAAAATCAAATAACTCACACACTTAATTGAACATAGCTCTCTATCTTACTCTGCTTGAAAGTAGGGAAGGAAGGGGATACAAGAAGTAGGGATGTTGACAGAAGGGAGAGAGTATAGTCAGAAGCAAAATACTTCTGAAGAAGGCCAGTGTAAAATGAAAGAGAGAGAGAGAGAGAGAGAGAGAGAGAGAGAGAGAGAGAGAGAGAGAGAGAGAGAGAGAAGAGAGAAGAGAGAAGAGAGAAGAGAGAAGAGAGAAGAGAGAAGAGAGAAGAGAGAAGAAAAGAAGAAAAAGAAGCAAGAAGAAATAATAAGAAGAAGAAATTTGGGGAAATAGAGTTAGCCATAGTAATTATGAAAAGAATCTTGAAGCAATTTTCCGTAATAAAAGCCTGATTTCTCAAATATTTAGGGAACTGAGTCAAATTTATTAACAAAAAGCTATTTCCAATTGATAAATGATCAAAGAATAAGAATAATTTTCAGATGAAGTTATCAAGTTAAAAATACTCTAATTCTCTGTTGGCTAGAGAAATGCAACTTTTAAATTGGCTAGCAAGACTGAAAAGGTAAACAGCAAATTTTGAAGTAATATATAGAAAATGAGATATTAATGCATATGGTGGTGGAATTGCAAATTGATTCGACCATTCTGTGGAGCAATTTGAAATATGCCCAAAGAAATATAAAACCATGCATATCCTTTAACCTAACAAAACTATTACTAGGAATGCATCCCAAAAGAGGTTTTATTAAAAGGGACCTATATGTAGCAGCTCTTTTCTCCAAGCAAAGAATTGGAAATGGAGAAGATGCCCATCAACTGGGGGATGACTGAAAAAGTTTTGGTATGTGATCATAATGTAATGCTACTGTGCTATAAGTAATGATGAATAGTATGCTCACGGAAAGATCTGGAAAGACTTCCATGAACTTATGCAAAGTGAAATGTACTGTGTACAAAATAACAGCAATAATGTAAGATGGTCACTTGTGAATGACTTGGTTGTTTTCAACAATACAATGATCCAAGACATCTCTAAAAAATTTACAATGAAAAATGCTAGAACTGATTGTATCTGAATGTAGATTGAACCATACTTTATATATGTGTGTGTAAATTGTAAATATATATATATATATATATATATATATATATATATATATATATATGCATATTTTACCCTAAAGAAGAATTAAGAAAAATGTACCTCTTTTGTAGCAGTGGGATAACTATAAGATTTGTGTATGTTGTATATATTATCAGACAAAGGTGATGTTTTGATTAGAAGTTTTGAATTGCTTTATATTCAATATTGTTAATTTTTTAAAAATAATGTTTAATTTTATCCAATTACATGTAAAACAATTTTTAGCATTTGTTTCTAAAATTTTACATTACAAACTCTCTCCCTTCTCTTCCCATCCCATCTCCCTCTACTGAGAATGCACATATGGAATTATATTTTAAAAATTCCATAAAAGTCATGAATTAAAAAAAAAACAAAACAACAACATAGATTCCCTTCAACCCGCTATGGTGCAGCATTCAGTGAATATTGTGAATAAAACATACTACGGTTCTGTCTAATTGCCATTTATACTTTCAATGTATTATCAGCAAGCTGGCCTAGTAGATAGGGTGCTTTTTGCTTCAATTTTGTCATCTATAAAATGAAGAAAATAATAGTGCTGACCTTCCAAGGTTGTAGTGAAATGCATAAAATATTTGTAAAGCACTTTACAAACCAGAAATTGCCATCAAAATACCAAATGTCATTACTATTATCTTTCAATTTTAGAAAAACTTCAGAATGAAAAACACAATCTGGTTTTTAATTTTTTTTTCCTTCCCTCTTATTTAGAAACAAAGTCAGGAGTACAAATAACTAGAACCGTTGTAGACTTAGCAAGGTACAGTATTATAAAAGATGAGATTAGAAAAGCCTCCCAGATATTGTCATTGTCATCTAAATTGTTAAAATGTTCATATCCTTTATTGCAAAACAAACATAAGCAATCTTTACAAAAAAAGTTAAGTGAAATTTACAAAATTAGTCTAAATTATGCTATTTGTTGAACTCCCTCTACTTTCAGAGAACTGTGTTAATACGTCTTTCATATGATGGTCCCTGTAATGAACACTTGCTGCTATACTTCTTTAAAGATCATTTTCCTTTCATAGCACTTGTCTCATAGCATCTTTCTCATTCACTCAAAGCAACATCTTCTCTTTATATTTTCTCATACTTGCCTAAATCTAACCTCATATTTTCAAGTCTTTTATTGCCCTTTCATAGAGGCTTTTCTGTTGCTTCTTTTCTTCAAACTTTTTCCAGTATCTTGTATACAGAATAACTACTTGCTATTAATAAAATATGAATAATTACACACACACACACACACACACACACACACACACATATATATATGTGTGTGTGTATATAGATAGATAGATAGATAGATATGTGTGTGTGTATATAGATAGATAGATAGATAGATAGATAGATAGATAGATAGATAGATAGATAGATATGTGTGTGTGTATATATAGATAGATAGATATAGTTCATATGGTCTTTTTCTATACTTTTATTAAAAAATGTCCCTGAAACCATTGTCCAAAAACTGAATGGGGGTATTGTTTCTTAGCATCTAACTTTTTGAATTCACTGACTATGTACACTTAATAACGGTGACACAAAAAGCAAACAGTCCAAGGAAGGAAGCTCATTGCATGGCAGAGACAATATTCGAACAGCAAAAGCCTCAACAAACTGAAGCAATGTATCAAAATCGCCATGATAATATTCAATGGGGATAATTTTTGTTGTCATTCTCCTATGATCCCTCTTCTCTGCTTTTTTTCATTGTTGAGAATACTTAAAGTTTTTGAAGACTATGTCAATAAAGTACAAGCTGAGATATCTACTTTGAAGCTAGAAAAGTTTTCAGTCCACATGTGAATTCACACTCATCTTTATTCTCTAAGAATTAATCTTATCAAAGTGAAAAGGAAATTATTATTGAAGATTTGGCCTCCAAAAGATAAAATATTTGATTTGTACTATCTCATCAATATCTATTAAAGTTTCCTTACTCCAAAATTATTTATTTTTTTATCACAAACATACATACATATATATATATATACACATATATGTATTTCATTATATATATACATATATATATATTTATATGTGTGTACATGCATGGATTTATTTTTTGTCTAGCCCTTTGAATGATATTAAATTTTAATTCCATGAATGTTAATGTATTATGTGATGAAGCCACATAGGATCAGTGGAATTAATCAGCCAGGATTTAATAAGTGCCTGTATTGTGCGAAGAATGGTCTAAGTTTTTGAGCATACAAATTCAAAGTGAAACAGTGCCTACACTCAAGATGCTTATCATCAAGTAGTAGCAGAAACTATTTCTCCCTCTACTAGGGGGTAAATAAATGAGTTCACAGATCAAGAAATACAGATTATTCATACAATAATTCAGAGAAGGAAGGGGCAGGTGCCATTAATAATTAAAAAATCTTCAAAGTGCTGTTGAAAAGGAAACCACTTTTGAGTGATCTCTGGAGAGAATTAGGAATCCCAAGAAGTGGAATAAGAAGCAAAAGTATTCCACACTTGTATGGGGAGCCCTCATAGATATATAGAGGCTAAGAATGGAATAACATGGAGAAAATTAAAAAAAAAATAGTTCAAGTTGGTGAAATCGAAGAGTATATTAAGGGGACTAATATGTGATCAGCCTGAAAAGACAGTCTGGAGTCCAACTGCAAGTCTTTAAATGCCAAACATTGTAGTTAATGCTTATCTTAAGCTCAGTGAAGAGCTATTAGCTTCTTGAACAAAGAATGGAAGAACATAACTATTTAAAATATGGGCTGATGGCTTAGGAAGAAAATCAAGGTCATTAAAATCATTGCTCAACTTTTAAAAGACCAGACTCCCTGCTCTCCTTCAATATTTAATTTTGGATCCACATTTTTCCAACATTGAATCAACACTCAGCTGTCTATTCAATGGCTTATTAGAGATTAGAACAAAGAAATTCCTCATTTGATTATTTGGCTGATTTCCTATGAAGATAATTAGGCTAAACTTTGAGTGATTAGAGTTCTAATTTAGGAAACTGCAATGTTTGGGGGCTTGATGAAATCATTACACTTATCTAAAAACAAGGGCAACAAGGACCTCCCACTGACTGTGGAGTTAGATGACTTAAGGTAAAGTCCCAAAGGAAGTGACTTGTCTAAGATCACACTGATGGCTTATATCATAATCCATATTGCATATCCTTTTCTATAAAATGAAAGAGTCAAACTATATAACCTTTGCAATACTTTCCAACTAAAGATCAAGTTTCTATAAACCATAGAAAATTCACTCTTTCTATTAGACATTTTTCACTGGTGTGAAACAAATCTTTGGTGGACAAACATCTCTATTTTTATTCCTTGTTTGATGTTAAAAAGCAGTGTCAATAGAAACATTTTCCATGTTTTTAATATAACCAAGGTTGGCCAAATAAATGAACTAGGAATTAAAGGAAACCATAAGCTGTTAGTATCTACTATTTAAAGTAGAAAATGTTTAAATAGAAAACAAAGTAGTTGAGGATGAAAGTTGGAGAGATTTAGAAGGAAGTGAGAGGTACTATGAAGCTGAGATGAGTTCATTCCAGTTGTGAAAGATGACCAGTGAAAAGATATATAGAACATGGAGATGGAATGCAATTTGTGATAAGCAAGTTTTTATGGACTAGAAAGCATTACAAGGTAAGTAACATACAGTAAGACTAGAAATATAGATTGGAGCCAGTTAGAGAAGGCATTTCAATGCCAAACAGAACTATATAGTATACCATAAAAGTAATTAGGAATCCTTGAGTTTATTATGCAGATGATTGACATGCTCTGATGTAATTTTAAAGGAAATCACAACTGTGTGGAAGATGAATTTCAGTGGGAACAGACATGTGGCATTCCCTTCTCCCCTCTCCCCCCCAAAAAAAAAGCATGGATATACTCATATATTCTGTATTTATGCAGTTGATTTTTTTAAAAAATAGAAGTTTAAAATTGTACATTTATCTACATTCGATTATGTCTTTTTAGTTTGGGCTCATTTTGTTATCCTTTAGAGACATTTTTTTCAATATTATTCCAGCATTCAAATAAGAGCCAGTCTTATATCAGTGTCATGTACAAACCATAATAATTGAAAAAGCATTAAACCTGATGACACTTTGTAGATTAACCATAGAGAATTTTTAAAACTGCTTTACTAATCTTATAAAAACTTTTCCCTGTGTTTTTTTTCCTAAATTCACTTTTGTTTCTTTCTCAGTGCTATACTAACAGCTATGTGAGTGAATAACTTTCATTAAAAAGAATGTCAGATAACAATTCTGAAGAACATTATTCATTATCTAATCCAATGGTGATGTATTGCATTTGTCCAGATACCTGTATAAAAAATTAATAGTGATTCTCAGTGTCCACTATAAATAGTTTCCTAAATGAGCATGAAGGCACACAGTTGTTCCTGCTACCAGGGAGTTCAAACCTAAATGAAGTAAAGGTGATCTCTGGCAAGAATATGGTAAGTGCCCTTGAGAAGAGCTGTCAAAGTAGAAGGGGAAAAAAAAAAAGAAAAGAAGGAAGGAAGGAAGAAGATAGGCTTTTTTCATTAAAAAAAATATAATAGTTAATGTCCTTTAAAATTGTTTGCATAAACACATTGGTAAGATTATTGCCCTTTCATTAAACTTTTGGTTATTCAGAATATATTAATTTACCTACTGAATCAACTATTAATTAAAAGTGATGATGCTGGAGCAATCAATATCTATCCAGTCATGTCCAGAAATGAGCAGATTCTAGGTCTCTTATAAAGGGGATAAGCTAATGCATTTTCCAGGTGAACTGAATATAAGGATAATATTCTTCTGTTTAAAAAAAGAAAAAAAAAGCCACACAAGCAGACATCAACTTTTCTTAGCACTACACAACTGCTAAACTTTTGTTTTATGTTCCCAGAATATTCCATCTTTATATATGTGTATATATATATGTGTGTGTGTGTGTGTGTGTGTGTGTGTGTGTGGATGAATTGGGGAGAGAAAGGGGAAGAGATACAGAGAGACAGAGACAGACAGACAGACACATACACACACACACACACACACACACACACACACACAGGTTTCCTATTCTTAGAAATCTTCTTTTATCTTCACTTTCTCTTCTTGGGACATCAGATTTCCTTGTAGTAAGCTCAAGTGGCAGCACTTACAAAAAACCATTACTTAATTTCCCTTATTAGTGTCCCAAATAAACTTACATTTAATTGTATATACTAGTAAATATTTTAATTTGACTTATATGTGAATGAATTATATCTCTCAACATAAGGTAACCTCTTTGAGCTAAGAGAATATTTAACTTTTGTATTTGTATCCCTAAGGCCTAAAACAGTACTTGGCATAAATGTAACAGAAGTGATTCTATGTGGTATTATCCATGAGTGATGTGATACAGACAGTTATCAATGTAACACAATATGTCATATCTCATATCAGGTATATTGACACCTACTAGTACTACCATTTCAACTCGTCCTCAGTCTGGGAAATCTAGATTGCTAGAAATAGACCACTAATATACCATCACATTCAAATACTCTTAGAATGTTAGGGGTAACCATTTTATGGAAAGGGGAAGATACACTACCTATGAAGCACTCTAAGCATTGAACAGTGGCCAATTTTCAATTCATACAACTAGTCAAGATATACTATTCTCATGCAGTGTGTAAAAGTCTATAAAAATCCAGTTACAATAATGGCAGTTTTAGTTTTTAGGCATAGTAACTTAATGATAAGTTAAAAGAAATAATCATAACATCATAGATGATAATATCAATTCAAATACAGAAACACTAAAGCATCTCAATATACATATAAAACTAGGTCACATTCTCCCACCAATGCATTCATTGTCTGTAGGGAAGAATGGACAAACTAGCAAGGAGGCAAGTGGGTGGTGAGAGATGGCTTTTAGTTGAATACTCCAAGGATCGATCTGTGTGTGTGTGTGTGTGTGTGTGTGTGTGTGTGTGTCTGTCTGTCTGTCTGTCTGTCTGTCTCTGTGTCTCTGTGTCTCTTCCACTTTCTCTCCCCAAATCTTCTCTCTCTATATATATACTACTCTTATCATAACCATCCTTTTTCAGATCTTCATCACAACTCATTCAGATTATTTCAGTGTTTTTCTTTTCCATTGTATACATACATATATACTTATATATATTTCAATAGCTTCCTACTTTGTCTATAAGATACTTAAGACAGATTAGAAAGTTATTGAAATACTGAAAAGCATACAAACACACACATATGTGCATATGCATATATTATAATGAATGCATATGAATACATATAATGCACACATAGAAACAGGTAGATATGTGTGTATACATATACACATATGATTTAGATTAAGACATAAAAATATACCTGTCAAATTTTCAGATAATTTGAAGCTGAGAGTCATGCATAATATGTTGAGTGACTGACAGAAGAGATCCAAAGATATCATTACAATCTTGAATTATAGGACGAATTAATAAAGTTAAAGTTTAATAGAGATAAACTTACAGTTCTTCATCAAAAGTTCAATATAAGGGAAGTGTGTCTCAGTAAAATTTCATTTGAAAGATATTTTTAAAATGTTTTGGGTTTTCATGGAATATAATTCAATATGATTTAAATAATTTGTTACAGTAGTCATGATATAAAATTATTAAAATTATACTGAGAATAATACATTGTATAGAAGGAGAGAAGTGAAAATTACCCTCTGCTCATTGTACCATATAAGGGCTAAAATTCCCACTTCTTATTGTCACATTTAAAGACAAAGGGAATCAATGCTTCCAGAACAGGGGTTAATAAGGTCATAAGAAAACTAAAGAACATGTTATCTAAAAATGAACTCAAGGAAATGATAAATGTTATCTTGAAGAATAAAATCTCAGAAGGGTAAAGACAATAGTGCTGAGGTATTTAGAAGACTCCAGTGCAAAAAACTGATTAGACTTTTGTTTTCTATCCCCTCAAGGCAGAACAATGGGAGAATGCTGCTGAGACAAATTTATACTTTATGTAGGGAATATATTCTAACAAAGCTACCAAAAAGGGAAATGGACTGCCTTAGGAGTTAGAAACATTTGTGTCTTCACATGGAGATTTGAAGAAAATACTGGATGGACCTTGTTATTCATATCACAGAGAAATTTTTATACTAAAATATAGATTGAAATAGATGGCCTTTGAGGTTCCTTCCAGATCTAAGATTTAGAGATGAGAGGGAAAATCTTTCATAATAAAAAGTCTTAATATTTTCTTTGTAAGCACAACATCTAGCACAGTTCCATATGCATAGAAGGCATTCAACAAAAATAAGTAAATTTAGAAATTTAGAAGTTGAAGATTAATATCAAGAGTTTTATCATCACATAATCTTATCAAAATTACATATATATGAAGTCCTTTTTGCATCTTTTCCAAAAACATTTGCCAGAAAAAAAATTGTTCTAACACTATACAGTGTATTATAGAATCTTATTTTAGGGAATCAAAGGATAATTATAGTGTGTTATACAAGAAATCATCTTAGATTCTGAAGATAAACACTTTCAAATTCTGTCCTTTTTCACTGCCTTTTCAAATGTATAATTCTTATAATTTCTTTCTGCTTCAATATCTTTATGTTTCAAATGAAGGATTTGATTACATGAACCCTAAAAATCCTCCCAGCTCTAAATCAATGATCCTATGACTTTTTAATAGGAATTTCTAATGCAGTAAACTACTAGCATATTATGTATGGCTCAATTATATTTAGAAAACCTGAGTGTGTGATATGGTAACTTATTAACTAGATAATTTTAAAAAAAATGTAATGTTATTCTATTTAAGTCTGTAAGTACTTAGAACTTTTATCACTTTGTATTTTGAAGGCCTCTTATGATAATCTATAACAACATTTAATAAGTCCTACTATGTGTACAAATCATATCTAGCATTCCTGCATTTTTCTTCATTATTAGTACCATTAAATGAAAGAATAAAATAGGCTTAACAGTATTGTATAAAAAGCAATAGATTTGGAGTCAGATACCTCATTCAAATCCCACATGATATTTATAATACCTACAGAAAGTCCTTGTATTACACTGCACGTCAGCTTTTTCATCTGTAAAATGAAAGGGTTAAACTAGGTTTCCTTGCCAGCTTTAAATATGTATTCCCAATAGTCAGTAACTAACAGGATAAAATGGTGCTTGAAGTTTGAGAGATGAAACATATAATTTGATATCCTTATTATTTTTACCCTGTATTACATATTTTCTTAAAGTCCTTCTCTTTGATTTAATTAGTATAAGGAGCTCTTAGTATATAAACTCCATCAACACTGATTAGCAAATAATCTTTAACTTAGAACATTAGTATTTATAGCTATTCCGATGCTATCATTTTACACATGAGGAATGTGAGAGAGAAAAATTTAAACACTTGTGTAAATTTACATAAATTGTAATTGTCTTAATTAGAATTTTAGCCCAAATATTCTGGCTCCAAATTCACTATTCTTCCTATTATGGCACAATTTTCCTTTTTATTAAATAGTTGTCTGTTAACATTGAGAGGTAAAATAGTAGACATTCTATTATGATATACAATATATTTATACTTAAATGTAAATAAACCAAGGAAAATTTGCTGATTTGCAATATTTAATGACCTATCAACCTATTTTCCAAAATTAGAATTGTTATATTTGTTACTTTTTACATATCTTTCCTATTCACAATACTTATTTATATTACAAGGCAGAAGGAAGAAATCACTATATTAACAAAAAAAAAAAAAAAAAAAGGAGTGAAAGGGAGGGAAAAGCCAGACTGCAATGCTAGTGAAATGAATGCTGTCCTCTTAAACCTCTTAGATTATTTACTGAATTCAGCTTGAGTTTAGAAAGGAATCCAATTATCAGGCCTTTAACAACCATAAGTGAAGGCTCAACTCCTTTCTCAACCAAGATAACTGAAGTGCCTTCACTGCTCTGGCACTAATTGGTCATTTGGAGCCTTGGGAGTCACCAGGATTGACAGAGAGAAAATGAAAGGCTATGCTGAGTCACTAATAATCAAGTGAAGAAAGGCTAAAACAAAGCCTATTTATTCTAAGGCTGTTTGAAAGGGTCTGAGCTTATACAATAACAAAAGAAAAAAAATCAAAGAAAATACTAGGACAATGGAAAAGTGTAAAAGATTACTGGATGCTCTGCTGGTGGAACCATGAATTGATTCTCCAATTTGGAAAGCAATTTGGGAATATACTAAGTGAATCAAATGCCCATGTTTTTTTCATACAGATATCTAGGTGCTGGGCACACTACTCATGAAGATCAAAGATTTAAAGAAAGGTCCATATAACATGAGATTTTTTAACAGCTTATAAAAGCTGTTAAAATTTATTTTAATTTTACTTTTTTTTTTCTGGTAGAAAACTGGAAATAAAGGAAATGTTTATTAATTGTGTAATGGCTAAACAAGTTATGTTACATTAATTAATGGCAAATTACTATAATGCATCAAAATATGTATGTAATAAATACCAAGAAGCATAAAAAGGTATACATATTTGCTGATACAAAATGAAATAAGCAGAGTAAGGAAAACAATATACATGATTGCCAAGGCCCTTCACCCAGACATCTGCAAACCATTTTAAGATTAGATAAAAGTCTTGGCCCCAAAGGAATGTCCTGGTTGCGTGAGAACTCCCTGCCCCAAGGTTTCTCTGACCCAGGTGTTAACAATAAAGTATTCTTTAGATCTTAAAACCTGTCAAACACATGATGAATGTTTCAACCATAAATCTGTCACACATTGCCTTGACTTCCTGATATATGGTCAACAGATGTTATATCCTTTGTTCTATGGAAATTTACTTTGCTACGTGGCATTTGCTCCACAACGTATATAAACCCTTTACTTTGCTTCAATAAACGAACTATTCTGCCCTGTGCAGAATTGTCTCTGCTTCTTTCTTTTCTTCACCCATTCCCAGGTTGTAGCCTTACCAACTTTTGCTTACAGGCTGACACGGGGCTTCAGACCCCCCTAGTTCGAGACCCGCAGGTCGGGTCACATGATTACTCTAAAAATGACATAGAAAAAACAAGAAAGTTATTGAAACAAATGTGAAATTATAACAAAACTTGGCCCCAAAGAGGAGAGATAAAATGTACCTGCTTTCTTTCTCTGTGAATGTGGGACACTATGGGATTTGATTGATATATTAAATCCTCTCTGTCTCTCTTTTAGTCTCTATCTCTCTGTCTGGGTTAATAAATACAACTATGGTCATTCAGCTTATGTGTACAATGGAAGAATAAGGTAGGATTGTTCATAGATGAATTTGATTTGTCTGTTTTTATCACTGTCTCTGTTTATATCTGTCTGTCTCTCTTCCCCCCCCTCTCAAATGGCTACTGTGGAAGGAATAGGGAGGGAAATATATTGAACTATATAGATGATTTAAAACAAATATATATCTCACTTTTAAGAGAATCATATGTGCAAAAGATCACTGGTTATTTGAATCTAAGATCAATGGACTGCAATGGACAGAAATTTTATTTACTGGCTATACATACTGGCAATTAAAACAGGAATATTTAATTTCCAAGAATAATAATTTCTAAGCTAAGGGAAAGAAAAAAAATAAAGCTTACAGTCATTTGCGAGATGCTGATCTGAATTACATTAAAATTGCTCATGTCATAGTGTCGAAAAGGAAGCATATGTGTTCAGACAGAGCTCATCAAATTACTTTTTCCAATCACCACAGTGATAAAGAAAGAATGAGAACAAAAATTGTTCAAGGCTGAACTCCCAATAAATAGGTACAAGTTAGCCTTATTAATGAAAATACCTTTTTTGAAACAATTTCAGCAAGAAGTCAAACTTCAGCAGAAATTACAGCCATGTTTGTTTCTAAAACACTATCCCCATTGTGAACTCTTTGCTTGAGGTTTTACAGATAATGGAGATGAAACAAATTCTATAACAAAGGATCTTTCTGTCTTGTTCTGTGGAATCAAAGTGGGTCAACTTACACAAACACAAAGCAAGTATATTATTAATAAAAATATCATTCTAGTGCTTTGATTTGCTACTATTTTTTTATTGCACTAGTAAGGTTAAGTACTGCCTTAGATTTTTTTCACTTAAGAAATGAATAGAACCAGAAGATCGCTGTACACTTCAATGTTGTATGAAGATGTATTCTGATGGAAGTGGATATCTTCAACATAAAGAAGATCCAACTCACTTCCAGTTGATCAATGATGGACAGAAATAACTACACCCAGAGAAGGAACACTGGGAAGCGAATGTAAATTTTTAGCACTACTGTCTATATACCCAGGTTACTTATACCTTCGGAATCTAATACTTAAAGTGCAACAAGAAAATTGGATTTACACACATATATTGTATCTAGGTTATATTGTGACATATGTAAAATGTATGGGATTACCTGTCATCAAGGGGAGGGAGTAGAGGGAGGGAGGGGATTATTTGGAAAAATGAATACAAGGGATAATGTTATAAAAAAATTACTCATGTATATATACTGTGAAAAAATTATAAATAAATAAAATTTTTAAAAAAGATTTTTTCACTTAAAAAGATATTTCTGTTATTGTAGAGAATGTTATCTGATAATCAGACAATGGATTTTGAAGACTATATATTAATTATAACAACCACAGTAGAACTCAAAGTACAGTTAAGTTAAAAAATGAATACCTCATTCAACTTTTCTAATTAGATCCAAAAGTTAATCTATATACTCTCATTGATACAATACTTAGCTTTGATTCTCCTGGTGACAGAACTTCAAGTTGTGTAGATTTGAAATCAAACAAAATATGAAACCCCGGAGGAGGTACAGATTCACAGACAATTATGTGGAATGTAAATTAATTTAGTGCAGACATAGTTTATCCTCGTGGCATTCTATGCTCAGCACTTAGCACAGTGCCTTGGAGAAAGCATCCACTTAGGTAATGCTCACTGAATTGAATTGCATTTAGAAACACAGTACAGATTTGTACTTTGAAAATACTGGATAGACCAGCTTGACATATAATTACTAAAAGGGATATTGTTCTTTCAGAACCAAATTATTTTCAACTATAAATAACAAGCAGCATCTGACTGACTTCTTGAATGTTCGAGCTAAAAAGGAAGAAACCCATTTACTTGGATTACCTAAATTTACAGGTGAGAAAAAGAAATCTAGAAAGTTCAAGCTAAAAAGGAAGAAACCCATTTACTTGGGTTACCTAAATTTACAGGTGAGCAAAAAAAAATCTAGAAAGGTTAAGTGATGTGCCTAAGGTCAAAGGAGTTAGTTGCAGAGTAAGGGCTAGCAAGTCAGATTCTCATTCTAATCATAGGAATTTTTCTTTGTGGTTCATTCTATTTTTAATTAACCATCTTGCAAAATTAATTAATTTCTGATGAGCAACTATCCAGTTCATTTAAGATGCTTAAACTAATTTTTGGGGGGCCTCATCATCTTAGAAACTAAACCTCATGTAGTAATAATAATAAAAGATTCTGGCAGCATTCTATTCTAGAATAGAAATCATGAGGGCACTCATGTTGGGAGGATTTTGAATTGTGTATTGGTCATCTCGGCCCAAAACATATAGCCTCTTTATATAATATTTAACCATTTGTTTTTCTTTTGAGGTAGCATTAATAGTTGTTCTGGTGACATGCAATCAAAAATAAATGAAAAAGGATTAACTATCAAAAACAAAGAAAAAAATTTTCATAAGAATTACACAGAAGGTTTAAAAGAGGTTTAGCACTGACCTTCAGAGAAAAGGGGGTGATTTATATCTTGCTGTCATCCACACCAAGGAACTATTTCCACCTCGACTTATTTGTTACCTTGACTCTTATTCCATAAATTTGGCCAGAAGCAAGATTTCTTTGAGTTTCTCTGGTAGATCATTACTCTATACACTGATAAGCCCTTGTACTTAGAGGTTGTTGATGATTATCTATCATAACTCATCCATTTAAAATGTTCTGAAAACATAAGGGACAGAAAAAAAAAACATTATCAGCAGAACTTTTATGTTAACAAGTACCATTTGTGCAGGAGGTCAAAAGCATTCATTGGAACAATAATGTATCAACTTACTTATTTGCAAAAAAAAAAAAAAAAAGTAATATGATGATTGTTATAAGTGAATAAGTGATTTAAAAAACATGGGGACTCAAGCATTTTAATATACTTTAAAAACTTTAAAGAATAGTAAATGACATGAATAGCAGGTAAAGTCATTTAGACATAAAAATTTTAATATTTCATTAAAACACCATTACCATAACTTTTCCATTTTCTTTTATGTATCCAAAAAGCACTGATTAAAATTAAATGTTTCCAGCTTTCTCTCAGATGCTCATTCTTTCCATTAAAAATCAAAGTTTTGTTTTAAGCATATTCAAACATTTTCTAATATCAGATATAAGGTATTCTGAATATAGTAATACAAAAAAAATCTTATAAATAGATTAACAAGGTATGCTTTAGCAATGTTACAAAGCGCTCAAAACTTTGAGAAAGGATGTCCTTGAAAAATAATACAAGGAAAATTATTTTTTTGTTGTTACAAATGGCAAGTCATTAGCATCATCTTGCTCTTATGTTCTTAGAAGGCATGATTGACAGAGTTTGATTTAGGATCAGGAAACAAATATTCAAATCCTACCTAAGATACTTAAGAGATGTACAATTCGAGATAAGAAGCTAATGTTTCTTATTCATCAAATGGGAATAATAGTAGCACCTATCCCAGATTTGTTGTGAAATTCAAATCAGGTACTATATTTAAAATGTTTTATAAAAAGTCAGTTATTATTTGATTCCTGGCATACAGTGAATACTTAATATATGCCTGTGTGTGTTTTTATATCTGAATACACTCACATGTATATATGCATGCTACAGACAAAGTATATATTATACATGTATGCACATATGTATTTATAAAATCTTTTCATTTTATGTACAGTGGAAGTATGCATAAAAATAGTAGGTCATATTTTCATTAAATTCTATAGGAAATTATCAAGTTCATGTGATGAAGTAATATCCTATACTATATTTTTCTTTTGGGATTTTTTTTCATGAAACAGGAATTGAAAATGGGCCAGTTCCCCCTCTGTAAAATTAAAGACCTTTTGGAATACCAATGTGTTGTTTTTTTTTTTTTCAGTCAATGTTTTAATTCATTTTCACAAAAAAATATAACTACTGATGTTATTTAATATGTGGATAAAGTCTCAAGGGTAGGAATTTTTCAAAGACACTATGAAGAGTACAAACAATACATTTCCTGAAGTACAATTTATGAAGAACCACATTTGAAAGTCTTTTAATGATTCTAAAAAAAAAAATATGAACAGATCTAAAAAATCTGACACCAAACATCCTTAAGTATGATGGGTTAAGAAAATTTAAAAAGAAGTTCATGACTAGAAACTTTTTTTGTGTCTACATGTATACTAGCTGCAAAACAAAAATTGAATAGTGTTATTTTTAATATCAATAATTATCCTTAATACATTTCAAATGAAACTTCTTAAGTATAAAACAAAGTGTAATACTCATGATTATACTGCTATCATTGAGAACATCATGAAATTCTTAAGTAGAATAAACTGTAATAATTATAAAAAATAAAATACTTGGGTTCCATATAGGCAACATGGTATTAAATTTCACCCAATAACACAAAAATGAGATTTCAGTATATTTCGCCCTATTAAGTATTCATTTTGTCTCCTGAAAATAGAATATGTATTAATTTTGTAAACTTAAAAATGAGAATCAAAATTTCTAAATAACAAAGAAAAAAATCACTTAAATAATTATAAAATTTTGTAGGGATATAATTCTACTTGTGAAAATTGGTGACAATGTTAATCTATACATTGAAACTTTCCTGGAATAGATGCAAACAAAAATGTTATACCTATGTAATATCATTTTTCAAGATCCAAATTTTATTTTTGAATATGGGTCAATCAAAGCAGAAGATAATGTAAGATTAGTCTGCCTATAATTTTTTAAAAACAGTGAAAATTTTATTATATTTTCTAAATAATATGGAATATTTTCCTTTGGTTTTCATAAAGCAACCAGGAAAAGGATGTTTTATAAGAGACTTGTTTCACATATTGATTTTCCCCCCTAAACATAGTGCCTTCTTCCATCTAGCACAGAGCTATTTAAAATTATAACAACAATGTTTTGAAGATAATGGGAAGGGTGGGTTTTTACATTTGCTATTTTTAATCTCTTAACATAGATTGTTTTTATTTTTTTAAATTGAGAATATCTTCTCTGACATAAATTAAAGGCATATATTTCCAGATGCATTATTACCTATTATTTTAAATGGTATTTAAATTTAAATTATACTACCATATTCATCATTTACATAAATTTATATTTCTATTCTTTTTCTTTTGTCAGTGTGGGAGGATGTTGGACTCTGTATTAAAGTATTAAAGCACAAAGTATTAAAAGCAGATTTATTTTTTTTACAATGGATCCATTTATTGCGAATACATATGAGACATTAAAAACACTGGTTCTCCTAAATAAACATGCAATTAAATACCACTGGCCTTGGTACAACCAATGAAAACAACTGTCATATCTTTTTCATGCTGGAATTTTCTCAGTATCATATCTGATTATATGGTAACTTCTCACTTTTTCTCCATTATCACAATATTATACTTTCCTGACAAGTTCTATCTAATACCAAATTCTCCATTACCACCATTATTCTGACAAATTGTATCTTTAAATGAACTTTCATTAGGCCTTTCATTTTATTAGGAACTTTTAAAAAGTAAAAATTGACGTGCATTGTAATGTGGATTTTTATTAATGTTGTAAATATTACCATGCACCACTTTAAGAAAGCTGGTGTAGCAATATGTATTTAAAAACAAAACCAAAAAATGATGTTGAAATATCTTTTTCTTAAAAAAAAGTTCTTTACAGTGTTTCTTAAAGAGTTTTCCTAATACAAATATAGTGAATCTTTAATTTCATATTGTAGAGTAAACATAGCTATATCTTCCTATGAAGGTTCTAGGACACCCATGAAGGAGTGGAGTAAAATAATTATTATTTTTTTTTGTTAATGCTATTGCACTGAGTTGCCATTCCAGCATATTTTCCAACAAAATTTAGCTGACAGGGATTAGTACCTCATTTCCATTTAACAAAATTGTGCCCGTCAGCTGTTACAGAGGAATCTTTATTGTAAAAATGTAGAAAGAAAGGAGGTATAAACATTTCCCTCCCCAACATCTGATGGCACATTTTCCCCTTATGCCACCTTGCTGTTAGAAAAAAGCTTTATAAATTTTATATAACACTTGGTCCCATCAAATACATTTCCAAAAGTTACACAGCTGTTAAGTCTTTGCCTCATCTGTACTTAAGCTGGGCCCATTCATGGGTCATACTTCAATGATCCTAATTGGGAGATAAAGATCTGAGAATCTACTCATATCTTTAAGTGGCTCTTTCCTCTTCATTATAATAAACTTCAGAAGAAAAGAGAATAGGGACTTTGTCTAGTGAAGGTCTTTTGAATGTGTCCCAGCTACAGCTCAGAAGTTAATCAAAAGTCCATCTGTTCACTGCATGGTTGGCAAACCAGAATAGTCACAAAATGTCTATAGACATTCCGATTGGGGAGCAATTATATAGTTTTAATGCTATATCATTATGCATCTTGGAAGCAGGCACCTGAACTCTTCCAGGTGAGAATTGTATCAGTCAAACATGTTACATGAGCCATAGACACCGCCTATTACACATATTAAATTGTTTAATTTATAAATATGTGATTTATAATAATTTATTTTGAAAAATAAGTATTTTATGTTTGAACACATTAGGAGATGTACCGGTCTGCCTCATTAATTTCAATGATATCCTCAAAGTGTAGAAACAATATATTCTTTTTTTGTATTTTATTCAAAAAAGCTCCAGGATTTATTTCATATATACTAGATGTTCAATAAATATTGCTTTGGGCACTTTTTTGTTAATCCTAGAAGACAAGTGAAATAAACTCTATGATTAAAACATTTACATATAAGAGTCAAGTTACTTACTAGAACTTGTCTGAAGATTGTTTTGATCTGATATAAGTAATAGCTCTTACTGTCTCTCATTGGCAAATAATTAGGAAAAAAATTAATTGTTGACTTACAAATGGTGCCAGGCTAATTGTTTTACAAAGAGAACAAGGAAAATAGATTCCTTCAAATCTAGAGATTTATGCAAATAGCATAATAAGAGTCAATGCATCAATGTGATAATATAAACTTAAAGAACTCCACTAATAAATTAGTAAAGATAATGTACATTAAAAACCTTTTAAACTTTAGAGTACTCATAAATTTGAGCTAATACATTTTTAAATATTTTATTATTCTGTGAATTCTGAATTGCAAGTAAGTTATCATGTATGAGAAGGCTTTTAAAAAATTGTGAATATTTTGCAGTAATCTAAAGAAGAAACAGATAAACCTAAAGTCATCAAAAACTTAATCATTAGCAGGGTATTAAAGGGTACTGCTAATGCTTGGAATTTTTTTTCTTCTGGATTTAATGATCAACCAAAAAGTCAAACAAAAAAAGAGAATTGCTTCTCAAATCTCAAATATTCCTCATATGTAGTTGGCTTTAAAAAACACAAAATATATAATAAATTCAACTTATTATTATTATTATTATCATTATTTTTTTTAATTTTTTATTATATATATATATTTTTATAATATTATCTCTTGTATTCATTTTTCCAAATTATCCCCTCCTCCCTTTACTCCCTCCCCCCAATGACAGGCAATCCCATACATTTTACATGTGTTACAATATAACCTAGATACAATACATGTGTGTAAATACCATTTTCTTGTTGCACAATAAACATTAGAATCCGAAGGTACATGCAACCTGGGCAGACAGATATTAGTGCTAACAGTTTACATTCACTTCCCAGTGTTACTTCTCTGGGTGTAGTTATTTCTGTCCATCACTGATCAACTGGAAGTGAGTTGGTTTTTCTTTATGTTGAAGATTTCCACTTCCATCAGAATACATCCTCATACAGTATTGTTGTTGAAGTGTACAGTGATCTTCTGGTTCTGCTCATTTCACTCAGCATCAGTTGATTTAAGTCTCTCCAGGCCTCTCTGTATTCCTCCTGCTGGTTATTTCTTACAGAGCAAGAATATTCCATAACCTTCATATACCACAATTTACCCAACCATTCTCCAACTGATGGACATCCATTCATCTTCCAGTTTCTAGCTTCAACAAAAAGAGCTGCCACAAACATTTTGGCACATATATGTCTCTTTCTGCTCTTTAGTATTTCTTTGGGATATAAGCCCAGTAGTAGCGCTGCTGGGTCAAAGGGTATGCACAGTTTGATAACTTTTTGGGCATAATTCCAGATTGCTCTCCAGAATGGCTGGATTCTTTCGCCACTCCACCAGCAATGTATCAGTGTCCCAGTTTTCCCACAGCCCCTCCAACATTCATCATTATTTGTTCCTGTCATCTTAGCCAATCTGACAGGTGTGTATCTCAGAGTGGTCTGAATTTGCATTTCTCTGATCACTAGTGATTTGGAACACTCTTTCATGTGAGTGGATATAGTTTCAATTTCTTCCTCTGAGAATTGTCTGTTCATATCCTTTGACCATTTATCAATTGGAGAATGTTTCGGTTTCTTATAAATTAGGGTCAGTTCTCTATATATTTTGGAAATGAGACCTTTGTCAGAACCTTTGTTTTTAAAAATATTTTCCCAATTTGTTACTTCCCTTCTAATCTTGTTTGCATTAGTATTATTTGTACAGAAACTTTTTAGTTTGATGTAATCAAAATCTTCTATTTTGTGATCAATAATGATCTCTAGTTCTCCTCTGGTCATAAATTCCTTCCTCCTCCACAAGTCTGAGAGGTAGATTATCCTCTGTTCCTCTAATCTATTTATTATCTCCCTCTTTATGACTAAATCATGGACCCATTTTGATCTTATCTTGGAATATGGTGTTAAGTGTGGATCCATATCTAATTTCTGCCATACTAATTTCCAGTTTTCCCAACAGTTTTTTCCGAATAATGAATTTTTATCCCTAATGTTGGTATCTTTGGGTTTGTCAAAGATTAGGTTGCTATATATGTATCCTTTTTTGTCCTTTGTATCTAATCTGTTCCACTAATCTACCGGTCTATTTCTTAGCCAATACCAAATGGTTTTGGTGACTGCTGCTATATAATATAGCTTTAGATCAGGTACACTTAGACCACCTTCCTCTGACTTTTTTTTTCATTAGTTCCCTTGCAATTCTCGACCTTTTATTCTTCCATATGAATTTTGTTGCTATTTTTTCTAGGTCATTGAAATAGTTTCTTGGGAGTCTGATTGGTATAGCACTAAATAAATAGATTAGTTTGGGGAGTATTGTCATCTTTATTACATTTGCTCGGCCTATCCAAGAGCACTGAATGTCTTTCCAATTATTTAAATCTGATTTTATTTTTGTGGCAAGTGTTTTGTAATTTTTCTCGTATAATTCCTGACTTTTCTTTGGTAGATGGATTCCCAAATATTTTATACTCTCAACATTTGTTTGGAATGGAATTTCTCTTTGTATCTCTTGCTGTTGCATTTTGTTAGTGATATATAAAAATGCCGAGGATTTATGCGGATTTATTTTGTATCCTGCCACTTTGCTGAAATTTTGAATTATTTCTAGTAGCTTTTTAGCAGAGTCTTTGGGGTTCTCTAAGTATACCATCATGTCATCTGCAAAAAGTGATAGTTTAATTTCCTCATTTCCTACTCTAATTCCTTGAATCTCTTTCTCGGCTCTTATTGCCAAGACGTTTCTAGTACTATATTGAATAGTAATGGTGATAGTGGGCAACCTTGTTTCACTCCTGATCTTACTGGGAAAGGTTGCAGTTTATTTCTATTGCATATTATGCTTACTGAAGGTCTTAAATATATGCTCCTGATTATTCTAAGGAATAGTCCATTTATTCCTATACTCTCAAGAGTTTTTAGTAGGAATGGATGTTGGATTTTGTCAAATGCTTTTTCTGCATCTATTGAGATGATCATATGGTTCTTATTAATTTGATTATTAATATGGTCAATTATATTAATAGTTTTCCTAATATTAAACCAGCCCTGCATTCCTGGAATAAATCCTACTTGATCATAGTGTATTATCCTGGAGATGATTTTCTGAAGTCTTTTTGCTAATATCTTATTTAAGATTTTAGCATCAATATTCATTAAGGAGATTGGTCTATAATTTTCTTTCTCAGTTTTCGATCTACATGGTTTAGGTATCAGTACCATGTCTGTGTCATAAAAGGAGTTCGGTAGGACTCCTTCATCCCCTGTTTTTTCAAATAATTTATATAACATTGGGGCTAATTGTTCTTTAAATGTTTGGTAGAATTCACATGTGAATCCATCTGGCCCTGGGGATTTTTTCCTGGGGAGTTGATTAATAGCTTGTTCTATTTCTTTTTCTGAAATGGGACTATTTAAGCAATTTATCTCCTCCTCTGTTAATCTAGGGAGCCTATATTTTTGGAGGAAGTCATCCATTTCACTTAAGTTATCCAATTTATTGGCATAAAGTTGGGCAAAGTAACTCCTTATTATTTCTCTAATTTCCTCTTCATTGGTGGAAAGATCCCCCTTTTCATTTGTAAGACTATCAATTTGATTTTCCTCTTTCTTTTTTTTTATCAAATTTACCAAAGGTTTATCTATTTTATTGGCTTTTTCATAAAACCAACTCTTGGTTTTATTTATTAATTCAATAGTTTTTTACTTTCAATATTATTGATTTCTCCTTTTAATTTTTGTATTTCAAGTTTAATTTTTGGTTGGGGTTTATAATTTGGTCTTTTTCTAGCCTTTTAAGTTGTAAGCCCAATTCGTTAAACTTCTCTTTCTCTATTTTCTTCAAATAAGCCTCTAAAGATATAAAATTTCCCCTTACTACTGCTTTAGCTGCATCCCAAAGATTTTGATATGATGTCTCATCATTGTCATTATCTTGGGTGAAATTGTTAATTGTTTCTATAATTTGCTTTTTCACCCAGTCATTCTTTAAGATGAGATTATTCAGTTTCCAATTACTTTTTGGTCTATTTACCCCTAACTTTTTACTGAATGTAGCTTTTATTGCATTGTGATCTGAGAAGAAGGCATTTATTATTTCTGCCTTCCTACATTTAATTTTCAGATTTCCATGTCCTAATATATGGTCTATTTTTGTATAGGATCCATGAACTGCTGAGAAGAAAGTATATTCCTTTCTATTGCCATTCAGTTTTCTCCAAAGGTCTATCATACCTAGTTTTTCTAATGTTCTATTTATGTTTTTAATTTCTTTCTTGTTTGTTTTGTGGTTTGATTTGTCTAAATCTGAGAGTGCAAGGTTGAGATCTCCCACTATTATAGTTTTACTGTCTATTTCTTCTTGCAGTTCTCTTAACTTTTCCTTTAGAAAGTTAGATGCTATACCACTTGGTGCATATATGTTTAGTATTGATATGGCTTCATTATTTATGCTACCTTTCAGCAGGATATAGTTTCCTTCCTTATCTTTTTTAACGAGATCTACTTCTGCTTTTGCTTGATCTGAGATAAGGATAGCTACCCCTGCTTTTTTGGCTTTACCTGAAGCATAATAGGCTCTGTTCCAACCTTTTACCTTTACTCTGTATGTATCTCCCTGCTTTAAGTGTGTTTCCTGTAGACAACATATTGTAGGGTTCTGCTTTTTGATCTAATCTGCTATCCGTCTCCGTTTGATGGGATCGTTCATCCCATTTACATTTACAGTTAAAATTACTAATTCTGTATTTCCTGCCATCGTATTATCCCCAGATTATGCTTTTTTCCCTTGACCCCCCTGATCCCCCTCCCCGATATTTAATTTACAGACCCGCGCAACCCTCCCTCTTTTTTTTTTTTTTGGATCCCTCCCCCCTCCCTCCAAGTCCCTTCACTTATTCTCCTTTTCCTTTTCCCTTTTCCTCTCCCCCCTTTTAATGAGGTGAGAGAAAATTCTCTGAAAAACAAATATGTTAATTATTTGCTCTTTGATCCTCTCCTGATGAGAGTAAGATTCACACAATGATTCTCCCCCTCACTAAGTTCCCTCAGATATGGTGTATTTTCTATGCCTCTTCCTGGGATGTAGTTTCCCTCTTTTTATCATTCCTTCCCCTTTTTCTGAACCGACCTCCTTCCCTTTACTACACCCCCCTTTTTTTCTTTTATGTCAGTAAAATCAAATTATCCTTGAGTACTTTTTATATACCCACAACAGAGTTACAGTTCTCAAGTGTTCTGTGTACCTTTTTCTGTTTCTCTTCAGTCTTGTGGATGTAGATCAAATTTTTTGTTTAAGTCTGGTTTTTTTCTTAGAAACATATAGAATTCCTCTGTTTCATTGAATGATCATCTTCTTCCATGGAAAAAGATGCTAAACTTAGCTGGGTAGTTCATTCTTGGTTGCAGTCCTTGATCTTTTGCCTCACAGAATATCAGGTTCCAGGCCCTTCTATCTTTTAATGTGGAGGCAGCCAGATCTTGGGTGACCCTTATTGTGGCACTTTGGTATTTAAATTGTTTTTTTCTAGCTGCTTGCAGGATTTTCTCCTTTGTGTGGTAATTCTGCAGCTTAGCCACTATATTCCGTGGTGTTCTTTTTTTAGGGTCTATTTCAGAAGGAGTTCGATGAATTCTTTCCACATCTACTTTCCCCTCTGTTTCTATTATCTCTGGACAGTTCTCCTTGATAATTTCCTGTAAAATAGAATCTAGGCTCTTTTTTTGGTCATAGTTTTCTGGAAGTCCAATAATCCGCAGATTATCTCTCCTAGATCTATTTTCCAGGTCTATAGATTTTCTCAGTAAGTATTTGACGTTGTTCTCCAGCTTCTCATTTTTTTTGTTTTGTTTGACTGATTCTTGGGTTCTCTGTGAGTCATTCATTTCTATTTGTTCCATCCTGACTTTTAAGGAGTTATTTTCTTCTTTCACAGTTTTTAGTTCTTTTTGTAAATGCCCAATTTCGTTTTTAAATGAATTATTTTGCTCTATTGAATTTTTTTCCATTTCCCTAATTTTTTTTTTGAGAATTATTTTCTTTTTCCAATTCAGAAATTCTATTTTCTTGAGACTTTTTTATCTTTTCCAATTCAGAAATCCTACTTTCCTGTGTTTTTTTAACCTTTTTTAATTCATAAATTTTGCTTCCCTGCATCTCCTGTGAATTCTTTATTTTTTCCAACTCCAATTTCAGGACGTTGTTATTCTCTATCATAGCTTCCCTTTCCTTTCCCCATTTTTCTTCAAACTCCCTTAATTTTTAAAGCGTCTCTTCTAGGAGAGAGTTATGTGATGGGGGGCAGGAATCGTTCCCCTTTAGGTTGTTATCTGCTGACTCTCTGCTGTTAACTTCCTCGGGGTTGGATACCCGCTCTTTCTCTGTGTAGTAGGAATCTATGGTTTTTTTGGCTTTTTTGCTCATATTTAAAAAATCTTTTGGGGTCTGTCCCTGGGGTAGGAAATTATTTATTTACTTCTTTACCAGCTTCCTCCCAGACCTGATGGATGCAGTGGCTCCTGCGCCTGAGCTAAGATAGAGCTCTGGGAGAGAGTTCCCCACCCCCTCCCTGGAAGTGCCTCAGAGGTGATCAGCACTGCTGTGCCCGAGGGCGCTGTGTTTTAGCAGCTTCCCTGAGATTTGAGACTGAACAGTAAAGGCAGCACAAAGCCTAGCCTATGTGTCCCGGTGGGGCGTGGATGTCTGCCGCAGGTGACGAGACAAGCCCCTGTGCTCAAACTGGAAGTGTCTGCCAGAAACTGCGGTCCCTAGTTCAAAGGTTCTGCTTCTCTAGACTTCCTGGAGCTGAGTTCCACTCCCTCCAGCTAAGCTAGGCAGTGTGTGTTGCCTTGGGCCGTATCCATCCACTTGTCAATCTCTTAACTATTCTCAGGTGGTAGCTGAGGCCACACCCCCTGGTGCTGAGTCTCTGCTGAGTCACCTCCAGGGTCCGGGGAAAATCTAATCTGAGTTTTAAAATATTTTGGCTTTCTCTTCTGAAGTGCTAAACAATTAGCAGAGAAGAGCTAACAGCCTGTGCCAGATTCCTTTACCTCAGTGGCTTCTCTGATCCCAGAGCCCTTCCCAACGCAACCAGCGCAGTATGCGAGCACCCAGCCTTCTGTGCTGACCTCTCTTCTTCCTCCCCTGGGGACTGACCTTGTCTGTTGAGACTCCAGATTCTCTTCAGCTGGTAAGTCGTGCTTCTAGTCCTTGTGGTATCTATCAGTCCTGGGCTTATTCTGAGGCTGATTTATCTAATTGGTTGTGAGGGAGTGAGGACCTTTACAGAGTCGTGTGTTTCTTCTCCGCCATCTTGGCTCCGCCTCCTATTATTATCATTATTAAGGCAATTGCGGTTAAGTGACTTGCCCAGAGTCACACAGCTAGAAAGTGTTATGCATTTGAGACCAGATTTGAACTCAAGTCCTCCTGAATTAAGGGTTGGTACTCTATTCACAGCACCACCAGCTGCCCCACATACTACTTTCAAAACTGTTCTGCTGTCTAGATGTTTTTCTTTACTGATAATTAAAACATGCCTCAATTAACTTTTTTTTCTCTTCTTTTTATTCTTTCAAAACTAGTGATAGCTTACCTTTACCAAATTCTCCTCAATTTAAGAATAGAAAAATGAAGGGAGTAAGGAATGAAGGAGGAAAATGAAAATACTGATAACAAAAAACATAGTAAAAAAAAAAAAAAACCTACCCATTTACATGTTCAAAAATGCATATATCATATCATACATTGGATCTATCCATCAATCCATCATATGTGAGGAGGTGCATAGTATCATTCAATTTCTTTATTTATTTTCATTGCATTAATCAGTCCTCAAAATTTAAAATTTATTTTTTCTTCATAATTTTGCTATTAGATAAATTTTATGGTTCTGCTTATTTCAGTATTAATTAGTTCATAAAATTTCACTCAGATTTCTCTAAATCCATTCCTTTAGGCAATTTTATGGTGTATTAATATTCTACTACATTAATATACAATAATTCCTTCAGTTATTTCTCAACTAATGGGCACCTTTTTTGTTTTCAGATCTAAATTGATTTCCTGAATGGCTAAATTTATATATGTATGCATATATACATATATATATATATATATATATATATATACATATATATATATATATATATATATATATATATACACATAGACATATAGATAGATATATTTATTGGAAAATAATACTTTTAATCTTAAAGCAGGCTATATCAGAAATTAACCAGCACAGGTCAAATTTTATTATGTATATAGAAATAAATGAAATTCATTTTTCTTGTATCAATACGAATGACTGCTAAGGATTCTGTATAATTATTTAGAAATTGAGCCATTATACAGAATGACTCAATTTTTACACCAAAAAAATATATATGATTTGTAGGGCAATAAGATGACCCTGAGACTGATTTTTATTTTAGTCAAAAGGCTGTAATTGCTCTAAAATGTTTTCTTATTTTAATGTTCTTTATTCAGTAAATTATATATTTCACCAACTGAGTAAGCCAAGAATTTTTTTTTTAAATTTATTATAGACAACAACAAGGGATATAAATAATGAGGAAAATGGGAGAGAATAAGGGAATGAAGTTTTGCACTTCATTTGAGCTTTAATTGGATTATATAGTCTCTCAATCACACATGATTCCCTGTCGTCAACTATTCAAGATACAAAGTACTATGTGGGTCCACACAGCCACTTACATTCATTGCTCATGTATTTCTAATAAAGTGATTACTTTAATTAAAAATCTGAAGATAAAATTGATTCAAAGAAAAGTTATTTAAATTAATTGAAACTAGGGGGCGGAGCCAAGATGGCGGAGAAGAAACACACGACTCAGTGAACGTCCTCACTCCCTCACAACCAATTAGATAAATTAAGTCTCAAAATAAGCCCAGGACTGATAGATACCACAAGGACTAGAAGCACGACTTACCAGCTGAAGAGAATCTGGAGTTTCAACAGGAAAGGTCAGTTCTCAGGGGAGGAATAAGAGAGACCAGCACAGACGGTGGGGTAGGGGCACACTGCGCCCATTGCGCTGAGAAGGGCTCTGGGATCAGAGAAGCCACTGAGGTAAAGGAATCTGGCACAGGCTGTTAGCTCTTCTCTGCTAATTATTTAGCAGTTCAGAAGAGAAAGCCAAAATATTTTAAAACTCAGATTAGATTTTCCCCGATCCTGGGGGTGACTCAACAGAGACTCAGCACCAGGGGGTGTGGCCTCAGCTACCACCTGAGAATAATTAAGAGATTGACAAGTGGGTGGATACGGCCCAAGGCAACACACACTGCCTAGTTTAGCTGGAGGGAGTGGAACTCAGCTCCAGGAAGTCCCAGAGAAGCGGAACCTTTGAACTAGGGACCGCAGTTTCTGGCAGACACTTCCAGTTTGAACACAGGGGCTTTTCAAGTCACCTGCTGCAGACATCCACGCCCCACCCGGACACATAGGCTGGGCTTTGTGCTGCCTTTACTATTCAACGCCCTCGAAGCACAGCAGTGCTAATCACCTCTGAGGCACTTCCAGGGAGGGGGTGGGGAACTCTCTCCCAGAGCTCTATCTTAGCTCAGGCGCAGGAGCCACTGCATCCATCAGGTCTGGGAGGAAGCTGGTAAAGAAGTAAATAAATAATTTCCTACCCCAGTTACAGACCCCAAAAGATTTTTCAAGTATGAGTAAGAAGCCCAGAAAAACCATAGATTCCTTCTATACAGAGAAAGAGCGGGTATCCAACCCCGAGGAAGTTAACAGCAGAGAGTCAGCAGATAACAACCTAAAGGGGAACGATTCCTGCCCCCCATCACATAACTCTCTCCTAGAAGAATCTCTTAAAAAATTAAGGGAGTTTGAAGAAAAATGGGGAAAGGAAAGGGAAGCTATGATAGAGAATAACAACGTCCTGAAATTGGAGTTGGAAAAAATAAAGAATTCACAGGAGATGCAGGGAAACAAAATTTATGAATTAAAAAAGGTTAAAAAAACACAGGAAAGTAGGATTTCTGAATTGGAAAAGATAAAAAAGTCTCAAGAAAATAGAATTTCTGAATTGGAAAAAGAAAATAATTCTCAAAAAAAAAATTAGGGAAATGGAAAAAAATTCAATAGAGCAAAATAATTCATTTAAAAACGAAATTGGGCATTTACAAAAAGAACTAAAAACTGTGAAAGAAGAAAATAACTCCTTAAAAGTCAGGATGGAACAAATAGAAATGAATGATTCACAGAGAACCCAAGAATCAGTCAAACAAAACAAAAAAAAAAAAAAATGAGAAGCTGGAGAACAACGTCAAATACTTACTGGGAAAATCTATAGACCTGGAAAATAGATCTAGGAGAGATAATCTGCGGATTATTGGACTTCCAGAAAACTATGACCAAAAAAAGAGTCTAGATTCTATTTTACAGGAAATTATCAAGGAGAACTGTCCAGAGATAATAGAAACAGAAGGGAAATTAGATGTGGAAAGAATTCATCGAACTCCTTCTGAAATAGACCCTAAAAAAAGAACACCACGGAATATAGTGGCTAAGCTGCAGAATTACCACACAAAGGAGAAAATCCTGCAAGCAGCTAGAAAAAAAACAATTTAAATACCAAGGTGCCACAATAAGGGTCACCCAAGATCTGGCTGCCTCCACATTAAAAGATAGAAGGGCCTGGAACCTGATATTCCGTAAGGCAAAAGATCAAGGACTGCAACCAAGAATGAACTAACCAGCTAAGTTTAGCATCTTTTTCCATGGAAGAAGATGGTCATTCAATGAAACAGAGGAATTCTATATGTTTCTAAGGAAAAAAACAGACTTAAACAAAAAATTTGATCTACATCCACAAGACTGAAGAGAAACAGAAAAAGGTACACAGAACCCTTGAGAACTGTAACTCTGTTGTGGGTATATAAAAAAATACTCAAGGATAATTTGATTTTACTGATATAAGAGAAAAAAAGGGGTGTATAGTAAAGGGAAGGAGGTCGGTTCAGAAAAAGGGGAAGGAGTGATAAAAAGAGGGAAACTACATCCCAGGAAGAGGCATAGAAAATACACCATATCTGAGGGAACTTAGTGAGGGGGAGAATCATTGTGTGAATCTTACTCTCATCAGGAAAGGCTCAAAGAGTAAATAATTAACATATTTGTTTTTCAGAGAATTTTCTCTCACCTCATTAAAAGGGGGGAGAGGAAAAGGGAAAAGGAAAAGGAGAATAAGTGAAGGGACTTGGAGGGAGGGGGGAGGGATCCTAAAAAAAAAAAAGAGAGAGAGGGTTGCGCGTCACAAGGGGGGTCTGTAAATTAAATATCGGGGAGGGAGATCAGGGGGGTCAAGGGAAAAAAGCATAATCTGGGGATAATACGATGGCAGGAAATACAGAATTAGTAATTTTAACTGTAAATGGGATGAACAATCCCATCAAACGGAGACGGATAGCAGATTAGATCAAAAAGCAGAACCCTACAATATATTGCCTACAGGAAACACACTTAAAGGAGGGAGATACATACAGAATAAAGGTAAAAGGTTGGAACAGAGCCTATTATGCTTCAGGTAAAGCCAAAAGAGCAGGGGTAGCTATCCTTATCTCAGATCAAGCAAAAGCAGAAGTAGATCTCGTTAAAAAAGATAAGGAAGGAAACTATATCCTGCTGAAAGGTAGCATAAATAATGAAGCCATATCAATACTAAACATATATGCACCAAGTGGTATAGCATCTAACTTTCTAAAGGAAAAGTTAAAAGAACTGCAAGAAGAAATAGACAGTAAAACTATAATAGTGGGAGATCTCAACCTTGCACTCTCAGATTTAGACAAATCAAACCACAAAACAAACAAGAAAGAAATTAAATTAAAAAAGTAAATAGAATATTAGAAAAACTAGGTATGATAGACCTTTGGAGAAAACTGAATGGCAATAGAAAGGAATATACTTTCTTCTCAGCAGTTCATGGATCCTATACAAAAATAGACCATATATTAGGACATAGAAATCTCAAAATTAAATGTAGGAAGGCAGAAATAATAAATGCCTTCTTCTCAGATCACAATGCAATAAAAGCTACATTCAGTAAAAAGTTAGGGGTAAATAGACCAAAAAGTAATTGGAAACTGAATAATCTCATCTTAAAGAATGACTGGGGAGGCGGAGCCAAGATGGCGGAGAAGAAACACACGACTCAGTGAACGTCCTCACTCCCTCACAACCAATTAGATAAATTAAGTCTCAAAATTAGCTCAGGACTGACAGATACCACAAGGACTGGAAGCACGACTTACCAGCTGAAGAGAATCTGGAGTTTCAACAGGAAAGGTCAGTTCTCAGGGGAGGAATAAGAAAGACCAGCACAGACGGTGGGGTAGGGGCACACTGCGCCCATTGCGCTGGGAGGGGCTCTGGGATCAGAGAAGCCACTGAGGTAAAGGAATCTGGCACAGGCTGTTAGCTCTTCTCTGCTAATTATTTAGCAGTTCAGAAGAGAAAGCCAAAATATTTTAAAACTCAGATTAAATTTCCCCCCCCCCCCACCCTGGGGCAGACTCGGCACCAGGGGGTGTGGCCTCAGCTACCTCCTGAGAATAGTTAAGAGACTGACAAGTGGGTGGATACGGCCCAAGGCAACACACACGGCCTAGCTTAGCTGGAGGGAGTGGAACTCAGCTCCAGGAAGTCCCAGAGAAGCGGAACCTTTGAACTAGGGACCGCGGTTTCTGGCAGACACTTCCAGTTAGAGCGCAGGGGCTTCTTACGTCACCTGCTGCAGACACCCACTCCCCACCCGGACACATAGGCTGAGCTTCTTGCTGTCTTCACTATTCTACGCCCTCAAAGCACAGCAGTGCTAATCACCTCTGAGGCACTTCCAGGGAGGGGGTGGGGAACTCTCTCCCAGAGCTCTCTCTTAGCGTGGGCGCAGGGGCCGCTGCATCCATCCGGTCTGGGAGGAAGCTGGTAAAGAAGTAAATAATTTCCTACCCCAGGGACAGACCCCAAAACATTTTTTAAGTATGAGCAAAAAAGCTAGAAAAACTATAGATTCCTTCTATACAGAGAAAGAGCGGGTATCCAACCCCGAGGAAGTTAACAGCAAAGATTCAGAAGATAACAACCTAAAGGGGAACGATTCCTGCCCCCCATCACATAACTCTCTCCTAGAAGAAGCTCTTAAGAAATTGAGGGAGATCGAAGAAAAATGGGGCAAGGAAAGGGAAGTTATGATAGAGAATAACAACGTCCTGAAATTGGAGTTGGAAAAAATAAAGAATTCACAGGAGATGCAGGGAAACAAAATTAGTGAATTAGAAAAGGTTAAAAAAACACAGGAAAGTAGGATTTCTGAATTGGAAAAGATAAAAAAGTCTCAAGAAAATAGAATTTCTGAATTGGAAAAAGAAAATAATTCTCAAAAAAAAAAAAATTAGGGAAATGGAAAAAAATTCAATAGAGCAAAATAATTCATTTAAAAACGAAATTGGGCATTTACAAAAAGAACTAAAAACTGTGAAAGAAGAAAATAACTCCTTAAAAGTCAGGATGGAACAAATAGAAATGAATGATTCACAGAGAACCCAAGAATCAGTCAAACAAAACAAAAAAAATGAGAAGCTGGAGAACAACGTCAAATACTTACTGGGAAAATCTATAGACCTGGAAAATAGATCTAGGAGAGATAATCTGCGGATTATTGGACTTCCAGAAAACTATGACCAAAAAAAGAGCCTAGATTCTATTTTACAGGAAATTATCAAAGAGAACTGTCCAGAGATAATAGAAACAGAAGGGAAAGTAGATGTGGAAAGAATTCATCGAACTCCTTCTGAAATAGACCCTAAAAAAAGAACACCACGGAATATTGTGGCTAAGCTGCAGAATTACCACACAAAGGAGAAAATCCTGCAAGCAGCTAGAAAAAAACAATTTAAATACCAAGGTGCCACAATAAGGGTCACCCAAGATCTGGCTGCCTCCACATTAAAAGATAGAAGGGCCTGGAACCTGATATTCCGTAAGGCAAAAGATCAAGGACTGCAACCAAGAATGAACTACCCAGCTAAGTTTAGCATCTTTTTCCATGGAAGAAGATGGTCATTCAATGAAACAGAGGAATTCTATATGTTTCTAAGAAAAAAACCAGACTTAAACAAAAAATTTGATCTACATCCACAAGACTGAAGAGAAACAGAAAAAGGTACACAGAACCCTTGAGAACTGTAACTCTGTTGTGGGTATATAAAAAATACTCAAGGATAATTTGATTTTACTGATATAAAAGAAAAAAAGGGGGGTGTAGTAAAGGGAAGGAGGTCGGTTCAGAAAAAGGGGAAGGAGTGATAAAAAGAGGGAAACTACATCCCAGGAAGAGACATAGAAAATACACCATATCTGAGGGAACTTAGTGAGGGGGAGAATCATTGTGTGAATCTTACTCTCATCAGAAGAGGCTCAAAGAGTAAATAATTAACATATTTGTTTTTCAGAGAATTTTCTCTCACCTCATTAAAAGGGGGGAGAGGAAAAGGGAAAAGGAAAAGGGGAATAAGTGAAGGGACTTGGAGGGAGGGGGGAGGGATCCTAAAAAAAAAAAAAAAAAAAAAAAAAAAAAAAAAAAAAGAGGGAGGGTTGCGCGTCACAAGGGGGGTCTGTAAATTAAATATCGGGGAGGGGGATCAGGGGGGTCAAGGGAAAAAAGCATAATCTGGGGATAATACGATGGCAGGAAATACAGAATTAGTAATTTTAACTGTAAATGTAAATGGGATGAACGATCCCATCAAACGGAGACGGATAGTAGATTGGATCAAAAAGCAGAACCCTACAATATGTTGCCTACAGGAAACACACTTAAAGCAGGGAGATACATACAGAGTAAAGGTAAAAGGTTGGAACAGAGCCTATTATGCTTCAGGTAAAGCCAAAAAAGCAGGGGTAGCTATCCTTATCTCAGATCAAGCAAAAGCAGAAGTAGATCTCGTTAAAAAAGATAAGGAAGGAAACTATATCCTGCTGAAAGGTAGCATAAATAATGAAGCCATATCAATACTAAACATATATGCACCAAGTGGTATAGCATCTAACTTTCTAAAGGAAAAGTTAAGAGAACTGCAAGAAGAAATAGACAGTAAAACTATAATAGTGGGAGATCTCAACCTTGCACTCTCAGATTTAGACAAATCAAACCACAAAACAAACAAGAAAGAAATTAAAAAAGTAAATAGAACATTAGAAAAACTAGGTATGATAGACCTTTGGAGAAAACTGAATGGCAATAGGAAGGAATATACTTTCTTCTCAGCAGTTCATGGATCCTATACAAAAATTGACCATATACTAGGACATAAAGATCTCAAAATTAAATGTAGGAAGGCAGAAATAATAAATGCCTTCTTCTCAGATCACAATGCAATAAAAGCTACATTCAGTAAAAAGTTAGGGGTAAATAGACCAAAAAGTAATTGGAAACTGAATAATCTCATCTTAAAGAATGACTGGGTAAAAGAGCAAATTATAGAAACAATTAACAATTTCACCCAAGATAATGATAATGATGAGACATCATATCAAAATCTTTGGGATGCAGCTAAAGCAGTAATAAGGGGAAATTTTATATCTTTAGAGGCTTATTTGAAGAAAATTGAGAAAGAGAAGATTAACGAATTGGGCTTACAACTTAAAAGGCTAGAAAAAGACCAAATTATAAACCCCCAACCAAAAATTAAACTCGAAATACAAAAATTAAAAGGAGAAATCAATAAAATTGAAAGTAAAAAAACTATTGAATTAATAAATAAAACCAAGAGTTGGTTTTATGAAAAAGCCAATAAAATAGATAAACCTTTGGTAAATTTGATCAAAAAAAAGAAAGAGGAAAATCAAATTGATAGTCTTACAAATGAAAAGGGGGATCTTTCCACCAATGAAGAGGAAATTAGAGAAATAATAAGGAGTTACTTTGCCCAACTTTATGCCAATAAATTTGATAACTTAAGTGAAATGGATGACTTCCTCCAAAAATATAGGCTCCCTAGATTAACAGAGGAGGAGATAAATTGCTTAAATAGTCCCATTTCAGAAAAAGAAATAGAACAAGCTATTAATCAACTCCCCAGGAAAAAATCCCCAGGGCCAGATGGATTCACATGTGAATTCTACCAAACATTTAAAGAACAATTAGCCCCAATGTTATATAAATTATTTGAAAAAATAGGGGATGAAGGAGTCCTACCAAATTCCTTTTATGACACAGACATGGTATTGATACCTAAACCTGGTAGATCGAAAACTGAGAAAGAAAATTATAGACCAATCTCCTTAATGAATATTGATGCTAAAATCTTAAATAAGATATTAGCAAAAAGACTTCAGAAAATCATCTCCAAGATAATACACTATGATCAAGTAGGATTTATTCCAGGAATGCAGGGCTGGTTTAATATTAGGAAAACTATTAATATAATTGACCATATTAATAATCAAATTAATAAGAACCATATGATCATCTCAATAGATGCAGAAAAAGCATTTGACAAAATCCAACATCCATTCCTACTAAAAACTCTTGAGAGTATAGGAATAAATGGATTATTCCTTAGAATAATCAGGAGTATATATTTAAGACCGTCAGTAAGCATAATATGCAATAGAAATAAACTGCAACCTTTCCCAGTAAGATCAGGAGTGAAACAAGGTTGCCCACTATCACCATTACTATTCAATATAGTACTAGAAACGCTAGCCTCGGCAATAAGAGGCGAGAAAGAGATTCAAGGAATTAGAGTAGGAAATGAGGAAATTAAACTATCACTTTTTGCAGATGACATGATGGTATACTTAGAGAACCCCAAAGACTCTGCTAAAAAGCTACTAGAAATAATTCAAAATTTCAGCAAAGTGGCAGGATACAAAATAAATCCACATAAATCCTCGGCATTTTTATATATCACTAACAAAATGCAACAGCAAGAGATACAAAGAGAAATTCCATTCCAAACAAATGTTGATAGTATAAAATATTTGGGAATCCATCTACCAAAGAAAAGTCAGGAATTATATGAGAAAAATTACAAAACACTTGCCACAAAAATAAAATCAGATTTAAATAATTGGAAAGACATTCAGTGCTCTTGGATAGGCCGAGCGAATATAATAAAGATGACAATACTCCCCAAACTAATCTATTTATTTAGTGCTATACCAATCAGACTCCCAAGAAACTATTTTAATGACCTAGAAAAAATAACAACAAAATTCATATGGAAGAATAAAAGGTCAAGAATTGCAAGGGAACTAATGAAAAAAAACTCAGAGGAAGGTGGTCTAAGTGTACCTGATCTAAAGCTATATTATATAGCAGCAGTCACCAAAACCATTTGGTATTGGCTAAGAAATAGACCGGTAGATCAGTGGAACAGATTAGATACAAAGGACAAAAAAGGGTACATCTATAGCAATCTAATCTTTGACAAACCCAAAGATTCCAACATTAGGGATAAAAATTCATTATTCGGAAAAAACTGTTGGGAAAACTGGAAATTAGTATGGCAGAAATTAGATATGGATCCACACTTAACACCATATACCAAGATAAGATCAAAATGGGTCCATGATTTAGGCATAAAGAGGGAGATAATAAATAGATTAGAGGAACAGAGGATAATCTACCTCTCAGACTTGTGGAGGAGGAAGGAATTTATGACCAGAGGAGAACTAGAGATCATTATTGATCACAAAATAGAAGATTTTGATTACATCAAACTAAAAAGTTTCTGTACAAATAATACTAATGCAAACAAGATTAGAAGGGAAGTAACAAATTGGGAAAATATTTTTAAAAACAAAGGTTCTGACAAAGGTCTCATTTCCAAAATATATAGAGAACTGACCATAATTTATAAGAAACCAAACCATTCTCCAATTGATAAATGGTCAAAGGATATGAACAGACAATTCTCAGAGGAAGAAATTGAAACTATATCCACTCACATGAAAGAGTGTTCCAAATCACTACTGATCAGAGAAATGCAAATTAAGACCACTCTGAGATACCACTACACACCTGTCAGATTGGCTAAGATGACAGGAACAAATAATGACAAATGTTGGAGGGGATGTGGGGAAATTGGGACACTAATACATTGCTGGTGGAGTTGTGAAAGAATCCAGCCATTCTGGAGAGCAATCTGGAATTATGCCCAAAAAGTTATCAAACTGTGCATACCCTTTGACCCAGCAGCGCTACTACTGGGATTATATCCCAAAGAAATACTAAAGAGCGGAAAGAGACATATATGTGCCAAAATGTTTGTGGCAGCTCTTTTTGTTGTAGCTAGAAACTGGAAGATGAATGGATGTCCATCAGTTGGAGAATGGTTGGGTAAATTGTGGTATATGAAAGTTATGGAATATTATTGCTCAGTAAGAAATGACCAGCAGGAGGAATACAGAGAGGGTTGGAGAGACTTAAATCAACTGATGCTGAGTGAAATGAGCAGAACCAGAAGATCACTGTATACTTCAACAATGATACTGTATGAGGATGTATTCTGATGGAAGTGGAAATCTTCAACATAAAGAAGATCCAACTCACTTCCAGTTGATCAATGATGGACAGAGGTAGATACACCCAGAGAAGAAACACTGGGAGGGGAATGTAAATTGTTAGCACTAATATCTGTCTGCCCAGGTTGCATGTACCTTCGGATTCTAATGTTTATTGTGCAACAAGAAAATGATATTCACACACATGTATTGTACTTAGACTATATTGTAACACATGTAAAATGTATGGTATTGCCTGTCGTCGGGGGGAGGGAATAAGGGAGGGGGGGTAATTTGGAAAAATGAATACAAGGGATAATATTATAAAATATATATATATATATATATATATATATATATATATATATATATATATATATATATATATAATAAAAAAAAATTTAAAAAAAAAAAAAATAAATAAATAAATAAATCAAAAGACATTACCATAAAAAAAAAAAAAAAAAAAAAAAAAGAATGACTGGGTGAAAGAGCAAATTATAGAAACAATTAACAATTTCACCCAAGATAATGACAATGATGAGACATCATATCAAAATCTTTGGGATGCAGCTAAAGCAGTAGTAAGGGGAAATTTTATATCTTTAGAGGTTTATTTGAAGAAAATTGAGAAAGAGAAGATTAACGAATTGGGCTTACAACTTAAAAGGCTAGAAAAAGACCAAATTATAAACCCCCAACCAAAAATTAAACTTGAAATACAAAAATTAAAAGGAGAAATCAATAATATTGAAAGTAAAAAACTATTGAATTAATAAATAAAACCAAGAGTTGGTTTTATGAAAAAGCCAATAAAATAGATAAACCTTTGGTAAATTTGATCAAAAAAAAGAAAGAGGAAAATCAAATTGATAGTCTTACAAATGAAAAGGGGGATCTTTCCACCAATGAAGAGGAAATTAGAGAAATAATAAGGAGTTACTTTGCCCAACTTTATGCCAATAAATTGGATAACTTAAGTGAAATGGATGACTTCCTCCAAAAATATAGGCTCCCTAGATTAACAGAGGAGGAGATAAATTGCTTAAATAGTCCCATTTCAGAGAAAGAAATAGAACAAGCTATTAATCAACTCCCCAGGAAAAAATCCCCAGGGCCAGATGGATTCACATGTGAATTCTACCAAACATTTAAAGAACAATTAGCCCCAATGTTATATAAATTATTTGAAAAAATAGGGGATGAAGGAGTCCTACAAAACTCCTTTTATGACACAGACATGGTACTGATACCTAAACCAGGTAGATCGAAAACTGAGAAAGAAAATTATAGACCAATCTCCTTAATGAATATTGATGCTAAAATCTTAAATAAGATATTAGCAAAAAGACTTCAGAAAATCATCTCCAAGATAATACACTATGATCAAGTAGGATTTATTCCAGGAATGCAGGGCTGGTTTAATATTAGGAAAACTATTAATATAATTGACCATATTAATAATCAAATTAATAAGAACCATATGATCATCTCAATAGATGCAGAAAAAGCATTTGACAAAATCCAACATCCATTCCTACTAAAAACTCTTGAGAGTATAGGAATAAATGGACTATTCCTTAGAATAATCAGGAGCATATATTTAAGACCTTCAGTAAGCATAATATGCAATAGAAATAAACTGCAACCTTTCCCAGTAAGATCAGGAGTGAAACAAGGTTGCCCACTATCACCATTACTATTCAATATAGTACTAGAAACGCTAGCCTCGGCAATAAGAGGCGAGAAAGAGATTCAAGGAATTAGAGTAGGAAATGAGGAAATTAAACTATCACTTTTTGCAGATGACATGATGGTATACTTAGAGAACCCCAAAGACTCTGCTAAAAAGCTACTAGAAATAATTCAAAATTTCAGCAAAGTGGCAGGATACAAAATAAATCCGCATAAATCCTCGGCATTTTTATATATCACTAACAAAATGCAACAGCAAGAGATGCAAAGAGAAATTCCATTCCAAACAAATGTTGAGAGTATAAAATATTTGGGAATCCATCTACCAAAGAAAAGTCAGGAATTATATGAGAAAAATTACAAAATACTTGCCACAAAAATAAAATCAGATTTAAATAATTGGAAAGACATTCAGTGCTCTTGGATAGGCCGAGCGAATATAATAAAGATGACAATACTCCCCAAACTAATCTATTTATTTAGTGCTATACCAATCAGACTCCCAAGAAACTATTTCAATGACCTAGAAAAAATAACAACAAAATTCATATGGAAGAATAAAAGGTCGAGAATTGCAAGGGAACTAATGAAAAAAAAGTCAGAGGAAGGTGGTCTAAGTGTACCTGATCTAAAGCTATATTATATAGCAGCAGTCACTAAAACCATTTGGTATTGGCTAAGAAATAGACCGGTAGATCAGTGGAACATATTAGATACAAAGGACAAAAAAGGGTACATCTATAGCAATCTAATCTTTGACAAACCCAAAGATTCCAACATTAGGGATAAAAATTCATTATTCGGAAAAAACTGTTGGGAAAACTGGAAATTAGTATGGCAGAAATTAGATATGGATCCACACTTAACACCATATACCAAGATAAGATCAAAATGGGTCCATGATTTAGGCATAAAGAGGGAGATAATAAATAGATTAGAGGAACAGAGGATAATCTACCTCTCAGACTTGTGGAGGAGGAAGGAATTTATGACCAGAGGAGAACTAGAGATCATTATTGATCACAAAATAGAAGATTTTGATTACATCAAACTAAAAAGTTTCTGTACAAATAATACTAATGCAAACAAGATTAGAAGGGAAGTAACAAATTGGGAAAATATTTTTAAAAACAAAGGTTCTGACAAAGGTCTCATTTCCCAAATATACAGAAAACTGACCATAATTTATAAGAAACCGAACCATTCTCCAATTGATAAATGGTCAAAGGATATGAACAGACAATTCTCAGAGGAAGAACTTGAAACTATATCCACTCACATGAAAGAGTGTTCCAAATCACTACTGATCAGAGAAATGCAAATTAAGACCATTCTGAGATACCACTACACACCTGTCAGATTGGCTAAGATGACAGGAACAAATAATGATAAATGTTGGAGGGGATGTGGGGAAATTGGGACACTAATACATTGCTGGTGGAGTGGCGAAAGAATCCAGCCATTCTGGAGAGCAATCTGGAATTATGCCCAAAAAGTTATCAAACTGTGCATACCCTTTGACCCAGCAGCGCTACTACTGGGATTATATCCCAAAGAAATACTAAAGAGCAGAAAGAGACATATATGTGCCAAAATGTTTGTGGCAGCTCTTTTTGTTGTGGCTAGAAACTGGAAGATGAATGGATGTCCATCAGTTGGAGAATGGTTGGGTAAATTGTGGTATATGAAGGTTATGGAATATTATTGCTCTGTAAGTAATGACCAGCAGGAGGAATACAGAGAGGCCTGGAGAGACTTAAATCAACTGATGCTGAGTGAAATGAGCAGAACCAGAAGATCACTGTACACTTCAACAACAATACTGTATGAGGATGTATTCTGATGGAAGTGGAAATCTTCAACATAAAGAAAAACCAACTCACTTCCAGTTGATCAGTGATGGACAGAAATAACTACACCCAGAGAAGTAACACTGGGAAGTGAATGTAAACTGTTAGCACTAATATCTGTCTGCCCAGGTTGCATGTACCTTCGGATTCTAATGTTTATTGTGCAACAAGAAAATGGTATTTACACACATGTATTGTATCTAGGTTATATTGTAACACATGTAAAATGTATGGGATTGCCTGTCATCGGGGGGAGGAGGGGGGGGTAATTTGGAAAAATGAATACAAAAATAAAAATAAATAAATAAAGAAATAAAAAAATTAATTGAAACTGCAAATTTACTATGCACAACTTGCTATTCATTTAAATATATAATAGTTATCACATAAAAATAAATAAATTAAAATAGACCTTGACTCAAGCTCACTCCAGTTCCATTTTATATACTGAAGATTCTGAGATAAATAACTCCATCCAAATATAATTGGATCATTCTATTCTTTGTAAAGATTGGGGGAATTTGAAGAACTGTCATATAAATGGACAGAAGACATAATGAACATGCCCAGACAGTACAAGTTACTAGTGAACATGTGATTACTTTGCAAAGGCACAGAGAACGTTAGAGGGTTTTTCTATTTGTTCATTTTGCCTTGTTTTAATTTTGTTTTTAAATAGGGAATATGTAAAACTAGGACTGTTTGTCATCATTGACTCAATATCTCATTACAGCTTTTCCTGCAGAAGTAGAAAGTGGATAGTCAACTTAATATATGGTGACTACTCATTTAGATTATTCTTATACCAAAAGGAACTGTTAAGATGAAAGACTAATTCCATGAGAAATAGCAAAACTCAGAACCAAGGAACTGAAGGAGAAGAACTTGGTAAGGCTTCTATTATCCTAATAGCTTATGTACTTTTGTAAAGAACATAGTAATGCTCCAACTAATGATTTCAACTGAAAGTGAAACTGAAAGAGGAAGCGACTACTGGTCAATGATCAACAAAGCCTAGAGAATTCAGCATATAAATCTGTCTAGGTTATGTATCATCCCCTGTGTCAAGCAACTTTTGACTCTCAGCAGAGTTCCCCACATAGCAAATAAGACGTTTCCTGTGAAGAGAAATACTATAAATCTAGAATTATAGATTGCTTTAACAAAATGTTTTCCCTATATATGTGACTTATTACCATTGTACTATAAGATTATTCTCATTTCTCCTAATGGACATAGTATCTCTTTTTAGGAGAGTGTAGCCCAGGTCTGTGAGGAAAATGCATTGTAGTTATAATTCTTAGTATGAGATTTAAGTAAATGTCTTTGCTAATAGCTAATTAACTCTATTGGTTGATTATTAACAGGAAAAAAATAGCATTTTTTTGGAAGTTGTCTGTTAAAAGTGCAAAAGATCTAACACTAGAACCTAATATAACAACTGTTTTTTGGAGACACAAACCAAATATACAAAGTAGCAGAGTAGACAGAATGGATGTAATATAGAGAATATAGAATAGAAGAAAAACTAACGGGTAAGAACTTCTTTTACTCAAGCTTTAGAAAATAGCACATTCTTGTCATGGAAAACAAACAAACAAACAAACAAAAAACCAAAAAAAACAAAAAAACTATGGGATAGCAATCAAAGTACTTGCATTCCATTTCCTGATTCAAATTTCATGAAACCATGGGGAAAATCATTTGATCTAGCTATATCTATTGTCACACTTGTGAAAAAACAGAAAACATTCAAGCTGTTCCTATTTTGTGTAGCTGGTATAAGGATTAATGACATAAGAACAACTGGATAAAGTTATGTTATCAGTATTAGTGCAAATATTGTATCTTTTAATTATTGTGCAAAGGACAGCAGAAAGTGACCTTACATTATGAACAAGAGATCAGATTCAAATGGGAGAAATAGAAGGCTTTAAAGAAAGTAAAGGTATTCATGTAAATACTAGGTTTAAATTACTATGACAAATAGAATATTCATGAAGGTGGCTTAAAAGAAAAATAACATGTTGCTGTATAAATTAAGTGCATTATCCTGAGATGTAAAAATAACATTTTGCTCAAGAGTAGTAAATAAATCACATTTACATGTTGCTTTAGACAGTGAGTCTATACTAAAACATAAAGAGTATGTTCTTTTTGAAACCAACAATCTGCTCTCTATACCGAAAGTAGATCACAGATCAGAACTTTTCATGTCTCTATCATTCATTCATAAAAGCAAAGTACCCAAGAGGAACAGAGAAAATACTTTTTCGTGGAATATTTGTCAGTATATTTCACAGAAAATTCCCCTCCCCCAAATTCTCGATTTTAAAAAGTGTTCTGTTTTCCCTTAATCTCTCTTACATCTTCTTTCTCCCTGCTATTTTACAAACAGTTCTCACCTATACAGGCTCTATTCAATATTTTCTCAAATCTGGAAGAAGAAAACATAAGAAAGCTAGAAGAATTCTGATCAAGTAAAACAACATTAAAAAACTAAGAATTTATGGTTAGGATCCAAATTAGTCAAACAGTGTACCAGCACTTGCAGCACATTTCCTGAACATTTACCTTTTCTGGTTTTCTTCGCCATAGTTAAGTTTTATTTTATTTTACATTCTTATTCAAATCATTTTCTGTATCATCTTAATTTCCCATTATATCTCTTCTTCCTTCACTATTCAGAGAGTTATCCACTGTAAATAATAATGATAATAATTAAGAATAAGAATAGCATTTACAAAGCAATTTAAAGTTTACAAAGCATTTTTAAATATTATCTCATTTTATTCTTACAGCAGTACTGAAGATAGGTATGATTATCATGTGAATTTTACAGAAGAAACTGAGCATTCCATTTCATTTCATGTTGTTCTTTCCATACAGTTATTATGATTATGCTTACTTCATTTTACATTAATTTACCTGTGTCTCAGTGTTGCTCTAATTTCATTATTTTCTTATAGTACAGCAAGAAGCAATTTGTCATAGTGTCTAGAGAATTGTTTGCACATTTTGGAAGACCTCAAATCAAGTCCCATCTCTAACATACACTGATTGTGTTCTGCAAAAGTCATGTAACAATAACATTCACTATGCTAGTTAACTTTATAAAACCATGAATTTCTCATCTAGAAGTTCCCTATGCCAGTGAAATAGGTCCACTCATTATCTCTATGGTAATACTCCATTACTTTTATATATTAGAATATGCCCAAACAATGGGTATTTATTTCATTTTCAATTTGTTTTTATAAAATTGATGCTTGGATATTTTATTACACATGGGATCTTTCTGTATCTAATATTGTCTTTGTACCTTTTTTTAAAATAGTATTTTATTTTTTCAAAAAACATAAAAAATGACAATCATTTTTTAAATAATTTTTTATTTACCAGATATATGCATGGGTAATTTTACAACACCGACAATTGCCAAACTTTTTGTTCTAATTTTTCCCCTCCTTCCCCTCCTCTAGATGGCAGGTTGACCAATACATGTTAAATATGTTAAACTATAAATTAAATAAAATATATGTATACATGTCCATACAGTTATTTTGCTATACAAAAAGAATCAGACTTTGAAATAGTGTACAATTAGCCTGGGAAGGAAATCCAAAATGCAAGCAGACAAAAATAGAGGGATTGGGAATTCCATGAAGTGGTTCATAGTCATCTCCCAGAGTTCTTTCACTGGGTGTAGCTGGTTCAGTTCATTACTGCTCTATTGGAACTGATTTGGTTCATCTCATTGTTGAAAATGGCCACATCCATCAGAATTGATCATCATACAGTATTGTTGTTGAAGTATATAACAATCTCCTGGTCCTGCTCATTTCACTGAGCATCAGTTCATGTCTCTCCAGCCCTTTCTAAAATCACCCTGTTGGTCATTTCTTACAGAACAATAATATTTCATAATATTCATATACCAAAATTTATTCAGCCATTCTCCAATTGATGGACATCCACACAGTTTCCAGTTTCTGGCCACTATAAAGAGGGCTACCACAAACATTGTTGCACATACAGGTCCCTTTCCCTTCCTTCTTCCTTTAGATCTCTTTGGGATATAATCCCAATAGGAACACTGCTGGGTCAAAGATTATGCACAGTTTGACCACTTTTTGAGCATAGTTCCAAATTGCTCTCCAGAATGGCTGGATGTATTCACAATTCCACCAACAATGTATCAGTGTCCCTGTCTTCCCACATCCCCTCCAACATTTTGCATTATCATTCCCTGTCATTCTAGCCAATCTGGCAGGTGTGTAGTAATCTCAGAGTTCTCTTAATTTGCTTTTATATGACTAATAATGACTTGGAGCATCTTTTCATATTACTAGAAAGAGTTTCAATTTCTTCATCTGAGAATTCTCTGTTCATATTCTTTGATCATTTATCAATAGGAGATTGGCTTGATTTCTTATAAATTAGAGTTAATTCTGTATATATTTTGGAAATGAGGCCTTTATCAGAATCTTTGACTGTAAAAATGTTTTCGCAGCTTATTGTTTCCCTTCTAATCTTATTTGCATTAGTTTTGTTTGTACAAAAACTTTTCAATTTGATATAATAAAAGTTTTCTACTTTGTGATCAATAATGATCTCTAGTTCTTTGGACATAAATTCATTCCTCTTCCACAGATCTGAGAGGTAAACTATCCTATGTTCCTCTAATTTATTTATGATCTTGTTCTTTATGCCTAGGTCATGAACCCATTTTGACCCGACCTTGGTGTACGATGTTAAGTGTGGACAATGTCTAGTTTCTATCATTAATTTCCAATTTTCCCAGCAAATTTTGTCAAACATTGAGTTCTTATCCCAAAGGCTGGGATCCTTGCTTTTATCAAACACTAAGTTATTAGAGTTTTTGATTATTTTGTCCTTTGGACCTAATCTATTCCACTGATCTACTAGTCAATTTCTTAGCCAATACCAAATGGCTTTAGTAACCACTGCTTTATAATATAATTTTAGATCTAGTACAGCTAGGCCACCTTCATTTGATTTTTTTTTCATTAATTTCCTTGAAATTCTTGACTTTTTGTTTTTCCATATGAACTTTGTTATTATTTTTTCTAGGACATTAAAATAGTTTTGGGGAGTCTCATTGGTATAGTGCTAAATAACTAGATTAGTTTAGGTAGTATTGTCATCTTTATTATATTTGCTTGCCCTATCCAACAGCATTTAACATTTTTTCTAATTGGTGACAGACTTTATTTGTGTGGAAAGTGCTTTGTAGTTTTACTCATATAGTTTCTGATTTTCCCTTGGCAGATAGATTCCTAAATATTTTATTATACATAAACTATATGCTATAGTTACTTAAAAAGGAATATCTATTTGTAATTCCAACTGTTGGATTTTGTTAGTGACATATAAGAATGCTGATGATTTATGTGGGTTTATTTTGTATCCAGCAACTTTGCTAAAAGTGTGGATTATTTCTAATAGCTTTTTAGTAGAATCTTTGGGGTTCTCTATGTATACCATCATATCATCAGCAAAGAGTGATAAGTTGGTTTCCTCATTACCTACTCTAATTCCTTTATTCACTTTCTCCACTCTTATTGCCAAAGCTAGCATTTCTAATACAATATTGAATAGTAATGGTAATAGTGGGTAATCTTGTTTCACTCCTAATCTTAATGGGAATGGTTGCAATTTACCCCAATTACATATGATGCTTACTGATGGTTTTAAATAGATGCTAGTGATTATTTTAAGGAAAAGTCCATTCATTCCTATACTCTCAATTGTTTTTAATAGGAATGGATGTTGGATTTTATCAAATGCTTTTTCTGCATCTATTGAGATAATCATATGATTTTTGTTAATTTGGTTATTAATTGGCCAATTATACTGATATAGTATATTATTATACTGATAGTCCTAATATTGAACCAGCCCTGCATTCCTGGTATAAATCCTACTTGATCATGATGTATTATCCTGGGGATGATTTTTCTGTAGTCTTTTTGCTAATATCTTATTTAATATTTTAGCATTAATATTCATTAAGAAGCTTGGTCTATAGTTTTATTTCTCCATTTACAACCTACCACCGTACCATGTCTGTGTCATAAAAGGAATTTGGTAGGACTCCTTCATTCACTATTTTTTCAAATAGTTTATATAGCATTGGGTCTGATTGTTCTTTGAATGTTTGGTAGAATTCACATGTAAATCCATCTGGTCCTGGAGATTTTTTCTTAGGAAGTTGGTTAAAAGCTTGTTCTATTTATTTTTCTGAAAAGGGACTATTTAAGATGACATTTATTTTTCAAACTGAATTCCAAATTTCTTCCTTTCTCCTTCCTACAGACCCCATTTTTTTGGTAATATATGGCTTTTTATTTACCAGATATATGCTTGGGTAATTTTACAGCATTGACAATTGCCAAACCTTTTGTTCCAATTTTCTCCTCCTTTCCCCCACCCCCTCCCTCATATGGCAGGTTGACCAGTACATGTTAAATATGTAAAAGTATAAATTAAATACAATATATGTACAAAAAGAATCAGACTTTGAAATAGTGTACAATTAGCCTGTGAAAGAAATCAAAAATGCAGGCAGACAAAAATAGAGGGATTGGGAATTCTATATAGGGGTTCATAGTCATCTCCCTGAGTTCTTTCACTGGGTATGGGTGGTTCAATTCATTACTGTTCTATTGGAACTGATTTGGTTCATCCCACTGTTGAAGATGCCCATGTCCATCAGAATTGATCATCATATAGTATTGTTGTTGAAGTATATAATGATCTCCTGCAGACCCCAGTTTTGAGAAGGCAGACAATTTGATATAGGTTAAGCATTCGTAATCATTCAAAATATTTTATATTAGTCATGTTGTGAAAGAAAATATAGATCTCCCTCAAAACCTTCCCAAAAAATACTCAAGAAAAACAAATTATAACAAGTGTACTTCATTCTGTTTTCAGGCACCACCAGTTCTAGCTCTGTGGTTGGAAAGTAATTTTTGTCTTAAGTCCTTCAGAGTTGTCTTGGATCATTGAATTGCTGAGAATAACTAAGTTATTCATAACTGGTGAATTTTACTTTGAACACAGTACATTACACTTTGCATCAGGTCATGAAAGTCTTTCAGGGTTTTTCTGAGATTATCCTGCTAATCATTATTTTTTATCATACAAAAGTATTCCATCATAATCACATACCACAAGTTGTTATCCACTCCCCTGTTCATGGAAATTCTCTCAATTTCCAATTATTTATATCCCATTTAGGTTTACAAGCCTATTAGTAATATTTTAAGTCAAAGAGTAAATCATACTTCTGTTAGCCTTTTGGGCATAGTTGCAAAATCCTGTATAGAATGGTTGAATCACTTCATAACTCTATCAACCTTAGTGTTTCATTTTTTCCCACATCCTTTCCAACATTTATTGTACTTCATTATTATTAGTCATTCTAATAGGTATAAGGTAGCACTTCAGAATTATTTTAATTTGCATTTCTCTATTCAATAGTAAGCTAGGGCATTTTTTTATATAGCTATATATATATTTGATTACTTCATCTGAAAACTATTCCAATTCTTTGACTTCATACTTTATATTTGAGAAATGAGGCCTTTATGAGAGAAATTTATTTTAATTTGGTTTCACAGTGTCTAAGGCTAACTATATGTTCTTCCATTCTATCCTCATGCTTTTATTCTATTTTCTATATCATTGCAACCTGTCCTTCCTAAAAAGTGTTTTGCTTCTATCTCCTTCCCCTGTCTGCCCTCTGATAGGTTCTTACTAAGTGTTAATGAGATAATGAGATGATAGGTTCTTATTAAGTGGTAAGTCAGTACTTAAGAATTCTCTAGTTCCAGCCTTTAGGGGAGTTTTACCCCTGCGAACTATGCAAGTGCATTGGAAATGTGTCAATGATCAATGTGTCCTGCCATTCACATTAATTCTCGCAGCTAGCTGCATTCTTCATTGCTTGATCCACCACTAAGAGTTTACTGGCTTCCACAAGGGAAAGTTGAAAAGAACTTTGAAGAGAGAGTTCAAGAGGGTGTGAAACCACCGAGATCCAGAGACACCGGGGAGTGGGTCTTCTGTACACCACATGGCTGTAGCCCCACCAAGGGGCGGGAATTCGGCACTGGGCTCTTCCCTGTTTACTCGCTGTTACTTCTCTAGGAGGAGATCTGCTGTCTCAACTCAATCTCTCGGCTGCCAACTCTGACCTAGAGTAGAGACTTTTCCTCCAGAGAACCACCCCAACTCTGGCCCAGACAAGACTCTCTACTTACTCAAGGGTGTCTTCCTTTATCCTCCCAGAGAATGGGCATGGGATAAGTCAAGGGCTTCTGGGAAAAAAAATACTTCAACCAATGAACTTGCTCCTCCTAAACATGTAAGCTCCTCCCCAGGAGTTCACAGGGTTAAAACTCCCCTAAAGGCCAGAACTAGAGAATTAAGTACAGACTTAGCACTTAGTAAGAACCTATTATCTCATTATCTCATTAACACTTAGTAAGAACCTAACAGACCTTCATTCTATCACACATACATCTCCTCTCATCTTTTTCCCTTCCTAGTTCACCAAAGGATAAAAAACCAAGTGAGAGTGTATTCCATTCTTTCTTTGAGGCAATTCTGTTGGTAAGATTCACTTATGACCTCTTAAGTCACCCTTCTTCTCCACAATAAGTGCTTTTTTTTTTTACTCTGTGAGATTATTTACTTGCATTCTGCCTTTCCCTTTCTCACAGTACATTTTTCTCTCAATTATTAATTTTATTTTTTACATTTTTTTCCTCTTCACATTCAATTAACACCTATACCCTCTATCTATGTGCTCTTCTAATAATAAGAAAGCTCTTATGGCTTACAAGTAGTATCCTCCCATATAGGAATGTAAACAGTTTAACAATTTTAAGTCTTTTATGATTTCCCTTTCCTGTTTACCTTTTGATGATTCTCTTGAGTCTTATATTTAGAAGCCATTTTTTTTTTTTCAGATATGGTCTTTTCATCAAGAATGATTGAAAGACCTCTCTTTAATTAAATATCCATTTCCCCCTTAAAGGATTATACTGTTTAGTTGGGTAAGTAATTTTTCTTTGTAATCCTAAATTCATTTTTCTTCTGGAATTTTGGATTCCAAATCCTCTGATATTTTAATGTGGAAGATTTTCTATCTTGTGTTTTCCTGATTCTGGCTCCTTGATATTTAATTGTTTCTTTCAGACTACTTGTAATAGTTTGTCCTTGTCATGAGAGCTTTGGAATTTGGCTATAACATTGCTGGATTTTTCATTTGGGGATCTCTTATAGGAAGTGATTAGTGGATTCTTTAAATTTCTGTTTTGCCCTCCAGTTCTAGAATATCATGGCAGTTGTCATTGATAATTTCTTTAAAGAAGATGTATAGGTCATTTTTAAAAAATTTTGTTTTGTTTTATTTTGGCTTTCACACACACACACACACACACACACACACACACACACACATTATATATATATATATACTAGATACCAGAGAGTAGATAAGTCTTTGTCTTTTCCTGGTTTCTCTTAGATCAACACCAAATCGAACCTCTGAATGGTTTTTAGAGTGACAGAACCCACTAATATTTGGAGTGTAACAAATTTCCAGCAGAACATAGTTTTGAAAAACTTCAGGAAAGGTCCGTTCTCAATTAGGAGGAGGGAGTAGGGGACTCAGTCCAGTGCAAGCAAGGCCACGATTGAGAGAATTTCACACACTGGGGTAATCTAGTAGGATGCTGTTAGCCAAAATATAGCAATATTGGCTGCCCTGTTCTGGTTCAGATGCAAGTGGATCAGCATATTTACTGTGAGACCACCAGTGAAACTACAGAAGGCAAAAAGTGATCATGTGAAGTCTAGCATAACAAGCAGGATTTGGCCATGCCCACCCAGTATGGGAAGGAAGCCAGCAGGACGGGCCCCAGGGCAGCATGAAACTACTGTTGTCTGTAGAGGAAGTTTGGGACAATCTCCCCTTTTTCCTAACAGCAGACTTCAAATGAAAATGAGCAAAAAAGTAGAAAGAGTTCTGATCATCATAGGTAGCTATCATGGAGACAAGGAAGAACAGACCTCAAATCTTGAGGACACAAAAGGTAAAATGTTCCAAGCTGTAATCTCAAATGGTGATATAAATTGGTTTCCAACTCAAAAGGCTTTATTAGAAGAATTTGAAAAGAATTTTTAAAAGAGAGAAGAAAAATGGGGAAAGGAAATGAGAGCTTTGGAAAAGGAAACAGAAATTTTCAAGAGAAAATCACTCCTTTAAAAATAGTTTTGGCAAAATGGAAAAAGAACACAACTTCTTAAAAAAATAGACTTTGTGAAATGGGACAAAATCAAATAAACAAAAGAACTCATTTAAAAGTTCAATTCAAATGCAAGAAAAAATTAAAAAGTCAACAGGAGAAAATAAATCATTAAAAATTAGAATTAAACAAATGGAAATAAATGATTCAATGAGATATAAGGAATCAATTATTTTTAAATGAAAAAAATAGATGTAAAATAATTCATCAGAAAAACAACTGACCTGAAAAATAAAACCAGAAGAGATGAATTTTCTAAGAATTATTAGACTGCCTGCAAACCACAATGAAAAAAAAAAATAACCTAAACAACATCTTTCAAGAAGTCATCAAGGAAAACTGTCCTAATATCCTAAAACAATCAGGTAAAATAGCCTTTGAAAGAATTCCCCAATCACCTTCTAAAAGACACCCCAAATTGAAAACTCCAAGAAATATGGTAGATAAATTCCAGAATTATCAGATTAAGTAAATAAATGCTATAAGTAGCCAAAAAGAAATAACACAAATATCGAGGAGCTGTAATCAAGATTAACCCAGACCTAGCAGTTTCCACTTTAAAGAATCAAACAGTCTGGAAGAGGATATTCCTGGAGGTCAAAGAAACTTTCATTGCAGCCAAAATAAACTATCCAGGGAAATTAAGCATTATCGTTTATTTCTTGAAATGGACATTCAATAACAGAGGGGATTTGTGTTTTTTTTGTTTTTTTTTTTTTTGTTTTTGTTGTTGTTGTTGTTGTTGTTTTTGATTTGTTTTTGTTTTTTTCCCTGAGGCAATTGGGATTAACTGACTTGCCCAGGTTCACACAGCTAGGAAGTGTGAAGTGTCTAAGGAGAAATTTGAACTCAAGTCCTCCTGACTTCAGTGCTGGTAATCTATCTACTGTGTCACCCAGCTGCCCCCATTTGCATTTATTTTTGATGAAAAGACTAGAAGTAAAGAAAAATTTGATGTTCAAATACAGAATTTAAGAGAAGCATAAAATGATAAAAAGAAAAGAAAAAATGTTTTTTAAACATTAAAATATTTACATCCCTATATGGTAAGATGATATGTTTAACTCTTGAGAACTATATCTCTCTTAGGAGTATACTTAAAGGATATGAATAAAATTTGACTTTATTATGATATTATAAAAAAAAAAGTAACTAGGGGTGGTAAGAAAAAGAAAGGTAAAGTAAAATATGGTAAAAAAACAACACATGAAGAGACAAAACAAGACCTATTATACTTTAGGGGAAAAAAGGGAGGAGGATTGTGTGAATATTAATCTCACTGGATTTGGCTCAAAAAGTGAATAACAGATATTGGGTTTGATACAGAAACTTGTCTCATTCAACAGGGAAATAGGAGGAAAAATGGGAAAGGAAAGGGAGTGACTAATAGAAGAGAAAATAGAAATAGAAGAGGAAAGGGACAACTAAGGGGGAGAAACTACAAAAGAGGAGGGCAGATTGAGGGAGATGATGATTAGAAGCAAAACAGGAAGAGAGAAAGAGGAAAAATAAAGAGAAAAGAATACCCCAAGGAAAGTAGGATGGCAGAAAATACAGTGTTAGTAATTTTAACTATGAATGTGAATGGGAGGAACTCTCCCAAAAAGGGAAGCAGATAGCAGACTAGATTAAAAGCTAGAATCCTACCACTAGATAACAACTACAAAATGAATAAGAAAGAAGTTAAGGAGGTAAATGGAATTTAGAAAAATTGTTGGAGATAAATGATTGGGGACAAAATAAAATATACTATTTTCTTGGCAGTACATGAAACTTACACAAAAATGACAATAATAAAGCAACGTACTAAAATTTATGGGATGCAGCCAGAGTAGTTATGAGGGGAAATTTTATATCTCTAATTGCTTGCTTCAATAAAATAGAGAAACAGAAGATCAATAAATTGGGCATGCAACACAAAAGGCTAAAAGAGAATAAATTATCATCCCCCAATTAAATATCAAATATGAAATTCTGAAAATAAAAAAGGAGATAAATAAAACTGAAAGAAAACTATTGAACTAAGAAACAATCCTAAAAGTTAGTTTTATGAAAAAATAATAAAATATAAAATCTTTAGTTAATTTGATTAGATAAAGGAAAAATATCAAATGCTAGTATTAGAAGGGAAAATGGTGATTTTTCCACCAGGGAAAAGAAAATTAGGAATATAATTAGGAGCTATTTTCCTCAACTGTATGTCAATAAATATGATAATCTAAGTGAAATGGAATAATGCTTACAAAAATATGGAATGGCCAGATGAACAGAAAAGGAACTAAAATACTTCAATGGTCCCATTTTAGAGAAAAAGAAAAATGAAGCTATTAATCAAGTCCTTAAGGAAAAATCCCCAGTGCCAAATGAATTCTAACAAATATTTAAAGAACAATCAATTCCAATAGTGTGCAAATTATTTGGAAAAATAGGGAAAGAAGGACACCTACCAAATTCCTTTCATGACACAAATATGGTATTGAAACTTAACCAGGCAAGTCAAAGGAGAGAAAGAAATATATAGACCAATTTCTCTAGTGAATAATGATCCCAAAATCTTATATAAAATATAAGCAAAAAAAATTACAGCAAGTTATCACCAGAATAATACACCATGACCAAATAGAATTTATACCATGAATGCAGGGCTAGTTCAATATTAGGGAAAGTATTAGCATAATTGAGTATATAAATAACCAAACTAACCAAAATAATATGGTTATTTCTATAGAAACAGAAGAAACATTTGACAAAATCTAAAACCCACCTTCTATTAAAAGCATGAGAGAACATAGGAATAAATGGAGTTATCCTTAAAATGATCGGCAGCATTTATTTAAAACCATCAGCAAGCATCATATGCAATGAAGTTAATGAAGATAGTTGTATACTATTGTGTCATACACATATTTTGTCATACAATATTTTGCTATACCACTTTGTGCATAAATGTTTAATATTGATATGGCTTCACTGTCTATGCTACCTTTTAGCAGGGTATGGTTTCCTTCCTTATCTCTTTTAATTAGATCAATTTCTGCTTTTGCTTGATCTGAGATAAGGATGGCAACCCCTGCTTTTTTGCCTTTACCTTTACCCTGTATGTATCTCCCTCCTTTAAATGGGTTTCCTGTAAACAACATATTGTAGGGCGCTGACTTTTGATCTAGTCTTCTATCAGCCTCTACTTAATGGGAGAGTTCATCCCATTCACATTTACACTTAAAATTACTAATTCTGTATTTCGTGCCATGATATTATCCCCTGATTATTCTTTTTTAATCCCTTGACCCCCCTGAAATCCCTTCCCCAATATTTAATTTATAGAGCCCACTTGTAACGCACAGCCCTCCCTTTTTAATATCCCTCCCCCCTCCTTTTAATCCCTTCCCCTTTCTTGTACCCTTCTTTTATTCCCCTTTTCCTTTTCACTTTTCCTCTCCTCACTTTTAATGAGGTGAGAGAGAATTCTCTGAAAAATAAACATGTCAATTATTTACTCTTTGAGCCTACTCTGATGAGAGTAAGATTCACACATTGTTTCTCCCCTTTCTAAATTCCCTCAGATGTGGTATATTTTCTATGCCTCTTCCTGGGATGTAGTTTCCCTCTTTTTTTCCCTCCTTCCCCTTTTTCTGATACTATCCCCTTCCCTGTACTATTTATCTTTTTTTTTTTTTTTAATATTATATCAGTAAAATCAAATTATCCATGCGGACTTTCGGTATATTGACAACAGAGATACAGTTCTCAAGAGTTCTTTTTACCTTTTTCTGCTTCTCTTCAGTCTTGTGGATGTAGATCAAATTTTTTGTTTAAGTCTAGTTTTTTTTTTTTTTCTTAGAAACAAATGGAATTCCTCTGTTTCATTAAATGATCATCTTGTTCTATGGAAGAAAATGCTAAACTGAGCTGGGTAGTTTATTCTTGGTTGCAATCCTTGTTCTTTTGTCTTTTGGAATATCAGGTTCCAGGCCCTTCGATCCTTCAATGTGGAGGCAGGCAGATCTTGGGTGGCCCTTATTGTGGCCCCTTGATATTTGAATTGCTTTTTTCTAGCTGCTTGCAATATTTTTCCCCTCAGTTTGGTAGTTCGGCAGCTTAGCCACAATATTCCGTGGAGTTCTTTTTTTAAGGTCTACTTCAGAAGGTGTTTGATGAATTCTTTCAATGCCTATTTTCCCTTCTGTTTCTATTATCTCTGGACAGTTCTCTTTGATGATTTCCTGTAAAATAGAATCTAGGCTCTTTTTTTGATCATAGTTTTCGGGAAGTCCAATGATCTTCAGATTATCTCTCCCAGATCTATTTTACATGTGTATAGATTTTCCCAATAAGTATTTGTCATTATTATCCAGCTTTCCTCTTTTTTTTTGTTGTTTTTTCTTTTTTGTTTTCTTTGACTGATTCTTGGTTTCTTAATGAACCATTCATTTCTATTTGTTCTATCCTGATTTTTAATGAGTTATTTTCTTTATTCACATTTTTTTAGTTCTTTTTGTATATGCCCAATTGAGTTTTTAAATGAATTATTTTGCTCTGTTGAATTTTTTTCCATTTCACTAATTGTTTTTTTAGTGAGTTATTTTCTTTTTCCAATTCAAAAATCCTATTACCTGTGATTTTTTAACCTTTTCTAATTCACAAATTTTGTTTCTCTGCACCTCCTGTGAATTCTTTATTTTTTCCAACTCAAATTTCAGGAAGTTGTTATTCTATATCATATCTTCTCTTTCCTTTCCCCATTTTTCTTCAAACTCTCTTAACTTTTTAATAGTCCCTTCTAGGAGAGAGTTATGTGATGGTGGAAGGTATCATTCCCCTTTAGGGTGTTATCTGGAGACTGTCTGGTGTTAGCTTCCTCGGGGTTGGATACCTGCTCTTTCTCTGTGTCAAAGGTGTCAATCATTCTCTTCAACTTCTTACTCATTGTTAAAAATCTGTTGGGGTTTGCCCTTGGGGTAAGAAGTTTATTTATTTACCAGCTTCCTCCCAGACTGGATGGATGCAGAGTCCTGTGCCTGAGCTAAGAGAGAGCTCTGGGAGAGAGTTTACCTCCCTCCTCCCTGGAAATGACTCAGAGGTGGTTAGCACTGCTGCAGCTTCCAGGAGTGCCCAGTGAAGGACCCTGCTGTGTGGCCTAGCAACTGCCCTGAGATTTAGGGCTGAACAGTGAAAGTGTCACAAACCCCAGCTAATGCCTCCTGTGGGGCCGTGGATATCAGCAGCTGATGTGAAAAGCCCCTGCACTCAAACCGGAAGTGTCTGCCCAGAAACTGCAGTCCCTACTTCAAAGGTTCTATTTCTCTGGGAGTTCCACTTCTCTGGGAATTCCGCTGCTGGTAGAATTCCACTGCCTTAGGCTGAGCCCCACACTATGTGGATTAGAGGCTGCCTCAGGCTGTGTCCCCACTGTTCAGGTTCTCAACTACCCCAAGGAGAAGCCCCGGGCAGCAGAAGGTGTCTGCATAGCTTTGCAGAGATCTGTTAGGTCACTTCCAGATTGGGGTGAATTCAGGATCTGGGCTTATATTTTAAAGTGGCTTTATTTCTCTTTTGAACTGATGTTTTATAAGCAGAGAAGAGCTAACAGCCTGTGTCAGATTGCTCTATCTCAGTGGCTTCTTTGATTCCAGAGTTCTCCCCAGCCCAATCAGCACAGTGTGCTAGCACCTAACCCTGTCTGTGCTGGTCTTTTTTTTCCTCCCCTTGGAATTGACCTTTTCTGTTAAAATTCCAGATTCTCTTCAGCTGGTAAGTTGTGTTTCTAATCCTTGTGGTTTTTATCAGTCCAGTGTTATTTTTGAGGCTAATTTAACTAATTGGTATTGAGGGAAGAAGGAAGCTTACAATTTCGTGTGTATCTTCTCCGCCATCTTGGCTCTGCCCCCCCATTTGCCAACAATTTGAGGGTTGTTTTTTTTTTGTTTTTTTTTTTTTTGTTTGTTTTTTGGAAGCTTTTGATGTAGGAGCTTTGACTCTGTAATCTTCTTTTGAGTGTGTTTTGATCTTCCTGTCACCATAATATCTTTCAATCTTTTAATCTTGCTCATTTTCCTAGCCTATTTCTAGATTTTTAAAGTCTAAAGTAGGGATCTCCTAGGATTGAGGACACATTCTTCCAATTATCAGGGGGTCTGTACAACTATTTTCATATGCTTTTTAGTACCAGTAAGTTTTCGGTTCTTCCAAGGTAGTATGATCTAAGTAGAGGTGTGTTTACTACTCTTCTGACCTATTTCTGGTCTATGAATGATGACAAACACTCTTTTCTGCCCTGTAATTGTAAAGAGAGTCACCACTCCACTAGCACTACAAGCTCTGGTGTTCTTGTGATCCTTCTTACCCTAAGACTGCCAGCCAGAACTGCTACCCAAATCCAAATAGAGGCAAAGCAACAGTGCCCTGCCCTACCTTGCTAGCAAAGAAACCCTTTTAATCTCCTTGTCAGTTTTCTGACTCCCTTACTGTCTATGGGCTGAGAGTTCCATATCCAACTGCTGCCACTCCTGAACTAGTAACTCACAAGGGACACAGCCTGCACTGAATTCTGTTCCATTTTTACATAGTACAAGAAACCTTTTCTATTGACTTTCTAAGTTGTCTTTGGATAAAAAATTATCTCATCCCTTTTTTTGTGGATTCTACTGCTCTTAAGAATTATTTTATGGAATAATTTCAAGGTGTTTTGAAGGGTGGGAGGAAGACTTCAAGGGAATCATTGACTTTTTTCTGTTGTTCTGAATCTTCCCCACTTCCCTGCAATCCCAAGGCTTAGAAAATTTTAAGATCCTAGTAGTAGAATCTCTAATTCAAAATATATAGATTTTTACTCATATACTCCACAAAACTCCGAATTGCTTCCCAGAATGGACCTTCCCCTAATAATATATTATTGTGCCAATCATTCTATAATCCCTTCAATATGGTTATTCCAATCTTTCCACAAACTTAACAAATATTTGAATACAAGGGAAAATTGCTTTGATATGAATTTTTCTAATTTTGAGTGACCTAAAAAATGGTCATAAAATTTTTGATAGTAACAATTCTTTCAAAAGCTATTGATTCATATTGTCTGATCCATATTTATTTTGACAGAATCTTACTCTTACATATTTGTGTCTTTAGTTTTGTTTGTACAAAAGCTTTTTAATTTGATGTAATCAATTTCTTTTTATTTTGTGATCAATAATGATCTCTAGTTCTCCTTTGGTCACAAACTCCTTCCTCCTCTACAAGTCTGAGAGGTAAACTATACTATGTTCCTCTAATATATTTATGATCTCCTTCTTTATGCCTAAATCATGGACCCATTTTGATGTTATCTTGGTATATGGTGTTAAGTGGGGGTCCATATCTAATTTCTGCCATACTAATTTCCAGTTTTCCCAACAGTTTTTTTCAAATAATGAATTCTTATCCCAAAAGTTGGGATCTTTGGGTTTGTCAAACACTAGATTGCTGTAGTTGTACACTATTTTGTCCTGTGAACCTAACGTATTCCACTGATCAACCAGTCTATTTCTTAGCCAATGCCAAATGGTTTTGGTGACTGCTGCTTTATATTCCTGGTATAAATCCCACTTGATCACAGTGTATTATCCTGGGGATGATTTTCTGAAGTCTTTTTGCTAATATCGTATTTAAGATTTTAGCATCAATATTCATTAAAGAGATTGGTCTATAGTTTTCTTTCTTTCTTCAACCTACCTGGTTTAGGTATCAGTGCTATGTCTGTGTCATAAAAGGAATTTGGTAGGACTCCTTCATTCCCTATTTTTTCAAATAGTTTATATAACATTGTAGCTAATTGTTCTTTAAAGGTTTGGTAGAATTCACATGTAAATCTATATGGTCTTGGGGATTTTTTCTTGGGAAGTTGATTAATAGCTTGTTCTATTCCTTTTTCTGAAATAGGAATATTTAAGCAATTTACTTCCTTCTCTCTTAATCTGGAAAGCTTATATTTTTGGAGGTAGTCATCCATTTCACTTAAGTTATATTTAATGTCATAAATTTGGGCAAAGTAACTCCTTATTATTGCTCTAATTTCCTCTTCATTGATGGAAAGATCCTCCTTTTCATTTTTAAAACTAATAATTTGCTTTTCCTCTTTCCTTTTTCTGATCAGATTTACCAAAGGTTTCTCTATTTTATTGGCTATTTCATAAAACCAACTCTTAGTTTTATTTATTAATTCAATAGTTTTTTGTTTTTGTTTTTTTTACTTTCAATATTATTGATTTCTTTTTTTAAAAAATAATTTTAATAGTTTTTATTTATCAGATATATGCATGGATAATTTTACAACATTGACAATTGCCAAACCCTTTGTTTAATTTTTCCCCTCCTTCCCCCCCACAGATGTCAGGTTGACCAATACATGTTAAATATGTTAGAGTATAAATTAAATACAATATATGTATACATGACCAAACAGTTGTTTTGATGAACAAAAAGAATCAGACTTTGAAATTGTGTACATTTAGCCTGTGAAGGAAATCCAAAATGCAGGTGAACACAATTAGAGGGACTGTTAATTCTATGTAGTGGTTCATAATCATCTCCTAGAATTATTTTGCTGGGTGTAGCTGGCTCAGTTCATTTCTGCTCTATTGGAACTGATTTGGTTCATCTCATTGTTGAAATGGCCACATACATCAGAATTGATCTTCATATAGTATTATTGTTGAAGTATACAACGATTTTCTAGCCCTGCTTATTTCACTCAGCATCAGTTCATATAAGTCTCTTCATGCCTTTCTGAAATTATCCTGCTAGTCTTTTCTTACAGAACAATAATATTCCATAATATTCATATACAACAATTATTTAGCCAATCTCCAATTTATGGGCATCCACATGGTTTCCAGTTTCTGGCCACCACAAAGAGGGCTGTGACAAACATTCTTGCAGATAAGGGTCCCTTTCCCTTCTTTAAGATCTTTTTTGGGATACAAACCCAGTAGCAACACTGCTGGGTCAAAGGGTATGCACAGTTTGATTACTTTTTGAGCATAGTTCTTGTAAAATAGAATCTAGGCTCTTTTTATCATCATAATTTTCAGGAAGTCCAATGATTCTCAAATTATCTCTCCTACATCTATTTTCCAGGTCTGTTGATTTTCCCAGTAAATATTTGACTTTATTCTCCAGCTTTTCATTTTTTTTTTTTTTTTCATTTTGCTTGACTGATTCTTGGTGTGTCAATGAATCATTCATTTCTATTTGTTCAGTCCTGATTTTTAATGAGTTATTTCCATCATTCACATTTTTTAGTTCTTTTTGTATATGTCCAATTGAGTTTTTAAATGAATTATTTTGCTCTGTGGAATTTTTTTTCCATTTCACTAATTTTTTTTTTTTTAATTTTGTGAGTTATTTACTTTTTCCAATTCATAAATCCTACTTTATTGGGAATTCTTTATCTTTTATCTTTTACAATTCAGAAATCCTACTTTCCTCTGATTTTTTTTAATCTTTTCCAATTCACAAATTTTGTTTTCCTGTACTTCCTGTGAATTCTTTATCTTTTCCAATTCAAATTTCAGGATGTTGTTACTCTCTAGCATAGCTTCTCTCTCCTTTGCCCATTTATCTTCTAACTCCCTTTTCAGGTCTTTAATAGTCTCTTGTAGGAGAGAGTTATGTAATGGGGGTCAGGTAACATTCCCCTTCTGGGTACTATCTGGAGACTGACTGCTGTTAACCTCCTTGGAGTTGGAAACCTGTTCTTTTCCTATATAGAAGCTGTCAATCATTTTCTTCAATTTCTTACTCATTTTTAAAAACCTGTGGGGTCTGCTTTCTGGGTAACCTATTACCAGCTTCCTTTACAGAGCAGATATATTCTGGAAGGCAGCTGTCTTGTGAATGGTTTGGAAAGGTACAAGGGTGCTCTGGAAGAGTTTCCCCCCATACCCGAAGTGATTCAGAACCGGGCTTCAGGTGTGCTCAATGAAGAACCCCCACTTGGTAGCCTAGCGACTGCCCTAAACTAGAGGCTGAACAGTGAAAGTGTCACAACCCCAGGCCAAAGCCCCCTATGGAGCCGTGAATATTAGCAGCTGACCAGCAAATAGCTCAGTACACAGACCAGAAGTGTCTCTGCCCTGAGAAGCACAGTCACTGCTGCGGGAGTTTTCTGCTGTGGAAGTTTCACTGCCTCAGACCGAGCCCCCCACTGTGAGATTAGAGGCTGCCCCAGGCTGTGCCCCCCCACTGCCTTGCAGGTTCTTAATTGCCCCAAGGAAAAGCCCGGGACAACAGAAGGCATGCTGAGATCTGTGCGGACTCACTTCTGGTTTGGGGTAACTATAGGCAGTTTCTAGTGTTTTTTGTTTTTATTTATTTATTTTTTAATGGCTTGATTTCTCTTCTGGTCTGCTGTTTTGCAAGCAAAGTATAGCTATCAGCCTATGCCAGAATCCTCTGTCTAGGTAGCTTTTCTAACCCCAGAGGCCTCCCCAGCCTGATCAGCACAGTAAGCTAGCCTTTAGTCTTTCAAAGTCTGTGCCAGTCTTTTTTCCCCCCACCCTTCCTTACAGACTTTTTCTGACAAAATTCCAGATTATCTTCAGCTGGTATGTTGTTGTGTTTCTAATCTTCATGGTTTTTACCAGTCCAATGCTATTTTTGAGGCTGAATTAAATAGTTGTTATTGAGGGTAATAGAAAGCTTAGAAATTCACATGTGTCTTCTCTGCCCCCCAGTATACATTATTTTTAGACAGGCATTAGAAATGAAAATTTAACTGGACCTAGAATTCAATAGGCAAAGATGATTTGACCATACCATATTTGCAAAAATAAAAGAATTTCAAGATGTTCCCTACCATCAAAGCCCATATTTATTTTAAATTATTTTTTTAACAATGGTATCTAATTGTAATATAACAACTAACTAATAAACACTTACTAAATAGCTACCAAGGGCCAAACTTATACTAAGCAATGAAGATAAAGAATAAATTTGTTAGGAAAGGTAAAACTGAAAATCAGATGCTTATTACTCTATATCCTTACATCACACAATTACTAAGTACTTACAATGGTTCATACATTGTGGGATACTGTGTTTAAGCACTGGGGATACAATTACATGCTAAAAACATATCTGCAGGGAGTTTTTGGCTTTTTTTGTTTGTTTGTTTGTTTTTTAATAGAGAAAAATAATCCATTAGGGAGATCTGAAAAATTAGGAGGCAGAGCAAAATAAGTGGAAGGTGAGAAATCAAGAGACAGAGAAGGGAAGACAGGAAGGAAGTAAACATGGCTAGCAGGTTCATGAAATTATGATCTGTCAAAGATTGTTTTTTGAGAAATAAAAAACAAATAACAGATCTGTGCTTTGGGAACAGTGAAAAATTCAGTGTCTCTGTAGTCAGAAGATCAGTGTTCAAATCTTGTCTTTTATGTTTACTTTCTATATGATCTAAAATAAAACAATAAAGGTCTGGATCTCAATTTTTTATTATTTAAAATGAGTATATTGAAATGTTTTTACAGAGGTTCCTTCCATCTCAAGAATCATGATCCCTTGAAATTTCAACCATTTGTTGTCTAGACAACAAAATAAAAACATATATACACATACTCTATCACATAATAAACAGCAGCACAGTCAGAGGCCAAATCTCCAGTCTGTTGGTATATCATTCATATCTATGCATAACTTCAGATAAAAAGTATGTTTCAGCATATCTTTAAAACAGCTACATAAAAGTCTTATTTCACATTTTTCATGGTTATTATTGATATGTGGCATTTGCTGAATTAATCATTAAACTGCATTTAAAATATTACATTACAAGACTATAATTATGATGCATATAACAATTTATATGTAATAAAATGGAAGAGATATTTCATCACTACAAGTTGATGTAGCCAGAAAAATCAAGGAGTAGGAAATGTAGTTATTCATATTTAACAAAGATAAAGATACTTAATATTATATTATCTTTTGAAGTATGAACACTTTTTTCTGATTTAGGATTAGATTTTTTTGAATTAGAAAAGTCATGCCCTTAATTGGTACTAATTTTGCATAAAATGACCCACTTCTATATCAGCTAGAGGGTCTGTAAGAAGAAAAATAGTTTCTTTTTCTTCCCCCACCCAATAAACTTTTTCTTTCAAGTTTAGGGAATTTGGTCTCTGGACACTAGAGTTTCATGAAAAATGGGTCGCCAATTTTTGAGGGATAAGCATACAATGGAGAAGAAGTATAGTGTAGCATAGAGCATGCTGGTCATGGAGTACAGAAAACCTGATTTCAAATCCTACCTTTCCAATTTACTAATTGTTTTAATAAGAACAAGATATTTTATGCTTGGTCTTCAAACTACTAAGATTCAGAGATATAGTCTATAATCTTGATAAAGAGAGTTTTACATGGAAGCCTTAAGACCATAAAGAATGATACTTTTATCCTTTTTTTCATAATTCAGAAGACAAGTTGATAGCATTACAATCACTCATTGTTATTATCCCAAATAATAATTATCAATGTACTGCAGAAAGACTGAGGAGCTAATTAATTTATTGATTGCTAGATAGCTAAGACTTATTGAATTGTCTTAAGTTTATATACCCAGAGACAGAAAGGACATTAGAAGTCATTAACTCTAAAATCCCCATGTTGTAAGTAAGGAAACTGAGACAGAAAACAATGAAGTGACTTGCTAGAGGTTACATAGATAAAGTGGCAGAATTGAATCATCATGCAAAAACTAAAAGAGAATTGTATTTATATCTCAAGTGTGTTACTGAATATACACATGATTTTAGGCAAATTATCATTATATCTCTCTTTTATTCTCAATATCAGTTACATGAGCATTGATTTCCTCCAAACCAAATATACTAAAAAAAAAAAAAAAAAAAAGGCCAATCTAGTTTGCAAGTTGTACAAAAATTTTCACTCTACTTCTCTGATCTTATCTTGATGATTGATCAACTTGTTTTGATCTAAATGATGAGGAGCTCATGTTCATTGTTATTAGAGATCAGTGTGATTTCAAATCATCTCCTTTCTACAGGCAACAAGAAGAAAATCAAGTCCGCTTGGTATGATATCTTAAGGGAAAGACTAGAGGCAACATGTTCGAAGCCAGTTAAGCCATGTTAATAACACCTTCCTTCAGATGATATTAGAGGTAGTAAAGGACCAGGAGTACAAATCGTTCAAAAAAGCAATATTTCCCATCATTACCACCTCTGTTCTGCTCTATTATGGTAAGCTAGAAACATGCATGTGATTTCACAAAATATTTTTTATGTGTTAACTTCTTTCCAAAGCTCTTCTCTATGAGTTTTCAAATTAGAAACCAGAATAATATTTTTTTTTCCTCCCAAGTTCTTACCTACTCCATTACTCATAAAGACATGGAATATTTAGTAATTAAACATCTAAGTAGCAAATGGATAATTGATGATAATAATAATAATGTTTATAAACTATGTACTATGATCCAGAAACTATGCTAAGTGCTTTAATATTAATATCTCATTCAATTTTCAATCTACACAAGAATCCTGTGGTATAATTGATATTATTATTACCACCTACCTGGAATACTGGGCTTGGAATCAAAAAACTTTGATTTTAAATCCAGTCTCAAATACTCAGTAGCTCTGTGACTTTGGGCAAGTCAACCTAGCATCTGTTTGCTTAGTTTCCTTTATAGTAAAATGGGGATAATATTATTGTTGATGTTGCTATGAGGGTCAAATGTAATAAAATTTTGGAAATTCTTAGCAAAGTGTTTGACATGTAGTAAGTACTGTATAATTGCTATTTATTGCTAGTTGTTGCTATTATTATAGTTCATCTCTACCACTAAGCAGTTTAATGTAAATGAAATTGAATTTAAGTTATATATTTGTTCGAAGTTGAATCTATAGAAGATAAAAGTCCCTGAAAATAAGTTATTGTTGGCTATTTAAAGCCCCCGCAATCTTGTTTATGCTATGCCTCAGTTTACCATATTTGTTTTTATTTGGATACATAATTTTTATCACTGTGGAGAACTCCCAAAGCTGGAGTCCTCTACTGAGATAGATCTGCAACTCATTTGTAATTCTAAGTTTTAGAGAGCTACTTGGGCTCTAGGGGGTTAATTGATAATGGAACTACATGTTTTAATAAATTATCAAATGGCTAAATTTTCTTTGATCCTTTGCAGAAAAATATCTTTATTTTTTGATGCAATGACTCTTCTGAGAGATTTTAAGAAGAAATGTTAGGGCAATTGAATATCATTAAATCACTTAACTGAAATTTCACATTAAACAACAATTTTATTTTGATACTTATTAGTTTTCACATTAATCTTTTCTTTGGATGGAAGCAGCACTGAAAAGTCCTTAATGAAGTGCTTCTCCTAGAATCTAGTAAAATCAAGATTGCAATTTTATAAAAATTGTAACTAGTTTTATAAGGAGAAACTGCTGTTTCCCTTTGTTCACCAATGTCTTAGTTATCTATTGTTGTAGAGAATACCTTTTAAGTTCCTCACTACCATGAAACACATTATTATATAAATGGGGTGGGGGGAGAAAAGGTATATAGATGTCAGTGATGAATAACCATGATGGTCTTTCACAGATGATAGGCATCCATGGCTAAAAGAAGAAAACTATATTCTTCACACAAAGATGATCAGTATATAAAAATATCAAAAGTACAAAAAATGCTCATGGAAACCCAACAACTATGTGCAAGAAGAATAGAGCAATCAGTTCTCAAAATCTTCACATTCAGTAATCATGATCTTGGATAAACTTAAAGTTGAAATAGATTTAATAAAAAGAGAAAAATAGGGAAATGATACTATATTTTAGCCATATTGACTGGTATTGTTTTAGACTATTTAAAAATAACTACATAGTATATAAAATTGAAACATTGCCTGTGATATAAGAAATCATGAGCTGATAGGTTTATAAAAGAAAATGGAAATACTTGGACTTGTTAAGGATGATGTTATTCACTGTCAGAGAAAAAGGACAAATAGAAATAAACATAGTACAGTTTGATATATATGAATATGAATGTATGCTTTTGTATGTGTATGATGATAGATTTCTATGCATAGGTATGTGTGTGTATGTGTGTGTGTTTGTTTCTGTGCTTAATTGAAACATTCTTGGGATGGGGAGGAAGGAAGGGGAAAAAAATAAAGTAAAAGATGCAAGCAGAGAACAAAAGAAAATCCACAAGGAAGAAAGAAAAAGATGGATGGTTCTGAATAAAATATGTAATATATTTATTGTATAGACTTTTGGAAATGTAAATTTATTGCTTTATATTTTGTTCTGCTGTGCACATGAAAGTGTTTTTTTTTTCCTTTTTTTTTAAATTTTGTACTTTAGTTTAAAATAAAAATAAAAAAAAAATAGTATTGATATATAGTAAAGTGACTATTGAGGCACTACTCCAAAAATTTATTAAAGCAAAGTTCCATTGATTATTTCACCCACTTAAAAGTAACTGCTTTTGTTAAATGAGAACACATCTTGTTTGATACAATTAGAACCATGTGAATATGGTCCACATCTTTTGAGTCAATCAAAGAACTTAAAGAAAACAAGGAGACAAAAATAAGGAGAGTGGGGATTCCAGGCATGGGGGGATAACCAGAGAAAATGTTCAGAACTGAGAAATGGAGTGTCGTGTTTGTAGAAAAGCAAAGCCAGTGTCCTTGAATCAAAGAGTATCTCACCAAGAGTAAAATGTAAGAAAAACAAAATGGTGTGTGTGTGTGTGTGTGTGTGTGTGTGTGTGTGTGTGTGTGTGTGTGTGTGTGTGTTTATGTGTTTATGTGAAAGGGGATAAGAGGATTTGGTTTTGAATGGGTTTTAATACTAATCAGATGATTTTGTTTTTGATCCAGGAAGTGATAGGGAGCCATGGGGAATTATGGAATTGGGGGTGTGTTGTCACATAATTAGAATTGACTAAGTTAAAAAAGTTACTCTGATGGAATAATAGAGGGTAGATTGGTGTGGCCAGAACTGTTGCAGACAGATAAAATAATAAACTATTGCAATAGTCTAAGCATGAGGTAATAAGGGTCTATATATCAAGTTGATGGAGGATCAGAGAAGGGACAGGAAATATTTGAGAGATTTTGCAAAGATGCAACAGGATTTGGCAATAGATTTAATAGGGGGGAGTGAGAGATTGTGAGAAATAAAGGATGATACATAGCTTGTGATCCTGGAGGGTTAGGAGCATTGTAGTGTCCTTGACAGTAATAGAAAACTAAGGAAGTGAGGGAAGTTTAGTGAAATGAGTTTCAGAATGTTGCGTTTAACATATCTAGTGGATATCGAGTTTGTTATGTCTAAAAGATGACTAGAAATCTAAAACTGGAGATATGTAGACTAGTGAAAGCTAAAATTGCACATTAAAGGACCATCAGCCTTCTTATTTAATTATTTCAGTCTTCTCTAACTCTTCATCCTTTTATTTGGGGTTTTCTTGGCAAAGATACCAGAGTGTTTTGCAATTTCCTTCTCCAGTTCATCTTTTTTTTTTTCTTTGTCTGCAGATAAGGAGCTGAGCAAACAAGGCTAGTGACTAGCTACTAACATAGCTAGTAAGTGTCTGAGACTAGATTTGAACTCAGGAAGGTCATTCTTATTTCAGGCTTGGCACTTAACTGCACCACCAAATTTGCCAGAAAACTATCAGCATAGAATTGATAATTAATTCCATGGAAGCTGATGAGATAATCAAATGAAGTAATATGGAAGGAGAGGAGAAGAGTAACCATAAAATAGCCCTGTGGGACACATAGTGGGCTTGATTAGGAAGAGGATCCAAGAAAGGAGACTGAGAAGAAGTGATTTGATTGGTAGAGAAAACAATCGGTATGCCAAAAATCTAGAAAGAAGGAAGGTTCAATAAGAAAGTGATCAAATATCAAAGGTTTACAAGAGGCCAAGAATAAAGAAGATTGAGAAAGTCATTGGATTTAGTGATAAGTAAATCACTGGTAACTTTGAAGAGAGAAATGTTGGTGGAAGGATGAGGTTCAGAGAAAGATCTTAAGAAGGGGAAGAAAAAGAAAGAAGGAAAGTGAGAAGAGGCAAAGAAAAGGCATTTCTTTACATAGTCTTCTCAAGGAATTTTGCCCCAAAGGGCAGAAAAGATATAGGATGATAGTAGGAATGAGATGGGGATGGTTATAGGTACTAAAAAATTAATTAGTAGATATGGAAATATTAAAATAAGTTGTAGAGTGAGAGTGATAGAGTTGGAGACAGGATGGAAATGTATCACTTGAACAACTAGAGGAATTAGCCTTGATAAGAAGTAAAGTCACTTTATCATGTAAATCAGGGATTAAGGAAGAAATAGTAGCAGAAGGCATCTGAGAGATTAAAGATAAGGAAGAGGGAGCTCATATTAAATATTTTAAGGTGGGGGAGTCATAGGAGGTTTCAGGAAAGATGAAAAATTTTGGAAGAGTCAATAAAGAGAGTGGGATAGCAAATTGATAATGGAGGTATAGAAATTGCCTACAAGCTTGTGGAACAGATATATTGGGCCTAATTAAAACATCAGTGTGATTGTCTCCAGATATATTTAACAGGATATATGCAAAAGCAAAGGCTACATAAGGTAGAGGTGATCCAAAGTTGAGCTTTAGCAGGCTCGATACATAGCATGATAAAGGGGGCAAAAACTCAAGAAAAAGGGGAATTTTAGAGTTGAATTATTCATCAAAGGATCAAAATGAGAAAAAAGAAAAGAGAATTGCTAGTGCTGCAGTGATGGCTTGTCAAAGAACTAAGTTATATTTGGAGGTCATGCTGTGGACAAGAAGTAGGGTTTGGAAAGGAAGGTAGGGAGAGGTGGAAAGGCCCAATAAAATCAAATAAGATGATTTTACAATTTTGAGCAAGTAAATATGACATTTATAGGTGCTGACATAATCAAGAATATAGGCATTTTTGCATATGGATGAGGTGGGATCAAAGAGTAGGTCTTGTTAAGTAAGTAAATTGGGGAACTGAATGATTAAGTTATTTTAGAGATAATCAATAAATACATTTAAATCCCCTCCTGTGAAGATAGGAGTTGGAAAGGATAAAATTATGAGTCAGGTTCTCAACTCATTGAGGAAGAGGAGTGGCCTAGAGGCCTTTAGACAGCAGCCACCAAGATCTTGATGTAATGGAAGATTTGAAACTACCAAGGAGTCCAAATCACTAAACAATGAAAGTAGGGATATATGGAAGTAACAATGGGGGAGAGTGAGGAGAAAGCATACCAATTCTGCTTTAACAAGTAAAACTATAGTAAACTACCAAGGAGTCCAAATCACTAAACAATGAAAGTAGGGATATATGGAAGTAACAATGGGGGAGAGTGAGGAGAAAGCATACCAATTCTGCTTTAACAAGTAAAACTATAGTAAATACTCAAAAGGGTAGCTAAGGAGCTTATGTCATTGGGGGAAAGCAGGTCTTAATGATTGCCAGAAGACAAAAGAGTAGGAAAGTAAAAGATTTAACATGAAGGCAAGACAAGTTTGTTGCTTGAAAAGATGAGATTGGGATTTTGGTGAAGGATGACTAAGACAGAGAATAAAAATTTGGGTAGTAGGGGAATGGGAACTGGAGTATGGATGATAATTTCACTGGGATGGATAGGATATGATGGCTTGAATATCTTCATTATTTAATGGGAATTGTCAAGTAGATCGTGACTATATATAGTTTTGTTACTAACAACCAAGGAAAATAAAAGAAAGGAAAAAAAATCAAATATTTATTAGAACAATGGCCCATATATGGTCCAAAATTCCCTACACAGAGAAGTTCCAAGCCTTCCTTAAAGGGTCTGATTTGTACCAAAGAAAGAGACCAACATTTCTGTGGTAATTATATAAATAGTTCAATAATCATATGAACACTTCTTTGATATCAAATTTGCACCATGGTTTGGAGAAGGCTCAAAACTTCCCTGTGCAGGAATTCTAGACCCTATAGTTGCCATAGATGGCAGGATACTGGAAAAATGTCAAAGGAAACAATGGTGAGGCTCAATAAAATCCTGCAGTGGTCTAAGATATTCCACGTAGACTTGTGTTGCTGATGTGTTGGAAACATCTGGAGTGCCACATAAATATGAGGACTTCTCTAATTCTCCATTAGATTGAACAAGAAGGGAAAAGAAGTGATCACTGAAGTTGGATGGTTGCCTTAAGGGAAGTCACCACCAGATGTTTTGACATACAGAGTGAAATCCAAAAGATAATGGAGGAGACGAAGTTAGAGTAGTACTTGCAAAAAGCCCCAGCACTAGTAGCTTGGCAGATAAGGAAGAAAAGAAAAGGAAATTTGTGGAGAAATTGGCTTACAGGCTATCTGAAGGGAGCTAATCATGTAGACAGGAGTACAATAAGATGTGTGACTATGAGGGAGGAATGGGATCCCAAAATCTAGGTTTTTAAGGAAAAGGAGGAATATAGTGGATAATAGATGAAGAAGAGGAAATATAGTCTCTTTTTCTCTCCTTTATGTTTTTGGCTTACTGAAATAGTTTCAAATAAGAGAGAGAGAAAAAAAAAAAAATATATATATATATATATATATATACTTAGTGCAATGAAGATTATGTAATATATGATAATAAAAAGCAAGCAGAAAGAAATTCATAATCTGTTTGCACAGACAGTGTTTTCACTGACTGAGATTTGGAAACTTTTGGAACAAAAAAAAAAATTTATTTTCATAGTGTTATGCCACAGTTCTCTTATTGTCCTGACTCAGTTTCCCTAATTATCCTGACCCAGTCCTGACTCAGTTTCTCTAATCATTCTGCTTCAGTTTATAATTATCAGTTCAAAGGTCAGTCCTGCAAAACCTCCCCTCCCTCTTTATCAGAATATTTGATAAGGATAAAAGATCTTATGTTTTAGAATATCAAGATGCCTGCCCATCTCTGGTGGCTCACCCCATCCTGTCAAAGTCTAGTTCCCACTCTCAGCATCCAGACTCTGCCCCTACCTCAATCTACCCTGAGTCTGAACCATATGTATATAGATCATTGAGAACTCACATTGTTTGCTGGATTCTTGAAAAGGATAGTCTCATTCAGCCCTAGATACAGCATGGATCCATTTGATCCCAATAAATATGCTCTAATCTTTATCTTGCCTCAGTTTTTCTAGCATTACAATGGTTCCAACAGTACAGATCTTGTGTTTACATGAATATCAAGAAGCACCTTTTGAGGCTGTGTCAGTAAAAATTGAAAATTTCAAGGTGAAAAGGCCTACTCTTTGGAATAGAGATGGCAATTAATTTATTCTTTCCTGGATCATAAAAAGGGAAAAGGTTTGTGTGAATCAGGAAACAACCAAAAAGTAATTGAGTTTACTTAGAACATCAGATTAAAATTTAGAGAGTCTTATAAACTAAAGTTAAGTACTGGTCAATTTTTAAATAACTTTTTAAATTGTAGTGTGTTAAAACTGGAAACTTGATTGTAATTTATTTACCTGTTTTGTAATAGGTTATATTCTATCTGAATTTGAAGAATGGTCTTGTTTCCTTCATAAAACAAAACAGAACTTGCTTAAAGGAACAGGGGGAAGAAGCCCAAGCCCCTTAAAAACTTCTAGAGCTGCAATAGTTTGAACTGAATGATGAGACTGTAAATTCTGGACAAATTATGGGAGGGGAGGGGAAGAATTGGTAATTACTGTATAAGGAAATGTACTGGGGAAGAAAGACCTTGTAGATGCCCTTCATCTTGTAAACTTGACAGCTTTCTTCAAATCATCAAGTAAGCCCTAGAAAAAGGTATGTTATGGGTGAAATTCCCAAATAAGAAATAGGTTCACTGAGAATTTACAAGTTTGTTTATTATATAGAAGTTATTTCTAATTATTGTTCTGTGTAACAAGATGTGTTTAAATTCAGGAAGAAGGAGAAAAGAAAAAGATGTTAAGTGATATATCATATGTGTGAGTCCTTGATAAACTTATTGCTTATTACAACTCCATGACAGTAAAAATAACTGTATCTAGTGCTAAGCAGTGATTACTTAAACTTGGTATTTTAGATAACATGTTAAACTGTAATAGATATTGTTCTAAGTTTTGAATTCAGATATAATTGTCTGATGGATCATGAATTCAGTGATGTGCCATTCAAGAAAAATGGCACAAGCTACTCAGAGAAAATATAAACTTTAACTGTTACAAGTGAAGATCTGTATCTGAGAGAAAGCCAAGAATACAACCTCATTTTAACTTAATGGGATCCTTCTTTCTCCATTTTTCCATTGTCAATCCTTTTGAACAGGAATGTCTCCTGATTATTTCTGAATCTGGCTATTGAAGTAGAATTGTCAATGCATATATTTGGCTGTCAACTGTGAGTCTTAGTTAAGCAGAGTTAAGGATGCTCTCTGCTGCCATACATATGTCCTTAACCTGAAGGATTTGTTTGATGCCTGAACCCGATTTCTTTGTCTATAATAAGAGCAAGAAGTCAGTACGAGACATGACCATGCAAGCATATAATATCTTACTGTTTTCAATCTTATTGTGTAGTATTAAACATTTTGTGAAACAAAGATATGAATCTATTAATTTATGAAATTAGTTACACACCTCTTCTGTTTTAAAGAAAAAGAATTCTAGAGGACAGCTAGATGGCATAGTAAATAGAGCACTGGCCCTGGAATCAGGAGGATCTGAGTTCAAATGTGGCTTCAAACACTTACCACTTACTAAGCGACCCTAGGCAAGTCATTTAACCCCATTTTTTTCTCAATTTAAAAAAAAAAGATGAAAGGAATAGAATTTCAGAACCATAAATTATCATAATGCAAAGTACTGTTCATGCAATTTCTGTTCCATGTGAATATGCTTAACAGTTGAATATTTTCTACTCAATTGATATATACTGTTTTAAATAAATAATTGAGAATTAATTATTTAAATAACCTCCCAACTCTTATTATACTTGGAATAGTCTTATAAGTAAATTTATATATGTAACCATTGACCTTAGGAGTGGAAAGCCTCTACCTGCAAGAGTGTTGTTATTTATGTTTTCATTTATAGATTTGGATCTTCAGTAACATCTGATTCTCTGAAATGAATTGAAATCAAAGTAGACAATTTTGAGAAAGCAACATGACCAAATAATCTTATAAATCAAATATGAGTGCCTATATAGCTATTAAACTCTTATTTAATTATAATGGAGCTCCCAGCCCCTTTCTTTGGTCTGAAATTTGCCCCTTTGTTTGGAATAGCTGTCCCTTTGTTTTGGGGAGTCTTGGAACTTCCAGGAATTCCAGTTCTTATAATCTACATATCTTTTGCAGTTTTTCCCAGAAAAAGGCAGTATTAAACTAAAGTATAAGAAATTACTTTTTTTATTCAAGGTTAATGGTGAGGAAAGTTATAACCCAAGGTAACTTGGTGTCTCAGATTTATTCCCAAGGGTAGCCAAAGACAATATAGATTCATACGTATTTTTTCCAAACTTATTCTCATCATTTTGGTGTTCTAGGTTTCATGGGCTTCTAATGACACTGATTTCCTTATTCAGCTCCAAATTTTCCTCTATGACTCTGCATGAAATAGATAAGAATCCCCATAGGACAGGATCAACCTAGGCCATTCATTGATATTGTGGCTGGAAGCAAACACTTGGATCAATGTTCCTATCTCCCATCCTTGATCTATCTTAGTCCTTGAATGCCCTCTTTTTTTGAAAAACTTATCTTGATCCTATGTCCTCTCACTTCTTTACTCTTTTGGCCTACTTTTTTTTTTTTTTTAACATTATAAGCATTTGGCACAATTCTTTATTTAGGGATATATACATCACCTTTCCTATATTCTGGTATTATATATATATATATATATATATATATATATATATATATATATATATATATATATGTGAACAAAGAAATATAGCAAGAAAATAACAAAATAGTCATATCACATAGAAATGGGTTAATAGAAACAATAACTTCAGAAGAGAAAGCTTTGAAAATTTTAGATAATAACTAAATAGGTGATCAATGACATCACAATGTTGAAGTCAGAATTGACATGCTGGCTTTGCCTGATCACACCAATATGAGGTCAGAAGGAATTACCACAGATTGGGCACAAATGGTCTAGTAGAGCATTTAGTATGGACATGTCTATGGATTTGCAAAGCTCACTTTTCCTTTTTGCTTCTACAATTCTGCTTTCTTATGAACTATAGTACCATCTTAGATTTCACACCATGCTGGAATGTCCTGTGCCAGTGTTTCCTATGTCTCAGAGTCAATATTAATCTTCTTCAGAGATATACTTCTAACCAGGTGAGCACTTATCCTCTGCAAATTTTCCAAAAAAAAAAAAAAAAAAAAAAAAAAAAAGAGTCTTTTGGATAAATTGTTTTGACATTTGAATTACATTGTCAGACAATCAGGGTCGTGCTTTCTGCCATAGAATTTGAATGTTTGACAGTACCACTTCTCTGATACCCTGAAGACTATTTATGGGCCAAAGAATTCTAATGCATTTCAACTACCCAGTGCTGATATATCAGTGATAAATTCATCCAGGAGAGATGGGCATAACACTTTATAATAGTGTCCTTAAGAGACCATCTTCAACCAATACTGAATTCACTTATTCAGTTCCTATCTAGCAAAATCTCCAGCTGAAGGAAGGGTACTGAGTACCATCAGATTCCTCTGAAGTAGCAACGTGTCTGGAATTGATTCCATCCCAGCAGAGGGTTGCAAGGTAGAAGGTGTAATGCCGGAGAAACTGAGCAAGATAGAGAGAGAGAGTATTTAATAATTTATTAGATGGAGAGAAATATTGGGATCAAATGGATATATTGTTTAGACCCAGGGCTGAATGATACTATCCTCTCAAAGAATCCATCAATGAATGTCAAATACAAGATTCTTTTATAGCTTAACAAGAAAAATGACATAATGGGGGAGGCACCTAGGATGACATAATGGGAGGTACTGGAGAGGCTCCTGATATTCTAATGATATCTAAAATGGATAAAAACCTTTATATCATCAAACATTAAGAGGAAATAAGTATAGCCTAAAGTCTAAGATATAAGACCTTTATCCTATCAAATATTAAGAGGGAATGGTTATAATCTGAGGCTGAGTAACTGAATAGAACAATTAGGAAAACTGGGTCAGAACATTAAAAGAGAACTGTGGCACAACAGAAGGTCCACTAGTTACATAGAAGCTGAATTATATGTCAAGAAGCCTTTGCCCAAGCATTTGAAGTTACCTTCATATCCATCTCTCTAGAGAAAAAGGAAATAAGACTATCCGTGACAACTACAGGGGATCTCTCTCCTAGTAATTGCTGGCAAAATCTTTGTCAAACTCCTCCTTTATCAACTGTTTGATCATTTGGAAGTTGGTTATTTGTCTGAGAGTTAATCAAGCCTTAGAAAGGACTCCAGAATGGTTAATAAAGTGTTTCTTGCTTGACAACCTCAGAAGAAATGGAAAAAGCAGAATAAAAGTCAGTATGCAATTGTCACTCTGAAGATCATGGCCAGTACTGCACATTGATTTTGTATAGTTTTCACAAACAGAAATTTGGCTCTATAGAACATAGCAAAGCAGCTTAATAATGGCTAGAAATCATCAACATAGACTTGTTTTGCAATTTAAACATACTTGAATTTCACCTTTAGGAATACAGAAGATAAATATTCAGGATGAGTTTCAAATTCCACCTACCTATTCTGAGGAAAATATTGGCTATCAACAGATTTTCAAAAACAAATGGAGTGAACTATGAAAGAAAACCATAAAAGTATTACAGTGGGATATAGCAAAAGAAATTCAAATGTGTAGAATACAAATTGGTGGACTTGAAAATGAAGGCATTAAGATTAAATTAAAATTAAAATTAAGAGGTATCAAAAAGTAGAAGAAATTATTCCAAGCAAAAAATATGATGAAGAAAATTTTACATAACATATAGGTAGTTCAAGGCAGGATAAAGACCTGGGGCAAGAAAAATAGACTCTATGAAAAGGTTGAGTGTGAACATTATACTTACACCAAACAACTAGTTTATTAAATACTTTGGGGATCCATTAGGATTATAAAACCTCTATAACACTAAGATACCTCCAAATTTGGGCTGTCCTGGGAAATATTGGACAAGAAAAAACAAACCATCTTGCTATCTCCAAGTCTCTAGACAAAAGAGATATCCTGGAGAGTTTAATATTAATGCTGCTTTTTGCCACATATCCTCCACTATCAAGTATAATTCCTCTGGCATTTAAGTTACTTTAACAACCTGACCCCACTCTAGCTTTTCAAAGTTAGTGTATATTAGTTCCTTTCATCCATTCTTCAGACTGGAAAAACAAGTATTCTTATATATGATATCCTATTTCCCATGCATTTTTTCTTCATGTCAATCTTTTAAAACACATTGTTTACTTAAAGATTCGGCTCAAGTTTCTATACAAAGCCTTTCCCAGTTATTTTCTATCTTGCTCTCTTCAAAGAAAAATTGCTGTATCCATTTTGTATCTAATTTGTATATTCCCCCCCCACACACACACATTGATGTATATGTTACATAATGTGAGATGATTTCTATAATAGGTAAAGCTTTGAAGTCAAGAAATCCTCACTTCATACTTTGTCCCTGAAACATACCGGGTATGTGACTGAGCAAGTCTGCAATAGAAGATTTTTTTTTCCCCCTCACTACAAGTTTCTTATACCATGAAATCACAGATCCAAATGAAAATAAATTATTCAAATTTTATATGTTTATTAAAAAAAAAAACTATACTTCCACACTCATTATTTTTTTCATGATAATATGCTCTTCTCATCTCTGAATACACTGAAAGATGTTTCAGACCAAGACAAACTTCTTCCACAACTATGTGTAGAAAAATCTAAAGCTCCATTTTCCCAGGGCATCCTGTTAATAAAATAAAATTCTGCAGTTAGTCTTTTTTTTCCACTCTTGTGTCTTACAAATGCCCTCCTGTTTAATTGAATCATTTTATTATATATTCTGGATCTCCACCATAGAATTAACCTGTGTAAGAGTTTTATTTATTGTTATAGATTCTACTGTTCTCTACTGTTCCTGGCAATGCAAATTTATCTTTATAATCTAAAAAGAAAGTCATGAGGAGGTAGAGAAACCATCTTTGTTCTCTGAAGCTTGCTATCACAAAAGATTTTTGGAAAGAATTAGTCAAAATTAGGAGAGAAAAATAGATGACTATAATCATCTATTTTGCTAGATCCACAAAATATTATTTTTTAAGAAATAAGGAAACAAATGAAGGAAAAACAAAAAATCCAGGTAAATTAGATTTTTAATAAATTGGTATGAAATGTTTGTAAAATGTATTTTCATTTCTATAATATATAAATATGTGCATGTAAATAGCCTTCCTACCCCCCCTTCCCCAATAAAACTTTAAGGAAAAAATAATGAAAGTGTTTACAAGAGCATTTTTGAAAAAAAAGTTATACATTTGTTAGACATTATCTATTTTTTCTGGGCCTGAGTCAATATAACCTAAGTGATACCACAATCTTCTAACTCAATAATTAACTAGTTTGCTGCATTCCAACCTTTTTTTTAATAAAATCCAATATGCTTTTCATTAAAAATAAAATGAAAGTGATGAGTATTACTGTGCTTTATTGAAAATAGCATTGAAGGTTGATTGAAAATAGTCTGGCTAATTATAATGATTCATTTTCTTCTTTTCTAAAATGAGGAGGATGGACTACACATCTCTGAGGTCTCTTCCATGTCTAAGAATTTATTTATGAATCTATGAATTTAGGGACATTTAAAGCTATATTGATTAAAAAGACAAAAAGGCAGAAAAGAGGCTACAGATCTGCTTTAAAAAAAAAAAGAAAACACTGCAAATTTAACCATAAATTAATTCTCAGTTACTATAATTAAACTCCATCTATTTATTTCAAGAATTTTAATTTGATCAGTCATTTTTTAATATATGTTCAAAGTTGCATGGCTCCACTGCTATAAATGCTACATTAATAAGAGTACACAGAACTGCAATTCTCTTTTTTAATCATTTCTTTTAAACATATATATATACATATATATATATAAATTATTTTTGGCATTTACTTTATAAAACTTTGTTTTCCATTTATTCTCTCTCCTATGCCTCCCCAAAATGGCAATAAATCTAATATAGGTTATACATGTATTTCCACATTAGTCATGTTGTGAAAGAAGAAAAAAAAAGAAAAAAAGGGGGAAAATGAGAAAGAAATAACAAGAAAAAAATAAAAATAGTATGCTTTAATCTGCATTCAGTCTCCACACTTCTTTCCCTGGATGTGGATAGCATTTCTCATCACTATCCTTTTCGAATTGTCTAAGATCATTGGGTTTCTGAGAGGGGCAAAGTCTGTCAAAGTTACTCATCTGCATAATATTGCTTACACTGTGCACAATGTTCTTTTGATTCTAATCACTTCACTCAGCATTAGTTGACATAAATCTTTCTGAAATCTGTCTGTTTATCATTTCTTAAAGAAAAATAATATTCAATTACATTCACATGCAACTTGTTCAGTCAGTCCTCATTTGATAGGCATCTCCTCAATTTCCAATTCTATACCACCACAAAGAGAGCAGCTACAAACATTTTTGTATATGTTGCTTCTTTTTCCATTTATATGATATCTTTGTGCTACAGACTTAGAAGAAATGTTGCTAGGTCAAAGTGTATGCACAATTTTATAACGCTCTGGGCATAGTTCAACATTGCTCTTCAGAATCATTGGGTTAGTTTACAATTCCATCAACAATGCATTAGCGTTCCAATTTTCCCTCTATGCTCTCTAACATTTATCATTTTCTTTTTCTGTTACATTGCACATGAGATAGATATGAGGTAGTACCTTAGAGTTGTTTTAATCTGGATTTCTCCACTTAATAGTAATTTAAAGCATTGTTTTCTTATGAATATAAGTGACTTCAATTTCTTCATATGAAAACTATCTGTCCATACCATTTGACCGTTTATTAATTGATGAACTATTTATATTATGAATTTGACTAAGTTCTTAATGCATTTTTAAAATGTTGCCTATATCAGAAAGACTGTCTGTAAAAAATGTTTCCTAGCTTTCTGCTTCCCTTTAATCTTGATTGCATAGACTTTGTTTCTGCACATAAAAAATTATTTTAATGTGATCAAAATTATTCATCTTGTATTTCAAAATGTTCCCAATTTCCCACTTGGTCATAAATTCATCTCTTCTCCACAGATCTGACAAGTAAATTATTCCTTGCTATCTAATTTTCTCATGGTATTACTCTTTATATTTAAATCAAGTATCCATTTTGATCTTATCTTGGTAGAATGTGTGAGATATTGGTCAAGGCCTAGTTTCTCCCAATTTTCATAAAAGTTTTTTCAAATAGTTTTTTTTTTTTTTTTTTTTTTAAGGCTGGGGTTAAGTGACTTGCCCAGGGTCACACAGCTAGGAAGTGTTAAGTATCTGAGACCAGATTTGAACTTGGATCCTCCTGAATTCAAGGCTGGTGCTCTATCCACTGCACCACCTAGCTGCCCCCTCAAATAGTTCTTATCATAGAAGATGGAATCTTAGGGTTTGTGAGAAATTTTACTGAGTAAGAAATCTTAATGTCTTCTGTTTTGTTTGTTTGTTTGTTTGTTTGTTTTTTTTTTTTTTTTTTTTTTTTTTTTTTTTTTACTGAGAACATGAGAATGTGCTTGCAATTATCTGATGGGATATCAGGAAACACAAAGAAGTTGGAAGGCCATCCTTTCTTGTGCATCAATCAATGAATATTCTTTATTTTAGGCCTGTGTTAACCCAGAAACCTAGCCAGTTCTTTGAGTAAGCACAGTCCTCCTAAAGGAATGAAAAAATATTCTCCTTGGTGGGCCTCTTGTGGAGGCTATACCTAAAAGGCTGCTACATCTCAAGTATCAAATGAGAATGTAATAGTGTCTTCTTTGTTCTCAGACTATAAAATCCCCTTAATAGAAATGGATTTTGAGGATTCTGGCTAGTAAGTTTTGTACAGCTTGCCTAGCTATGGCTACCACTTGAGATGCTGAACAGCCATGACCATGAGTGCTCCCAGATAAGGAATTCAGATGTTGGTGCTTCCTTGGAATGGCGATGTTATCTGTTGTTTGTTTGTTATAGTGGTCACTGTGTTTATTAGTGGTATATTACTTTTGTATTATGAATTTCCTCTTCCCTTATATCTTATTTAAATCAAGATTCTGAGAAATAATGAACTTGTACTCACACTTTTTAAGACTATACCTTTTGAAATGCAACTTCAGAACCTAGATTAATCTTATATAAACTGTTCCTAGGTACAGGATTTTTAATCAACATGTAGTTCTCAAAGTGAAACATAGATAATAAAGATAATAGATAGATAATAAAAAATAAAGAAATGGATACTCACTGATGGGATAATAGCTTAACAAGAATGGGCTAAAGGAATGGGCCCTCCGTGAGGATTGGGAGAGTAATTTACAATCTCTCCTTTAAGTCACACTGTATAGAGATTATATCTTTTTTTTTTTTTTTTGAAACTATTTTATTGACTCTGATGGATAATATACAGAAGAAATATTATCTCAGGTTAAAATGAAGAGATAAATAGTAGAAGTAGGGCCAGTGAATTTAGAGAATATATTGTAAGGGTCCTTTAAATGGGCGGCCACAGCACAACAGGAGATTTGAGTGGCAAAGAAGTAATCTCTGTGGATATAGGACTGCTCTGTAGGTGGGATCCTGGCCATATTGAGATAGCTTCATAATGGGTGATGGCTCTCTCGCTGGTTGGCTGTGTGTGTGACCTCACAGGCCCTTTATAAGCCCACTGCAGACAGCAGTCACTCTTTTTAGCCTTGCTCCCTAGCCTGGGGTAGCTGAGCCAAGCTGATGGATAGCCCAGAGAGGTAAGGAGTTTGGTAATGAACACGGGGATCTTCAGACCAGGTGTTCACTAAGGAGTTAATAAGTCAGGGCATTAAGTCAGGGCATTATGTGAATAGGTATAATAAAGGCTTTTAAGATTACACGTGGCTGCTCTTGAGTGCGCTTCTAGTTATTAAACTATAGATGCAAGAGATTGTGGCCAGGAACCTTTGAAGACCTCAGAGGAGGTGAGCCGGGTAGAGTTGACACTGCAAAGGTCAGTGGTCAGTGGTACTCTGTTGGGCCTAGGACAGACTAGTAATAGTAACTGCCAAGAGGGCATGTTACAATATATCTTAAAAAAAAATTAATGGATGTAAGATGGTGAAAACCAAGTTAGGAGAGGGCAAGAGAAGGGTTAGACTAGAATGAGAAACATTAAGTATGTTGGAATGAAAAGAATATGGGCTGAAAGAGGGAATTTGAAAGTGTGGCACCTCTGTATACAGAAAAGTGATTAGCTGCTTTTAAAACCTGGTGACAAACAGCCTATCTTTTCATAGTCAAGTATTTCCTCTTCTTATTAATAGAGGAAAGAAAAAATATTTGGGTTGGCAAAAAACAATCAAAAGGTAATGATTTCTTTCTAAAATTATAGAACTGACATTTTGATGAGGTGCAAATGATGAGGTTAGTGGTAGTGAGGAGATGGGAGAAATGGGATGGGAAACCCCCTCTGGTTGGAGGTGCAGGACCTATGCAAAAAGAATTTGCAAATCCACACTAAGAAGCTAACCTGTTATGAAGAAAGACTTCTTAGTAGATAAAAAGGTCCTGTTAGGAAGATAACAAAGGTTTTGCCAGTGGGCAAAAGTCCTGGTAGGGTGGCTTGTCAAGAAGACAGCTTCCTTGGCAAGCATAATCCTGTTTAGGACTTCTGCAAAGATTTGGGGTTCAGAGTTGTCTTTTATTAGCCATCTGAAGTTCAGGCTTCAATTCAATAATGAATGAGATTCACTCAATTGTTGACAATGCCCTAGGCTTAGATCTCCAATTGAAAAGAAATTGCTTATATTGGGAGCTTTGATCTACTAAAAGTGGTTGTGCACTAATCTTCAACTCAGTAAAGGGTGCTACCATATTCCTGGCCTGATCTCCCAACTGCGGTCCCTGAGGGTGGGCCTTCTTCAGAGGAGAGTTTGGACAAGTTTCAGGGTTCACCCCCATAATTTCCCCTCAAACAATCTCTGTTTACTTCATTCACCCCTCAAGCAGTCCCCCAAATTCATTTGGGGTAATGAGACGAAGGTCTCATCTCCTGTAATTGCTTTAAGCTGACAGGATTGTAGAGTTGTTCCTAAGTTTATTAGGAGTTCAAGCCAGGAGGGAAAGTGTGAGATCTGAAGACAGCAGCAGTGGCATCTAAGGGGTATTATGTGTTCTAGTCAGTCATCCCATGATCTCCAAACTGAAGGAGCAGTTGAAAATTCGTAGCTTGAAGCCTAGAGGAAATAAATCTCATAAGCAGATTAAAAGTAGGGTATCATCCAGAATGGAGATGGTGATGTTTGGGAATTGTACCTTTGAAAAAATTGCATCAGGTCTTATCTATGGGCTGCCTTAAGGATTGTGATGGCCCACCCAACAATCCTGAATATCCCCACTGCCCACAGAGCTCCCTAGCTGAAAAACTAAGGAGTTAACAACTGGCAGGGGCCATAGAATGGCAATCAAGAAAAGTAGGAGAGAAAATGCTAGGGGCAAATTTCTCATCCTTAGAGTTGGAAAACTTAGGTAGAAGAGTGAGAGTAAGAGAAAAAAGGATACAGACAATTTCACTCTTCTTTTTTCAGTATATTCTGAGAAGTAAAACCTGGACTATTTGTCACTGTAAGGAGCTAGGCAGGATTAGCAAGATGCTCCAGAACCTTCTCAGTCCTACAGAGGAAAAACTTTTACTCAATTAGTAAACACAACCGAAAGTAGTTTGAAACCCCCTGCAAGGGGGCATTTGCATAAAGCCTATTTTCCAGTCTTTCCTGGGTATGTGCCCCTTCCCTGAACAGGCTTCAGGAGAGAGGGAGGGCTAACAGCTCCCTTAGGATTTACTTGTGCACAAATTGGGCAGGCTTGGCAGACCTGTCTGATTATTTCTCCCAGCTTATGACCACTGAAAATAAGTTTCACCAGGGATTGAAGAACATTTCTTCCCAGTTGTGTGGCCTGATGAAAACCAAAGATCAGTTTCCATTGACTTGCCTCTGGGATTAAGAGTTGGTGCACCCCTTTCTTTTGCAAAGGTTTTTTTTTTTTTTCCTGTGAACTATAGGAAGGGGCATCTAGCAGTAAAGTCAGATAACTAGTAAGCCTCCCACTCACAAGTCACTGATGCCCTTTGGCTTCTAAAATGCTCTGAAACTGGTGGGGCATTAAAACCTTTAATGGCTATCCCAAAGTTAGTTTTGAGGCCTCTTCAATCAAAAGGGCCATGGCAGCCATCATTCTAGGCAGGATGGCCATCCTAGAGAAATGGAGTGCACTTTCATTGAGAAGTAGATGACCATCCTGGGATTGCCAAGGGTGTGGCCCTGCCTTTTCAGACTGCAGATCAAGATAAGACTGTCATTAAGCAGTTTCAAAAGTTTGTACTCAAGAAATATCTCAATCGTGGCTAAAGCTGGAGTGAAGAAGTCTATTTTCTCCCAGATTGAAGAAGAAATATAGGAAAGTTTTGGGAACAGCATAAAAAGGTCGTCTGGGAGTCTGAAAAAGAAAGTTGGGTCCCCAATTTCACCATTAAATCATGCCCCAATAAGGGAGCAGGATAGGAGGAAATAATAAGACACAAGTATTTAAATGATAGGTCACCAATCTGGTGAGGTGGAAGAGAGGTCTCAAGACAGTTCTTAAGTTCCCCTGCAATCCCCATTATAGCTATGGGACAAGGGGAAAGTGAGACCAGAATGCCAGAACTGAGAAGAGAATGAAGAAATCCTCATAGCAAAAAGAAATTTAGTTGCCTTACCAGACACCAGGTGTTGGGCTGTTGTGGTGGAGTGAGGGGGAGCTTGACCAAGCCCCTGCCAGAAGGTGGGGCATTGGGGGACAGCTTATCCCCTATAGCCAATCACTCCTCCAGTGCTCTTGCTGCTCAAACTCAGGACAAGGACTGGGGAGTTCCTTAAGACAGTTTCCATAACACCTAACACACAAACCTCTGTGGTTTTTGGAAATGTCAGGAGCCAAGAGTAGGGACTTTTCTCCAAAACTCACTTTAATTCTGTAGCCTCCTCAGTTGCAGTTTGATCCCTATCATTAAAAACTCCAACGTCTGTTTCTAAAAGAGGATGGTGAGAAATTTGAGAGCCCAAATCTGGCTTCTGCAGCTTCCTTCATATATCTGGGGCAGATTATTTAATATTACTATCTCTCCAGGAAAGATTAAGGAGGGTGTTGGCTTTAGACACCTTAAAATGCTGGGTGGGGTCCTCAGAGTAATGGACAGGTTTTTCCTTAGTCTGGGAGGGATTTGACATTGAAAAAGGCACCTCTGTTCTGAGTGTCTCTCCCTGAGAATCTGCTGCTTCTCCCAGGGGTCAGAGGTTAAAATCAGTATCCTAAGGAGAAGAAAAAAGGCTGGAAGTCTCAGGATCTGGTTCAGATGAAAGAGAAAAACTTAAAGAGATGGATCTAAGGTTTTGTTCTGGAAGGGATTCAGAGGCCTCCTGATAGGGAATGCACAGAGGTGCCTATATCCCTAAAGGAGAGGGAAGGAGGGACTTTGAATTCCTTCCAACAAATTTAAGAAGCATCCTGCAATGCTGTTTTAATTTAAGCTTTTTAGTTTTGAGATCTTTCAAGTAGAATTTGTTTCTGCTTAAGGAGGGAGCCTTGGAAACAGAGATGGTCTATCCCATTTTGCCACAAGCCTTAATTTTTCCAATTCCATAGTGTTTTGTCATTCTCTAGAGATTTCTAGAGATGGAGAGATGACAAAAAACTCACTGATTAGGGGGAGCTTTTGTCATACAACACAGGAATTCATTTCAGGCATCCCTGAGATAGAATTCTACCTGATCTTGGAGCCCCAACAATCCAAAGTTTCGCAGGAATTTGGATAGTCCTATCTATAGAACAGACAATAAGGAAAGTCCTTACCTCTTCCAGATTCTCAGGGATTCCTGGTCAGGGAACCAAAATGATGAAGTGCAAATGATGAGGTGCAAAAATTGTGGTGGGAAATCCCCTCTGGTTGGAGCAGCAGGTCCAATGTGAAAGAATATGCAAAACCAAATCTGCATGGCAAAAAGGGATTTATTATTCTGAGAAGAGAATATCTTCACCTGTGGGCAAAAGTCCAGGCAGAACAGCATGCCAAGGAAGCTTCCTTGGCAAGCAAAATCTTGTTTAGGACTTCTATGAAGATAGTTTGACCAACTCCTAATTATATGGGTAAATCTTGGCCTGGGAGATAGGGAGCAATTTGAGCTATCAGTTGGAGATCTCCAGCTATTGGGAGTGGTTCTGAACTAATCTTCAACTCAATAGAGGGTGCAACCACATCTTGGCCAAGATTTTCAACTGAATGAGACCATTTAACTTGATTCCCTGAGGATGGGTCTCTTCCACAAGAGATTGGACAGTTTCAGGATTCACCTCCATCATTTCCCCCCAAAAAGTCAAAGGGGACACAATTTGCATGATTTTTGGTTTGTAACTAAGAGATTGTTTTAAAAAGGTTAAAACTAGCTAAGTCTGGTAAATATTGTGCCTTGAAAAGTGGGGGGGGGTATGAGAGAAAAAAATAAAATAAAACAAAACAAAACAAAAAACCTTATCTATTATATCAGGTTTATACTTTAAAAGTCTAAAGACCTGAGAGTTGCAGCTTCCTTCTCTTCACAGAAAGGTGGTGAATAGAGAACAAAGAAAGTGGATGTCTATCAAAGAAAGTAAACAGACAGAACAAGGGCAACTAGCCAAGTCTTTTTCTGGAAGCCATGGAAATTCATCTTAATTGTAAATTTGTTAGATTTCTTAAAACTATCTTGTGAGTAAGATTATTATCCCTAATTAAAGAACTTATTTGAGTTATATAGACCCAGTGAAAGAATGAGTTTATGGATAATCTACAAATTTCTTAAGTAAAAATGATTTCTAATGATTTGATTTTACACCAGGAACAATGAGGTTAAGACCATCCCCTTAGATATCGAGATGAATTGTGAATTTTTTGTGATAAATCTCCCACTATCACAATTGTATGAGACAATCATTATTAACTAGTAAGTGTTAAAATCATGAATTTATTTATTTTAGGCAGAACATTTTAGAAATGTGTGTGCAAATATTGAAACATTACTACTAAAAATGTATTTGTGTTTAAGCAAGATTCTTTCGGGTAACTTACTCAACCCAATGAAAGCAGATGTTTGTATAAGGTGTTCTATTATTTTCTATTATGCAATTTGTAAGTTTTGTTTTGTGAAGTTATTTTAAAACAAAACTAGTTTAACTAATGTGTATCAGATTATAAGCTTGATATAGATATGAAATTTCCTTATAGCAAAGAAAATACAGGTGACGATTTGATTATCACTCCTGAATTTTTTTTTATTTTTTATTTTTGTAAATTATCTGGAATTAGGGATTGAAAACTGCATGATTTCATGGTTTTACTTTGGATCAGTTGGAATAGCTCTTTCTCCCTACTCCTTTACAGAATAGAGGAGGTATCCAAGAACACAACCTCTGTCCTGGACCCTTTGATGGTTACATGAAATTCCTTTGATATTACTTGCTTCAATTTTTTTAAAAGAATGGCTCATGTTTGCATGGTGTTAATAAGTGATTTTTTCCCAAATCTTTTACTTCTACCAAGGTCTCCATCTGTCTTCAGTATAATTATTTAATATGTATTTAAGTGCATCATAGTCTCATTGTTCAATAAGTATGATAAGGAAATATGATCTATAGTTTTCTTGAAGTACAGAGTGCAGGATTTTAATGTGATGCACTTTGTTCTGATTGTGCCCTATAGGCACATGTTATGTTATTCACAATGCTTCTTAAGTTTTATTTTGTTGTTGTTATTGTTGTTGCTTTAATAGACCTGAAGTCTCTGGTGAAACTTGCTATTGAAATGAAATCTCTTGGGACTGTAACTAATATTGTTTAGGTTTTGAACTTGAGAATGATTGTCAGATGAATTGTGAAGTCAATAACCCACTATTTGACAAAAATATTTTGAATTAGAGGAATGTGATCCAGAACAATGTTACAAGTGGAGGTCTGTATCTGAACAAGAGCTGGAAAGACAACCTTGGCTTCCTCTCCAAAGTAAGATCCTTCTGACTCATTTTTTCAGTTGTATTTTTTTGAAAAAGAACCGATTTAGTTATTCCTGAATCTGGCTATAAGGTAAAATTGTTACTACATAATCAGTTATCAAACTTAAGGATAGTTTATCCCAATCTGAGGCCTGATGGACCAATTTTGATGGTATTATAATGATGCCCCTGCTTTTTCTTTTTCTAGTGAATTTCTATACTCAGAAGAAATGGTTAATTGAAGCCATGAGCGCAATTCAATTATTAATATCTTGCTATTTTCAATCTGAAAATATGTAATCATTATATCCTAAATAATTTGATGAATGAGTATTTGGCCTAGTCATCTATCTGTTACTAGATGTTTGTATCAGTAGGAAACAATGTCCTTAAAGGGTCCCAAAATAATGTGAGAACAATTAACCAAATTGTCTAAGAAAGTCAACTGTTTCTTTTTTCTTTCTTTCTTTTTTTTTTTTTTTTTTTTTTTTTGTGTGTGTGTGTATGTGTGTTCATTTGTTTATTGAAATTAAGGTTCAAACACACTTAACATGTGTCAGTACTGGGTGTCCTGTGGAACAGACATGTTTTCTTAATTGATATGAAAAGCTGCTGGCCAATCTGTACTGACCTTTCTACTTCTCAATCTGTAGTTCTTTCTACTTCTCTTCCTTGTCAGCTGTATTTTGTATCTCAATCTACCCTAACCTCTAATTGTTAAATTTGTTTTTATTCTAGATTTTGGTCAGTTATAGCTTCATTAATCAATCCTTTGACCATTTGTCAATTGGAGAATGGCTTCATTTCTTATAAATTAGAACCAATTCTCTATATATTTTAAAAATGAGACTTTTATCAGAACATTTGAGTGTAAAAATTTTTTTTAGTTTATTGCTTCCCTTCTAATCTTATCTGCATTAGTTTTGTTTGTACAAAAAATTTTCAATTTGATATAATCAATTTTAATATTTTGTGGTCAATAATGATCTGTAGTTCTTCTTTGGACATAAATTCCTTCCTCTTCCACATGTCTGAGGGATAAACTATCCTATGTTCTTCTAATTTATTTATAATATAATTCTTTATTCCTATGTCATGAAATCATTTGACCTGACCTTGGTGTGTATGGTGTTAAGTGTGGGTCTATGCCTAGTTTCTGCCTTACTAATTTTCAATTTTCCCAGCAATTTTTGTCAAACAGTGAATTCCTATCCCAAAAGGTGGGGTCTTTGTGTTTGTCAAAACTAGATTATAAACATTATTGACTGTTTTGTCCTTTGAACCTAACCTATTCCACTGATCAACTAGTCTATTTCTTAGCCAATACCAAATGGTTTTGATAAGCATTGCTTTATAATATAATTTTAGATCTGGTACAGCTAGGCCACCTTCATTTGATTTTTTTTTCATTAATTCCCTTGAAATTCTTGACCTTTTGCTTTTGTTTTTCCATATGAACTTTTTTTTTTTTTTTTTTTTTGTTAAGTCATTAAAATAGTTTTTTGGGAGTCTGATTAATATAGCACTAAATAAATAGATTAATTTAGGTAGTATTATCATCTTTAGTGTATTTGTCTGCCCAGTCTGTTAGGATTACCTGATAACTCAGGTTGTCTAAACAATTCCCTAGCTCAGAATTCACACCTTTGGTTTAGACCTTTGAACTTCTGGGAGGAAGTTTACATGTTTAAAAGAGTTTGCACCTTTAAGAGGAGCAAGTTCATTGGTTGAAGTATTTCCCACAGGCCGCTGAGTTCTCACTAGCCCAATCTTTGCTAGGATAAAAGAGGAGGGCCATTGGGCAAGGAGTCAGTTTATACTGGGAGATTGACTTTAGATGGCAGTCTAGAAGGAGAGTCTAGACTGGGAGAAGAACAAGACTTCCCGGAAGAACTTCAGGGAAGCTCAAGGAGATTCAGAGCCAGGATTCAGGAAGAAGAGGATTCAAGATTCTACCTTTGCTCTGGCTGGAGGCTCCAGAAGCTTCCCAAGAAACCTGCTCACAGAGAAAAGGATTCATACAGAAAAGAAACTTCCTCCCAGAAAAGGATTATAACTTAGAGACAGCAGGACTTTCACATTTTGGCGCCCTAACACCAGTCCAAGAGCATTTATTATTTTTTCAATTGCTTAGATCTGACTTTATTTGTGTGGAAAGTGTTTTATAGTTTTGCTCATATAGCTTCTTTCTTTCTTTCTTTCTTTCTTTCTTTCTTTCTTTCTTTCTTTCTTTCTTTCTTTCTTTCTTTCTTTCTATTTAGATACTATTGTCATTTTTATTATATTTGCTCGGCTTATCCATTAGCACCTGATATTTTTTTTTATTAATTTTATAATTATAACATTTTTTAGAACATTATCACTTGTACACCTTTCTGTTCCCGAATTTTCCCCTATTACCCTCCAACCCTCCCCTAGATGGCAGGCATTCTCATACATATTAAATATGGTATAGTATATCCTAGGTACAATATATATGTGCAGAACCGAATTTTGTTGTTGTTGTTATTGTTGCAAAGGAAGAATTGGATTCAGAAGGTAAAAATAAGCTAGGAAGAAAAACAAAAAAATGCTAACAGTTTACACTCATTTCCCAGTGTTCCTTTTCTGGATACACTGACTCTGTCCATCATTGATCAATTGGAATTAGATTAACTCTTCTCTATGTTGAAGATATCCATACAGTATCATTGTTGAAGTGTATAAAGATCTCCTAGTTCTGCTTGTTTCACTTAGCATCAGTTGATGTAAGTCTCTCAAAGCCTCTCTGTATTCATGTTGTTGGTCATTTCTTACAGAGCAATAATATTCTATAACATTCATATATCATAATTTACCCAACCATTCTCCAATTGATGGGCATATGTTCATTTTCCAGTTTCTAGCCACTACAAAAAGGGTTGCCACAAACATTTTGTACCATACAGGTCCCTTTCCCTTCTTTAATATTTCCGTGGGATATAAGCCCAGTAGTTGCACTGCTGGATCAAAGGGTATGCACAGATTGATAACTTTTTGGGCATAATTCCAGATTGCTCTCCAGAATGGTTGGATTCTTTCACAACGCCACCAACAATGTATCAGTGTCCCAGTTTTTCCACATCCCCTCCAACATTATTATTTGTTCCTGTCATCTTAGCCAATCTGACAAGTGTGTAGTGGTATTTCAGAGTTGTCTTAATTTGCATTTCTCTGATCAATAGTGATTTGGTACACTCTTTCATATGAGTGTAAATAATTTCAATTTCATCATCTGAAATTTGTCTGTTCATATCCTTTGACCATTTATCAATTGGAGAATGGCTTGATTTCTTATAAATTAGAGGCAATTCTCTGTATATTTTGGATATGAGGGCTTTATCAGAACCTTTAACTGTAAAAATGTTTTCCCAATTTATTACTTCCCTTCTAATCTTGTTTGCATTAGTTTTGTTTGTGCAAAAGCTTTTTAATTTGATGGAATCAAAATTTTCTATTTTGTGATCAATAATGATCTCTAGTTCTCCTTTGGACACAAATTCCTTCCTTCTCCATAAGTCTGAAAGGTAAACCATCCTATGATCCTCTAATATATTTATGATCTCGTTCTTTATGCCTAAATCTTGGACCCATTTTGATCTTATCTTAGTATGTGGTATTAAATGTGGGTCCATGCCTAGTTTCTGCCATACTAGTTTCCAATATTCCCAGCAGTTTTTGTCAAATAATAAATTCTTATCACAGAAGTTGGGATCTTTGGGTTTGTCAAACACTAGATTGCTATTTTTGTTCACTATATTGCCCTGTGAACCTAACCTATTCCACTGATCAACTAGTTTGTTTCTTAGCCAATACCAGATGGTTTTGGTGACTGTTGCTTTATAATATAATTCTAGATCAGGTACAGCTAGACCACCTTCATTTGATTTTTTTTTTTCATTACTTCCCTTGAAATTCTCAACCTTCTGTTCTTCCATATGAATTTTGTTGTTATTTTTTCTAGGTCATTAAAATAGCTTCTTTGGAGTCTGATTGGTATAGCACTAAATAAATAGATTAGTTTGGGGAGTATTGTCATCTTTATTATATTCGCTCAGACTATCCATGAGCACTCAATATCTTTCCAATTATTTAAATCTGATTTTATTTTTGTGGCAAATGTTTTGTAATTTTGCTCTTATAATTCCTGACTTTCCTTTGGTAGATATATTCCCAAATATTTTATAATATCGACTGTTATTTTGAATGGAATCTCTCTTTGTATCTCTTGCTATTGCATTGTGTTGGTAATGTATAAAAATGCTGAGGATTTATGTAGATTTGTTTTGTATCCTGCAACTTTGCTAAAGTTCTGAATTATTTCTAATAGCTTTTTAGCAGAGTCTTTGGGGTTCTCAAAGTATACCATCATGTCATCTGCAAAGAGTGATAGTTTGATTTTCTCATTCCCTAGTCTAATTCCTTGAATCTCTTTCTCTGCTCTTATTGCCGAGGCTAGCGTTTCTAATACAATGTTGAATGAATAGTAATGGTGAAAGTGGGCAACCTTGTTTCACTCCTGATCTTACTGGGAAAGGTTCCAGTTTATCACCATTACATATGATCTTTACTGACAGTTTTAAATATTATTTTAAGGAATAGTCCATTTATTCCTATACTCTGAAGTGTTTTTAGTAGGAATGTATGTTGGATTTTATCAAATGCTTTTTCTGCATCTATTGAGATGAACATATGTTTTTTGTTAATTTGGTTATTGATATAGTTGATTATGCTAATAGTCTTCCTAATATTGAACCAGCCCTGCATTCCTGGTATAAATCCCACTTGGTCATAGTGTATTATCCTGGGATTGCCTGTCATCGTGGGGAGGGAGTAGAGGGAGGGAGGGGATAATTTGGAAAAATGAATACAAGGGATAATATTATTAAAAATTATATAATAGAAAAAAAAAAGAAAATAGTGTCCAGGCTCTTTTTTTCCCTCACATTTTTCAGGGACTCTGATTATTCTCAAATTGTCTCTCCTGGATCTGTTTTCCAGGTCTGTTGTCTTTCCAATAAGGTACTTGACATTCTTTTCAATTATTTCATTTTTCTGGTTTTCTTGACTACTTCTTGGTTTCTCCTTGAGTCATTCATTTCTACTTCTTCCATTCTAATTTTCAATGATGTATTTTCTTCACTCACTTTTTAAAAATCTTTTTGTAATTGTCCCATTGAGTTTTTATCTTCTATGGAATTTTTTTCCATTTCATCCATTTTATTTTTTAGAGAGCTGTTTTCTTTTTCCAGCTCACTAAATCTGTTTTCCTTGGAGTTGTTTACTTTTTCTAATTCACTAATTTTATTTCTCAATCATTTGATCTCTTTGTCCACTTTGGATAACTTCTCCAGGCTCTCTTGCCAAGCTTCCCTTTCCTTTTCCCATTTCTCTTCCAGCTCTCTTGTGAGAGCCTTTTTGATTTCCTCTATGAGATTCTTTTGTTTTGAGGGAAAGATCATATCCCCCTTAGGGGATTCCTCTGGAGACAATCTGCTTTTAGTCTCCTCAGTATTTGAAGTCTGCTCTCTCTTCACACAGCAGCTGTCAATGGTTAGAACCCTTTCAAATGTTTTGTTCATTTTGTCAGAGCGGGAATCAAAGAAAACAAATTGACAAGAGAAACGATTGGTCTGTTTTTTTTGGGGGGGTTGGGGTTGTAAGGTGTTACTGGGTTTCCTCTACAGATTGTGGGAGACAGCAGCGAGGAACTTACAGGACAGAGATGGCTGCAGTGCATCTGAGTCTGAGGCTCTAAGAACCACTGAGTCATATTTGGGTGGGAGTGGGGATGACCAGGTCCCGAGAGACACTAGCTTTCCTGGGTTTTATTCTTTACCTCCGGTGTTTACACCTTTTCTGCTGCTCCTAACTTGCTGCCAAGATGGAACATCCACACTGGGGTAAAAGATCTTTTTGCAGAAATGAAAGAAATAGCACCCCTCCCCCCTCTGCTCCAGGCTGTCTTGCTCTGGCTGCCTCCCTTCTGTCTGTGCCCAGTCTGCTCGACCCTCACCCAAGCAAACACAGACCTTCTCTGGCTAATTTCAAGGATGTCTTTTGTTGGTGATTATTGTGGGTTTCTTTTCTGGTCAAGCATTAATTCCGAGGCTTGTCATGAAGTAAGTCCTGAGAGAAAATGCGGAGCTCAAGCAGCTGTCTACATCCACGCCACCATCTTGGCCAGAAGTGCTCATATAGTTTCTGATTTTCCCTTAGCAGATAGATTCCTAAATATTTTATACTATCAGTATTTATTTTAAATGGAATTTATCTTTGTAACTCTAACTGTTGGATTTTATTAGTGATATATAAAAATGCTGATGACTTGTGTGGGTTTATTTTGTATTCTGCAACTTTGCTAAAGGTGCGGATTATTTCTAATAGCTTTGTAGTAGAATCTCTGGAGTTCTCAAGTATATCATCATATCATCAGCAAAAAGTAATAATTTGGTTTCTCATTACCTACTTTAATTCATTTCTCAACTCTTATTGCCAAAGCTAGCATTTCTAATACAATATTGAATAGTAATGGTGATAGTGAACAACCTTGTTTCACTCCTGATCTTATTGGGAATGGTTCCAGTTTATCCCCATTATATAATGCTTACTGATGGTTTTCAATAGATGCTACTGATTATTTTAAGGAAAAGTCCATTTATTCCTATACTCTCAAGTGTTTTTAATAGAAATGGATGTTGGATTTTATCAAATTATTTTTCTATATCTATTGATATGATCATATGTTTTTTTGTTAATTATTTATTAATATGGCCAATCATACTGATAGTTTTCCTAATATTGAACCAGCCCTGCATTCCTGGTATAAATCCTACTTGATCATGGTGTATTATCCTGGAGATGATTTTCTATAGTCTTTTTGCTAATATCTTGTTTAAGATTTTAGCGTCAATATTCATTAGGGATATTGGTCTATAATTTTCTTTCTTTGTTTTCAATCTACCTGGTTTAGGTAGCAGTACCATGTCTGTGTCATAAAAGGAATTGGTAGGACTTCTTCATTCCCTATTTTTTTCAAATAGTTTATATAACATTGTAGCTAATTGTTCTTTAACGGTTCAGTCAAATTCACACATAAATCCATCTGGTCCTGGGGATTTTTTCTTAGGGAGTTGATTAATAGCTTGTTCTATTTCTTTTTTCTGAAATGGGTGTATTTAAGCAATTTAGTTCCTCCTCTTAATCTGGAAAGCCTATACTTTTTGAGGTAGTCATCCATTTCACTTAGGTTATCAAATTTATTGACATAGAGTTGGGCAAAATGACTCCTTATTATTTCTCTAATTTCCTCTTCATTGGTGTAAAGTTCCCCCTTTTCATTTTTAATACTAACAATATAATTTCCAAATCATTTATTATCTCCTTCACAATCTAATCTCCTTGCCTCGGGTCTGGACCAGCTTTCTGGAGAGACTTTAAGACAGGCCTTGATTTCAGTGGGATAAGGGCAGGAGGGCATACACCATGGTGGTGTGAGATGAAGTTGAATGAATCTCTCTGAATCCGAGCCTCAGTGTCCAGCCACCACAAAGGTGGAGGATGGAATAAATCTGTCTCTCAATTCCTGTTGGCTGTGATATACTCTATTATAATTACATTATCATAGGTATGAATCTTGTGGAACTATATTAAGTACTAGATACATGTACTGAACTAGAGAACTATAAATCACCATGCTAAATTAGCCCACCATTGTCTTTATCAATGCCACTGAGTTAGCATATTTTAACAATCCTTGTTTTAAGTACAAGTGTTTTGGCCCATAACATCTTTCACTTTCTTTTGTTTTAGAATATAGGTGGTCATGACCTCCCTGAAATCTCAGGGAGGTGAGAACCCCCAAAAGGAGATAATCACACCTTCCCTGACTCCTCAAATAGGGATTGAAAACACCAAAAAAGGAGGACACATCAGGACATATCAGGAAGGGAGATGAAAACACCAAAGGAAATGGGGAATCAAAAGAAATTAGTGGGTTTCTGAAGGGTCTCAACATGGGAGGTATTTCAAACAAACAACTTGAATCAACATGAGGAATTATACATGTCCATAAGTTCTAGAAATAGTCCAAAACCAATCCATGACTTCATCTATCAGGAATCCAGTTTTGAAGTCTTGAAACAGTCATCTTGTATTAGGGAATCTATTGATTCCTGAAGATTTTGAAGTCCTACAACAGTCTCATCAACAATTTTTTATCTCAGTAAATCCAATGATTCCTCCTGGTTTTGAAGTTCTGTAACATTCTCATTATCAGTCATGTTCATTCAGTGTCAGATATTTCTAAGGTCTTTTCCTTTGTTTCAAGGGTTTTTCTCTTTTTATATCTCTCTCCAGGTACTCGTTGGCATCCATCTGATTTCTTCTCAATCTGTAGAAACACAAGCATACCCTTTCCCCCAAGCAGTTACCTATCTAGTCCTTTCCATTCACCACTTTCTGAATCTGTACATATCACCTGGAAATTATATTGGAGCTGCTCACACTGAACATTGACCTTCTGTCGGGTTAAAAATCCTATATTCTCCCCAACTGTAATCATTTTATTTCATCTGATTGCTTCTCTACTGACTGATCATATTAGAGTCTTGAACTTCCAAAGTCCCTCTGGGTGTAAACTTGGCTGACATCATGCCCCACCTATTTTTTGTTTGAGGTCTTGTAGTTGGTCCCCACCTCTCATTTCCATGGGTTAATCTACATTCTGAGACCCAGTAGAAGCTCCTGTTGCATTTTGGACATGGGGTTTGGGCTTTTATTCTCTCACCCTGTCTTCTCACTCTGTCTCTATGCCTACATTGAGTTTTCAGGTACCCTACTTTACCACACTGAAAGCATTGACAAATCTCTCTGAAAGTCCCTTGCTAAGAAGGACCCTGTCTTCCCATATTCTGCATCATAGCCTTGGTATAAAAGACATTTGTGCCCACTCTGTCACAGCGTCTTATGATCCCTTCTAAAGGAGTATCTTTGTGTAGTCCCCATATAATTCTTCCACAAGAAGCATTAGCATTTTCTTTAGCAAACTGTCTTATCATAATTCCTGAAGCTGCATTTTCTCCAATCATTTATATGACAGCTGTTTGCAGACATCCCACAAAAATCAGCAAAAGGTTCATTTGGATCTTGCTCTATTTTCATGAAGGCTTCCCCTCTATCTTTTTTTCTTAGGAGGGGGCCCATGTTTTGATAGCAGCAGTAGCAATTTGCTCATTTGTTATTAAAGGGTAATTAATCTTTATTAAAGGGTAATTAATCTTTACTGAAGTGTCTGCATACTGACCTTTATCTGCTAGTTGATCAAAGGTGATTTATATATTAACTCCAGCTTGCCTATTTCTTTTTTTTATTCTTTTTTTTATTTTTAAAATTTAATTATAGTTTTTATTTACCAGATGGGTAATTTTACAGCATTGACAATTGCCAAACCTTTTGTTCCAATTTTTCCCCTCCTTCCTCCTCCTCCCCCACCATGGCAGGTTGACCAATACATGTTAAATATGTTCAAGTATAAATTAAATACAATATATGTATACATGTCCATACAGTTATTTTGCTATACAAAAAGAATCAGACTTTGAAATAGTGTACAATTAGCCTGTGAAGGAAATCCAAAATTCAGGTGGACAAAATTAGAGGGATTGGGAATTATATGTAATGGTTCTTAGTCATCTCCCAGAATTCTTTTGCTGGGTGTAACTGGTTCAGTTCATTACTGCTTTATTGGAATTGATTTGGTTCATCTCAATGTTGAAAATGGCCACATCCATCAGAATTGATCATCATACAGTATTGTTGTTGAAGTATATAATGATCTTCTGGTCCTGCTCATTTCACTCAGCATCAGTTCATGTAAGTTTTTCTAGGCCTTTCTGAAATTATCCTGCTGATCATTTCTTACAGAACAGTAATATAGAATTGTTTCTTTATGGCAGTTTGCAACATTTTATCCTTGACTGATTAGTTCGGGATTTTAGCTGCAAATATTTCTTGGAGTTTTTATTTTGGGATCTCTTTTAGGACATGATCAATGGTTTCTTTTTAATTGTTATTTTACTTCTATTCTAGAATATCAGGGCAGTTATCTTTGATGATTTCTTGAAAGATGCTGTCCAGGATATTTTTTAATGTATTTACTTTTCCAATAAAATCACTGTACTGTAAGCTTTGAAACAGCAACTGTAAGTATCTATACAAGTTATTTGAGATTATTTAATTTGCTTCAACAAATTATTACTAACCATCTATTATTCATAGGGATGTGTATATATAGTAATTGAAATAAAACAGTCTTTTCCCTTAAAAAAAATTGTATTCTACATTCTATAAATATAACAGTTTTTACAGGTGTTATTCACTCTATTTCCTAGTTTTTTTGTGAATATTAAAAATTATGATTCTCAGTAAATATTTTATTTGTACATCTATTTTATATGCCTATGTATCTGGGGTCACATAAAAAAAAAGTTTTCTGATGAAAAGGGAAAGTAAATGGAAAAAAAAAAGTTTTAAAAGTCCTGCTCTATGTTGTAAAGTTTTGCACAAAGCTTATTTTGTTTTGTCCATGCTGGGGTAGATTACAACAAATTAAAAGAAATAAATAAAAAAAAGAAAAACAAAATTCATCTATTGCCCACTAATTACCTGGTTCATAGGCAGAGAAAATTACCTAGCTCAACTTTAATGTTTTATAGTCCCATGCTTTAATACAGACTATGTGCTTACTGAAAACTTTGTGGTAAATTTTGTATGATGAGACATATAGAGGCATTCAAAAGAAGTGTAAGGTACCATATGTCTTCTGTACTCAAAAAAAAAAAAATACCATCCAGTTAAGAGTATAACATTAACATATTAAAGAAGAAAGGAAAATTACAAGTACTCATCTGAATGATATTTAGAGTAGGGACAGGAAGATTAGAGAGCTAGAAGTAAATAATGTTTTTAAGATAAGGAATGTTTAATTTTAATCTTTATAAAGTCAGTACTATGATTTGAATGTTCATCAATATGCAAAGGAATCATCTGAGTATACCTTGTCAGACAAAGATTTTGAATTTCTCTTTGAATAATGGACAAGCATTGGATAGCTGGAGGAGATGAAAAGCTATTTTGGGGATGAGGCATGATGAGAGGATGCACATGCAGGCAAGGCACGTGAGCAAATCAATGTGATGGTTGTGGAAGGTTGAAAATAAGTTTGCAAAGTTAGTATATGGTGACTTCAAAATCATATGAAGGAGTCAGGATTTAGCACCACAGGAAGTAAAAAAACAGACTATTAGCAGAAAGATGATAAGAGTATGAGAGAAACATTAATTTTGAAACATTATTGTTGATAGAGGGGAAAAGGACTTGTTAGCAAATTGGAGAAAATAATATATATGCCAATTGTACTTGATAAATTTGACATTGTGAATATTTACAAAAAGTAAAATATATTCCCAAAAGGATGAATTTATGAGTTAAATAGTATTAACAGAGGATCAGGAAGAGAAAAGGATAAAAGATCACAGTAAGGTGATAAGTTGGGTTTCAAGACTAAAACAATAATCTTTCCACTGACAGAAAGAACTTTCAAAAAAAATAAAAAGAAGAAAGAAAATGTATTGTTTTACAAGTGTTGAGATTAGGATGGTGGTAAGATAAGAGTGAAAAATTTCTTAGAAATATGAGTGGTGTACAATTAAAAGTCAAGACAGAAGTTGAAGAGCTTACAGTCTTAGAAGAAAGAGTTCAAATCATGCAGGATAAGTTCATCTCAGCAAAGGGGTATGAGTGGAGTGCAGGGGCTATATGTGTGTATGTGTGTGTATATAGACGAGTGTACTGAAAAAGTATAAGAGACATAAGAATACAAACTAGGGGAAAAACATGTATTGGGGAGAAAATAGCAAAGAAGGTATAAAATAAAGAAGGAGAAAGAAAAATAGTTTGGTAGTATGGAAGCCAAGAAAAAGTTTTCCAATAACAAGGGCATTAATCAACATTATCCATTGCTACAAAGAATTCAGAGAGGATGTGGTAAGGAAATATTAAATGGATTCAAAGAAAAAAAAAGCAATTGAAAACCTTGCAGGGAGAAAATTCAGAAGGTTCAGAGATAGATAAATAAAATATAGAGTTCCATCACTTATAAAAGAATGAATAGATAAGTAGAATATGCATGTACCTGAAGTTGAGCAATGAAAGAAAGCAGGAAAATTGATGATTATTAAATGGGGTAATACAAGCAGTTAAAACATTTCAGACATTTTGTGAAACATTTGAGCATACAAGAAGGAAGATAAATTTGTGAAAATCAAAGAATGAAAATGCTAAAGAGGAATGATTTTGAGAGGAGTTCAGAAAATAATGAAAAAATGTTACATACCCAAGCTGTTAAAATTTCAAAGGCCTCAGGAGATAATAGTAGATCTGTGCAGGAATTGGATCAAGGCAAAGGACAAGAAAGTATGTCAATCATTTATCCTTCTCTCTCCAGTACTTTCTTGGTAAGGAATGTCAAAATTCTAGGAATTGCTTTCTAGTTATTTAGAAGTAGAGCAAATTTGGATATGGAATGGAGATAGAAAAAGAAAAAAAATATGATAATGAAAAATTGTAACTGCTGATAAGAAATAAAGGGAACATGGGATTCAGTAACAATAACTCATTAAAATAAATATGAAAAGGGAAGGATTCTGGGAAGATGGCAAAGTAGATAGGTAAATATCAAGATCTTCAGATTTCCTCCACAAACAGGACAAATCTGTGCCTTGGGATGAAAATGTACTGGTGAAAAAGCAAAAAGATTTAGGGCAGAAGAAGGGTCTGCCTGGTATAACCCCAGAAGATTTGAAGAAAGAATCCAGGCCTGAGAGTGTGAAGTGAAAGTATCTTTAGGCTAGCTCCTCAGAAACACCAAGTGGCTATCTCTGAGGGTAGCTGGGATTGGCTTCAATTTAAGCAGAAACAACAGAAATTTTTACTTGCTGAACTGCATATGGAGTTGAGGGTTTGAGCCCAGGAAGACTGAGTGAACCTGGGCTGAATAGGAACACTAGTCCTAGTTATGCTGCAGAAACTCGATCATAGGGGTAAAAAAACCAGTACACTCAGTGAGTGTATAAGCAGTGGGACAGGGATGCTGTTGGCTGTAGGCATTTGCAACAGGGTAGAGTTCTTGGTTTATGTTTTCAGGTTAGAGGGGATTGCTAAAATAAAACTAGAGGCATCACCCTCATACCCCTCCCCCCAAGATCGGAGCTACTAATACTTCTTGTTTAAAAAAAAAAAAAATGAAAAGACAAAGAAGAAAGAACCCAAACATGGAAAATTACTCCAGGAACAGGGAAGATAGGTACATTGAAGTAAAAAAAAACCTTCTACCCCAAAGAATGCCAAATGGTATCCTGACCAGAGATAATCAATAGAACTCAAAAAAGAGTTTAAAAATTGAATGAGAGACATTGAGGAAAAACTAAAAACTTAAAATGAAAATAAAAACCATTCAAGAAAATCAAGAAGATTATGAGAAATAAAGTTTACCAAGTAGAAAAGGAAATGAGACTTTTTTTTTCCCCTTAGGCAATTGAGGTTAAATGACTTGAGCAGGGTTACACAGCTAGGAAGTGTTAAGTGTCTGAGGTCAGATTTGAACTCAAATCCTCAGGACTTCAGGGCTGGGTGGTCTATTCACTGTGCTACCTATCTGTCCAAGGAGATAGAGTCTTAAAGATGAGAATAACTCTTTAAAAATTAAAATTGGACAAGGGGAAGCCATGAAGCTTTAAGAGATCAAGAAATAACAAAAGAGGATATAAAGAATGAAAAAAAAATAGAACAGAATATAAGATATCTTATAAGAAAACCAATATATCTAGAGAACATCAAGAAGAGAAAGTAATGAATAATTGGGCTAACTGAAAGTTGTGTCCAAAAAATAAAAAATAAAACTCTTACACAATAATGAAAGAATCCAAAAAAATTGTCCTGGATTGCTAGAACACAAAGAGAAAGTAGAAATAGAAAAAATGTCCACCAATCCCCATCTCAACAAAATCATTTATGGAAAACAATTTTCAAACAATCATATCAAAGAGAAACTTTTGCAAGAAACAAGAAAAAATTCAAAAATACTGCATTTACAATTAGAATTATCCAGAACTTGTCAGAAGTCACAATAAAAGACTCAAATAAAAATAAAAAACTGGTCCAGGAATCATATCTACCAGCAATCAAAATAACTAGTCCTGTAGTCAAAAATATCATATCCAACAAAATTAATCTATAATATTGAAAGAAAAAATATTTAATGAACTTGCAAATTTTCAAGATTTTCTATCAAACAAACAAGAACTTAATAGAAAATTTAACATACAAGAGCCAATATCAAAGATTAGTTTTAAGGAACTCAATATGGACAACTTGCCTAATTTTTTTACATGGGAAATGTATACCATATATTTAAAATTGACATCAACAACGGATAGCTCAAAAGAAAGATTGGGACAGCGTTAAGGTAAAAATAGTAATTATGTTATACAAACGAGGTGCAGAGGAAGAATAGACCCAGAGGCATTCGAGGGAGGATAAGGACTGGTAGTTGAGAGAATCTACTTACATCAGGAATGGATTAAATAGGCAACATATATACCATGAACCATATAACCCTTTCCAAAACTTACAAATAAATGGGGGGAGGGATGGATGGAGAGGGAAGCAAAGAATGGGGGGAAGACAAGATGGATGGAGAGAGGTTAAGAAATTCCAAGGCAAGTTAAGGAGGTGAACTAAAGCAAAAGGTTATGAGGGATAGAAAAGATATCTGTGTGTGTGTGTGTGTGTGTGTATCTATATATGTGAACATAAATATATCCTTGCTTACCTATAACCTGCTTAGGGAAGGTGTGAGGCATGAAAGGGGGAACAAAGGAAATTAAAAAAAAAAAAAAGTATGCATCAGAAAACAAAAGCACAGCCTTCAAGAAAGTAAAGAAAAGATCAATACTCAAGAATATAATTTCTTCTACTATTATATATTCTTTCATGAATTGATATTTTATTGTTATATATTTCAAATCCTTAACGTTCTGCTAGGCACATTACAATGTTCTGTTCTATTTCATTTTGTTTTCCTTTTTTCTGTTTTTCTTTTTTTAATCTTGATATTTGTTAATAAAAATATATGTAATATGTGACAATATTTATTTTTGGTAAGGGTATAGAGACAAGTATTTTTAATAATTAAAAAATAATACAGGAAAGAGAAAGATTTGCTAATACATATATCGTGGGGAAAGAAGTCATATCAAACTATGAGCACAGAAGATACTAAATGAAGTTTAAGAGAATCCTATAGAAGAATAAAACCTTAAATATATGTATTTGTTCCAATGAAACAATAAACAGAGATCACATCAGTTATAGGCTTCTCCTATAAAGATGCTTCATGAAAATGAAAAGTAAATAAAATTCTAAATACAAATTACATTTTGCCATCACTGTCACACTTATATCTCATGCACAAATGCAGAGACTTTTATACACACACACACACACACACACACACACACACACACACACTCACACACACATACATGTAGACATATACTGACACTGTTATTTCCATTACTAAATTCATTTTAAGCCTCAGAAAAGAAGAGAAATGAAGATTATGTCAAATTATTTCAATTCACCAGAATATTTCAGAATAAAAGTTAAGAGAAAAAAACTTTTTTAATTTATGTAAAACTTACATACTCATCTTCAACTTCAGTTAATATGGACTACTGAATAATATGGCCCAAATCCTGAAAATTAAATTCCTTCTGACAGTGTTTTCTAATTAGAATTTTCTAATTCCTTATTTTTTTGTAAGGCAAAAACATTTAAAAATATAGTCAAACTTCCAAGGTGTTGGCAGCTGAAATACAGGGACAATGATTAGATAATAAGATATTACTAGTTACTTAATGACTGAATAGATAGAGAAATTAAGGCTCTTAATTAAGGTCCTAAGATGTACAGTATTCATAGATATCAAATGTCTAACCCAGAGGGAATTACTATAATGCCAGAGAAACTGAGGCAAGAGAGAGATTGTTTTTTATTATTTTAATAGTGGAGAATTTGAGCTAGCTGAGACCAGCTGGCTGAATGGGACTCTAATCTCAAAGCATTCAGCCCCAAGCAATTATTTCCAGAGACTTTTTTAGAGCTCCTACTATCAGGGAAACAAAGGCAAGGGGGTGGAGGGAGAACACTGGTTGAGTGGACAAGCCATAATTGCAGGAAATGATCATAATTTAGTCCTGATAGGATGGGGGTAAAGATAAGAAGGTGGAAGGCAAGACAGAGCAAGTTTAGGACAAGAGATAATCAGCAATACCCAGGCATTTGAGATAAGCTGCCTGGAGTTTGATGATTCACTGGAATGTAAGAGTGTCCAGAGCTTCAAGGCCCTAATTATCTAAGTCCCAATAGGGCAAGGAAGGGAGGTGGCCACAATAATTCTACTCAGGGCATAGCACAACTCAGGGAAACAGGCACAACTCAGGGAAACTGAGGCATAGCATTGTTTTGCTTACAAAAAAAATCAAAAAACAAAAAACAAATATAAAAGCTTGTTTTAGATGCTAACGAACTGAAAAGTGAATGTATGTCACCATTATTGATTGTGATTTTTTTTTTGTAGACCATATTCTCTGCCATAAAATGAAGAAAATTATTTCCACAAGAACTTGCTATTCCTTTATAATTTTACAAATAATTTTATAAAATATACGCTTTCTCACATGTTTAAAGAGTTGTGATTTTCTTTCTGTGAGTATTATGTCACTGATTCTAACCCTTTTTCCACTTATTAAATTACCAGAAGTGCTATGATTGAAAACATTCATCATCTTATAGCCTATTATATTATAAACTTTTTTGAGCCCACCTCTGACAAGACATTCATAAAATATGGTAGGAAGTAATGGCATCTCTGAAACAAAGATGAGAATTCATTTCAGAGTAGAAAATACATTTGTGGAAATGGAAATTTGTGAAAATGGAAGATGGCATGCTGTACACAAGGAACAAAAAGATAGCTAGTTTAGCTAAATCGCAGTGTGTTAGGAGAAAGTAATATATAAAAATATTGGAAAGACAGAATGAGACCAGGTCAGGAGGAGTATTAAATGACAAAAAAAGAGGTTTATATTTAATCATACAGAATTACTGGAGTTTATTCAGAGAATAAGTGACTTTGCTGGATCTGTGCTTAAGGAAAATTATAAGTGTATGGAGGATGGATTGCAGGAGAAGATTTTTTGAGTTAGAGAATCTGATTAGAATGCTACTGAATAGTCTACATTGAAGGGGGGAGTGAAACTCTATCAAATATCTTTGATTAAATATATATGTACATATATGTATGAAATCATTGGAGCTGGGAAGTGATAATCTAGTGTAAATCTCTCATCTTATAGATAAAGAGACAAAAACTCAAAGAATCAAAGAGGTCACCAAAGATCACAAAGGTAATAAGAAGCAGAAAAAAAAAAAAACAAACAGAAAATATAAGAATCTGAGTAGGCCAATTGAAAGTAAAAGAGTGATGGGATAAATGAGTGGATATGTGGAGGTTTTGTTATTAGTTTTTGTTTGTTGTGTAAAACAACTAAAGTCTCCATTTATATAAAATCAAAGTCTATAGACTCTTATTATGTATTTTAATAAAGTTTCTAATCTTAATAATTATCACAGTGAGAGTCCAAGTGGCAAACAGCACATCCACACTGATGTGGGAAAGAGAAATGTGTGACCAAGGACAGAGGCAAATGATTGTTCTTAGCAAAAATGTTATGAGACCTGTAATGTCAACATACTGGTGATAGACTGGAGATTCAAGGTCTCTAAACCTAACATTTAGACCACTAAATCTCTGTTTATGACAAACATTTTGAAGCAAGGAACACATACTCAGCCAGAGTAAATCATAGAAGCCTCTCCTCTATATGTTTTTTATTGAAGGAGAAAATAGAAGCAAGCTAATCAATGGGGACTATTTCTGCCATGGTGTAGTTCCTAAATCCTTAGCATGGAGCACAAAGATTTTGCCAAAGTCATTCATATCTGTGTTCTCATGGAATGTGAGAGTCAGATGAAACTTCATCCACTGCCTTCTCCATTTGCCATTGTTTAGAATGATTTCTTTTTGTTTCTCATCAAAGTCCCCATTATCTATGAATAGAGAATCAAAGCTGAGATTTCCAATAGAAAGGAACTAATTATTATCAAGAAAAGATCTTTTTAAAACTTATTCAAGGACAGGTGTGAATGAGTGATAGCCTGCCTAATCTTCTTTTGAACTAATTTGCCTTTTTGAAAAGGATTCTTGCTGATCTAAATTAATTTCTAATTAATCACTAGTGGTTTTAAGCCCCTTATTCTTCCTATGAAGATTAATAACTGTCAGTTTTGCAATGTCTTATTCTGAAATGAATCAAAATCACAAACTACTCTAAGAGCATTATAGAGATGTATTGGATGTAATTACGTTTTGGCCTCTTCCTGGGGTTTAACTGGATACACTAGTGGCATAACAGGTATTATCAAAGAGAGAACTAGTAGAAGAGGTAAACCAGTCTTTCAGCTAGAATGGGGAATAACAAATGAAGTGAATGATGACACATGATTACCTTCCTAATGTGGAGATCCAAAGGACCTATCTAATATGTGTCAAGGATTTATGAGAGGTTAGGAATAAGAATCACATTGGAATGAAGTGTATATGGATTGCCTTTGATACATCAAGAAGAAATTGTGCAAAATTCTGACAACACAAAGACACAATAAAAGTATCTATCCTCCAGAAGCTTATAGTATATTGATGCAATCAATGAAAATGCAAATCACATCACAAAGCAAAATTAAGAACTTCAAGCACAGTTGGAGAGAAATTTCAGACAAGACAGGGAAGAATTTTCTATGAATCCATTAAGTAATACCAGGCTTCTCCAGTGTTTGAAATTCTATCATCATTTCCTATTTAGTGTATTATGGAAAATATGAAAGTTTATTCATAATAATGTAATGAAACTTTAAAATTATTTGGAAACAGAAATCATAAAAATACTACTTGACACTATGAAAGGCAGAACTTCCTCAAATTACCAGAGTATGAGAGCATGGGAAAAATTATTTTAATTCTCAGTTTTTGTCTTATTTTGATTTTGGTCCAAAATTGCATCAATGCAAAACATAATAAGGAAATTCCCATCATGGATATATATTTGAGACTGAAATGCAATTTATAGTCTTGGGAAGTTGCACAGGGGTGTATGGTACATATTATTGCTTAGACTAGGTAGCTTAGTCAGAGTTAAACATTAAATATATATTACAAGAAAGACTTGAATTTAGAATTTCAAATTCTGAAACGAGCTCTCTATTTTGTCATGCTGCTCTGTGTGTGGGGTGTGTGTGTGTGTGTGTGTGTGTGTGTGTGTGTGTGTGTGTGTGTGTGTGTAGTAGAATGGGATAGGCAGGCTGACTTTAGAGAATTAATCTTTAAAACTGAGACAGTCTTTGGAGAGCAAATAATTTAATATTTTATGTATTAGAAAACTGATGGCCAGAGAATGGAAATGACTAGATCTAAAGCAGACCCAGAATATGAACCCACATTCCTTGTTTCTAATTCCAATGCTCATTCACTTGAAGGAAAAGCCATATGTAAACTTTGTTAATTCAGTAGAATGTTCTAGTGATTTTTGATCCTTTCCTTTCAGCATGCACTTTAAACAGTATTTCATTCAGATAAAACCATGAGAGAATTTGTTGCTTACCTTATCATGCAAAGTTAATCATGACTGACATTTTTAGCAAGGGAAACAGATGTTGCTCATATTTCCCCCTTAACCCAAGAGAATGTTGTTATGTCACTTAGCATGTACCTCTATTTATATCAGGCATTGTTTGAATTAGCTAAATTTTTGCTTAAGATGATTATGTTTTTCACAAGTAGGCAAGGACAAGACTGTTGATTTTATTAAAGAGCACCATTTTACATAAATTTCAGGTACTGCCACCTTTAAGGAACTTTTGAAGAAATTTATTTTTAATGTTTTTAATGCAGGCTATTCAGCCTAGGAAACTTATATCTTCTTTTTCCTTTTGATCTCTTTGGGTTACAGACCCAATGTATTTCTAAATCAAAATGTGTATGCAATTTTATAGGCCTTTGAGCACAATTCCAAATTGTTCTCTAAAATGGTTATATCAGTTCACAACTCTACCAATAGCAATTTTTTTTTAGCATGGTAAGTTTATTTTTAACGGATATTTCTTTAAGAATCATGTGGGGGAGAGAAAAATCAGAGCAAAAAGGAAAAACCATAGGAGAGATTAAAAAACAAACAAACAAAAACAAAAACAAATAGAAAAAAAAAGAAGTTGATGTGCTGATTTACATTCAGTCTCCTTAGATCTTTTTATAGATTCAGTTGGCATTTTGTGTCCAAAGTCTATTGAGATTACTTTGGATCATTGAATCACTGAGAAGAACCAAATCTTTCATAGCTGATCATCACACATCCTTACTGTTACTGTACACAATATATTCCTGGTTCTGCTTGTTTCATTCAGTGTTACCCCATGTGAATGTTGTCAAGACTTTATAAAATCAGCTTGTTCATCATTTTTATAGGACAATAATATTTAATTACCTTTATGTACCACAGCTTGTTTAGCCATTGCCCAATTGATGGGCATTCACTCCTTTTCCAATTCTTTGCCCCTACAAAAAAGGGCTGCTACAAATATTTGGTGGATCCTTTCCCCTCCTTTATGATTTCATTGTGATACAGACCTAGTAGTGGCATTGCCAGTCAAAATGTATGCACAGTCTTATAACCCTTTGGGCATAGTTCTAGATAGCCCTCCAGAATGGGTTGGATCATTTCACAATTCCACCTACAATGCATTAGTGTTTCAGTTTTCTTACAACTCATCCAACATTTATCATTATTTTTTCCTGTCATCTTAGCCAATCTGAGAGGTATGAGATGGTATCTAAGAGTTGTTTTAATTTGTATTTCTTTAATCAATAGTGATTTAGAGTATTTAATAAATGGCTTTAATTTTGTCATCTGAAAATTATCTGTTCATATCCTTTGACAATTTATCAATTAAAGAAGGACTTGTATTCTTATAATTTTGACACAATTCTTTATATATTTTAAAATGAGACCTTTATCAGAAATACTGGCTGTAAAGATTTTTTATCAGCTTTGTACTTCCCTTTTAACCTTGTCTCTGTTGGTTTTGTTTGTTCAATTTTTTGTTAATTTACTGTAATCAAAGTTGCCCATTTCGCCTTTAAAAATGTTCTGTAGTTCTTCTTTGGTCAGAAATTGCTTCTTTCTCCAAAGATATGACAGGTAAATTATCCTTTGTTCTCCTAATTTCTTTGTGGTATCATCCTTTATGACTAAATCATCTATCCATTTTGACCTAATTTTACTATGTAAGGTGTAGGTCTATGCTGATTATATGACATTAGTTTCCAGTTTTCCAGCAAATTTTTGTGAGAAAAAAAAAAGCATGTTCTTATTCTAGAAGCTGGAGTATGGGGATTTATCAAATATCAGATTGCTATTGATTGTGATTCTTTTGTCACATGTATCTAATCTATTCCACTCATCCACCACTCTATTTCTTAGGCAGTACCAAATGGTTTTGATTACTACTGTTTTATGATATTGTTTTAGGTTTGGTACTGCTAAGCCACCCTTCTTGGTAATTTTTTCATTAATTCCCTTGATATTCTTGACTTTTTGTTCCTCCAGATGAATTTTGTTATTATTTTTTCTAAGTCTATAAAATAATGTTTTGGCAGTATGATTGATAAACAAATGTACCAATTTAGGCAGAATTGTCATTTTTATTCTAATAGCTCAGCCTAGAAATGAACAATTGATATTTTCCCAATTGTTTTTATTTGTGTGAGAAGTGTTTTGTAATTGTGTTTATATAGTTCTTGACTTTGTCTTGGCAGGTAGACCCCCCCGCATAGCAATTTTCTCACATCTCCCATAACAATTGCCATTTTGTTGTTTTCTGTCATGTTAGTCAATCTGATAGGTGTAGAGTGGAATGCTAGTTATTTTACTTTTCATTTCTCTAATCAGTAGAGACTTAGAGAATTTTCATGTGAATATTGATAGTTCTCATATATTTTTTGAAAACTGCCTCCTCATATCCTTTAATCATTGATTAACTGGGAAAAAGCATTAACTTTTTAAAATTTGACTCAGAATAGGAAAACAAGGGATAATTTAGTGATCAGATTTTTGAGAAGGGAGCAATTTATGACCAAAGAAGAACTAGAGAACATTATAAAAGGCAAAATGGACAACTTTGACTACATTATATTAAAAAAAAAAGATTTTGTAGAAACAAAATCAACAGAGACAAGATTAAAAGGGAATCACAAGGTTGGGGGAAAATCTTTATACACAGTGTTTCTGATAAAGATCTCATTCCTAAAATATATAAAGAATTGTGTCAAATTTGTAAAAATGCAAGTCATTCTCTAATTGATAAATGGTCAAGAATATAAACAGACAATTTTCAGATGATCAAATTAAAGTCATCTATAGTTATATGAAAAATGTTCTAAATCATTATTGATTAAAGAAATATTAACAACCCTGAAATACCACCTTACACCTCTCAGATGAGCTAAAATAACAGGAAAAAATGATAAATGTTGGAGGGTATGTGGAAAAACTGGAACACTAATACATTGTTGGTGTAGTTGTTAAATGATTCTGGAAAGCAATTTGGAATTATGCTCAAAGGGCTATAAAACTATGCATGCCCTTTGACCCAGCAGTGTCACTATTGTGTCTGTATCGCAATGAAATCAGAAAGGAGGTGAAAAGATCCACATATTCAAAAATGTTTGTAGCACCTCTTTATGTGCTAGCAAATAATTGAAAAATGAATAGATGCCCATCAATTGGGGAATGGCTAAACAAGCTGTGGTACTTGAAGATAATGTAACATTATTCTATAAAAATGGTGAACAGGCTTATTTTAGAAAGATTTATATAGATTGATGCTAAATGAAATAAGCAGAACCAGAAATATATTGTACAAAATAATAGCAAGTATGTGTGATGATCTCAGTGGTTCAGTGATCCAAAGTAATCCCAATAGACTATGGACAGAAAATGCCATCTGTGTCCAGAAAACAACTAAGGAAACTGAATGTACACCAACACATGTTATGTTCACTTTTTTTTTCTTTTTTTTTTCTCCCATAGTTTTCTCCCATAGTTCTCCCATTTTGCTCTGATTTTTCTTTCCTAACATGATTCATAAAATAATGTATATTAAAAATTAAATTTGCTTGGAAAAAAGGGAATGTGTGATGATCAACTATGAAAAATTTGGTTTGTCTCAGTGATTCATGAGCCAAAGCAATCCCAATAGACCTTTGGACAGAAAATGCCATCTGCATTCAGAAAAAGAACCAGAGACAATGCAAATCAAAAAATGCTCTATTCACTTCTTTTTTTTCTGTTTGTTTGTTTGTTTGTTTATTTTAAATCTCTCCCATGGTTTTTACCTTTTGCTTTGATTTTTTTCTTCCCACATAATTTATAAAGCACTGTTTATTAAAAATAAAAAATGACTAGAAATCCAAAAAATAATGTAAAATAAAATAAATTTGGTTCAGTTTCCCATATATTTGATAAATGATTCTTTGATCAAAGAAACTTGATATGAACCTTTTTCCAGTTTCATGTTTTCCTTCTCATTTTCATTTTATTAGTTTCGTTTTGTCCAAAAGCTTTTTAATTTCATATAATCACAATCACCTATTTCACTTTTTGTATAAAAAACTTGTTAGGCCATAAATTCTTGCCTTATCTAAAGGTGTGTGTGTGTGTGTGTGTGTGTGTGTGTGTGTGTGTGTGTACACACGAACACACATATTTCATTCATGGAAAAAATTTAGATATAAGTGAGATTAAATATTTCACTCACACACATACAAATAGAGAGAAAAAAAAGAAAGAAAGAGAAAGATATATAGAGAGAGTTTACCCCTCTACTATAAGGGCTCTCCATTGCACATCTCTTTTACATGAAATTATTATCCTCATTTTTCTTCTTCCTTTCCTCCTTCCCAGGGAAATACTCATTCTTGCCTAACCAAATTTTAACATCTTAACAACAGAATCATCTCACTAGCACAGCTTTTTTTTTTTCTATGTAGAATCAGTCTAGCAATTCTAATACTGATAAAGTAAACAGTATTATCTAATTGAGTCCCTTATAGTTTCTCTTCCCTGTTTGTTTACCTTTTATGTTTCTCTTGAGTCACCTATTTGAAAGTCAAATTTTCTATTCAATTCTGATCTTTTCATCAGTAATGCATGAAAATCCTCTTTCATTAAATATCCACTTTTCCCCTGAAAGATTATACTCAATCTGAGTAATATGGTAATAGATAAATCTTGTGTGACCCTGAATATGGATCCACAATGACTGATTAGTTTTATTCTGTCTGCTTGTAATAAATTATCCATAACCTAGGACCTGGAATATGGCTGTAATGCTACTTTAGTTATGGGATCTCTTTCAGGAGATAATTGATGTCTTCTTTAAATTTTTATTCTATTCTCTGGTTCAAGAATGTGATGGCAGTTTGATAATTTCTTAAAAGATTTTGTCTGGCTCTTTTTTTTATCATGATTTTCAGATCATTCAAAAATTCTTAAGTCATTTCTCATTGGTCTGTTTTCCAAGTCAGTTATTGTTCTCATTAGTTATTTCATATTTTCTTCTATTTTTTCATCCTTTTGACTGGTTTACTCTTTCTTGCTGTCTCATGAAGTCATTGGCTCTCCTTTACCCAATTCTGTTTCATAAAGAGGAATTTTCATCAGTGACTTTTTGTTCTTATTTTTCAATTTGGCCAATTCTAGGTTTTTAATATTTTTTTTGTGCCTCTTTTACTAAACTTTTAATGATCTTTTCAAAATGTGCTTCCTTTGTTTTCATATGTTTGTTTATTTTTTTTCTGTTTACCACTCATTTCATTCTGAATCATTTCAAAGTCTTCTGGAATTTTTATTGGATTGGTGTTCAATTGTCATTTTTTTCTTTGAGGCTTTTCATAGAACTGTTTTCACTTAATTGTCTTCTGAATTCTTGATCTTTCCAGTCACTAGAGTACTTTTTTTAAAGGTCAGTCTCTTTATTGCTTTTTGCTCTTTTCCCCATCATATTTCTTGATCTGGAACATTATGTTAATGTTCAGCACTTTTCCTAGTGTGGGGTGGGGTGGGAAATGGGCATTATCTCAAATTCAGGCTTTGTTCTTTTAGCGTTGTTGTTTTCAAAGCTAGTTCTGGGATTTGAAAATTTTTACAGCTTTTAAGGTAGTGTAGTATGGAGAGAGGTGTGGTCATTTTTCTCTTAGTCTGTACTCTGATTCTTCCACAGAAAGGACTTCTGATCCCTTAGGACTATAATCAATACTACTTTTTAAGTCCCCTCCACTATAGGGACTGGGTTCTTCATAGTGCATATACCCTCGATGTCAGAAGTAATAATGCCCCTTCGGGGCCTATTCCATCTTAATCAATAATGTTCCTCTCTGCTCTTGAACTATGACACAAAAATGGGTTTGGGCAATTAATTGCCAAACAACATCTGGTCCTGCATCCAGTGCTAGCATAGGATATTATATAATCTCTTCTTGAACAGTCACCAGGTTACTTTATTATCTCTGTCTTAAAAACTGAAACTGCTGCTAATAATGTCACTACTTAGAACCATACTAGTATTTCACTCATATAGACTCAAGGCTAGTATCATCTCCTGTGTCACAGATTTCATTTTCAAAACTCTTTTTTTTTTTGCCTTGTGTTAGGAAAATGTTTGTTTTTTTTTTTTTAAGTTTCATTTTCTCAGTGACTACAAAATGTGATTGAGATCTTATTTTATTTTATTTTTTTATTAATTAATAGTTTTTATTTACCAGATATATGCATGGGAATTTTACACCATTGACAATTGCCAAACCTTTTTTTTCTAATTTTTCCCCTCCTTATCCCCTCCCCAGATGGCAGGTTGGCCAATACATGTTAAATATGTTAAAGTATAAATTAAATACAATATGTGTATACATGTCCAAACAGTTGTTTTGCTGTGCAAAAAGAATCAGACTTTGAAATGGTGTACAATTAGCCTGTGAAGGAAATCCAAAATGCAGTTGGACAAAAACAGAGCGATTGGGAATTCTATGGAGTGGTTCATAATCATCTCCCAGAGTTCTTTTGCTGGGTATAACTGGCTCAGTTCATTACTGCTCTAATGGAACCAATTTAGTTCAACTCATTGTTGAAAATTGCCACATACGTCAGAATTAATCATCATACAGTATTGTTGTTGAAGCACACAATGATCTCCTGATCCTACTCATTTCACTTAGCATCAATTCATGTAAGTCTCTCCAGGTCTTTCTGAAATCATCTTGTTGGTTATTTCTTACAGAACAATAATATTCCATAATATTCATATACTACAATTTATTCAACCATTCTCCAATTAATGGGCATCCACGCAGTTTCCAGTTTCTGGCCACTACAAAGAGGGCTGTCTCAAACATTCTTGCAAATACAGGTTCCTTCCCTTGTTTAAGATCTCTTTGGGATATAAACCCAGTAGTAACACTGCTGGATCAAAGGGTATGCACAGCTTGATAGTTTTTGAGCATATCTCCAAATTGCTCTCCAGAATGGCTAGATATATTCACATTACAACCAACAATGTATCAGTGTCCCTGTTTTCCTACATCCCCTCCAACATTCTGCATTATCTTTCCCTGTCATACTAGCCAATCTGAGAGATGTGTACTGATATGGAAGAGTTGTCTTAATTTGCATTACTCTGATTAATAATGACTTGGAGCATCATTTCATATGGCTAGAAATAGTTTCAATTTCTTTATCCGAGAATTGTCTGTTCATAGTCTTTGACTATTTATCAATTGGAGAATGGCTTGACTTCTTATAAATTAGAATCAATTCTCTATATATTATGGAAATGAGGCCTTTCTCAGAATCTTTGACTGTAAAAATGTTTCCTCTGTTTATTGTTTCCCTTCTAATCTTATATACATTACTTTTGTTTGTACAAAAACTTTTCAATTTGATATATTCAAAGTTTTCTACTTTGTGATTAATAATGACCTCTAGTTCTTCTTTGGACATAAATTCATTCCTCTTCGACAGGTCTGAGAGGTAAACTATCCTATGTTCCTCTAATTTATTTATAATTTCATTCTTTATTCCTAGGTCACGAACCCATTTTGACCTGACCTTGGTGAATGGTGTGAAGTGTGGGTTAATGCCTAGTTTCTGCCACATTAATTTCCAATTTTCCCAGCAATTTTTGTCAAACATTGAGTTCTTATCCCAAAGGCTGGGGTCCTTGGGTTTGTCAAACACTAGATTATTAAAGTTATTGATTATTTTCTCCTTGGACCTAACCTATTCTACTGATCAACTAGTCTCTTTCTTAGCCAATATCAGATGGTTTTGGTAACCACTGCTTTATAATATAATTTTAGATCTGGTACAGCTAGGCCACCTTCATTTGATTTTTTTTTCATTAATTCCCTTGAAATTCTTGACCTTTTCTTTTTCCATATGAACTTTGTTGTTATTTTTTGTAAGTCATTAAAATAGTTTTTTGGGAGTCTGATTGGTATAGTGCTAAATAAATAGATTAGTTTAGGTAGTATTTTCATCTTTATTATATTTGCTTGCCCTATCCAAGAGCATTTAACATTTTTCCAATTGGTTACATCAGACTTAATTTGTATGGAAAGTGCTTTATAGTTTTGCTCATATAGTTTCTGATTTTCCCTTAGCAGATAGATTCCTAAATATTTTATACTATATAAACTGTATACTATAGTTACTTTAAATGGAATTTCTCTTTGTAACTTTAACTGTTGTTAGTGATATATAAGAATGCTGATGGTTTATGTGGGATTATTTTGTATTTTACAACTTTGCTAAAGGTATGGATTATTTGTAATAGCTTTTTAGTAGCATCTTTGGGGTTGTCTAAGTATACCATCATATCATCATCAAAGAGTGATAATTTGGTTTCCTCATTACCTACTCTAATTCCTCTAATCTCTTTCTCCACTCTTATTGTCAAAGCTAGCATTTCTAATACAATATTAAATAGTAGTAGTGATAGTGGGCAACCTTGTCTCACTCCTGAGCTTAATAGGAATGGTATCCCCATTACATATGATGCTTACTAATGGTTTTAAATAGATGCTACTGATTATTTTAAGGAAAAGTCCATTTATTCCTATACTCTCAAGTGTTTTTAATAGAAATGGATGTTGGATTTTATCAAATTATTTTTCTATATCTATTGATATGATCATATGATTTTTGTTAATTTGGTTATTAATATGGCCAATTATACAGATAGTTTCCTAATATTGAACCAGCCCTGCATTCCTGGTATAAATCCTACTTGATCATAGTGTATTATCCTGGGGATGATTTTTGGTACTCTTTTTGCTAATATCTTTTTTTAAGATTTTAGCATCAATATTCATTAGGGAGATTGGTCTGTAGTTTTCTTTCTTTGTTTTCAGCCTACTTAGTTTTGGTATCAGTACTATGTCTGTGTCATAAAAGGAATTTAGTAGGACTCCTTCATTCCCTATTTTTTCAAATAGTTTATATAACATTGTAGCTAATTGTTATTTAAATGTTTGGTAGAATTCATATGTAAATCCATCTGGTCCTGGGGATTTTTTCTTAGTGAGTTGGTTAATAGCTTGTTGTATTTATTTTTCTGAAATGGGACTATTTAAATAATTTACTTCCTCCTCTCTTAATGTGGGAAGCCCATATTTTTGGAGGTAGTCATCCATTTCACTTAAGTTATCGGATTTATTGGCATAAAGTTGGGCAAAGTGACTCATTATTTCTCTAATTTCCTCTTCATTGGTGAAAACTTCTCCCTTTTCATTTTTAAGACTAACAATTTGACTTTCCTCTCTCCCTTTTCTAATCAGATTTATCAAAGTTTTATCTATTTTATTGATTTTTTCATAAAACCAACTCTTAGTTTTATTTATTAGTTCAATATTTTTTTACTTTCAATATTATTAATTTCTCATTTTAATTTTATAATTTTAAGTTTAATATTTGATTGTGGGTTTTAATTTTGTGTTTTTCTAGCTTTTTAAGTTGTAAGCCAGACGGAACAAAGATGGAGGAGAAGATACACGCAATTTTGTGAGCTCCCTTCTTCCCTCAATACCAATTAGTTATATCAGCCTCAAAAATAAGATTGGAAGCATGACTTACCAGCTGAAGAGAATCTGGAGTTTCAACAGAAAAGATCTGTTCCCAGGGGAGGAAAAAAAAAAAGGCCAGCACAGACAGGGTTAGGTGCTAGCATACTGTGCCAATCAAGCTGAAGAGAACTCTGGGATCAGAGAAGCCACTGGGATAGAAGAATCTGGCACAGGCTGTTAGCTCTTCTCTGCTTATAAAACAGCAGTTCAGAAGAGAAATTAAGCCACTTTAAAATATAAAGCCAGATCCTAGAACCATCCCAATAAGGGAGTGACCTAACAGATCTCAGCACGGCTGTGAAGCCTCCATCTGCTGTCCGGTGCTTCACCTTGGGGTAGTTAAGAGCTTGTTGTCTACCATTCGGTAGAACAATTTTGAACTATGGCCAAAAAGTTATCAAACTGTGCATACCCTTTGATCCAGCATTGCTACTATTGGGCTTATATCCCAAAGAAATACTGAGGAGGGGAAAGTTCATTCCATTCATATTTACAGTTAAAATTACCAATTTTGAATTTCCTACCATCATATTATCCCCAGATTATGCTTTTTTCCCTTGCCCCACTGAACCCCTTCCCTACTATTAAGTTTTTGAGCCCCACTTGTGTCACACAGCCCTCCTTCTTTAGAAACCCTCCCTCTTCCCTTTAAATCCCTTTTCCTTTTTCGTGCCCTTCCCTTATTACTCTTTTCCTTTTCCCTTTTCCTCTCTCCCTTTTTAATGAAGTGAGAGAGAATTCTCTGTAAAACAAATATATCAGTTATTTTCTCTTTGAGCCAATTCTGATGAGAGTAAGATTCACACAATATTCCTCTTCCTCTCTAATTCTCCTTAGATATGATAGGTTTTCTTTGCCTCTTCATGGGATGTAATTTTCCTTCTTTTATCTCCCCCTTTCCCTTTTTCTGACACTATCCCCTTTCCATTTCTACTCTTTTTTTTGTTATATCAGTAAAATCAAATTATACATGTAGTCTTAATGTATATCCACAAATACAGTTCTCAAGAGTTCTTTTTACCTTTTTCTGTTTCTCTTTAGTCCTATGATTGGAGATCAATTTTTTTTTTTGTTTAGATCTCTTTTGTTTTCCTTAGAAACAAAGGGAATTCATCTGTTTCATTAAATGTCCATCTTCTTCCATGGAAGAAAATGCTAAACTTAGTTGGGCAGTTTATTCTTGGCTGCATTCCAAGTTCTTTTGCCTTTCAGAATATCAGATTCTAAGCCCTTTGATCCTTTAATGTAGAGGCAGCCAGGTTTTGAGTGACACTTATTGTGGCATCCTGGTATTTGAATTGTTTTTTTCCTGGCTACTTGTCATTATTTTTTTCCTTAGTCTGATAGTTTTGAAATTTGGCCACAATATTCTGTGGAGTTATTATTATTATTATTATTATTATTATTATTATTATTATTATTATTTTAGGGTCTTTTTCAGAAGGTGTTTGATGAATTCTTTCAATGCCTATTTTATCTTCTGATTCTATTACCTCTGGGCAGTTCTCTTTGATGAGTTCCTGTAAAATACTATCTAGGCTCTTTTTTTCATCATTTCAGGAAGTCCAATAATACTCAGATGATCTCTCCTAGATCTATTTTCCAGGTCTGTCATTTGGCCAAGTATATATTTGACATTTTTCTCCAGATTTTCATTTTTTTTTTTTTTGGTTTTGCTTGACTGATTCTTGGTGTCTCAATGAATCATTCATTTCTATTTGTTCACTTCTTATTTTTAATGAGTTATTTTCTTCATTAGCTTTTTAAACTTCTTTTTTGTATATGTCCAATTGAGTTTTTAAATGAGTTTGTTTTGCTCCATTTCACTAAATTTGTTTTTAGTGAGTTATTTTCTTTTTCAAATTCACAAATCCTACTTTCTTGGAAATTCTTTATCTTTTCCAATTCACATATCCTACTTTCCTGTGATTTCTTCACCTTTTCCAATTCCTTAATTCTGGTTCCCTGCACTTCCTGTGAATTCTTTACCTTTTTCAATTCACATTTCAGGAAGTTATTTACCTTTTCCAATTCACATTTCAGAAGTTTGTTACTCTCTTGCATAACTTCTCTTTCCTTTCCCAATTTTTCTTCTAACTCTCTTTTGAAAATTTTAATAGTCTCTTCTAAGAAAGCGTTATTTGATTATTGTTCTGTAAGAAATGACCAGCAGGAGGAATACAGAGAGGCCTGGAGAGACTTAAATCAACTGATGCTGAGTGAAATGAGCAGAACCAGAAGATCGCTGTACACTTCAACAACAATACTGTATGAGGATGTACTCTGATGGAAGTGGAAATCTTCAACATAAAGAGGATCCAACTCACTTCCAGTTGATCAATGATGGACAGAGGTAGCTACATCCAGAGAGGAAACACTGGGAAGTGAATGTAAATTGTTAGCACTAATATCTGTCTGCCCAGGTTGCATGTACCTTCGGATTCTAATGTTTATTGTGCAACAAGAAAATGATATTCACACACATGTATTGTACCTAGACTATATTGTAACACATGTAAAATGTATGGGATTGCCTGTCATCGGGGGGAGGGAATGGAGGGAGGGGGGGCAATTTGGAAAAATGAATACAAAAACAAAAAAAAAAAAAGAAAGCGTTATTTGGGTTATTGTCTGGAGGTTGTTTGCTATTAGTCTCCTCAGGGTTGGAAACCCATTCTCTTTCTGTATAGAAGCTAGCAATTTTTCTCTTGTTTTTTTTTTTTTTTTTTAATTCATTCTTTTTAAAGCCTTCAGGGTCTTCCTTCAAAGTAAGTAGGTTACCAGCTTCCTCTGAAAAGCAAGGATGGGTATATGGACAGTAACTGTCCTCTCAGTGGGCTGGAAGGAGTGGCCAAGCTGCAGGAGTGCTCTGGGAAAAGTTCCACAGGGAAGTTAGTAGACCTGGGTATCAAGGGCCAGGCTGTGTAAGTGCCCTGCCAGGAGCTCTGCTGTGAGGATTAGTGACTGCCTTGGAGCTAGAGGTTAAGCAGCAAGAGTATCATTCCCCCCCCCCCCAACAAATGCCTACTTTGAGTATTAGCAGTCCCCCTATCCCTCACTGCACTGAAAATGTCTGCCTGGGGAACTCAATAGAGCTGGGGAAATTCCACTACCCCAGGCAGAGTCCCCCACTGTGCAGATGGCAGGCTGCCCCCGGTTGTGCTCCTGCTGTGTGTCACTGCCCCCCCAACAAGAGCCCCTAACTGCAGAATGCCTGAAGAGCTATGTTATGGTCTGCACTGAATCACTTCCAGTCCTGGATGGGCAGAGTCAGATCCTCTTACACTCTGGCCTCCCTCAGTGTACCCTCTACCATAGGCTCTAACTTCCCTGCTAGTCAACTACTCTGCTACCAAATCAAAGCATTCAGGCTATGGCAGAGAGCTCTATATAAACTTTCCAACCACAGAGGCCACCCTACTCCTGATTATATCCCTGCCCTGTGTTGGTCTGCTCCCGCTACTCAGAACAAACCGTTTCTGGTGATATTCCAGATTATCTTTGGTTGGTGAGTTGCTGTACTTCCAATTTTCATGAATCTTACCAGTCTAGTACTATTTTTAAGGTTGATTTTAAAAATTGGTAATGAGGATATGAGGAGAGTTCAGAATGTCATGTGTGCCTTCTCCAACACCTTGGCTCTGCCTTGAGATCTTATTTTAAAGTTGTTTGGAGGCAATTTTGGGAGAGTTCAGCTGACTGAATTCTTTACTTCATTACTTTAGCTTCACCCCTGGAAGTTGTTGTATTTTTCTTTTTTTCTTTTTTTTTATTAATTTTATAATTATACATTTTTTGACAGTATATATGCATGAGTAATTTTTTTATAACATTATCCCTTGTATTCATTTTTCCAGATTTTCCCCTCCCTCCTTCTACTCTGTCCCCTAGATGACAGGCAATCCATACATTTTACATGTGTTACAGTATAACCTAGATATAATATATGTGTGTAAATCCAATTTCCTTGTTACACGTTAAGTATTGGATTCCTAAGGTATTAGTAACCTGGATAGAGAGACAGTAGTGCTAATATTTTACATTCAATTCCCAGTGTTCCTTCTCTAGGTGTAGTTGTTTCTGTCCATCACTGATCAGCTGGAAGTGAGTTGGATCTTCTTTATGTTGAAGATATCCACTTCCATCAGAATACATCTTCATACAGTATTGCTGTTGAAGTGTACAGTGATCTTCTGGTTCTTCTCATTTCACTCAGCATCAGTTCATGCAAGTCTCTCCAAGCCTTTCTGAATTCATCCTGTTGGTCATTTCTTACAGAGCAATAATATTCCATAACCTTCATATATCATAATTTAACCAATCATTTTCTAATTGATGGACATCCATTTATCTTCTAGTTTCTAGCCACTATGAAAAGAGCTGCTACAAACATTTAGGCCCACACAGGTCCCTTTCCCCCCTTTAGTATTTCTTTTCGGTAAAAGCCCAGTAGTAGCACTGCTGGACCAAAGGGTATGCACAGTTTGATAACTTTTTGGGCATAGTTCCAAATTGCTGTACAGAATGGCTGGATTTTTTCACAATTCCACCAACAATGTATTAGTGTCCCAGTTTTCCAATATCCCCTCCAACATTCATCATTATTTGTTCCTGTCATATTAGTCAATCTGACAGGTGTGTAGTGATATCTCAGAGTTGTCTTAATTTGCATTTCTCTGATCAGCAGTGATTTGGAACACTCTTTCATGTGAGTGGATATAGTTTCAATTTCATTATCTGAGAATTGTCTGTTCATATCCTTTGACCATTTATCAATTGGAGAATGGTTTGATTTCTTATAAATTAGGATCAATTCTCTATATATTTTGGAAATGAGACTTTTATGAGAACCTTTAAGTATAAAAATATTTTCCCAATTTGTTACTTCCCTTCTAATCTTGTTTGCATTAGTATTGTTTGTACAGAAACTTTTTTTAGTTTGATGTAAACAAAATCTTCTATTTTGTGATCAATTATGATCTCTAGTTCTTCTCTAGTCATAAATTCCTTCCTCCTCCACAGTCTGAGAGGTAGACTATCCTCTGTTCCTCTAATCTATTTATGATCTCATTCTTTATGCCTAAATCATGGACCCATTTTGATCTAAGATTATCTTGGTATATGGTGTTAACTGTGGATCCATCTTTAAAAAACACACTAAGTAGAAAAAATGAATCCTATAGTTGGAAATCATTGACATCTAGGTAGCACAAGAGATAGAATGTTAGATCTGGAGTCAGGAAGACTTGAGTTCAAGTTCTGATTCAAGTAGTTCCTAGTTATAGATGAGTCTTTTAATGTCTGTATGCCAAAGGTTCCTTGTTTGTAAAATGATAGTAACAACGGTACCTATATCTTGGTGTTGTTCCGAAGTTAAAATGAGATAACATTTATAAAGCTCTTTGGCAAAGCAACTCCTGATAATTGCTCTAGTTTCCTCTTCATTGGTAGATAGTTCTCCCTTTTCATTTTTGAGACTAACAATTTGATTTTCCCCTTTTGCTTTTTCTAATCAAATTAACTAAAGGTTTATCTATTTTGTTGGTTTTTTCATAAAAACAATGCAGTTTTATTTATTAATTCAATAGTTTTTTTTGTGTGTGATTTGGGCAAGTAGTTTAACTTCCCTGGACCTCAATTGAATCTAGAGTAAAATGAAAAAAAAAATGGATGAGATCATGCATTTTTAATCTTGTGTGTGTGTGAGTGTGTGTGAGTGTGTATGTGTGCATGTGTAATGGTCCCTTTGGCACTCTAGTAATGCCATTGGAATCCTTTTCTAAATATTATAATGGACAAAATAAAATGGCATATAAGCCATATTTGGTTTTCTATATGTTTGCATTTCAGGGCTCTGGAAGCAGAGATAGTGAAATCCAAAAGAAGAAGATATTTATTTCATTAATAAGACTAATTTATGAATCTAGAATAAGAAGAAATATAAGGTAGTCTAGGAGTTCAGGTACATGAATCTCAAGGGGTTGGTGGATAAAATTCAGGTGGTCCCTGAATTTGGCCACATTCCATTCAATTGTTTAAAAAAAAAAAACAGAATTTAGAAAAGGATTCCAATGGCATTACTACTGTTGGTTTTTTGTTTGTTTGTTTGTTTCCCATTTTTTTAAATAATTGAATGGAATGTGGCCAAATTCAGGGACCATCTGAATTTTATCCAACAGCCCCTTGGGATTCCAAATGTATTTCCTTTTAAATTTAGAAAATAAAAGCATAGGACACTATTAATTATAGTAGTTCAATTTTATGTTTCCTAGGGGAAAATTGATAGATTGCAAAGGATTATTGCTGTCATTTTTTTAATTAAGAATGGTTGTGCCAGTAACATAAAGTTACTCTAGCAGTGCTAACAGAAACAAAAGTTCATTCTGTGAACTTCTCTTTTAATTGTGTTAGAAAGATCACTTTCTTACCCACAATTTTAAGAAAACAATCATTCTCCAGAGTGTTCTTCTGAGGATTTTCCTCTAACTTTGAAGAAATACCACAATTAAAAAGGAGGTCAAAGCATGAGTCAAAACCAAATTCAGTGGTTCTAAAGCCTCTTTTTAAAAATACCATCAGCCCATAATTTTTATGTATGGTATAATTTCTAAATTGATTTAAATCTTGTACTTTTGAAAGCAAAACATTATTTTCCCCATTCTACAAATGCCATGATAAAAAAAGCAATGAGAATTTTTACTATTTGTACTTTATCATTATCTTTCCTTTCTAAATCAGTCTTCAAACAATAGAGATGAAGCATGCTTTATCCATGTTACAAGTTTTATGATATTATACATTTAATAATTAATTTTCTTCAGCAGACTTCTATAAAGCTTTGAAAAATAAATCATCTTTTGTTCTATTTAACAAGTTAAAAAACATAACTACTGCTACTGCTAAATTGTAACAGATGCCTAAAAAATGCACCTTTTTTTCTATCTTATTTTCCAGTTTTTACTTTACCACTGGCCTCATAAGGGAAATTTAAGACAAAAATTGGAGGAAATGACTTAAAATTGAAATTATTTAAAATAAACAAGGTACCCTTTTCAACTAAATAACCTGATAGAAAAGTTCATTTAAAAGAGTACAATTAGCAATGGGGAAAGTAAAAAGGTTATATGCCATAAGATATTTCTAGGCAATAAAAAAATTATTCTTGTTCTTGTTCTTCTTCTTGTTCTTCTTGTTCTTGTTCTTCTTGTTCTTGCTCTTGTTCTTCTTCTTCTTTTCTTGTCTTACATGTTTTAGTTTGTTCATTTGAATTTCAAGGAAATGGAAGAGACTTCAGGAAAAATTAGGAGATGGAGAGAAATGGTCATGGAGAACCTGAAGAATTTTCCACCCTATCCCCTGAAATAAGTGAATAAGGTAAAATAAAAGAAAAAAGAAAATTGTCATTGTTGAGGATACTCTCCCAAAGGTCAGAGAAAACAACAACAAAAATAATATTTTTGTGCCTTGAAAAGAAAACTTCACAAGCCAAGTGACTTAGATATAGTTGTTTGAATTTTAACAGAGATGCAGATTTACCTGCCAGAAAATCTAAATTCTCTTAAGTCAGTGGTAGTATAAATAACTAATCACAAATAGCTGATGAATTCACAAACTCTGATTGCTATAAAAAAAAAGGAAATGCAATTCTCTCTGGCAAAACAGAATGACAGTATATATTCTAAAATATGTCACACTTACATTTGTACCTAATTTAATTTCTCTCCTACTAGCATGATATCTTGAAACATGATTTTTGGAATGTGTCACATATATCTAATCTGTTTATCTCACATTTCTTTTCCTCTTCTTTATTTTTTTCTTATTGAATTTCTCATCCTAGCAGGAGTTCTTATAACTCCCTGGTACATTATATAAATTAGCTTATAATATTATTGGTACAATAAGACTGTATCTTTTGTATATATTTGTATATTTCACATACTGATGATGATCAAGGGATGCTCACATTAAACACATGGCAATAAACTATGATCAAAATTGTCCAAAATATGACTTTCTTTTCTATTGAAGTTTGAACTTAAGTAAAGGAAAACTTAACCGTTAATTTCCCTGGTAATTTCAAATAGCTAGAATTTATATAATACCTTAGCATTTACAAAGAGCTTTACAAATGCTATCTCATTTTAACTTCAGAACAACCCCAAGATACAGGTACCGTTGTTACTATCATTTTACAAACAAGGAACCTTTGGCATACAGACATTAAAAGACTCATCTATAAGTATGAACTACCTGAATCAGGACTTGAACTCAAGTCTTCCTGACTCCAGATCTAACATTCTATCTCTTGTGCTACCTAGATGTCAATGATTTCCAACTATATGATTCATTTTTTCTACTTAGTGTGTTTTTTAAAGATAGATCCAATTTGTCACAAATATTTGATTGAATTTTTTACTTTTTTAATTTTTTTCAATTGTTGAGTCATTTTAAACTCCTTGTCCATAGAAACTTCAATTATGACAAAGTAATATGGGTAAAAGAACCAGTGCAATGGCATTGTTTAACAGTAATGTCAAACTGTCTACTTTTAGTCCATCTATCTCCATTGATATTTTCTCATCAGTTTTTTTAATGCTGTTACAATATGACGTCATATTTTTACTGGCGATTTCATTTGCTTTACTGCTATGATCATTAGCATTTTTATTTAGATGCCTTTTTGTGCTACATAAGCTCATAGGAGTCTACTTATATTTCTCTAATTCTTCACTTTCATTATTTCTTTATAGTTTAATAGTATTATTTCAAATTATTATTTCAAATGTTGTTTAATTAGGAACTATATAGAACTAAGCAAATTCCAGTCAAGAAAATTGGTGAAACACAGAAAACCATTTCTTTTTATATATTTTGGAAGTAATAGTTAGTGCTGCAAGATTGGGTTTTAACCTCTGCAAGATTTTAATCATGCATTATAATGTGGGAGTTAATAATATTCTTCATATAATGATCTTGCCTTGTGATGAGTGAAGGACATGGATTTACTCAGAATAAGTATATTCATTGATAACTTGGGAAAAATAGAAACTGAAAATCAGAAGGGTTATTTGAAAAGGAAACAAATTTTAGTAAGTCTTGATTTGTTTTCTTAGTCTTGATGAAAATATCTTGAAGGCAGAGACTATTTTATTGTTGACATAGAATTTCCATCACCTAAAATAAGTATCTGCCACCAGTCCGTGCTTAATACATTTGTATTAGATTGGTTTAACAAGTTTCTGCCCAGAATAAACTATTTTGTTTATCCCTAGTTCTATAATGAACAAAAGTTAGGAGAGATCTTTTATAAGCTAAATTTACGTGAAGCTTAACATGGAAATGAATAGAATGTAAATTAAAGAAAAATCATGATTACACCTCAGTCCTCATCAACACATATGACAAGAACATGGAAAGCCCATGTAATTTCATTAATATAAGAAACTCCAGAATTATGGAGGAAATCTCTTTACTTAAATAAGTTACCATCTTCTCTACAACTTATTTTTTAAGGGAAAGTGACTGGATCAGCAAGTTCCAAATAAAGGGATTTCTTACACCAGTTCCTATTGATACTTTTTTCTGGAGTTTTCAATTTTAACTGTTTACAAGAATGAGTGATCAATCAACTTGCCTAGAGTCATACACACTGTGTTATGGGTAGAGCATGAACCCAGGCTTTCATGAAAGCTTTCTTTCTACTCTATTATGCTATATCTCAGTTTTACAGTCTTAGATTTACCTAGGTCACTGAGAGTTTGTTATTGGTTTTATCATATACATTTAATCAGGAATAAAGGAAATACAATGTGCAGTCAACCAGAAATTAGACAATTAATATGTGTCATAAGCAGGAGATGACCCCAGGTGTTCTTTGCTTACATGATTCCTCTCTAATGAGAAACACTATTTTAAATGCCCTTTTTACTTTTTTTTCCCCAGGTAGGCTGAAGTCCCAATATATTATTGAACCTGAAATTATGCAATACGATTTAGCTTTTAAGTGGTTTTTAAAAGTCATTGAACTAAATCAAAATATTCTTCAGAGCATATATGATGCACTCTCAAACTCAAGAAATAGAAACACCAGTTACTCCAAAATAAGAATATATTAGTAACATCAAACTAACAGTAAAATATATATATCATATATAGATAGATGTGTGTATATATGTATATATGTATATGTGTAAGTGTATGTGTGTGCATATATATGTATATATATATATATATATATATATATATGTTTGTGTGTGTATGTATAAATATCCATGCATATGTATATGGCAGAACAAGTGCCACATTCTTCTGCAGCAAAACCCAAGAAGGTTCTTTGTTTAAAGTACAAAATAGTTCACAGATGTGGCATAAGGTCTATATGGTTTATATTGAGGTGGTTGAAGAGAACTAGAGGCTTTTAGGAATGCATCAATTTGCCACCTCACCCTTATCCCCACAGGTTACCTATGAACAAATTAATCAAGAATAGGGCAAAGATTCATGAAAAAATTGGTAGAAATTCATTGGTATCAGGGATAACATTCCATCACTAACGTCTCTTCTGTCTGCTTTTCATCTTAAACTCACATTAAGGGAAAGGAGCTAGTCTAACCAGCCTAAATCAGAGAGTATATTGTGAGCTAGAATTGATGGAACATTGAAGTTCACTTTATAATATTTAGGATATGCCAAGTTTTGGGTTTTCTTTTTACTTGTTTTGGTTAAACCATCTTCATTTTTTTCATGCATCAATTTTTATCACATTTATCACCCCTTTGCCACGACAATCTCAGATACAATGCATAGTACATATTTTCAATCAAAAACTTAAGATGTCTGTGTGCTCTACTGTCGAGGACACACATAAATTGATATTTTTACTATATTGCTTTTTATGTCCTATTATGCATATGTTATAGAAAGCATCTTATAATGGTTACATAATTACCATTTCCCTGACATTTTGTGGCTACCCTTGAAATAAATGACAGACAGAATGTTAAATGGCATTTGTGTCATGATTATGTGACATTTTCTATAATTTATGTATAATCAGCAATAAAGAATATGATAATGATTTTTCCCTCTTTCAGATATTTAAACTAAAAAAAAGACCACATATGAAATAATGGGAACCGTTTTTCATATGATACTCTAAAATGGAAATGATTCACTTGAATTTTCAAAAGGAGGAGTGTGGTGATGATAGTTGGAGCTACCAAATAACTCAGTGAATAGACAGCCAAGCCTAAAATCAGAAATGTCCATATTATGAGGACATGTCTGTTTTTAGACATGTGATAGCTATGTGACTCTGGGCAACTCACTTAACTTGAGTTGTCTCAGTTTCCTCACCTGCCAAAAAAAAACAAAAACAAAAACAAAAACAAAATAAAGGAGATAGAAAAAGGAAATAGCAAATACTCTATTTGCCAAGAAATACCCCAAATGGGGTCACACTGACTTATGATATCAATATATGGTCTACAGTTGAACTCATGTAGGATTTATCAGCATTTTATATTAATTTTTTTCAGAAGAAGTAATTGACTTGCTTGTGGTCATATATTTAATTATTGTAAGAAATAGTAATTAAAATCTTAAGAGCTTGAAAATAATATTTTATTTTTCTGCAAAGAAAATGAGTAGTAAGGCTGTATGATTTATCCTAGGTAATAAGAGTAATAAGAAGAGCCAGGATTCAAAACAAGGATTTCTTATTCCAAGGCCAATTTTCCTTCTACCATTCCATGGTATTTCTAGGGCTTAAAGAAAACACACATATGCCACTTAAACATGAATCATTAACATATTTAGAAAAGGATATGTTTCCTACATTTTGCATTCTTCTAAATACAAAGAATCTGTAAAATATTTGTATAATATTATGAAGAAATTTCAGAGCTAATTGAAGGAAAGACTACCAAAAGTTCTCTAGTGAAAAATCTATGTTCTTTTTGTCTTTATGTCTCCAGTTCCAGATAAAATACTTGACCAATAGTAGGTACTTCAAGAATGCTTACTGATTGATTAAGAAATCTGGGAACCAGATGAAGTCAAGGTGACTAATCCTACAACCATAAAATTTAAAGACTCCCTGTATCACTACTGTGAATCACTTTTTTCTTTAATAGTCACACTACCAGATACCTTCAAAAGTGCCATCTTGAAAAAACTATTGAGGTAGAAAAACCAATCATATCTTCTATTTTCCAAAGAGCTACCTGATAGAATCCAGAAACCATAAACAAATATTTATGGTTTTAAGGGTAATAGCGAATGTAAAGGAATTGCTAGGCATTTCAAAAATGACTTAAAATTGATTTTTTTTTTTACTATTGGATCAATAGAGAATGATATGAGTTTAAAGTATCATGATGGACTGAGTAATGAAAGCATGAAAATTTGTTGAAAGTACAAGTGTAAGGTTATCTTGAGATTCAAGTGTCAAAGGGAGATAAAATTTACATAAGATGAAGCAACATGATATAGGAGAAATACCACTGGTTTCAGATTAGAGGATGTAGATTCAAAACTTGTTATTCATTGATTGCGTGATCCTCAAAAGTCACATAACTTCTCTTCACTTCAATTCTAAAAAATATGAAAATGGCATTACACAATCTCTAATGTTTTGTATTTCTAAACATTAGTCCTATAAATGTACCAATAAGACACTTTGGAAAACAAATGTGTTTAGACATAGTAAAACTCTCAGTTGATATGCCAAAGAAAGCATATGAAGGGGATCTAAATCCCTCCAAACATAGAAGTCAATTGAAAAATTATACTAATAAGGCTATCATTTAATGATTTCTAATATATCTTTCTCATGTTAAAAAAAATGAAACAAATTTCTCATAATAAACATAAATAGTTGGGCAAAGAGCTCCCTAATGCAAGATACAAAAATATTTATTCATTCTGTACTCTAAACATGCCATGACTCTTTGATGGATGATATGTTTTGTAATTGGTATTTCGGGATCATAAATGGCTATTGCTTGAAGTATTTTGATCTTTGCATATTTTTTTGCATATTTTTTACCACTTTATTTGCTGCTGGATTTTCTTTACAACATTTTTGTTTTTACTTTTAATTTGTTTCATTTTTAGGATGCAAAGTGAAATTATTAGTGTCAATATTTCTCCAAATGATTGCTCAATAGAATAAATTTCAAAGAAAACCTTTGTAGAATCTCCCCAAATTCACCAAATCAATAAACTTTAAATTTCCTTTCTGGGCAGTTCTAAATATTCACCAAATAAAACTCCTAACAAGAAAAAGGGGAGAAAAACTTCTTACCATTTAGGGTTATAGAATTGCATGTTTTGTTAGGTTGAAGAAAATTAGATAAAAATTAACTTTTTTTCAAATTATAAAACATATATTATTGAAAATAATGTCTTTCCATTTTTTCCTTTATCTTTAATGTTTTTTAATAAAGCTTCAGTTCTTCAGTAGATTATTGTGAACTTCTAAAACTTTTTTTTTTTTTTTACCAGAAGCAGGAAGACAAATAAATTTCTGGCAGTCATAGAAATAATAAAACAGTCTTTGAGACATTCTGAACCCAGATGAGTACTAAATATATCCATTGTTTAATAGACTAAAATGTCTTTTTGATAAAAACTAAATCCACCTTTCATCAAAGCATCTTAGTTTATTGATACCCTTAATTGGTGATACAGGAATGTAAATAAATCATCAAAATAAGTAAATTGCATATTTAGAGACAATATAATTAAATGATTAAAATATCAGTGGCATTTTAATCAAAAGACCTTAATTTAGACATCATTAAAGATATGTTTGATTCAAACATTTAAATATATAAAGATGTACTTACTGGTTTTGCATCTAAACATTTCTGAATGAATAAGCTAAGCCATTAGATTTGCTAAAGGTATAAGTCCTACAAAATACACTAGGTCTTTATAGACAGGTGAATATAAATTAGGGAATCAGATGAGAAGCATTCAAATCTCTTTTCCAACATTCAACTGATAATGAGTTGCAGAAAACTATTGTGACCCATGGAATATTTAGTATAGATATATCTGGCTATGTTCACTGACAGATAAATTTATTTTAGATAAATGCATTATTCTTTTTAGATAAATTTATTATTCTTCATCAAGTTTGATGTAAGTACCAGCTATTACATTGATGGATAATTGTTGAATTGTAGTTAAATTTTTAAATAAATAAATATATATATATAATGAATTTTCACCAAACATTGTATATGAAGATTCAAGAAATACCACTGAATTGCATGGTATTGTCTATCATCTACAAGATTACAATTGAAAGAAAAAAATATTAAGATGTGAATTCTTTCCCAACATGTCTTACTCAACCCCATCCCCTGCCCAATCCAGGTAAACTTGCAACCAAAGGGTAAAATTCATTTAATCATTTGTTGAAATGTGCTTTCATCTTTCAAAAGATAAAATTTTGTATGTTCAAGTCATTTTCCTCTTTGTTATCATCAGCAGTAGTCCATTATCCAAGTACTGATTAGGTCCAAAACTCTTCAGTGTATAAGTTAAAAAAGCCTCAAGTACTCTTGCAAAGTGCAAATGACTAAGGAGTCTGCTCATTATAACTGCAGCTGTAGGATAGAACATAATGTATTGCCCTTTCAATGGGCCATTTCCTTTCATCTTGACATCCAAATATGTTAGTGTTATCTGAGTGTTATTACCAGCCTTTGAAAAGATGCCTGTTAGCCTTTATTTCCTAGCATTTTCACAAAGTGATTTCCTTGTTTTGACAGAAAGTACATCATGTTTTCATCAAATTTCTACATTTATTTTTCAGTGAGTATTTTAAAAATGAGAAACCTGGTCAAAAAATACACTCTTTAGTTTGAAATCTTCATAGTATTTGTGTCCATTAGTATCTAAATTAAGTTGGTTTTAGAATCTCATGCTAATTAAGAAAGTTCTTCATTGACATATGATACCATTAACACTGCTGTTCTAAAGCACACCTCCCATTACATAATTATCCCTTATGTACAGAATAAGTAAATGTCTATCAATTTCTTTTTTTAATCCAATATATCATAATTTACTTTTCTTTAAATACAATTAATAAAACAATTGCACCATAATGGGTATTATAATGAATCAAATGTTCAAAAGTAATAGAAACTTGAACAGGTAGATTATTTAATATAATAGTCCATGCAATATACTTCACAAATTTATAAGGGTAGAAGGAAAGAAATGAAGCCCAGAGGGTTCTCTTCTAGATAGAAAATCCCATTCCCATTCCTTGGGCACTTCAGATCCACAAAAAGAATTAAAAATTTTTCTGAATTTATTACTTAAAAGTTAAATGTTAGTCAAAGGCTTTGGGAGGTCTGAAGATGACAAGAAAGGGTTATCAAAGATGGATTCATTTCACAAACTTCATAGATAATAATATAAGAAATATTAATTCTTATTAGATTGTGGGCTAGAATGATGTGGCTTTCTTTAAAGGTACTTAACTTGCAGGTTAGAATAGGACAGCTCATTTTCTGAATCCCTTATAGCTTCATTTAAAGTCTAATTTCCTAATGCTATACCTCTAAAAAACCCATTTCCTATGACTTAATATTGTAAAAACAGACTACTTTACTTTTAAAAATTACTCTTATCTAGGGACAAAATCTAATCTGCTTCAAAATACATTAAATTATCTGTTTATTTTACTTTAAGTTGAATGATTCTTTAAGATAATTTACTTTAATTAATGTCCATCCCAACTGCTTTATGTCAACATAATGTCATTCTGGGTTTTGAAGACTATGAGAATGGAATAGAAATGCTACTCTATCAAGGAAATTTGATGATATGTAATTGACTGGAGGTATGTCATTCAAGGACTAGGTTTATTAAATTTATGAATATTGATCACTAGAAGATTGATTACCATGTAATGGTTGAGCAAAGGAGAGGAAAGAAGGAAACAGAAACTATCTACTTTGGAATGTAGATTTTGTGATCTATAACCATGGAGACAGTATGCACAGTGATAAAATCACATGTCTTTCAAAAATCTAAGTTGATAGGTTTCAAATATTAAAGACAATGGTAACTAAGTGATGCAGTGGATATTATATCAGATATAGTGTGAGAACAATATAAGTGTAAATCATGCCTTTGACTCAACAGGTGTTCAAGATGTTCATTTACTCTCACTTCATAGGATTGTGATGAAGAAAGGGCATATTGTACAAAGCACTTTGCTTTATAAAAATAACTAAATTCTTGGTATATATGTATATACATATATATATATATATATATATATCTTATACCTTTTTATAATATATTTATATGTAGTAGTAAAAACTAAATGTATATAAGCTACATCTTAGTCTAAGAATGTTATTTGGGAATTGATGCAAGATAATATAATTAAAAACTCTAAAATATTCAGCAGCAAATGGTGCATGTATCTATATGTATATTATGAATGTGCCCATAAATTTAGTATATACATGTAGTATAAATATGATAAATTTGTACACAAGCAGTGCTTTGCAAAAGTAACATGTACATTTATATTAAGAAACATATATATTCAGTATCGAGCAGTATTATTAACTTTTAATACTTGCTTTCAATTTAACTGTAGGAATAGAAGACATTCACACACTCACAAAAAAAAGTTAAACCCCCTTCTAGCAAGCAGAGGACAAGAGTCCTATACTATGGCAAGATTTAGCCCAGGAATGTTTCAATATTAGGAAAACTATTAGAATAATTGACTTTATCAATAACAAAAACAACAGAAAGAAAGCATATTATTATCTCAATGGATGCAGAAAAAGCTTTTGACAGAATACAACACCTAGAGACCATAGGAATAATTGAAGATTTCCTTAAAATGATAAAATATCTATTTAAAACCAACAGCAAGTATTGTCTATAATGAGGACAAGGTTGAATCCTTTTAATAAGATTGGAGTGAAACAAGGATGCCCAACATCACCACTATTATTCAATATCATACTATAAATGTTAGCTTTAACAATAAGAGGGGAAAAAAAGAAATTGAAGGAATAATTGGCCACGAGGTAACAAAACTTGTTCTTTGCAGATGATACACTGAGAGAATTCTAGCAAATTAACTATAAAATCCTACTTGAAATAATTAACAACTTCAGCAAAAATACAGGATATAAAATAAATCCACATCAATTATCATATCTATATAGTACCAACAAAATTCAGCAGCAAGAATAGAAATAAAAATTCCTTTCAAAATAACTGTAAGCAAAATAAAATATTTTGGAGTCTACCTTCCAAGACAAATCCAGGAACTAGATGAACACAGTTACAAAGCACTTTTCATATGAATCAAGAGAGATTTAAACAACTAGAACTGCTCATGAGGAGATAAGTTAATATAATAAATATGACCATAAATATAATAAAAATGATATCTCTACCTAAATTAATTTAAATATTTAGTATCATAATAATCAAACTACCAAAATTATTTTAAAGCTAGAAAAAATAAATACAAAAATTCATCTGGAAGAACAAAAAGTCAAGAATATCATGGAACTTAATAAAAAATAAATAAATAAATAAATAAATGAAAAGGTAATTGACTTACCAGATCTCAAGCCATAAAATAAAGCAGAAATCATCAAAACAATTTGGTAATAAGAAATACAGTGGTGTATCAATGGCACAGATTAAGTACAAAATAAATAATAGCAAATAACTATACTAATCTAGGGTTTGATAAATTTGAAAATTCAAACTTTTGGGACAAGAACACACTATCTGACAAAAACTGCTGTCACTATCTGACAAAAATCTGGAAAACAGTATGGCATAAAGTTGGTATAGAACAACATCTTACACTGTATATCAAGATAAACTCAAAATGGATACATAATTTGAACATAAAATTTGAGTTTGAATGTGGCCTCAGATACTTTCTGACTTTGTGATGCTGGACAATTCATTTAATTCTAGTTGCCCCAATTTCCTCATTTGTCAATTCACCTGCAGAAGGAAATGGCAAAGCACTCATGTATCTTTGCCAGAAAAACCCAAACAAGGCCATAAAACTTGGACATGAATGAAAAATGACTGAATGATACAAGACATGAAAAATTAGGGGAACAAGTAAATACCTGATATGTCAGATCTATGGATAAAATATGACCAAAAAAAGAAGTGAAAGCATTATAAGACATAAAAAGTTTGATTGTGCTTATTTAGAAAGATTTTGCAAAAACAAAATGCAACCTTGATTAGAAGTAAACCTGAAAGGTGTATGGTTTGGAATCTTTATAAGTGTCTCTGATAAAATCGTTATTTCTCAACTATATAGAGAACTGATTCAAATTTATTAGAACTCAAGGCATTAAGTCAAATTATATGAATAGAAAGTTTTTGGATAAATAAATCAAAGCTATCTCTTGTCATGAGAAAAATATTCTTTAAATCACTAGTGATTAGTGAAATGTAAATTAAAACAACTCTTCAGGTACCACCTAACACTTATTATTTGGATAATAAGACAGAAAACAAAAATGAAAAATGTTGGATGAAATATGGGAAAATTGGGACACTAATAAATTTCTGTTAGACTTGTGAATTGATCTATTTTGAAGAGCAATTTGTAATTATGCCCTAAAGCTATGAAACTATGCTTATTATTGATTCAATAATATCACTACTAGTGATAGTTTTTGGGTTTTTTTTGAATAGTGAAAAGTTGGAAATTGAGGGATGTCCATTAGTTAGGGAATGTGCTATTATGCCATAAGAAATGACAGACAGGATGATTTCAGAAAAATTCAGAATAAAACATACATGAAGTGATGTAATTGAAGTGAGCAGATTCAGCAGAAAATTACACACAGTAACAGCAATGATGTGTGATGATCATCTGTGAATAACTTAGCAATTCTGAGCAGTATGATGATCCAAGATAGTTCCAAAGCATTCATGAAAAGGTTATCTACTTTTAGAGAAAGAACTAATGAAGTATGAATGTAGATTGTTGCATACTCTTTTTCATTCTATTTTGTGTGGTATATAAAAAAAATTGTTGTTGTTTTCTTTCACAGCAAGAATAATATGGAAATAGGTTTCCATGATTGCACATGTATATCTATATAAATTTGCTTACCATCTCAGGGAGGGCAAATGTATAGAAGAAATGAATTTGAAACTTAAAAATGTTTAAATGAATGCTAATTTTTACATATAATTAAAAAAAAATAAAAATGTTATTTGTGTGGGGTGGAGGGTAGTGAGAAAACAAGCTTATAACAGCGACTTAGAAAAAGCTTTGAACATATGTTCTGGTGTCACTTATCAATATCACAATCTCCTACACATTCAATCAATAAAACAATTATTAATTGCTTACCATGTGACAGACACTATGTTAAGAGCAGAGGTTATAAAAAGAGGGAAACAAATAATCTCTGCCCTCAAGGAATTTATAATCTACTGAGGGAAACAATACAAAACAAATACAAAGTAAGCTACAGACAGGATAAATGGGAAATAATTAAGATACAAAGCAGGGGTATTAAGAGGAGTTTAGAAAGGCTTCCTGTAAAAACAGGATTTTAGTTAATATTTGAAGCCAGGGACTTCAGTAGTTAGAGTAGAGCAAAGAAAGCATTTCAGGGATGAAGCACAGACAGAGAAAATGTTCAGAACTAAGAGATAGTATATTTTGTTTGTGTAACAATCAGTAGGCTAGTGATACTGAATTGCGATAACATATGATAAGAAGGAAGGTAACAGAAGACTAGAAATGTATGAAAGAGTAATAAAACAAGACTTTGAATGTTCAAACAGACCATTTAGCTTTTGATCCTAAAACAGAAGAATGCCTATGACAGGACTCTGAGTGTCACCTACAGTTAAAGATTGTGATCTTGAAGAGGGTCCAACAAAAGAGGCAGGAAAGAATCAATCATACAGACAGAAGGAAAACCAAGAGAGAGTGATATCTCAAAAACCTAGGGGAAAAGAGCATATCAAGGAAAGTGTGATTAACAATGTCAGTGGCTACAAAAACATCAAGAGAATAACCATTTAAAATAGCATTAGATTTAGCAAATGAGATCTTTAGTAACTTTGGAAAGTACATTTTTTGGAAGAATAAGCGTAATGGAATCAAGATTGTTGGAGGTGGGAAAGAAAGTGAAACTAATTAGATATCAGAATTCTTGAAAATGGAGGTGCTACATTTATGGATCATGTCAAGATAAAGGGTAGGAAAATTTTGTATATTGCTGAAGTGAGAAGGAGAAGGATCTCATGGGAGGTGAGTAGGTTGTGGAACAATCAATACATATGTTAAAATGTTAAAATATAGTATGAAAGCATTAATTGAGAAGGTGAGAAAAATTACAAGCCAGATATAGAACTCATTGAGGAAGGAGAAGAATACACTCGAGATATGATGATAACAGCTACCAGGATTTTGATAAGGTGACAAATACAAATAACATGAATTTAAGAAGGAACAGAGGTTACTGCATGATAGAGGTAGGAGGAGAATTTGGAAGTAGCAATGAGAAGCAAGTAATATTCCATTTTCCCTGCTTTCACCAGCGAGCAGGGAATAAGTAAGGGTGTAGCCAGGACTGACCAGGATGGCCAGGAAGGCTATATCATCATTAAATAATGAGATAATATTTGTATAATGCTCAGTACATATAACTAGCACACAGTAGATACTTCATAAAAGTATGTTTCCATTTCCCTTCTGTTCTTTCTTCCCTCCAAATAGATTGTATTTCCTAATCTATGATAAAAATTCTAGAGGAAAAAAATAATAAGATGAAAACAAGGGAAATATAGGTACTAAATGGACCTAAAAAGAAAGTCAATGAATCAAAATTCCAATATTTCAAAAGCATCTGGACATTACTATCTTGGGATTAGAATTAGTTATAGTTTTACTTTGAGATTTCAATTATATATACCAATAAACAGAACCCCCCCCTTTTTTTTTTTTTTTTTTTTTTTTTTTTTTTAGAAAAAGAGCCTCTCTTCCACCCTATCCCCAGTAGACCATAACATACCTAAAGGCACAGACTACCTCTTTTTTTGTCCTTGTGTACTTAATGACTCATGCAGTGCTTTGTATATCATGTAGTAGACACTTGATAAATACTGATTGAATTCAACTGAATTGACCTGAAAACTACCTAAGCTAAACTGGTTAAGAGAGCATAGAATCACACCTTTATTGCTATTGCACTTAACTGTTTTCAGGATATATTTGCTATGGATGAATTGTGAAACCTTGTCTTTGTATGCCATGTCAAAATAAGGTTTATAAATTTTAAAAAGATCCAATATTTTCAATTTTCATCCAGAGTTTTGTTATCAAGTATTAAAAACATGATTCAGAATTAGGCTTCTCTTCTATTCAATTCAATTCTATCCAGAAATTTTTAGAGTATTTACTATATACAATATACTATGTTAGATGTATTTGCTCTTTGGGAGTTAGCAGAAGATAATGGACTATAGATTTTTAAAAAATAATAATTAAAAAAAACAGTTTGCAGATCCTATAATTGAAATCTGACTTAAGCCAAGTAGAAAAAAAATGCAATGGTATTTTGAGAACTTTTTATAACCTATTTAAGAAACACTGGACCTGTCTTTTCTCCATGTGATTACAGTTACAAACATCCTGGGATTCTAATCAGATACAGGGAAAATAAAAAGTTAAACTATAACTAAAAGTACTCTTAATTTATTATGAAAAATCAGGGAATAGAAGATTAAAATTAAATAAATTTCTAATAGTATACATGGCAGTATTACTGGAAATCTTGTGACTTGAAACGTCTAGTCATACCACACTCCTTCAGAAGAAGAAGGAAAGAATATGGAAATCATTACTGGTAATTTCAGGAATGCAACCATTGAACACCAAAAGAATTTACCAACTTCTATGCTTAGCACAATGATTAGCACATTGGAATAACTTAAATGTTCTATTTATCTATCTATCCATCTATCTCTATCTCTCTATTTATCTGTCTATTATTTATCTTCTCAATTTACATCCTTACCTAGTTTATTTTATTCAACAACAATAAGTATAAAAGTAGGTAAATGCATACATCTCAATCTTTACAGGTTGGGCACTTTTCCTGAAGAATTTCATTGTGTAAATTGTTTTATATGAACATTATGGAATATTATTGTTCTGTAAGAAATGACCAGCAGGATGATTTCAGAAAGGCCTGGAGAGACTTACACGAGCAGGACCAAAACATCTTTATATACTTCAACAACAATACTATACAATGATCAACTCTGATGGACGTGGCTCTCTTCAACAACGAGATGAACCAAGTCATTTCCATTTGTTCAATAATGAAGAGAACCAGCTACACCCAGCAAAAGAATTCTGGGAAATGAGTATGGACCACTATATAGCATTTCTAATCCCTCTGTTTTTGTCCTTTGCATTTTTTATTTCCTTCCCAGGTTAATTTTACAATTTTTCAAAGTCTGATTCTTCTGCAGTAAAATAACTGTATGGATATATATATATATGTATATATATATATATACATATATTGTATTTACTATATACTTTAACATATTTAACATGTATTGGTCTATTTGCCATCTGGGGAAGGGGATGGGAGCAAGGAGGGAAAAGTTGGAACACAAGGTTTGGCAAGGGTCAATGCTGAAAAATTACCCATGCATATATCTTGTAAATAAAAAGCTATAATAAAAATAAAAGAATTTCATTATGGTGCTACATGCTATGTAATGTGGAGATATATGTGATTACTAATTTTTTGAGAAAACATTGAACTGTGTATTTATGTGGGTGGACAAGAGATTGTTGAAGATGGATAGAGAATTTCAGAAAAGGAAGTCTAAGGAGCAAATGCAGTAACATGTGGGAACCCCACATGTCCCTCACTGCATGTGCTCAGAGCTCTAGAGATGATAGAAGAAAGTTCCTATTCATACCTGCCCTGTCCTGAGATCTCTAGCTAATTCTCTTCTCTATTTAGCTAATGTTCTAGTATATTCTATTATCTACCACGATGTGAAGAATTTTCTCTTCCTTTTCACTGCTTGCTTTAAAAAGTTTATTAGTTGTTTATAATGTTTTTTTGTATAACCAATCTTTTTGTGGGAGGTAGCTAAATTGGTGATAGTAGGCTAAGTATTACCTTCTCCAATTTACTCCCACTCCTGCTTCTTTGAGAGCAACCAGGTAAAGTGACATCTATCTTGAGCCCAAAAGTATTGCAAACTAACATCTGAAATGGGATAGATAGATATAACACTTGCTCAATATAGTATTTGAGAGAGGCAAGAGAAAGAGTAATTACCAAACCATAGTATCCCTTAGAAATAGGGTATGCAAAATTTCAGTTCAGATATTTATCCAGGCCACTTGGGAGCTAATCTAGATTTTATATTAGACAACTATCAACAACATATAAAATACATTGAATATTTTCCATTTATTTTAGTTGCATCTTGTATTTGTGACCCACATTTGGAGTTTTGGGGGTAAAAATACAAGAGCAACTAGCCATTTTCTTCTTGACTTCATTTTAAAGATGAGAAAACTAAAGCAAATATGGTTAAGTGACTTGACTAGGGTCAAGCGGCTAGTAAATATTTGAACTCAAAAAGATGAGTATTCTTGACTTCAGACTTGGCACTCTATCCTCTTACCACATAGCTGCCTAATACATTGAATACATACATACATACATACATATATATATATATATATATATATATATATATATATATATATATATATATATATATATATATATATATATGCTCTGTGCTGTGGTATTTCAGAGGAAGGAAAAATTACTTTCAGAATGAAACATGAAGTAATATTCTTTCCCAAAGTTCCTGCTTTGAGTTTGAAGAATTAGAGAAAAATCTCAGAATTATTCTTGTTCTTCAGCTATGTTATCATCTGCATATCTGAATACTATGTGTAATGATTTCTATTAGGATTAGAAAATATTCATTCAACTAATAATGCTTTGCTGTCTTTGAGTTTCATTCAAACAAAATATTCTGGGGAAATTACTTAAAAAGCCATAAAAGTAGTTTGTACTATGCAGAAGAAATCTAAATAAGTTTCACATTTTTAAACCAGAATAAATAAGCTTACTGTTTTTGTACATATATTTACATAAGCCATGAAGGTAATTTGGCTCAATGTATTTGACCCCCTAATATAAATGTCTACCAAGAAGAAAGAAAAAGCCACATTAATAAATAAAACATAATTTAATTATTAATTATATAATGGGCAGTAAAATATAAAAAATAGATCGCTGATAGATTGATATCAAGGTACACTTTATCTTTAAGTGATTTCCAACTTTGTAGGGAAGAGAAGAGGAACTGTGACTGAATGCTTGCTCTTTATCTTGCCTATCTCCTGGGTTAAGATAAATATTACTTCTATTCACTAAGATTATTACCATATGCTATATTCAAATACTGGTAGTCTATGATTACTGGGAAGGGCCCAAGACAAACATCTCATTTCCTGCTTGATCTCAAGGGGCTTGTTTATACTTAGCTTTCCTTAGCAAGCTACTGTCATTAACTGTCTTTCATCAAATGTTAGTAATATAAAAGCCCATCACAAACAGCTAGTAAAACTCATTAATACAAGCAGTTAAGAGATTTGGATAGAAAGTGTATATATATATATATATATATGAGCAAACGTATGTGTTTGTGTTTATATAATAGGAAGGTAGGTGCTATACTGGCTAGAATGCTAGGCTTCAAGTCAGGAAGACCTGAGTTCACACTCATTAGACATTAGCTTCAGACACTCATTAGCTATGTAATTCTGGCCAAATCACTTGATCTGCTTATTTTTTTCTCATTTGTAAAATGATATTAATAATAGCATCTATCTCCCAGAATTGTTCTGAGAACCAAATAACTGTAAAGCATTCAGCACAGTGAGTGCTATATAGTAAGACATACATAAATGTTGTTTTTTTAATATAATTGTCATTATATGTGACAAAATTCTTGGCACAGTGCCTAGTTCTTCATAGGTACTATATAAGTGATCACTAACTAGCTAGCTAACCACTACTACCAGTAGTAATAGTAGCAGCAGCAGCAGCAGCAGCAATAGTAGAATGACAGGTAGTTACCGGAGCAATAATAACAGCTGTTACTTAACAGCATAAGAGGGAAGAGAAGGACAATGACAACAACTTTGAAGAGGAGGAAGAAGAGAAGGGGTGATAGTGGTAGTAGTAGTAGCAGCAGTAGTACTATTTTACAGTTTTAATTTTACAGTTATAATTTAAGGAAATTAAGAAATAGTTATGATTTGCAAATTAATAAATAATTAAACTTTTATTAAAATCTAATTCTCTTAAATCCAAATTCAGGGCTCTTTCTACTTAAATGGAACAAAAAGAAATTTCTTCTAAGAAGACAATACAACAAAAGTCATAGGGAAAGGAAAGGATAGGATAAATGTAGTGAGATAGATATATTTATTAATCTTGTTCATTTATTTAATTATCCCGATTACATTTAAAATATTTTTATATTTTAAAAAAGTTTGAATTCCATATTTTCTCCCTTATCCCTATCCCCAGTTCCCATTAAGAAACAACACATGAAGTCATACAAAAAAAAAAAATTCCACAAAAGTCATGTTGTGAAAGAAAACATAGGTCTCCCACTAATTAAAAAAAAAAAAAAAAAACTCAAGAAAAATAAAGTTGAGAGAGAGAGATAATAAAATCAGACAATCAGTTTTTTTTTTCTCTGACTTTGTATAGGATTTTTTTTTTTTTATCATAAGTCTTTCAGAGAAGTTGTGAATCATTGTACCGCTGAGAATAGAAAAGTCATTTTGCTGTTCATGCCAGAACATTGGAATGTTCTGGTGATCCCAGAACATTGCTATTATTTTGTATATAGTACATTTCAATTTGCTTGAGTTCCTGAAGGAATTTCCAGATTTTTGTTTTTGTTTTCTTCCAAGAATATCCTGATCATCACTTCCCATAGAACAATAATTTTCCATGACAATCAAACATCACTCTTCAGTCATTCCTCAACTGATGGTCATCCCCTCAATTTCCAATTCTTTGTCCTGAGAAGAGAGTTGATACCAATAGTTTGGTAGATGCAGGTCCTTTTCCCTTTTTTACCTCCTTTATCTTTTTTGGGACTCATGCCTATTAGTAGTATTGTTAGCTGTTTATGGTGCTTTGGGCATAGATTATATCTGTTGATGGTTTATCAATTGAGGCATAGCTCTTATTTTTGATTAATTTGATCTAGTTCCCTCTATGCTTGAGAAATAAGCCCTTATCAGAGAAACTGACTTCAAAAAATTTTACAATAACTATTGCTAAATATATTTCCCTATTATTCTATTTTCCATCTACTTTTACCCTGCCCATTTTCAAAAGTGTTTTGCTACTGATCTCTCTCTCTCCACCAATATGATGTCTCTTTTATCATCCTTCTTCCTTCCTGTATCCCATTCTCTTCCAATTTTTCTGCAGGCTGAAATAGATTGCTATACCCATATTGAGTGTTGTCATTTCCTTTTTTCTGTCATTTCTGATGAGAATAAGGTTCACTCACTCACCCTCTTCCCCTCCAATTTTAGTAAAAGCTTTTTGTTCTCTTTTTATTATGGCAGATAATTAAAACCATTCCAGTTTTCCGTTTTCCTCTCTCCCAATATATTTTCTCTCTCCCCTTAATTTCATCATTTTATATATTATCCATTTATATTTAATTCATAACTGTACCCTCTGTGTAGATAGATAGACAGACAGACAGATAGACAGGCAGATAGATAGATAGATGGATGGATGGATAGATATTCCTTCAAAGTGCCATAATAGGAAAGTTCTAATGACTTACAAATATCATCCTTCCTTGGAGGAATAAAAAAGGATAAATCTTAAGTCTCTTATAATACTACTTTCATGATTGCTTCCTCATGATTCTCCTGAATCCTGTATTTGAAAATCAAATTTCCGTTCAGCTTTGATCTGTTCATCAATAATATTGAAAATCATATATTTCATTGAATATCAAACTTTTCCTCTGAAGGATTATACTCAGTTTTGCTCGGTAGGTGATTCTTGGTTGAAATCTTCACTCTATTACTCTCTGGAATATCATAATATAAGCCTTCCAGTCCTTTTTTTTTTTTTGTAGGAGCTGTGAAATCTTGAATTTTCCTAATTAAGTCTCTTCTCTACTTGAATGTTTCTTTTTGAATGCTTGCAATATTTTTTCCTTGACCTGGTAGTTCCAAAATTTGGCTATAGTATTTCTAGGAGGTTTCATTTTGGGATCTCTTTCAGAAGGTGATCAATGAATTTTTTCAATTTGTATTTTACCCTCTGATTATAGAATATCAGGACAGTTTTGCTTAATAATTTCTTGAAAGATGATGTCTAGGGTTTTTTTAAATCATGAATTTCAGGTAGATCAATAATTTTAAAATTAGCTCTCCTGGAAAGTACTCCACCAGTAGTACCACTGATGCAGTAGTCCTGCTTTGCTGTTGCTGGGACCATGACTGGGGCTAAAACCACACTGGTGCAGCCTGCACCAAGACTGCATAAGGGGCTCCCACCATGGTTCCAGAGATTTCTGTTGAGCTTTTAATTTTCCTTTGACTGAATAATGTTCTCCACTGACTTTTTTGGGTTGTCTGATGCTCTAAAATTTGTTTAGAATCATTATTTAAAGGAATTTGGAGCAGTTCAGGAGAGAAGTTGAGCAAGTTCCTCCCTTTACTCTGCCATCTTTGTTCTACCTCAGTAATGGAAAATTATTAATCATAAAAAAGATTAATGTGGTGAATAAAGAAAAAGAATAAATATGGAGAAAAAAGAGAGAGATGGGAATAATCATATGAAATTATATAAATTCAAGTAAGTGAAAATAAGAAAACAATATATACCATGATTACTGATTTAAATTTAATTTAAAAAGAAATAAACCAAAGCAAGTGAAAGAAATAAGATAAAATTTTACTTAACCAAGCTTAGTTCCAAAAAAGATGCATAAGAAGGCACCTTCACTCTTGTTTTAACAGAAATGAGATGATACGAATGTAGAATGATACATATGACATGGGAATTTTTATTGTATGAGGTGGTTTTGCTAAATTATTGTCCATATTCGTTTCATTATTTGCTCTTAAAAGGGGCAGGGACACATTGGGAAATGTAGGTGACATGAACATTAAAAAAAAAAAAGGTGAAATTTTGATTTCAAAAAGAGCTGTAAGGTGGTAGTGCATAGCAATTCTAAATTTCTTCCTTATTTTCTTTATTTTTTTTACTTTTTATTTACAAAACATTTGTATAGATAATTTTTCAACATTGATTCTTTTTTTATTATAGCTTTTTTTATTTACAAGATATATGCATGGGTAATTTTTCAACATTGACAGTTGCAAAATCTTTTGTTGCAACTTTTGCCTTCCTTCCCCCGATGCCCTCCCCCAAATGGCAGGTAGACAAATACATGTTAAATATGTTAATGTATAAGTTAAATACAATATATGTATACATGTCCATGCAGTTATTTTGCTGTACAAAAAGAATCGGACTTTGAAATAGTGTACAATTAGCCTGTGATGGAAATCAAAAAAGCAGGCAGACAAAAATAGAGGGATTGGGAATTCTATGTAATGGTTCATAGTCATCTCCCAGAGTTCTTTCACTGGGTATAGCTGGTTCAATTCATTACTGCTCTATTGGAAATGATTTGGTTCATCTCATTGTTGAAAATGGCCATATCCATCAGAATTGATCATCATCTAGTATTGTTGTTGAAATATATAATGATCTCCTGGTCCTGCTAATTTCACTCAGCATCAGTTCATGTAAGTAACTCCAGGCCTTTCTGAAATCCTCCTACTGGTCATTTCTTACAGAACAATAATATTCCATAATATTCATATACCAAAGTTTATTCAGCCATTATCCAATTGATGGGCATCCATTCAGTTTCCAGTTTCTGGCCACTACAAAGAAGGCTGCCACAAACATTCTTGCACATCCAGGTCCCTTTCCCTTCTTTAAAAATCTCTTTGGGATATAAGCCCAGTAATAACACTGCTGGATCAAATGGTATGCACATTTTGATAACTTTTTGAGCATAGTTCCAATTTGCTCTCCAGAATGGCTGGATGTATTCACAATTCAACCAACAATGTATCAGTGTCCCAGTTTTCCCACATCCCCTCCACCTTCATGATTATCTTTTCCTGTCATCTTAGCTAATATGAGAGGTGTGTAAAGGAATCTCAGAGTTGTCTTTTGTTGCATTTATCAGATCAATAATATTTGGAGCACCTTTTCATATGGCTAAAATACTTTCAATTTTTTCATCTGAAAATTATCTCTTCATGCCTTTGAAAATTTATCAATTGAAATATGGCTTGGTTTCTTTTTTTATTATAACTTTTTATTGACAGAACATATGAATGGGTAATTTTTAACAACATTATCCCTTGCACTCACTTCTGTTCCAACTTTTCCCTTCCTTCCCTCCACCCCCTCCCCTAAATGGCAAGCAGTCTTATACATGTTAAATATGTTATAGTATATCCTAGATACAATATATAATATATGTGCAGAACCGAACAGTCTTCTTGTTGCACTGGGAGAATTGGATTCAGATGGTAAAAATAACTTGGTAAGAAAAACAAAATTGCAAACAGTTTACACTCATTTCCCAGTGTTACATTTCTGTGTGTAGCTGCTTCTATCCATCATTGTTCAATTGGAACTGAGTTAGATCTTCTCTTTGTTGAAGATATCCACTTCCGTCAAAATACATTCTCATACAGTGTCGTTGTTGAAGTATATAATGATCTGCTCATTTCCCTTAGTATCAGTTTATGTAAGTCTCTCCAAGCCTCTCTGTATTTATCCTGCTGGTCATTTTTTACAGAACAATAACATTCCATAACATTCATATACCATAATTTACCCAACTATTCTCCAATTGATGGGCATCCAGTCATTTTCCAGTTTCTAGCCACTACAAAAAGGGCAGCCACAAACATTTTTGCACACACACACATGTCTGTACACCATTTCTCTTCTTTATTATTTCTTTAGGATATAGGCCCAGTAATAGCACTGCTGGATCAAAGAGTATGCACAGTTTGATAAATTTTTGAGCATAATTCCAGATTGCTCTCCAGAATAGTTGGATTCATTCACAACTACACCAACAATGCATCAATGTCCCAGTTTTTCCGCAGCCCCTCCAACATTCATCATTATTTTTTTCTCTCATCTTAGCCAATTTGACAGGTGTGTAATGGTATCTCAGAGTTGTCTTAATTTGCATTTCTCTGATCAACAGTGATTTGAAACACTCACATATGAGCGGAAATAGTTTCAATTTTATAATCTGAAAATTGTCCGTTTATATTTTTGACCATTTATCAATTGAAGAATGGCTTGATTTCTTATAAATTAGAGTCAATTCTCTATATATTTTGGAAATGAGGCCTTTATCAGAACCTTTAACTATAAAAAAAGTTTTTTTTTTTCCCAATTTGTTGCTTCCCTTCTAATTTTGTTTGCATTAGTTTTGTTTGTACAAAGGCTTTTTAATTTGATGTAATAAAAATTTTCTATTTTGTGATCAATAATGACCTCTCGTTCTTCTTTGGTCACAAATTCCTTCCTCCTCATCAAGTCTGAGAGGTAAACTATCCTATGTTCCTCTAATTTATTTGTGATCTCATTCTTTATGCCAAAATCATAGACCCATTTTGATCTTTTCTTGGTAGATGGTGTTAAGTGTGGGCCCATGGCTAACTTCTGTCATACTAATTTCCAGTTTTCCCAGCAATTTTTGTCAAATAATAAATTATTATTCCAAAAGGTGGGATTTTTGGTTTCTCAAACACTAGATTGCTATAGTTATTGATTATTTTGTCTTGTGAACCTAACCTATTCCACTGATCAACTAATATATTTCTTAGCCAATACCAAATGGTTTTGGTGCCTGCTTCTTTATAATATAGTTTTAGATCAGGTACAGCTAGGTCACCTTCATTTGATTTTTTTTTTCATTAATTCCCTTGCAATTCTTGACCTTTTGTTCTTTCATATGAATTTTGTTGTTATTTTTTCTAGGTCATTAAAATAGTTTCTTGGGAGTCTGATTGGTATGGCACTAAATAAATAAATTAGTTTAGGGAGTATTGTCATTATTATATTCACTTGGCCTATCCAAGAGCACTTAATATTTTTTTCCAATTATTTAAATCTGACTTTATTTGTGTGGAAAGTGTTTTAAGCTATCGACAGTTATTTTGAATGAAATTTTTCTTTGTATCTCTTGCTATTGGATTGGTTGGTGATGTATAAAAATGCTGAGGATTTATGTGGATTTATTTTGTATCCTGCAACTTTACTAAAGTTATGAATTATTTCTAATAGCTTTTTAATAGAATCTCTGAGGTTGTCTAAATGCACCATCATATCATCTCCAAAGAGTGGTAGTTTGGTTTCTTCATTACCTATCCTAATTCCTTTAATCTCTTTCTTGACTCATATTGTAGAGGCTAGCATTTTTAATACAATATTGAATAATAATAGTGATAGTGGGCAACTTTATTTCACTCCTGATCTTAGTGGGAAAGGTTCCAGCTTTTCCCCATTACATATGATGCTTACTGACGGTTTTAAATATATGCTCCTGACTATTTTAAGAAAAAGTCCATTTATTCCTATCCTCTTGAGTGTTGTTATTAGGAATGGATGTTGGATTTTAGAAATGCTTTTTCTGCATGTATTGAGATGATCATAGGGTTTTTGTTAGTTTGATTATTGATATAGTCAATTATGATAATAGTTTTTTTCTAATATTGAAACAGAATGGCTTGGTTTCTTATAGAGTCAATTCTCCATATATTTTGCAAGTGAGGCCTTTATCAGAATCTTTGACTGTAAAAATGTCTTCCCAGTTTATTGCTTCACTTCTAATTTTGTCTGCATTAGTTGTGTTTGTATAAAAACTTTTTTTAATTTAATATAGCCAAAATTTTCTATTTTGTGATCAGTAATGAACTCCAGTTCTTCTTTGGTTACAAATTCCTTCTTTCTCCACAGGTCTGAGAGTTAAACTATCCTATGTTCTTCTAATTCATTTATAATCTCATTCATTATGCCTAGATCATGAACCCATTTTGACCTTATGTTGGTATATAGTGTTAAGTGTGGTTCAATGCCTAGTTTCTGCCATACAATTTCCAGTTTCCCAGTTGTTATTATGAAATAGTGAATTCTTATCCCAAAAGCTCGGATCTTTTGTTTGTCACAAACTACATTGCTATAGTCATTGACTATTTTGACTGTGAATTTAATCTATTCAACTAGTCTATTTTTTGAGCAATACTAAATGGTTTTGATAACCACTGCTTTATAATATAGTTTTAGTCTGGTACAAGTAGGCCACCTTCATTTGATTTTTTTCTTCATTAGTTCACTTAAAAATTCTTGACCTTTGGTTCTTCCAGATGAATTTTGTTGTTATTTTTTCTAGGTCAGTAAAATAGTTTCTTGGGAGTCTGATTTGTATACCAAATATAAATAGATTAGTTTAGGTAGTATTGTCATCTTTATTATATTTGCTTGACCACTCCAAGAGCATTTAATTTTTTTCCATTTGGTTAGAATTGACTTTAATTTTCAGGAAAGTGTTTTGTAGTTTTTTCTCATTACTTCCTGATTTTCCCTTGGCAGATAGATTCCCGAAAATTTTATACTATCAACAGTTATTTTAAATGGAATTTCTCTTTGTATCTCTTACTATTGGATTTTGTTAGTGATATGTAAAAAGCTAGTGATTTATGTGGATTTATTTTGTATCCTACAACTTTGCTAAAGTTGTGGATTATTTCTAATACCTTTTTAGGGGGTTCTCTAAATATACCATCATATCATTTACAAAGAATGATAATTTGGTTTCCTCATTGCCTACTCTAATTCTTATAATCTCTTTTTCATCTCTTATTGCCAAAGCTAGCATTTCTAATAAAATATTGATTAATAATGGTGATAGTCGGCAACCTTGTTTCACTCCTGATCTTACAGGGAAAGGTTCCAGTTTATCGCCATTACATATGATGTTTACTGACAGTTTTAAATATATGCTCCTTATTATTTTAAGGAATAGTCCATTTATTCCTATACTCTCACGTGTTTTTAGTAGGAATGGATGTTGGATTTTATCAAATGCTTTTTCTGCATCTATTGAGATGATCATATGGTTCTTATTAATTTGATTATTAATATGGTCAATTATACTAATAGTTTTCCTAATATTAAACCAGCCCTGCATTCCTGGTATAAATCCCACTTGGTCATAGTGTATTATCCTGGGGATGATTTTCTGAAGTCATTTTGCTAATATCTTATTTAAAATTTTAGGATCAACATTCATTAGGGAAATTGGTGTATACTTTTCTTTCTCTGATTTCATCCTACCTGGTTTAGGTAGCAGTATCATGTCTGTGTCATAAAAGCAATTTGGTAGGACTCCTTCATTCTCTATTTGTTCAAATAGTTTATAAAGCATTGGAATTAATTGTTCTTTTAATTTTTGGTAGAATTCACATGTAAATCCATCAGGTCCTGGAGATTTTTTCTTGGGGAATTGATTAATACCTTGTTCTATTTCTTTTTTCTAAAACTACCTGTTTAAACAAATAACTTCTTCCTCTTAATCTGGGCAGCCTATATTTCTTATATATGGGCATGAAATGGGCACCCATTGCATTTAGGTTATCAATTTTTTTGGCATAAAGTTAGGCAAAGTAGCACCTTATTATTGCTCTATTTCCTCTTCATTAGTGGAAAGTTCTCCCTTTTCATTTTTAAGACTAACAATTTGATTTTCTCCTTTCCTTTTTCTAATCAATTTTTACCAAAGCTTTATCTATTTTGTTTTTTTTTCCCTAAAACCAACTCTTAGTTTTATTTTTTAATTCAATAGTTTTTATTTTTTACTTTCAATTTTATTAATCTCTTTTTATTTATTTTTTATTACAAGTTTAGTGTTTGATTGGGGTTTTTTAATTTGCTCTTTTTCTAGCTTTTTTAGATGCAATTCATTGGCTTTCTTTTTCTCTATTTTATGCAAGTAAGCCTATAGAGATATAAAATTTCCCCTTGTTACCACTTTGGCTGCATCCCACAAAATTTGGCATGTTGTCTAATTATTGTTATTTTCTTGAGTGAATTTATTAATTGTATCTATAATTTGCTGTTTTATCCATTCATTCTTTAGGATGAGATTATTTAGTTTCCAATTATATTTTGGTCTATTTTCCCCTGGCTTTTTATTGAATGTAGTTTTTATTGCATCATGATCTGAAAAGGATGGATTTACTATTTCTGCTTTTCTGCATTTGAATTTATGTCCTAATATATATGGTCAATTTTTGCATAGGTTCCATGAACTACTGAAAAGAAAGTATATTCCATTCTGTCTCCATTCAGTTTTCTACAAAGATCTATCATATCTTACTTTTCTAGTGTTCTTTAAGTTTTTTTTTTCTTATTTATTTTGTGGTTTGATTTGTCTAGTTCTGAGAGTGCAAAGTTAATTAAGATCTCCCATTATTTCATTTTTGCTCTCTATTTCTTTTTGTAGGTCTCTTAATTTCTCCTTTAGGAATTTAGATGCTATACCATTTGGTATAGTGCTATACCCTTAAACTAATATGATTAGTATGATATTGCTTCATTATCTATGGTACCCTTTAGCAAGATATAGTTTCCTTCCTTATCTCTTTTAATTAGATCAATTTTTGCTTTTGTTTGATCTGAAACAGGATGGTTACTCTGCTTTTTTGACTTCACATGAAGCATAGTAGATTCTGCTCCAGCCTTTTACCTTTATGTCTCACACTGTTTTAAATGTGTTTCCTATAAATAGCACATTATAGGATTCTGGCTTTTAATCCATTCTGCTATCTTCCTCCACTTTATGGAAGAGTTCACCCCATTCACATTTATGGTTGAAACTACTAATTCTGTATTTCCTGCCATCTTATTATCCCCAGACTATGCTTTTCTCTCTCTCCTTTCCCCCCTTACCCCTCTCCCTAATAATAAACTTATGGATACCACTTGCCTCACAGAGCCCTCCCTCTTTAGAATGTCTCCCTCCCCTTTACATTACTTCTCTCTTTCTTAAATCTTTCCCCTACTATTTCTGTATTCCCTTTTATTTAGCCTATTCCTTCCCTTTTTGCTTTTCCCCTCCTACTTTTCAGTGAGGTGGGAGTTTTTCTATAAACCAAATATGTCTAATATTTTCTCTTTGAGCCAAATGTAATAAGAGTAAGATTCACATAATATCCATCCCCTTCCCTTCTTCCCTCAGATATAATAGGTTTCTCCCTTTTTACCTCCACTTTCCCCTTTTTATAGTTCAATCTCCTTTCCACCTCTAATTCTTCTTTCATATTTTAACAGTAAAATCACATTATACATGTACTTTTTATACGTACCCATAATACAAATACAGTTCTCAAGAGTTCTTTTTAACTTTTTATGCTTTTCTTGAGTCCTATATTTGGAGTCAAAATTTTTGTTTAGCTCTGTTTTTTGTTTGTTTGGTTTTTTTCATCAGAAATAAGTGGAATTCACCTGTTTCATTGAATATCCATCTTCTTCCCCGGAAGAAAATGCTCAGTTTAGCTCAGTGATTTATACTTGGCTGCATTCTGATCCTTTGTTTTTCAGAATACCAGATTCCAAGCCCTTTAATCCTTCAATGTGGATGCTGTTAGATGCTGAGTAATGCTTATTGTGGCTCCTTGGTATTTTAATAGTTTTTTTTTTCTTTTTTTTTCTGGCTGTTTGTAATAATTTTTTCCTTGGTTCAATAGTTCTGGAATTTAGCCACAATATTCCTTGGAGTTTTAATTTTAGGATCTTAGTAGGTGTTTTATGAATTCTTTTCATGGCTATTTTACCATCTGATTCTCTAACATCTGGGCAGTTCTCTTTGATGATTTCCTGAAAAATTGTGTCTAGGCTCTTTTTTATCATGTATTTCAGAGAGTCCAATAATCCTTAGAGTATTGCTCCTAGATTGATATTCCAGGTCAGTTGTTTTCCCAAGTAGGTATTTAATATTTTTTCTATTTTTCTAATTTTTTTTTTTTTGCTTTTGCTTGACTGATTCTTGATGTCTTCTCAAGTCATTCATTTCCATTTGTTCAGTTCTTATTTTTAATGAATTATTTTCTTCATTTAGTTTTTTTATTTCTTTTTGTATTTGTCAAATTGAGTTTTTAAATGAGTTGTTTTGTTCTGTGGATTTTTTTTCCATTTCACCAATTTTTAAGTAGTTATTTTCTCTTTCCAATTCACAAATTCTGTTTTCCTGGGAGTTATTTACCTTTCCAATTCACAAATATTTTTTTCAGGTTTTTTTTTTTTTTTCCTTCTTCTTCCATTCTATCTTTTAATGAGTTATATGCCTTATCCTGGCCCTCTTTTGCAAAGTTTTCCTTTCCTTTCCCCATTCTTCTTCTTGCACTCTTAAGATCCTTTTTAATTTCTTCTATAAGAGCATTGTGTGATACAGACCCAGTCATATCCTCCTTTGGGACTTCATTTGAAGACAATCTGTTTTTAGTCTCCTCAGGGTTTGAAATCCTCATGTCTCTTTCACTATAGAAGCTATCTCTACTTGGGGTCCACTTTGAATTTTTACTCATTTACAAAGAAAATGCTGGGGTCTGCTTTTGGGGCAATGGGGGCTTTCCAAGCTTTCTTAACATGCAACAGGAAGTGGCAGGGGAACAGCAGTGGCTGGGCTGGGATCATAGGCTGCTCTGGGATATTGCTGAGTCATTTCCTGTGTTTGGTGGGTATGGCCATGTCTTCTGAGACTCCGGTGCTTTGGAGTACACTCTTTACCTCTGTGTTGAAAGTTTTATAACTTCTTTACTGATCTACTGGCTTGTAAGCAGGGCAGAGCAACCAATATTGCAATAGAGTTCTCCCTGAAAATTTTCTGCCTTTGGAGACACACCCTGCCCCAACTCTGCTCAGTGTGTGCCATTCTCCTTGCTCTGCCTACCTGCCTGCCCGTGCCTGTGTCTGGCATGGCCTCCTTATATGGTGTTATTAAAACGGACCTTTTCTGGTGATTTTTGAGATTATCTTCTTTTGTTAATGTGTTGTGCTCCCAATATTCATGGGTTCTGACAGTCCAGCACTAATTCAAATGCCGAATTTTATAAATAGTTTAAGGGTAGTAGGGGAGCTCAGAAAGATTTTTGTTTCCTCTCTACCATCTTGGCTCTGCTCCCCTTCTTCCTTATTTTTATAGAACATGGACTTTTATTAATTCTGATTATTCCAGACATTTTTACCTGATCCTTCTTAGGACTAACAGAATGACATAAAATTATAAGAAAATTGGATGGGGTTTAAGAATAGTCCAGAACTAATGATTAAAGCAACATTAATTGATCCCTATATGGATAAGGTCAACCAGAACAACATCTACCTAATTAATATGGTAGCAAACTGAGAAAATAAAATTTCAGATTGCAATGAACTTTGTTTTTTGCTTTCCTTTTTTTTTTTTTGTTTAAAATTCCTAAGTGTTAAGATCTTTAAAATGGAATATGCACCCATTTATCTTTGACAATTTAGCTATAATTACTTTCTGAAAGCTAGTAGATGGGTTAAACAGAATTTTTCTTCTTTCTGTATAAATCTATAAATCTCTTAATATTTGTTAATGGAAACATAAGGTTGCTTGGTGCTGCATCATTAAATAAATATTAAAACAGAAAAATGTGAAGCAAAGTATATGATTCCAAAAAAAACTATAAATATGAATTCTGGCTAATAACCTTATTTTTTCATTGGTTATAGGAAAGAAGCTGTAAATAGTAAGTTAATAAAATTCAGCAACACTAAACTAGGGGATAAAAACACAAAGAAGGTTTGCTAAGTGGATTTAAGGTAGCTATCTATAAATAATAAAAAAATAAGGAAAGGGAATGATTTTTAAAAATCAGGATTTCACTTGGCAAATGAAAAATATCCAGAGAAAGGCATAAGATATTATTATTCAACATAAGGGAAAAGCATGGAAAGCAACAATCCTAAAAGGAACCTTAAGGTAATAATCAATAAGTTAACACCTATGTTACAGCATAACAGAAAGCCAGGAGACAGTAATATATTTCAGGTTTCATTAGAAGAGTTTAAACAATAAATCAGAAAGATGGTTTATTCTTTTTTCTTAGAATCAAATATAATTAATCTGATAAAGGGGGTAAGGAGGTAGCGCAACAATACTGATTATACAACAAACAAGCCATGCATATGTCTAGGAACTGAAATGTGTTAAGAAGCCTCCAAAGTGAATGGAAGGGAAGCATTTATCTCAGGAATCTCATATGTCTCATAAGTTCTCTGTGGGGCAGCTAAGTGGCTCAGTGGACCTAGCAATGAAGTCAAGAGAAACTGAGTTCAAAATTTTGCTCCTGACACTTACTCACTATATAAACATGTGTTATTTACTTACCTCCCATTTGCCTCCTAGGGAAAAAAAAATTAAGTTCCTTACAATCCTTCAGGAGCAACTTCTCCCACTTTTTTTCCCCAGATATCTTATCTGCATACAATAAATATTATTGAGTGCAACAATTTCGTCTGGTAATCTGTAGTGCAATGTCTGGAACATAGGACAAAGAACAATAATTACTTAATTGTTTGAAACAGAAGATCATTTGGACATCATCTGGAGGGAGACTATGATCCTCTGTACATCAAGACCCAAGATTAGGGTCAAATATGAAGGTGGTCATTGTTTATGTTTTATTACTGTATCAATCAAATTTACCTACCTCAAATCATAGTGAGTTGAATGGAAAAATATTTTATTATCTTAATTTTATAAAAGTTAGAATAAGCACAATATTGCTTTGAAGTAGGGCTTGCACTTTATCTCGAACAAGGAACTCAGTGTGCAGTATTTTATCTCTTCAGGTGATCTTCAAAATCTCCCTAAGATAATTCAAAGGGATGTGATTCAGTTTCCTGGCATAAAATATCAGTATATTATTCAGGTTTAATAGGCAAATAAGAATGAGAACAGCGCCACTAATGTGTGGAAAGAGTGAACAACATAAGACAAAACATAGAAATGAAAGTATGTTATATCTGTTTGAGGATATAGAATAAATCACATAACATTTCTAATCTCAGTTTCATCTTCTATATAATTAGGATTCGGGCTATGTGATATTTAAGATCCCTTTCATCTGGAAAACTCCCATATTTTGTTATACTTAGCCATACTTAGCAAAAGATAAATATTACTAGAATATTGTGTCTAATTTTTATCTCCACATTTTAAAAAGGGTTGGGGGAGAAATGGGAATTGCTCAGATAAAAGCAAGATATATTATGGATAGATAGAAATAGATGTTAGGAGAAAAGAATAAAGGAGCTGATTTTGCTTTGTCTGAAAACAAGATGGCTAAAAGGTAACAAATGTCTTCAAAGTAAATTGAAATGCTAGTATGCAGAGAAATTCTGTATTTCTTTAGATGATTCTGCAGAGTGGAATTACTCAAATTTAATATAAGAACATTGAGATAAAGTAAGGATGAACTCTATGTTAAAGGTCAGTCTAGTAAAATGGTCTTCAAACTTTTTAAATAGGGGGCCAGTTCTCTGTCCCTCAGACTGTTGGAGGGCCAGACTATAGTAAAAACAAAAGCTCACACTCTGTCTCCACCCCTCAGCCCATTCACCATAACCTGGTGGGAGGCATAAAAGTCCTCAGCCGGCTGCATCTGGCCCACAGGCCGTAGTTTGAGAACCCCTGGTAGGACTAGTGGTAGAGAACCCAAGTTCATTTATTTATTATTCCCAAATTGATGACTTGAATCTTTTATTAAGCCTTCCTAAATATGCCACATGCATTCCTAGAAAATAAGATCTTATGCAGGTGAGTATTTTGGTTGCCTTAATATGCTACATACATTGATGACACTGTATAAGTGACATTCTATAAAATGACTCTCATTTTATTAGTTTAAATAAATCCCCTTAATTCATATGCAATAGAGATAAAAAGGAGGCTACTGAAGAACAAGAATATCGAGAGGAGAATTGGAAAAGCAGGAGAATTTACATTAGGCAAGAACCTCCTATAATAATTTTTCCCTTCCCATGGGATTCATTGTGAATTTTATTGCATATTTTTCATCTTATCTTTCCAAATATGGTTTCTATGCAGCTCTGACAGTTCATAAAGGAACATCCTCCTGTAGCATTTCCTTCTGCACTCTAAAATTAATTTCAGAGAAAGTTGGTAACTAAATATGTAACAGTCATCTAAATAACCTTTAGGTGTCTTTCTATTGCTTCAAGAAAAAGATTTGGCTGGAATTTTAACTGTAAGAATTTTAAAAACCCTGAAGATTATATTTATACATAATTAAAGCATTCTTCCCACCTCTCACATACCTTTTTTTTTTTTAAGTATCCACTTTGCAAATAGAAAATAATTAGTGCATTTCTAAAATTAGGCATTTATTGATGGCCTGTAGTTGGTTCAAGGACCTTATATGATGAAAATATATGGAAAAACATAGCTTCTGTTAAAGTTAGAGCTAGGGGAAATTGTATCATAAATCAAGTCCATCTTTGGTAGTTTTGGTTTCTCTTTTCTGTTTGTTTTTTTTTTTCCTCCTAGGGCTATCAAAAACAACCCTAAGCAACCAGCTGATCATTTATCTATTAGTGTGAAATTAATTAATTGAATTACTTCCCCCTGGGGATATTTACATGTTAAGCCTTAGATATAATTGTGGGGAAAAAAAAAAAAAAAAAAAGACTGTCTTCTGTTTAGGGAATTCCACTTACCATCAAATTGGTGATTGAAGCAACTACTTTTGGGGGTTAGGAGAACTTTCCTAGATCTACTACAATCTGATTATTTAGTTTGGGCCTGAAAAGTTTATCATCAAAAGTACTGAGATTTTCTTTTTCCTGATCTGGTAATGACTTTATTCTCTGAGTTTTCTAAAACATTCTTAGTAAAACTTAAGCAATGTTATTATAGAAGAAATCAGAGGTGTTGTAGTAAATGTTTAAAAATAAAGCTCTACCTTACCCAAAGGAAAAAAAAAAAAAAGTTTATGCACACACACACAGAGTTCAGTTTAATCTGCATTATTAGTGATGAGGTAATAGGGACCCCAATTAATTGAGGTCTAATGGCAGGATTCGGGGTACAGGGAGTCATATAGAGCTCCCCTGCTACCCCCTTAGGATTCCGCACAAGGATACAAAGTTAAATCAGGTCTAGTGGCGGCAAGAGTCCCCTATAAATGAATTTACAAACCGAAAACCTAGATGGGTAAAGGTAAAAAGATGTTTATTGCAGGCTTTGGAAGCAAGGTTAAGGTCTGGTTAATAAAAGGCATTAGATAGAGGAAGATATACATCAAAAGAGGCAGTGGAGACAGAGAATCTCTGATGCAAGCATCTTAGCTGGCATCTTTCAAATCTCTGACCAAAGATGATTCTAGCTTTGCTCTTTTTATCTACTTGAAGAAGTAATGGGTGGAGCTCAGGTTAATTTCTTGAAGGCCAGATTTTTGGTGGGCTTTATCCAAGCCAGCTCAGATCCAGTGGGGGGGCTGGGTACAAGCCCAAACTAGTTTGACCAGATCTTGTATCAAAGGGGGCTGAAAACCCAAACCAGCTGGGGGCTGGGTACAGCCCAAACTGTCTCAGATACGGATCTTTTCCCCTAGGAATATCTTGTCCCAAAGGTAGATCAGACAAGGAATCTTAAAGGGGCTATGCCGGCAACATTAGCACTTTCTTAAATTTATACAATCAATAGAACAAATTAATCAAGGTAAAATTTGGTATTGTCAATTTCTGAAGTATAAATATTGACACTGAAAATTTAACAATCATCTCTCAAAAGTGAAAGCTAGTTTCAGCAAACCACAGATTAGGTATTCCTGCAAACCCACTACCATTTGTTATTTCCTTTTTTAAAATATCAGACATTCTGAAAATATTTCATTTGGTCTTTTGAATTTATGGCAAAAGTTTTAGTACAAACTCCTATGTTATTTATCGATGATTATAAAATTAAATCAGATATTATGTACTTATATACTTGAAGGAAAAGCAACAAATCTGATTAATTACTAGATGCTTTTCCTACATGCATCAAAAATCTGTTCATTTTAAAACAGTCTATTAAAGGAGAATCACACAGTTTTTGTTAATAAGACATTCTCTTTATTTTAAATGCTGTTTTGGGGGTGTAAATATATATATATGAAAATGTACATAAAGTACTAAAAATGCATATGATGAAACACACCACCATCATTCTCAGAAGGAGACAGAAACAAATAAGCCATGTTGCTACTAGCTTAATAATTTTTATTGTTGTTCAATCATGTCAGTAAACTGATTCTGTGACCTCATTTCAGTTTTCTTGGCAAAGATTCCTGCTCATTTTACAGATAGGCAAATGGAATTAACTTTCCAACAGTTACATAGCTAGCAAGTGTCTGAGGTTGGGATATGAATTTAGCTCTGCCTTATTTCAGGCCCATCACTCTATCTATTATATCACCTAACCTATGAAAGTAAAAGATTTCCCCCCAAAAAAGATAGGAAGATTAGATGAGCTGATTATGTAGCAAGATCTAGATAAAGAGAATGTCCCACAATATTTCCATGATGTCAGGAAAAAAACAAGGTAATCTTCCATAGTGGATCTTGTGTGTAGAGCTTGTGAAAGGAAATAGAGAAAAGTTGCATGGAATTAAGGCATAAATGAACTATGACTTGCTTTTTCCTAGGATTAAACAACCATATGGGTAAGATCACATATCTATCTGAATATTTACTTTGTCTATATTTTTGTGCCTAACTATGTGTACATACTGTTTTCTCTTATAAAATCTAAGCTTATTCAAAGCAGGGATAATTTTATATTATTTCTGTATTCTTAGATATTAGCATAATATCACAAAGCACTGACTTAATAAACGTTTCTTGACTGATTGATTACCACAGGAAGAGACAAATTTTGAGTATAACCTACAAAACTGTGACATTTATAGACAACATACAGCAGAAGATAAATGGTATTTCTTCCATAATTTTGACCACAAAAAGGTTTAAAACAATTTCATTAATGAAGGAGAAATTCTAGTAATTTTCCAAAGAATATACAAGTATTTTTACATATATATACATATATATGTATATATATATATACATATATATATAATTATACAATAGCTGCATTCTTGTACTTCTAAAATATGACATCATTAAGTATATAGCATAACAGTTGGAAGAGTCTTATATTAATCTAGAAATTTAAAATAAAATTCCACACAAATAATGAGTTCTTTTGTTATTAATAAGCACTTCAAATATGATGAATGCTAACACTCTTCACTAATCATTATTCAGACATCACATTGTCAATTTGCCAAATAGTTGATGGCAAAGAAAATTACAGCTAATGTAAAAAGTGCACAAATTAATTTTAGATTAGAATGACAAAACAGTTTGTGTTTTGTAAAAGGGTTACTTCTTCAACAACTGAATAGTTTCAATCTTCAATATAACTTGCCTTAATTATCCCTATCCTTCTCCTATGCCACTTCATCTATCTCTATAGTAATCATGCCAAATTAACCTTGATGATGGGCAAAACCACCTTCAAAACATTAAATTAATGGATTTTTATTCTAAGCAAACCTTAAGATTATTTCTTAAAAAAAAAAAAAGTTATTAATTAATAAGAAGATATAGGGCATTTGAGCTCTAATCTGTATGTTTATAGAATTTGTACATCTATTTTTGAACACACATTTCACTGAATTCACACAGCCCTATTGTAGATAATTAGTAATTATTTCTGAACCAATTCTGGTAAGAGTCAAAGAAGGTTATTTTTATCTGGTATGCTTCTTGGGTTTAGAGACAATGCAACTAAACTCTAGATTAGACTACAATTATTCATTATTCTGGCAAAAAAAAAAAAAAAAAATCCATCACCGGTATATCAAGCATTGCCTATTTTCCTTTTTTTTTGCATTCCACATTTTAATGTGTTATATTAATATTTGCTTTTTTCACTTCCGATGTCTTTCAGCATAGTAATAAATCATGCCGGTATTAAGCATATTTTGCATGGAAACCCCAGGCAATGTTATAAACTACTAGCAAATCTTTCCTCACATTAAAAATGTTCTTCCTGTTTAGCTATCAGATCTACACAGAGTCAAACATGGGCAATTGCTAGATTAATCATGACCAGAAATGCTAAGACAGCCCATAAGGGAGCCATTTTTTACTTATTGGTTTTTTTATCCAACCTGTATTGGCAAAGTGATTTTAAAAGTTTAATAGATGGCACTGGATTGTAAAATGGACTGGTCAAGGTAGGTCAATTACTGTAGCATTCACATAAATGGAACCAGACAAGCACAATGAGTCAAATACTTATATAATAATGAACAACAACTATTCCCTGTTTTCAAAAAGCAAAACAAATCAATTGGGTATTTAAGGCAGTATTTAAGTGTATTTATGGGACTATTTTCATCTATGTTATATTCACGAAAAAGTAATATTAAAATATATTCTTAAGAAAAGAGGATTTTAATTAATGTACACTTCCAATTTCACTTTGCTGATTTATAGAACAGTGAATTGTCTCTAGTCAAAGTCATAGAATGAATAAAACTCAAGCTTTTATTTCATAAAAATACAGATTTCTGCTCAAAAGTAATTTCTGCCACTGTTGCCAATTGACAATATAGGGAAAAGTCCTAATTGAAATTTTAAAAATAATCCCAGTACAAAGAACAATATAAATATGATCCCAAAATATATTTGCAAAGTATGAAGTCCTTTAGTTGCTATTTTTAAGAAGTGAAATTTATTTTCAGATTCTGAAAAATTAAAAATAATACCTTCCTATCAGAGTGGGAAAAGATAAAACTCAACATATTCAATAGGACACTGTTCCCTAAAATTACAAATGTCATTAAAACATGGGTGAAGAAACCATGAGAATTCCAATATTTTAGTTATTACATATATATTATGCTGAATAAGAAATAAATGTTTCATTTTTAACAAATAAGGTTTATATATATATATATATATATATATATATATATATATATATATATATTTAAAGATATAAGATTCTATCATAGCAAGATGATATTTAAAGGCAAAAGATACTATAACACAAAGTGGAAAGCCTCCACCAACAAGGCTTTCAAAATTAAATAAATTTACTTGAATTCACTATTATTTAACAGGTCACTTTTTCAGTAAGACTCCTGAGATAAGAGAACTGGCAGGGATCTGAGACTGGTGGTAAAGGGGGACATGAAGAGGGTCAAATCTGAACACTCTTGGCACTTATATACTGTGTGAGTAATGTTAATAAAAATTATGGCTGCAACAATGATGAGTTTCCGGTGTAATGCATACTGTCAGGAGCAGCCTTTTCTGTGACCTCTGATAATTTGATTCTGCCAGTGGACTCATGAGAAAGCTGCTGAGGCTAGCATTAGACCTGTAGAGATGGTAACCCATTTCTTATATCCCAAACAAGATTTCAGCCTTGAGGTGACAGTTTGAAAAGTGTAACATCCCAAAGCATTAAGAATGGGGAGCATGAGGGTGGAAAAAAAACAGTAATTTCATAAGTGGAACATATGAGTATGTCTTTGCATCCCAAGGCTAACCAAGTTTTCAGTGTTCTTTAACCAGTCCCTTGTTCTACAAATATCATGACAGCTTCCTTTTTTTCTACCAAAGGAGCATTTTCTTCTCAAAACTAGATGAATGAACAAAGTAACTGGAAACATTCCTTTCCTATCCACCTGCACCCAGCAATTACAGCCATGTATTGCAGAAGTTTTCATCTTCATTCCACTTTGTTCAGAAAAGGTACATTTCATTCCTCAGCCCACCTGTACTCAACACAGAGCATGTCTCTAAGCAATTATGTGCCTGCATTTGAGAGACAAATAAAGCATATAATTAAGATGAAAAAAAAAAAACTGACTTTGCTATTCTACTTGGATTCAGCTTTGATTTTTAACAATGCATTAAAGATAAAAGGGAGACAAATGCTTACCTTGTGAAATGCAGTAATTCATGTTGGGGGGTGGGAAGGGAAAAAAATGGGTCTAATTAAAAGTAATATATTGTCAGTGGAGTAACTCATCATTAATGTATCAAAAATGAAGCCCTGGAGTTTGAAAGAGCACATTTCATAGATTTTCTGATGAATAGAAACTAGTTTGAACACTTCACTTATAACTGAAATTAATCAAAATGTTGGGGTGGCAAATCACACTGTCATAGAATTTGGGGCTAGAAAGAAACTTAGAAATAAAGTCCATTCATTTAATTTTATATATTAGGAAAATGAGACCCAGAAAGTTTAAATGAATTCCAGTAGCATACAATGAGTTAGTGACAGACAGAAATATGAAAGAAATGTGGTTTCTATGCCATTAATTTTTCCCCAATGCTATTTTTATTTTTTATTTTATTTTATTTTATTTTATTTTGCTTTTTATTCTAATCTGTGATTAAATTAGTTAGGAAACTCCTAATCAGAAAAACTCTCTATTAATGCATATCCACCATCTTTCATTTATAGCCTTAGGAAGTCTCCTGAGTGACTGAAATGTTAAGTGACTTGTCTATTATCACATAATTCATTGTTGTCAATTAAGTTTTGTCCCTAAGTTTTTCTGATTCCAAGAGAGATCTTTTCCATCTAACACACTGACCCCTTTCAAGTTCTACTGTGTAAAAGAGATACTGGCTGAAAAAATAACATAGATAAGAGAGAAGAATTGTGTGAGAGAAAGGACATGGAAAGATATTATTTCTCTACCTTTACTATCTTCTGAAACATCCCCCCATCTCTCTGTCTTTATTTTTAGCTCTTTCTTTCAGTCACCCTCTTTATCTTACTGATTTCCCCAATTTATTTAATACTAAAGTCACCATAACTTTTTTTTTTTTATTCCTTGGATGGTATGATTGATAGGAGGACATTTTCAGTACCCTATTACACTATATTTATTCCATCTCCTAACCCATCTAAACCACTAATTCCACAGACTACATTTATGCCTCCTTTCCAGTGACCTTGCACACTAGAGAAGACTAAAGCCCTGTTGCCTCTTTCTCTGATTAGATAACTCCTCCATAGAACCTTCATTTAAGAAAATATTAATATCAGCCATGTTCACTCCTAATCTGATCCTGAATTCCTATAATATAACTATATATAATAGGCAAGAAACCACAAATTAAGGCAAAAACCTAATACTTGGACTTCAGAGAAAAGGATGTAATTTTATTCATATCCACGATCAAGAAAAAATAATGTCCAGAAGAGAAATAGTAAACAAATATGGGTAAGAGGGAATATGAGGCAAAGACAGGAGAATAAATAAGAAGAGGAACTAAATAGTTAAATGCCCTGAGAAAGCATGTTATGTCTCTGGATGCTATTTACCTCCTCTGGGGTAAAAGAAGTGAGGTTTGGATTTGATAATCTTTTTCAGGTCACTTGAAGAGGTTGGTTCTCTAGTTCTTTGGTCCTAAATGAATTCTTCTGTTCTAAATAAATTATATCCATCCCACAATACTTTTTTAAAATTGTAGATTATGTTTTAAAGCTATTGTTATTCTTCTCTTTGGAATCATAACTATTCAAAAGGTTACACAAGAGTGTAAATCCTTGAAGGCTGATAATCTTCATGTATTATTTCCCAAAAAGAAGAAAGGGACACATAATTAAAGAACCTGATACATTCAGAGTAATTCAGTATTCAGTCTAAAACTGGTTAATATAAAAAAGTATGAAAAATTAGTTGAATTCAGGCAAAAGATTGATAATCAGTGAACATTTGCATAGCACTTTAAGATTTGCAAACTACTTTTTCTACGTTAACTAAAATGACACATAATAACCTTGTGAGGTAGGCATATTATTATCTGTTTTTGTTTTTTTGTTTGTTTGTTTACAAATGAGGAAACTGGGACAAAAAGATTTTAGTTGATTTGCCTAGAATTAATCTAATGCATCTCTGAAGTGGGATTTGAACTCAGATCTTCCTAACTCCAAGTCCAATACCCTATGCTTCTGTTACCTGTTGTTCTTATATTTGCATAGGAAAAACAAAAACAACAAATATTTTGGTTGAAAAAATCAGAAAATGAAATTTTTCCAAAGCAATATGTGTAAAATGAAAATATATGGGACAGCTACATGGTGCAATTAATAGAGTGCTGGATCTGAAGTCAGGAGGAACTGAGTTCAAATTTGACTTCATCTATAATACTTCCTAGCTGTGTGACCCTCAGCAAGTCACTTAACCTCAATTGCCTACGCCAAAAAAAGAAACAAAAAACAAAAACAAAAACAAAACAAACAAAAAAATTATTTGTACAAGCAATCTACTGCACTTTACTAAAATGTATAGTGCTGTCTGGTATTTTGAGATATTCATCAGTAAACTAAATGTAATTCTCAAATATGCATATTTTTTTTCAGAAATAATATCTTAAATGAGAAAAAAACAAATGTTTCTGTGATGATTAAAATTCCTGAAATTCTACATTTAAAAAATATATATTCTTGAAGCATTTAACTTAAAAAATTCATTTAGAAAGATTTTGCTGTTGTTGAATCTTGCCAAAGAAGCATGGAAGTTTTTTAAAAGTGATTTATTATAAACATAAGATTAAATATTAATACAACTAAATGTAATTATTTTTCAGTCACTGAGTTAAATGAATTTCTAAGGCAAATATAATATTTCAGCTACTGTAGAAACTTTTAAATATATATGCAGGAGTTAACTGAAACATAAAATGATAATTATGATCAAGAAATCATAAGAGATTTAATAAAAACAGATTACTTAAACTACAACATGGGGGAAAATATGTTTCTTTTCAGAATGTTATCATTAGGCATCATAGTAGATGTCTAATGAAACAGAGGGTCTGTATTATTTTTTAAGTTTTTTTTTTTTAATTAAAATAAGAAAGGGCAGTGAGAGGGAAAGTACTTTAACAGAGGGGCATCAATGAACTTTTTTCAATAATAGGCACATGAAATATAATAAGTTGTTAGATCCCTATGGACTACTCTAACCTGGTAGCTCCCTTTAGAGCTACTCTTAATGCCGGTCCATGACGGCATGGCTAGGCCACACTTACCTGTCTTCAGGCACCAACCAGGATCCCATAGAGACAGACCACCAGAAGGTAGGAGTGAAGCAAAAGAGAATTTTATTCTGAGATAGCACATATTTATACCCCACTGATGATATGGGGGAAGGGGGAAGTCCTTTAGGAACCTGGCATAATGGGATTGGACCGAGAAGAAGGAGGGAGGCATGCTAGGCTTTGAGAGCACTAAGGAGGGAGGTGTGGTACCTGGAATCACCACCTCATGGGGCTATGCCCCACCTCCAGGTAGGACTCGCCTGCGCCTCTGAACCTCTCATCCCTCAGGTCCTCCCACATGCCTCGAACTGCATTCCTTCTTCTAGCTTCTAGAGGCTTTTTAATCCTTACAATAAGTATTATAAGTATTAACTAGGAATAAATATTAACTAGAAGTTAACTTAATACTAAATAGAAAAAGATTAAAATAGCAAATCATAGTAAATATAAGAAATTTCATTAAAGTCAATGAAAATAATGAAATGTTATACCAAAACTTTTGAAATGCAGTCAAAGTAATTTTCAGTAAAAGTTTTTCTTTAAACATTTGCATTATTAATAAAGAACAGACCCATAAATTAAGACTCCAACTAAAAACCAAGCCAAACCAAAAAATGTTCTAGAAAACAATATGATATGCCTCAATTAAATACTGCCATCAAATTCCAAAAAAATAAATAAAATAAAAAATATTGAAGTTATTGAATTAATGAGTAAAATTGGAAACTGTATGTTTAGCATTAAAAAAAATTGATTACAAAGAAGAAAGAAAAGAAAAAGTTAAATCCAAGATAAAAATGGAAAAAAGTAGAATTCACAAAAAAGAAGACAAAATAAAAGTTGTCTGAAAATATAATTCAAAAAAATAGCAACTTCAGTGAAGTGTCTGAATATTTACAAAATATTAATTATTCAGATTAGCACAATAAGAAATATAATTTAAAAAACCAAATCTCAAGGGAAAAAATTGAATGAACCATAAATGAACTACCAAAGAAGAAAAAAAAAAAACAACCCAAAAAACAGATGCTAGATATATTCCCAAGGGAATTCTTTCAAATATTTAAAGAACAATAAAAACAATATTATTTTTTAAAATTGTAAAAATAAGAGATTCTACTAAATTTCCTCATATATACACATATTTTATTGATATACAGTGAACAGAGAAAATTGTAGGCCAACATATCTCATGGACATTGATATAATTTTTTTTCTTTTTTTTTTTTTTTCCTGAGACAATTAGGGTAAATGACTTGCCTAGGGTCACACAGTTAGGAAATGTTAAGTATCTGAGACCAAATTTGAACTCAGGTTCTCCTGAATTCAGGACTGGTACTCTACCACTGTACCACCTAGCTTCCCCTATAAAATTTTCAAATGTAATATTACAAAATAATCAATAATAATAAGTGAAAAGGTTTACAAATTATGTCCACTGTGGATTTATATCTGTAATGAAATATAGAATTTGATAAATATTACAAAATTATAAACAAAGTTGCCAACATTAATAACAAGAATATAAAAAACTATGTGATTATTTCAATAGATATTCAAAAAACTTTTGACAAAACATAACATTCATTTCTGTGTAAAAAACAAAACAAAACAAAACAACACAATACTATAAAGTATGCAAATAAGTGGACTTGCCTTTAAAATTTTAACTAATAGCTATGTAAAATCATGAGCTAATAATATAAGCATAAAGAACATATTTCCAGTAAGATCACAAGTAAAGCAAAAATACTATCACAACATTTTGAGATTGTGCTTTAAATCTCACTCTAAGTTCTTACTAAGTGCTAAGTTGGTACTTAACAATTCTCTAGCTCAGAATTCACACCTTTAGTTCAAATCTTTAAGGGAGTCTACACCTTTGAAGGAATACTTTAAAGGAGCAAATTCATTCGCTGTAAGTAGTTCCCACAAGCCCCTGCAGTACCCACAAGCCCATTCTCTGGGAGGATAAAAAGAGTCAACATTGAGTCTGAACAACAGTTTAGACTGGGAGAAGAACAAGACTTCCGGAGAGAACTTCAGGGAAGCTGGAGGAGATTCAGAGCCAGGATTCAGGAAGAAGAGGATTTGAGATTCTACTTTCACTCTGGCTGGAGGCTCCAGAAGCCTCCCAAGAAAACTACTCACAGAGGAAAAGATTTACAGAAAAGAAATCTCCTCCCAGAAAAGGATTATAATTGAGAGCCAATCAGAACTTTACATTTTGGAGACTACAATGTGGGGCAAGGACTTTTGCTTATCCTGGCAAGGACTTATTCTGAGCCCTTCAGAGGAGCTATCCTGGACCTTTACATCACTCCATCAAGAAAACAAAGAAATTGATGGAATTAATCATAGTAAAGCAATTTCCTTATTCTCGATTCAAAACTGCGTTTTATTCTTCATATGAATAAATCATCTTTCAGTTAGGAGGCAGCTAGTGATGATCAGAGTTCTTAAGTAATTCAAAACTAATCTATTGTCCATTGCTTCACGTGTCAGGGAATCCAGTGATCCCCACAAGTTTTTGAAGTCCTGCAACAGTCTTTTTATATGTTAGGGAATCCAATTCCTACAGGTTTTGAAGTCCTGCAACAGTCTTACCATGTCTCAGAGAATCCAATGATTCCTGAGGGTTTTCAAGTCCTACAATAGTCTTATCATGTCTCAAAGAATCTAGTGATTCCAGAGGGTTTTCAAGTCCAACAATTTTTGATGTCAAACGCCATAACTGCCAGGCTTTCAGTGGTGGGCACAGTCACCCAATGTTTCTTGGGTCTTCTCCTTCATTTCAAGGGTCTGCTCCATCTGTCTCCATTGGACAAGGCGAATATGCCTCATTGGCACCCATCTGTTTCCTTTTCCATCTGTAGTGATACAAGCAAACCCTCTCCCCCAAGAAGTTAACCTATCTGGTCCCACTTTCTGGTTCTCTGCACATGACCTGGCAATTATCTAAAGACAGTGGAGCTGCTCACACTGAACACTGCCCTTCCAGTGGGTTATAAAACGTGTCTGCTGGAGCCAGTGCATCTTTGTCAAAAATTTTAAAAATAATGATATAGAGAACTAAATTTAGAAGTTCTCTAGGGTTACCTGTGACTCCCCCTTTCTTTTGTTTTTGGAGGAGCATCTTAATATCTCTGTTTCTTCTCTCTATTATTGCCTGACCTTAAGGATTAAAAGGTATGCCAGTGGTATGTAAAATCTTATACTGTACACAAAAGTGTGCAAAATGTTTAGAAGTATATGCAGGTCTATTGTCTGTTTTTATTGCTTGTGGCACACCCATAATTGCAAATACTTGTTTAAGGAATTCAATGGTCATTCAGGCTGACTCTTTTGTTGCTGGTATTGCAAAAATGAATCCTGAAAAGGTGTCTACCACAACATGGATAAAAATAGATGACCAAAAGATTTATAATGGGTCACACCCATTTGCCAAATTTCATTAGGTCTTAAACCACGAGGGTTCTTTCCTGGAGGGAATGTAGGAACATGGAAAGGAAGGCAAACTGGACAGGCTTTTACTATGCTCCTAGCTTCTTTTCTTGTTATTACAAATTGGAAATATAAAATTCAGGCTGCCTGGTGATATTTAGAATGAGATTCTTGGGCTTCTTGAAATAAAGGAATATTGGTCAACATAGTTAGAAGGCTATCTGCCTTTGAATTTCCATCAAAAATAGAACCTGGAAGACCACTATGAGAGTGGACATGCAAGATATAAATCTTACCTGGATGCTTTCTCACTTGCTCTTGAAGTTCCTTAAATAGTTGATATATATTAGAGGCTACAAATTTTATTTGGGCTGTGGCAATTCTTTGTACCACACCTACTGAATAGGCCAAATCAGATATTGTATTTATGTCTCCCAGATAATAAGTAAGAGCTAGAATGATTGCATACAATTCATTCTGCTCAGTGGACTGAAAGGGAGTTCTGACTACTCTCTTTATAGTTAAGTCACAAGAGTATACAGCACAAATATGTATCTGTAAAGATAGTTGGTCCTTTAAGAGGAACTTTAGAAACCTTTTCTTCAAGAATCTATCGCCAATTATGTAACAGTTTGGTTATCTTTAATGGAGACCCATGTGTAAAATCTGGAGGCTTGGCTAATAAAATTTGCCACTCTGGGATGGTTTCACAGCATACATTAACTTGTGCATTAGTATAAAAGGTGTAGATCTTTCTTGTCAGGTCTTATCCCAGATAATTGTACTGCTTGCTTAATGGCCTTTAATAAAATTCTAGCCACAAGTACTGGGTAAAGAGTAAGGCTTTGTTCTCATGGTGCTGGGAGGTTCACCTACTCTATCACACTGTCTCCTTGATGAAGGACTGCTGTGGGTACCTCTGGTGTAGCAAAAACTGATATTTCCAAGGATTTTTGAGTGATTCTTTCAACTGCATTGGATAAAGCCAGTTCAACTTCTCTTAAAACCTCTTGAGCTTCTTTTGTAAGCTGGCATGGTGAATTTAAATCATTGTTTCCCCTTAAAATGTCATATAATGGTTGCAATTGATAGGTAGTCCAGCCTAACACAGGACGCATCCATTCAATTTCTCCTATCAATTTCTAGAAGTCATTTAAGGTGTTTAGCTTCTCTGTTCTTAAGGAGAGTTTTTGTACTGTAATGAATTATTTCAACCAAGTTTTTCATCTTCTCAGATTCCTTTAATCTCAAAATTTATTGACATCATCCCTATACCTTCTGTCTTCTACTCTCTAAGAAAGAAAAAAAAATGCTTTTTTATTATAATTTTTAATTGCCATATAATTATTTTGTTTCTCCTTCTTACTCCCTAGAGGGTAAGAAAATGTAGGTAATATTCATGTATGTGCTGTATAACAAAAATGAGCATACTCTAAAGGCTTAAACCCTCATTGCTAATCTTCCATTACAAACTGGGGGAGCTAGAGATATTTGGTTTGGAAGAGAGGTTTTAGGCAGAACAAAATGATTGCATTCTAGTATATGAAAAGTTACTGCATTGAAAAGAGGGTATATTAATTTATATTCATTTTAGTATCATGAATGATGGGTAGTGTGAAAAAGAGAGAGAGAAACATATAAACACATCAGAGTGGTAAAATAACTTCCTAACATCTAGACCTAGCCAAAAGGTATATGGGTTGGCTTGGGAAGTAAGGGATTTACCTTCAGTGGAGCTCTTTAAAAAAATCTCTGAATTACCAGTTGTCAAGTAAATTTTAGTAAAAACCCCTTTCATCTCTCTCTAGATTGTTCTAGATTACCACTGATGGCCATTTGACTCTGAAATTGTGTGGTTCTATGAATCAGTTTCATGGAGACTTGAATACTGTGAATTCCCCTCTATTCAGTTAGATTGGTGAGGACAAGTGTCAGGAAAATTATCTGAGGTCTGAATATAAGTATTCTCTTTAAACTTCAGGAACTTACACTTGCATGTTGGAAGAGAGAAACACAGAAGTAAGGAAAATATAGCAATAACTCATGGCACTTTTTGTACAGATAAAATGATGGTAATTTTTATAACACTATTAAGTGTCTGAACACTGAACCAATAATTATGGATCTTATCTGGCTTTCAGTTCTTTAGAGAAGATACAGCATTAGTAATTTCCCTTAAAGTGATTATTTTGACATTCATTATGCAAATGGCCCCCTCCTTTTTATTTATGCAATTTAATCCAATTCATATTTTCAATGTTTTGGGATTTTTCCAACTGTATAGACACCAAGAACTTTGCTTTATTCTCTATCTTTGGGATGCATCATTCCTCTAAAATCTTTGTTTCTTGTTTTGGTTTTGTTTTGTTCTGGGTTTTTTGTTTTGTTTTGTTTTGATTCATTTTGGTTTTGGTGACGCAATTGGGGCAAAGAGACTTTCTCAATGTCACACAGCTAGTAAATATTATGTATCTGTGTCCAAATTTGAACACAGGTCTTAGACTCTAGAGTTAGTGCTCTAGCCACTGTGCTGTCTAGTTGCCCTGAAATCTTTATTTCTTAAGGTTCTTTTTAAAATAGTTTGATTTATGTCAAATGGTTTGTTGCACTCTTTTAATACTCATTTTATATTAATATTTTGATTTTTGCTTTTAATTACTAAGAAACATCAAGAATTTTTAGTAGTTTGCCATTTACTAAACTCATTTTCATATATTTTTGTTGCTGTCATTAATCATGTTATTTGATCTTCACATTTTCTTTTTTTAATTTTTAAAAATAATTTTATAATTATACTTTTTTTTGACAGTACATATGTCTGGGTAATTTTTTTTACAACATGATCCCTTGTACTCACTTCTGCTCTGAAATTTTCCCTCCTTCCCTCTCCCCTCTCCCCTAGATGACAGGCAAATCGCATACATGTTAAATGTGTTATAGTATATTCTAGATACAATATTTGTGTGCAGAACCGAATTTCTTGTCGCACAGAAAGAATTGGATTCAGAAGGCAAAAGTAACCTGGGAAGAAAGACAATAGTGCAAACAGTTTACACTCATCTCCCAGTGTTCCTTTTCTGGGTGTAGATGATTCTGTCCATCATTGATCAACTGGAACTGAATTTGATCTTCACGTTTTCTATAACTTATATTAGGTAAATGTTCATACAACTTTCTGAAATAATTTTGAACTATTTAAATAGATTTTTAAATTGCTTCTGTCATGGTATTTCTTGAGAATTGTCCCTAGGTTCATTCCATAATACTATCATTTTCTTTTTTATTATTACCAATGCAAGCAATATATAGTGTTATGTACAGGTTCTGAAATATTTTTATACTTCCTCTGAAATATAATGGGAGAATGCATTTAATTCATGATAGCAATAGGAAGAGCCAACCATTAAAAATTGTCTGATTTGTTATCATTGGTCTGACAATTCAATTTATGCTATCAAAATTAGAGATATTTTTAAAAATTACAGTCAATATATATATTGACACATATAGATAGATAGATAGAACTATATAGATACATATATACATATACTGTTTTACATCAATATTGCTTTTGTCATCTTTTTATTTATTTGATAGGATTTCTAGAATTTGTATTACATATAGTCATTGGGTTTTCCTTCTTAAGATTCTAAGAGTTCCTCAATGATTGTTATTATTTTATTTAATTTAGTCTTATTGATGAAGTTATTTCTTATAATTGCCTTGAACTACTATGCATTTTTATTTTTGTGTGTGTGATTTGGAGCTAAGGAACAAAAAGCAATATAAATATCTTGCCTATAATGAAGAAGAATGATTTATTATTATTATAGTAAGCAAAGGATAAGAACACAAGCATTTTCTTTCCATTTAACAGACACTTATGGTTTACCTGACTTTAAGTGCAGCTGGGTCCTGATTACTGCAATGAATAAATCTCCTGAATTTAGTTAGTATATTTGAAAAGTATAACCACTGCTCCATATCTATGCTTAGATTCAAGAGAAACAGTCTGGCAAAGTAAGATAGAGAACTGACATTTTTTGTACTTAATAGTACTGTATTTTTTCCAAATTACTTGTAAAGTTAGTTTTCAACATTCATTTTTATAAGATTTTGAATTCTAATTTTTCCTCCTTTCCTATTTTCCATCCCTGCTCTCTAAAACAACAAGCAATCAGTTGTAACTTTTTTTCCACATTAGTCATGTTATGAAATGGGTATTAGAACCAAAGGGGGAAAAAAGACAAAATAAAGAAAACACACACAAAAAAAAAGTGAAAATAGTATACTTCAATTAGCATTCAGATTTCATACATTATTTTTCTGGATATGGATAGGAATTTCCATCACCATTCTTTTGGAGTCATCTGGAATCATAGTTTTGCTGAAAAAAAGCTAAATCTATCATAGTTGATCACAGCAAAATGTTGTTACTATAAAAATATTCTCCTTGTCCTGCTCATTTCATTCAGCATCATGTCTGAAATCATTCCTCTCATAATTTCTTATAGAACAATAATAGTCTATTACATTCACTTACCACAATTTGTTTACGCATTCCTAAGTTGATGGCAGACTCTCAATTTCCAAATATTCCACCACAAAAAGAGTTTCTAAAGATATTGTTGTGCATGTATATCCTTTCTTCTTTTATATGATCTCATGTGGATGGGATATATACAGAGAAGTGACACTGCTGAATCAAAGAGTATTGTTCTCTGGGGATTGTTGCTCTCTAGAATGTGATCCAAATTTCTCTTTTCTTCAACATTTGTTATTTTCTTTTTCTGTCATATTGGCCAACTCTACTAGCCAAGTTGTTTTAATTTCAATTTCTCCAACCAATAGTGATTTAGAATATTTTATATGACTAAAAATAGTTTTCATTTCTTCATATAAAAAAACCACTTGTTCATTTTCTTCAACTTTTTCAATAGAGGAATGATTTATTGTCTCATAAATTTCATTCATCTTTCTATATATTTGAAAAGTACGGCATTTATCAGAAACACTATAAAAATATGTTTCCCATTGTGCATTAAGTTTAAAGGTTTTTGCACAAACAAAAGCAACCCTAACTCTAACACTTTAAACTTAATGCAATCAAAATTATCCATTTGGTTTGTAAATTATTCTCTAAATTCTTCCCTTCAAAAGGGATCCACATGTGTAAAAATGTTTGTAGCAGCCCTTTTTTTATTGTCAAGAAACTGAGTGGATACGCATCAGATGGATAATGACTAAAAAATTTATGGTATATGAATGTTATGGAATATTATTGTTCTATAAGAAATGACCAGCATAATGATTTCAGAGATGCCTGGAGAGACTTACATGAATTGATGCTAATGAAATGAGCAGAACCAAGAGATCATAATACATGACAATAACAACATTATACTATGATCAGTTCTGATAGAAGTGTCTCTCTTCAACAATGATATGATTCAGACCAGTTCCAGTGGTTTACTGATGAAGAGAGCCATTTACAACCAGAAAGAGGACTGTGGGAACTAAGAATGGTTCACAACATAGCATTTTCATTCTTTTTGTTGTTGTTTGCTTGCAATTTATTTTCTTTCTCATTTTTTTTTGGTTTGATTTGATTTTTACTTGTGGGACAAGATAATTATATAAATATGTATGCATATATTACATTTAACATATATTTCTACTAAATTTAACATATATTGAACTACTTACCATCTAGGAGAGAGTATGATGGAAGGGGGAATTGGAACACAAGATTTTGCAAGGGCTAATGTTGAAGAATTGTTTTTAATAAAAAGCTTAAAATAATTAATTAATTAAATTGATCAATCAATCAATAAACTCTCCCCTTCTTCGTATATCAAAACAGTAAACCATTCCTTGCTCTCCAAATTTGTTTATGGGATAATCTTTTCTGTACAAATCATGTTTTCTACATTTTCTTGGCATAGGATGTGAGATACTGGTCTATGTCTAGTTCCTATCATACTTATTCCCATTTTTCCTAGCAGTTATTTTATTTTATTTTAGCAAATAGTAAATTCTAATCTCAAAAGCTACAGTCTTTGGGTTTATCAAATAGCATATTATTTATAGGCATTAATCATTATCTGTTCTATACCTAAACTATTCTACCTAACCTGATCTACCACTCTATTTCTTAAGCAGTCCTATACCTTTACCAAAGTCGCTGTGTCAAGTAGGTTTTTTAGTAGATTCTCAAGAATTCTCTAAGTATATTACATCATTAGCAAAGATTGATAATTTTGTTTTCTCATTGCCTAGTCTATTTTCTCCCAATTCTTTTTCTTCTTATTGCCAAAGCTATATTTTAGTAGAATATTAAATAACAGTGGTTATGATGGGGATCCTTATTCACTTCTGATCTTATTGGGAATGCTTCTAACTTATCTCCTTATATATAATATACTTATAGTTTTAAACAGACAATACCTAATATTTTAAGAACAGTTATATTTATTTGTATGCATTCTAAAAATTTTAATAAGAATGAGTGCTGCATTTCATCAAAAAGCTTTTTTTCTTCTCTATCTATTGAAATAATCATATTATTTTTATTTTGTTATTTATTCTATTTGTTATCAATGTGACCAATTGTGTTGAATTATTGCTATAAATATCACCTGGCCATATGTATCATTCTTATAATATGCTGATGTAATCTCTTTATTTAAATTTTATATCAATATTCATAAGGAAAATTGATATATAATTTTCTTTATCTGTTTTGGCTCTTCCTGGTTTATATAACAGCACCTTATGTTTGTTATAAAAAGAATTTTGTAGGACTCCTTCTTTGCCTACTTTTCTAAGTGGTTTATGTAATATTGGAATTAATTGCTCTTTAAATGAAATGTTTGATAGAATTCATTTGTGAGCCAATCTGACACTGGATATTTTTCTTAGGCAATTAATGACTTGTTCAACTTCACCTTTTAAAGTGGGGTTATTCAATAAATGTTGGAGGAGATGTGAGAAATCTAGAACACTACTGTATTGCTGGTGGAGTTGTGAACTGATACAAGCATTCTGGAGAGCAATTTGGAATATGTCTAGTGGGCTATCAAACTGTGTATATCCTTTGATCTAGCTGTGTCTCTACTGGGTCTATATCCAAAGAGATCATAAAAAGAAGAAAGTATTCACATTTTATCATAAAACCAGTTCTTAGTTTTATTTATCAACTGTTTTCTTACTTTCAATTATATTAAGCACTCCTTTGAGTTTCAAAATTTCTAATTTAGTGCTTATTTGAAGGCTCTTAATTTGTTCTTTTTCTAACTTTTAAATTGTATGCCCAATTCATTGACATGCTCTTTTTCTAGTTTATTCATGCAATGATTAATGTGGAAATATATTTAAAATGATTTACAAGTACAACCTACATCAGATTCCTTGCAATTTTGGGAAGGAAGGAGTGAAGGGAGAGAGGGAGAAAACTCAAAATCTTACAAAAATGAATGTTGAAAACTAGCTTTACATATAATTTAAAAAATAAGATAGTGGGCAAGAATAATCACATAAGTATTTAAAGATATAAAATTTGACTATTTCTTCTTTTAAGGAGTTGTTTTCTTCAGTCTTCATGTTTTCTTTTCCAAAATGTTGAGACTTTTTTTCATAATTTCCTGCATAATTCTCATTATTTTCCCCAATGTTTCTTCTTCCTCTTACTTAATTTTTAAAATCTTTTTTTGAGCTCTTCCATGAGGAATTTTTGAGCATGTGATCAATTCACAATCCTCTTTGAGCCTTACATGTAGGCATTTTAACTTTGTTGTCATCTTCTTTGTGTATTGAACTTCCCTGTCACCTTAGCAGTTTTCTATGGTAAAGCCTCTTTTTAGTTTTTTGCTTATGTTTAAAAGTTACACTTTGTTTCTAGAATATCAGGGGCATTGTCCCAACCTCTAGTGCTGAGGTCCAAGAGCCTCTGTATTGTCTTTCCAGCCTGGGTCTCACATGCTGGGATAACTTGGTTTCGTCTTGCCTGATGTTACAGTATTCTGGGACTGACAGTTTGCCTTCTGCTTTGGGACTGTCAACCTAATGGTTATTGTACTGAGCCAGGACTAAGGGGTTTATGTCTTCTGCTGGCTTGCTTGGACACTGTCCATACTGGGATGCATTCCACTTTTTGCCAAATGAGACAGATCTTTCCTAACATTCTTTTAGGTTATCATAAACTGGAAAGTTGTTTCACTCCATCTTTTTGTGGATTCAGTCATTCCAGAATCCTTTTGGAGGCCTAATTTAATGTTATTTCTGAGAGAAAGTGTAGACAACTCAGAAAAATTCCGGGCTTCTTTATACCATTTTGGCCTGTGGAAGAACTGATTTTAAAGCCAGCAAGGCTTAGTTTTACATCTATAGCATAAACTAAGAGTTTATGTGACTTTTGCTTAGGGTTACTGAGACTATGAGAAGTAGTACTTGAACCCCAGACTTAATTCCAAAATCTCTAACATAGGCTATTTATATATCAAAACAACATATATATGAGGTGGTATTGTATGCAAAATAATACAATTGCATTGAGGACATTTTTCTTAAGTTGTTTACTGAGGAATATCAAGAAGAAAAATGTTGCCATCTGTATCTAGTAAAAGAACTAAGGACACTGAATGTAAATCAGCACATGCTATGTTCAGTTCTTTTTTTCTGTTTTTTTTTAATCTTTCCCATGGTTTTTCCATTTTGCTCTGATTTTTCTCTCCCAACATGATTCATAAAGCAATATTTGTTAAAAAATAAATGTAAAGATTATTTGGAGGAAAAAATAAAATAATAATCATCAAAACTATCTGGTACTGGCTAAGAAATAGAGAGGTGGGTGGATCAGTGGAACATATTAGGTATAAAAAACATTGTAGTCAATGATAAAAGTAACGTAATTTTTGATGAACCCAGAGATTACAGTTTTAGGTATGAGAACTCACTATTTGACAAAAATTCTTGATAAAACTGAAAAATGAAAGGACAGAAATTACCTATAGAGCAATATCTCACACAATATACCAAGATAAGTTCTAAATGGATGCATGATTTAATCATAAAGATAACCACCAAAAGCAAATCAGAAAAGCAAGAAATAATCTACTTGTCAGACCTATGAGAAGACCCAATTTACTCTGAATTCTTGATCAAACAAGAGATAGAGAACATTGCAAATTGCAAACTACATAATTTTGATTATATTAAACTTGAAAAGTTTTTATATTAAACAAAACCAATGAAACCAAGTTTAGAAGGAAAGCAGTAAGTTGGGAAACAATCTTTACAGCAAGTGTCTCTGATAAAGGTCTCATTTCTCAAATAGAGAACTGAATCATGCCATTTCCTGATACATAAATGGTCAAAGAATATGAAGTCACTTTTTACATTGAAAAGAAAATCAAAGCTATACATAAGCATAGGAAGAAGTGCTCTAAATTGCTTTTGATTAGAGAAATGCAAATTAAAACTCTGAGATAACACCTCATCTATTAGATTGACCAAAATAACAAAAAAGAAAAATGATAAATGTTGGAGAGGATGTGATAAAACTGTGACATTAATTTGCATTGTTGATGGAGTCTTAAACTGATTCAACCATTCTAAAGAATAATCTGAAACTATGCTCAAAGGACAACTAAACCACATATAACAATTGAAATAGTAATCTGGCTACATCTGTATCCCAAAGAGATCATAAAAATGGGAAAAAGAACCTAGGTGTACAAAAATATTCATAAAATCCCTCTTCATTGTGACAAAATATTAGAAATTGATGGGAGGCCTATTATTTGAGGAATGTACATAAATATAATAGAATACTATTGCATAATATAAAATGATGAACAAGGAGATTTCAGAAAAACCTGGAAAGACTTGTCAAAACTAAAAGAAAGTGAAATAAGCAAAACTAGGAGAATATTGTGCACAGTATCAGAAACATCATTTGGTGATCAACTATGATTGATTCAGCTCTTCTCAGAAATGCAATGATCTAAGACAAGTACAAAGGACTCATGAAGGAAGACAAAATCAATAATGAGATAAAAAACTGATACACTTTGAATGCAGAGAGGAGATTTCCCCCTCCTTTCATTTTTTCTGGATTTTTTTCCCTTTTGATTTGTTCCTTTTTTCACGAAGAAGAAGAAGAAGAAGAAGAAGAAGAAGAAGAAGAAGAAGAAGAAGAAGAAGAAGAAGAAGAAGAAGAAGAAGAAGAAGAAGAAGAAGAAGAAGAAGAAGAAGAAGAAGAAGAAGAAGAAGAAGAAGAAGAAGAAGAAGAAGAAGAAGAAGAAGAAGAAGAAGAAGAAGAAGAAGAAATGTTTTCAAATGTCATGGATATTTCAGAGAAAAATTGCTTTTGAAATTTGCATTCTAGAGTGATATACCATTTAAAAAACAGGTCAAATTCATTCTACATAATCACATATTTGGAATACAGTGAGATGAGGTAAGATTTTAAGTGATATTTAGTACATTAAAAATACTGCTATTTCCCACTAATCCAAAAAGGGACAGAGTTAAACCTTGAAATTCAGCTATAATTACTAAATTGTAATTCTTAATTTATTCTCTTTTCACACAGAACTTTGGGAGAGTTACTAAAACAATGAAATTACTCAGGGAGAAATGATTCATAAATCAAATAATTCATTTTTACTTTTGGAGAATGATATTTTTGATGATTTCTACTTCCCATGTAATGGTATTCAAATTTTAGCCCTTTGCTCATTTGTTAAATATTTAACACAGTATGCACGGGTAACTGACTGTATTTCAGAGCAAAGATAAATATTTTCATTGTAAAAAGTGCAATTAGGAAATGTTTAATAAGATAAAGAAAATACAATGCAAAATAATAATGTTAATTGTTAGTTTTCTAATTTAGTATCCAGGGATCCCTTTCTAAATAAGTTTAAAGTAATTCCAAACTGGTTTCTAGAAAGAGTGAGCTAATTTGCAGCTCTACCAGTAGTACATCTGTGTTTCCCTTTTTTCCAAATCCCCAGATGAACATTTTTTACTTTTATTTTTTCCTGTTGAATTTGCCAAACCAAAAGTATGATCTAGAAACTGAGCTACTTTAATTTGCCTTTCTCTAATTATTAGTGATTTAGAACATTTTTTCATGTGGCTATAAACAGTTTGGACATCTCCTGGGGTACTATCTATTCACATTGTTTGATCATTTATATTTCCAAAATTGACTCTTTTGATTGTACATTTGAATCAGTTTGTATCCTGTAAACAACAACTTTATGAGAGAAATTTAATACAAATATTTTTCCCAATTTATTGCTTCCCTCCTTTATTTAAATAAGTTTTATCGATTTTTGATGTCACCATAATTTCCCCAGTAAACTTCCTCTTTTCTCTCAGAGAGATACTTCATATAACTAATTATATTTTTAAATAAAAAGAAAAGACAGCATAACTAATTAATTCATCAAAAATTCTGAAAATATCATTAAAAGTACAATAGTGGTAGATCTTCTACCTCTCCCAAAGGATGGGGTGGTGACACCTTTTATTTAATATTTCATTAATAAGTCTCCATTTCTGTCTTTGCATTTTGTTTGCGCTCCCTGAACTGATTTTTATTATATGATGCAAATGGCAGTTTTATATTTGCAATATCTCTGTGACTACTATATGGTCAAATTTTAAAAAAAATAAGAAAACATAAGAAACATAAAACAAAAAAAATAAGAAACATATTATTTAACATTCTTATTTAGAAGAAATCACAAATCTTTTATCTTACATTTCTCCTGCAATTCGTTCAATCATTTATTTTTTTCTTTTGTTTCATTTTCTGCTAGATTTACTAAAACTAAGAAAGGGGCATTGAAATCTCTTGCCACTGTTAATGCTTTTTATTTCTTACACTCATCCTCTTCCCATTGAGATTTCTAAGTTGGAATATCCACTGATCATACGAGCTGACTGAAAAATTTCCATCTTATATAGCATGCAAGGTTATAATCTAAATGTTGAAGGAGACCTCCATTGTCCATCTCTATAAAGGTAAAGGAAATTGATTGTCTTGAAAATTACAGATGTCAGAAGAACTCACTTTATTATTGCAGGCAAGATTCTTGCCAGAGAGTCCTCTTTAATAAACTGATCCTCTACCTAGAAGATGGTCATCTCCCTGAGAGCTGATGTAGCTTCACATTCAAGGACCAAAGAATAATCAATATGGTGTTTGCTGCTTGACAACTCCAGGAAAAATGTCAGAAGCAGAACGGAGATCTGTACACACTTGTTGATCTGATCCATTTCTTTAATACAGTCAGTTACAAGATCCTATGGAAATACACAAAATTTAGTTGCCTAGAGAAGTTCATCAGTATCATGACAGCATGCTTGTCCCGGATCTGACTGATGAATGATGTCCTCACACTTTCCTAGTTACCAATGGAGTGGAGCTTTTGCTTCCATGCTTTTTATAATAATGTTTTCAGCAATTTTGTAGATACTTTCAATGAACACAGAGATGGCATCAAGGTCAGCTACTGCACTGATGGTAAATTGTTTAACTTGAAAAGGCAAAATTAAAGTAGAGGGAGAATTAGTGCATGATTTTTTTTTCCTTTGAAGATGACCCTACATTCAATGCAGCCTATGAAGCTGAAGATGCAACAAAATATGAATTGAAACTCTGCTGCTTATGCTGATTTGGGCCAAAATTCTGAACTTGGATCAAAGGATTCTTACAAGGTGCTAAGTCAGTAGAATTGATAGACACAATACTTATCTAGTTTAGCATAGTTCAGTATGATAGATTTATTCTTACAACAAATAATGGTTTCCTAGTGATATCATGATTAGTTTATACTCAGTGTAGAGCATTTAAGCTAGAAGCCTCAGCCAGGTAGATTCAGAGATTCGGAGAGATACAGAGGGCAGAGAAGACAGGCGGAAGCTCAGGTTCTTGGAACCAAGGAGAGAGATAGGCCTTTAAGAAAGCTAATTGTGCCCCAGGAAAGGAGACAAGACTTTAAAAGAGATAAAAAAGAATTTGGATTTTAACCTCTGGCTACTTGTGTAGTGATTACCGAACTGAAATGAAGGCTGCCTCCAGAGACCCCAAAAAAACTGAACAAAAGAACATTATATTCCACCAACCAGAATATCATCCATATGGGAAAAGAATCAGTTATAATAAGTGGAAAAGTTCTGAATGCTGTAGATAAATTCACTTAATCTGGCAATTAACTTTCCAGGAATGTAAACACTGAAAATGAGGTTGTTGCATTCTTGTTAGAGCTAGAGAAGGCTCTGAAGAAAAATACGAGAGAAAAGAGGTATTATACTACCTATCCAAATGAAGTTCTACAGAAATATGCTGATATCATTGTACACTACTGCCATAGCATTAAATCACTTCCATTGGAGGAATGAATTTATGTCCAAAGAAGAATTAGAGGTTATTATTGATCACAAAGTAGAAAACTTTGATTATATCAAACTGAAAAGTTTTTGTACTAACAAAACTAATGCAGATAAGATTAGAAGGGAAACAATAAACTGGGAAAACATTTTTACAGTCAAAGGTTCCAATAAAGGTCTCATTTCCAAAATATATACAGAATTAACTCTAATTTATAAGAAATCAAGCCATTCTCCAATTGATAAATGGTCAAAGGATATGAACAGACAATTCTCAGATGAAGAAATTGAAACTATTTCTAGCCATATGAAAAGATGCTCCAAGTCATTATTAATCAGGGGAATACAAATTAAGACAATTCTGAGATACTACTACATACCTGTCAGATTGGCTAGAATGACAGGGAAAGACAATGCAGAATGTTGGAGGGGATGTGGGAAAACAGGGACACTGATGCATTGTTGGTGGAATTGTGAATACATCCAGCCATTATGGAGAGCAATTTGGAATTATGCTCAAAAAGTTGTCAAGCTGTACATACTCTTTGACCTAGCAATGTTACTACTGGCCTTATATCCCAAAGAGATCTTAAAGAAGGAAAAGGGACCTGTGTGTGCAAGAATGTTTGTGGCAGCCCTCTTTGTAGTGGCCAGAAACTGGAAACTAAGTGGATGCCCATCAATTGGAGAATGGCTGAAAAATTGTGGTATATGAATGGAATATTATTGTTCTGTAAGAAATGACCAACAGGATGATTTCAGAAAGGCCTGGAGAGACTTACATGAATTGATGCTTAGTGAAATGATCAGGACCAGGGGATCATTGTATATATCAACAACAATAGTATATGATGATCAATTCTGATGGATGTGGCCATTTTCAACAATGAGATGAACCAAATCAGTTCCAATAGAGCAGTAATGAACTGAACCAGCTACACCCAGCGAAAGGATTCTGGTAGATGACTATGAACCACTACATAGAATTCCCAATCCCTCTATTTTTGTCTGCCTGCTCTTTTGATTTCTATCACAGGCTAATTGTACACTATTTCAAAATCTTATTCTTTTTGTACAGCAAAATAACTATATGGACATGTATACATATATTGTATTTAATTTACACTTTAACATATTTAACACGTATTTATCAACTTGCCATCTTGGGGGGGGGGAAGGAGGGGAAAAATTGGAAGAGGAGGTTTGGCGATTGTCAATGTTGTGAAATTACTCATGCATATATCTGGTAAATCAAAACTATTTTTTAAAAATCGCTTCCATTGAATTGTATTAGGAAGATTCTGAAAATTACCTATGAGGATAAAGTACCAGACACTCAAGTTCTTTCTTGATCTAAACTACCAAGCATTCAGAGAGTTTTACTCTGATGGGCTAGCCAGGTTGTTCAAATGTCAAATGTTCACATGTCAAAAAACAATTTTATAAAGAACTCACACAGAATACAGTTTAAAAAAAATAATAGTTCCTCAATTTTATCTAGTATATTTATTTGGTTTTCAGTTCCTTGTAAATAATTTTTTAAAAATTTTATTCACTTTCTTGATCCAATTACTATTAAATTCATTAGTTAGTTTTATATTTTCCTGTGTTTGGCTTGAATATTAAGAGTTTTTCCTCAGAAGTAGGATTTCCCCCTTTTTATTATGTAAATACAATACATAGTCTCTTCAGTTATTTTCTTACATTATACTCTATTTTAAGGCAATCCTATGGCTCTCTTTCCCTCACTCTATATAAATATAGACCATTTGTTAATCCTTTTTTTCTAGATTTGAATTCTACTTATTAATTCCTTTTCATTCTTGCTCACTGAAGAAAAAAATACAAAGAATACCTTGAAAAGAAGAATTGATTAGATAGGGAAAAAAAAAAAAAAACATTAGAATTGAGAAAGTGGAAGCCAATAACTCTATGGGACATCAAGAAACAACAAAACAAATTTAAAAATCAAAACATAAAAGAAAATGTGAAATATCAAACCAGAAAAAAATTTGCTTCCTTGGAAAGTAGATTGAGAAAGGTAATTAACAATGTATTGGAATATAAGAAAGAATATATGATCAGAAAAGGAGGCCACAAATATATTTCAAGCTATTATAAAGGGCAACTGTTCTATGACAAAATAGAAATTAAAAGCCACCAATCACCTTCTAAAAGATATACCAAAATGAAAATTCTTCAAAATATTATAACCAAATGTCAAAGCTTTCAGCTCAAAAAATGCTTTTATCAGCTAAAAAGAAACAACTCAAATCTGGAATCATTATCAGGATCACATAAAATTTCGTAGCTTTGTTTCAAAGGAATTGAGGATTTTAAATATAATATTACAGAAGGCAAAGGAACTATAATAATATACAAGCATAATATTTCTAGCAAAACTGAATATAATCCTTCAGGATACAATGCATAATTAATGAAATAGAGCATTTCTGATGAAAAGACCAGAGCTGAATAGATAATTTTACTTTTAAATATAAGACTCAAGAGAAGCATAAAAAGGAAGACCTGAAAGAGAAAATATAAGAGACCCAATAAAGTTAATCAATTTCCTATAAGGGAAGATAATACATGGAGATCCCAAGAGATTTATCATTATTGGGGCAGATATAAGGAGTCTACTTAGAAGGCACAAGTATGAATCAATCATATTGGGATAATCTTCAAAAAATGAAGATATAAAAAAGAGGAATGCAACTAGGAGAAGGAATAAGGGTGAGGTAGAATGAGGTGTACAAGGAAGAGTTTTTACAGTAAAGGAGAAAATGGGACGTGGTATTGAGAGAAGACTTGAGCTTCTCTCTTCTTGAATTGATTCAAAGAGTGAACAAAAAGTATACACATGCACATACACTATGCAAATATCTTTATTTTTTAATATCTATATAATATAGATATTTATAGTTCTATGTGTATCTATATATTTATATCTATATGCTGTTTTTCAGTTGTTTGGGTCATGTCTGACTTTATGACCATATTTAGGATTTTCTTGGCAAGAATATCAGAATGATTTGCAATATCCTTCTCCAGCTTATTTTATACATAAGGAAACTGAAGCAGGCAAGGTCAACTGACTTCCTCAAGGTGACACAGCTAGTAAGTACCTGAGATCCTATTTGAACTCAGGTTTTCCTGACTTCAAGCCTAGCATATTTTTCACTATGCCACCAAGCTGACCATATATATGTATATACACATATGTGACAACACACACACACACACACACATGCGTGCACACACACACATATAGAAATCTATATTATCAACAGCATAACAATAGGAATGGAATCAGACAAAGTTTGCTATTCTCCAGATGTTTTCAGTTATATCAGACTTTTTGTGATCTGATTTAGGGTTTTCTTCATGTAGATACTAAAGCTATCTCCAAATGAATATGCAAATGAGGTATAATTTGTAATTTTCTTCTTAAGAGAAAAAGGGATGATTATAAAAAAGGGCAAATTAAGGAAGCCAGTAGTCAGATGCCAAATAGACTTTTTTGGAGAGGCAAAATAAAGAGAAGAAAATAGAATGGAGGAAAGTATGCAGCATAACTATGAATGGGAATAGGATGAGCTCACTTATAAAATGAAAGTGGATAGCAGACTGGAATCAGAATCTAATATTATGTTGTTTATAAAAGGTACACTTAAAAAAATAAAACACAGAAAGTTAAAATATGGAGATTGATCAGAATCTATTATGCTTCAGCTGAAGTTTAAAAAAAAGGCAAGAACAGCAATCATAATCTCAGACAAAACAAAAGCAAAAATAGAACTATTTAAAAAGAAGTCATCAATAAAATTGCATTTTGACCAAAAATACAGTAAATAATAAAGTAACATAAAATATGGTGAGTTCCACTGATACAGAGTTCATTTCTTAAATAAATAGGAAACTGAATCAAATTTTTAAAAATGAGAGCCACTTTTCAGTTGATAAATTATCAACATATATGAATGGTTTTCAGAAAATGAAATCAAAACTATGTACAGTCATATAGAAATAAAATGCTCTAACTCCATATTGATCAGAAAAAAAAAATCAAAACAACTCTGAAATACCACCTCACTCTTATTAGAAATGACCACTACTAGATGGGATGAGAAAAAATAAGCACTCTAATAAACTTTTGGTAAAGTAGTGAAGTGGACTAACCATTCAGAACAACTATTTAGAACAAGGTCCAAAGAGCTATTCTCTTTGATTCAGAAATACAATTACTAGGTCTGTATCCTAAATACATCAAATAAAAGGAGAATTGCACATGTGCGCGCGTGCACACACACACACACACACACACACACACACACACACACAATGTTTATAGCAGCTTTCTTTGTAATGATAGACAAAGCATGGGAAATCAATGGGATGCTCATCAATTTGGCATATAATTATGATGAAGTACTATTGATCTATTAAAAATGATGAGTGGGATGTACAAAAAATTTGAATCGGTCCTTTTTGTAGTGGCAAGAAACTGAATATTGAGTTTATACTCATTAGTTAGCAAATGGCTGAATAAATTATCGTATATGAATGGTATGTCATGTTATTAGTCTGTAAGAAATTATCAGCAGGATGATTTCAGAGAGGCCTGGAGAGACTTAGATGAACTGATGCTGAGTGAAATGAGCAGAACCAGGAGATCATTATACATGGCAACAGCAAGATTATACAAAGATCAATTCTGATGGATATAGCTCTCTTCTACAACAAAATGGTAGTGGACCCAAGATGGTGGAGACAACACATGTTTCTTTCTTTTCTCTCTACAACCCTAATACTAATTATGAAATCCAGCTTTTGAATTAGTTCTGGACTGGCAGAACCCAAAAATATTGGGAGTGCAACAAATTATCAGCAGAATTTCAAAGATCTCCAGAAAAGATCTGTTTCAATTGAAAATGGGACAGAGGCAGCAAAGCACAAGCAGCTGAATACAAACACCAGCACAGATAGCTCAGAGTCCCAGTTGGTGCAGACTCTGTGGGGTGATGCAGACTCCCCTGGGTAGTGCAGACTGTGTGTGGCAGAGAATCTATAGAAGGAATCTAAAGGAATCTATAGCAGTATTGGCCACTCTGCCCTGGTTGCAAGCTCTCCTAGAAGAAATGAAAAACGGATATTAAAAGAGAGCTAGAAGAAAAATGGGGAAAGAAAAATAAAAATTTGCAAGAGTCTTTGGAAAAGGAATATAACTCATTCAAAGATTGATTTGATAAAATGGAAAAAAGAAAGCAACTCCCAGAAAAAAACAGAATTAGTGAAATAGATAAAGAAAATAACTCATTATAAAACAGAATTTGTGAAATGGGGAAAAGAAAATAATCCTTAAAAAATAGAATTTATGAAATGAAAAAAAATTCCATAAAACAAAACAATTCATTTAAAAATTCAGTTGGGCAAATACAAAAAGAAATTTTAAAAGTAAATGAAGAAAATAATTCATTAAAATTCAAAACTGAACAAATGGAAATGAACAACTCAGTAAGACCACAAGAATCAGTCAAGCAAAACCAAATTGGGAAAACAACTGACCTGGAAAATAAATCTAGGAAAGACAACCTATGGATTATTGGACTCCCCAAAATCCATGATGAAAAAAAGAGCTAGAACTATCTTTCAGGAAATCACTGAAAGGAACTAAGTGAGCATCATAGAATCAGAAGATAAAATAACCATTGAAACAATTCACCAAGTGCCTCCCAAAAGAGACCCCAAAATTAAAACCCCAAGGAATATTATGACAAAAGTTGAGAACTAAGGAAAAAATATTGTAATCAGCCAGAAAGAAACAATTCAGATACTGAGGAGCCATAATAAGGATTGTGAGTAATAAGAAAATAAGTGAGTAATAAGAATTACTCAGGGCCTAGCAGCTTTCACTTTAAGAGATCAAAGGGCCTGGAATCTGATATTCTAAAAGGCAAAAGAATTTGGAATGCTGCCAAGAATAAATGGCCTGGCTAAAACTGAGCATTTTCTTCCAGAGAAGAAAATGGACATTCAATGAAACTGGTGAATTCCATTTATTTTTGATGAAAAGACCAGAGCTAAACAAACAAAAAAACAAAAAAATGACCTCTAAATATAGAACTGAAAAGAAGTATAAAAAGGTAAAAAAAAAAAAAAAAAAAAAAAAAAAAAAAAAACTCTTGAGAATTGTACTTTTGTTATGGGTATACATTGAGAGTACATGTATAATCTGATTTTACTGATTTTACTGTTATAAAAATAAACTAGAGATAGAGGATTGTTACAGAAAAAAGGGGGAAAGTAGAGATAAAATGAGGGAAAATACATTTTAGGAACAGGCAAAGAAAATATATCATAATTGAGGGAAAGAAGGGAGGGTGACAAATATTGTGTGAATATTACTCTCATCAGATTTAGCCCAAAGCAAGAATATTAGATATATTTGGTTTCACCAAGAAACATCTCTCATCTTTTAGAAAAGTGGGAGGAGAAAGGGGAAAAGAGAAGGATTAGGCTAAATAGAAGGGAGAAGAGAAATAGTAGGAAAAAAGTATAAGAAAGAGGGAGGGACTCTAAAGGGGGAGCACTGCTTGAGACAAGTAGTGATCATAAGTAAAATATTGGTGAGGAGGGAAAGAGAAAGGTATAATTTGCAACTAATAAATTGACAGGTAATATAGAATTAGTAGTTTGAATTCTAAATGTAAATGGGGTGAATTATCCCATAAAACATAAGTGGATAAAAGACTTGATTAAAGCCAGAATCCTACAAAATGTTGTTTACAAGAAACACATTTAAAGCAGAGTGATACATACAGAGTAAAGGTAAAAAACTGGAGCAGAATCTATTGTGCTTCAGATGAAATTAAAAAAAAAAAAAAAAAAAAAAAGCAGGAGTAGCCATGCTGATCTCAGATCAAGCAAAAGTAAAAACTGATCTAATTAAAAGAGATAAAGAAGGAAACTATATCTTGCTAAACAGTAGCAGAGATAAACAAGCAATAGCAATATTAAAAATATATGCATCAAGTAGTGTAGCATCTAAATTCGTAAAGAAAAAGTTAAGAGAGATGCAAGAAGAAATAGACAGCAAAACTATAATAGTGGGTGATCTCAACCTTATTCTCTCAGAACTAGATAAATCAAACCACAAAATAAATAAGAAAGAAGTTAAAGAGGTAAATAGAATAGTAGATAAATTAGGCATGATAGATGTTTGGAGAAAATCAATGGTGACAGAAAGGAGTATACTTTCTTCTCAGCAGTTCATGGAAGCTATACAAAAATTGATCATATATTAGGACCTCAAAATCAAATGCAGAAAGGCAGAAATAGTAAATGTATTTTTTCATGTAATAATGCAATAAAAATTACATTCAATAAAGGGCCAGGGGAAAATAGACCAAAAAGAAATTGGAAACTAAATAATCTAATTCTAAAGAATGAATGGGTGAAACAGCCAATCATTAGATATAATCAATAATTTCATCCAAGAGAATGACAATAATGAGACAACATAGCAAAATGTATAGGATGTAACCAATGTGGTAATAAGGGGAAATTTTATAATTCCAGATGCCTACTTGTATAAAATAGGGAAAGAAATCCCCCAATCAAATACCAAACTTGAAATTCTAAAAATAAAAGAAGATACCAATAAAATTGAAATAAAAACCCTATTCAATTAATAAATAAAACTAAGAGTTGGTTTTATGAAAAAAAATTAGATAAACCTTTAGTTAACTTGATTAGAAAAACAAAAGAGGAAAATCAAATTGTTAGTCGGAAAATGAAAAAGAGAGAATTATTTGCCAATGAAGAGGAAACAAGACCAATTATCAGGAGTTACTTTGCCCAACTTTATGCCAATAAATTTGACAACCTAAGTGAAATGAAGGAATACCTATAAAAATATAGATTGCCCAGATTAACATAAGAGGAAATAAATTATTAAAATAGTCTCTTTTTAGAAAAAAAGAAATAGAACAAGCCATTAATGAACTCCCTAAGAAAAAATTCCTAGGACCAGATAGATTTACATGTGAATTCTACCAAACATTAATGAACAATTGCCTCCCATATTCTATAAAAATAGGGAAGGAAGGACTCCTCCCAAATTCCTTTTATGACACAAACATGGTACTGATGCCTAAACCAGGTAGGATAAAAACAGAGGAAAAAAAATTATAGACCAATTTCCCTAATGAATATTGATGCAAAAATCTTAAAATATTTGGCAAAAAATTACAGATAATCAGCCCCAGGATAATACATCATGACCAAGTAGGATTTATTCCAGGAACACAAGGCTGCTTCAATATTAGGAAAACTATTAGCATAATTGAGTATATCAATAAGCAAATTAACAAAAAACATATGATTATCACAATAGAAGCAGAAAAGGCATTTGATAAAATCCAGCACCCATTCCTATTGAAAACAGTAGAGAATATAGGAAGCAATTGACTTTTCCTTAAAATAGCCAATAAGATGTATTTAAAACCATCAGCAAACATCATATTTAATGCAGATAAACTAAAACCATTCCCAATAAGAACAGGGTGAAACAAGGTTGTCCACTATAACCATTGGTATTCAATACTGTATTATAAATGCTAGCCTTGGCAATAAGAGAAGAAAAAGAGATTAAAAGAATTAGAATAGGTAATAAGGAAACCAAATTATCACTCTTTGCAGGTGATATACTGGTATACTTAGAGAACCCCAGAGAATCTACTAAAAAGCTATTAAAAATGATCCACAACTTTAGCAAAGTTGCAGGATATAAAATAAATCATCAACATTCTTATACATCACTAACAAAACCCAACAGTAATAGATAAAAAGAGAAATTCCATTAAAATAACTGTTGATAATATAAAATACTTGAGAATTTATCTACCAAGGGAAAATCAGGAATTATATAAGCAAAACTACAAAACACTTTCCACATAAATAAAGTCAGATCTAAGCAATTGGAAAAATATTAAGTGCTAATGGATAGGTTGAGCAAATATCATAAAGATGACAATATTCCCTAAACTAATCTATTTATTTTGTGCTATAACAACCAGACTCCCAAGAAACTATTTTACTGACCTAGAAAAAAATAACAACAAAATTCATCTGGAAGAACAAAATTTCAAGACTTTCAAAGGAATTAATGAAGAAAAAAGCAAATGAAGGTGGCCTAAGTGTACCAGATCTAAAACTTTATTATAAAGCAGCAGTCATCAAACCCATTTAGTACTAGCTAGGAAATAGAAAAGTTGATCTGTGGAATAGGTTAGGTTCATAGAACAAAATAGCCAATGACTATAACAATTGAATATTTGACAAACCCAAAGGCCCCACCTTTTTGGATAACAACTGACTATTTGACAAAAACTGCGGGAAAAATTGGAAACTAGTACGGCAGAAAGTAGGCATAGACCCACATCTAATACTAACTACTAAGATAAGGTTTAAATGGGTTCATGATTTAGACATAAAGAATGACATAAATTAGAAGAGTGTAGCAAAATTTGCCTCCCAGATTTATGGAGGAAGAAGGAATTTGTGCCCAAAGAACAACAGTGATCATAAAATAGATAATTTTGATTATATTAAGTTTAAAATGTTTTGTACAAACAAACCTAATGCAGACAAGATTAGAAGGGAAGCAATAAACTGGAAAAAAAACATTTTTACATTCAAAGGATCTGATAAAGGCCTCATTTCTAAAATATACAGAATGACTCAAATTTATAATAGTTCAAGCCATTCTCCAACTGATAAATGGTCAAAGAGTATGAACAATTTCCAGATGAACAAATTGAAATTTTTCCACATGAAATAGCCACATGAAAAGGTGCTCCAAATCACTATTGATTAGAGAAATGCAAGCCAAGACAATGCTGAGACACTACTACATAACTGTCAGATTGGCTAAGATGACAAGATGAATGTTGGAGGGGATATGAGAAAACTGGGGCATTGATACATTGTTGGTGGAACTGTAAATAGATCCCATAATTCTAGAGAGCAATTTGTAACTATGCTCAAAATGTTATCAAACTGTTCATACTATTTGATCCTGCAGTGTTTCCACTGGGATTATATCCCAAAGAGATCTTAAAGGAGGGAAAGGGACCACATGTACAAAAATTGTTTGTGGCAGCCCTTTTTGTAGTGGCAAGAAACTGGAAACTGAATGGATGCCCATCAAGTGGAGAATGGCTGAACAAATTATGTATGGTATATGAATGCTATGGAATACTATTGTTCTGTAAGAAATGACCAACAGGATGATTTCAGAGACGCTTGGAGAGACCTACATGAACTGATGCCAAGTGAAATGAGCAGAATCAAGAGATAATTATACACTTCAACAACAAGACTATGACAATCAATTTTGATGGACATGACTCTCTTCAATATTGAGATGATTCAAATCAGTTCCTCTTGTTCAGTGATGAAGAGAGCTATCTACAACTAGAGAGAGAACCATGGGAATAGAGTATGGAACACATCATAACATTCTCATTCTCTCTGCTATTATTTGCTTGCATTTTATTTCCTTTCTCAGTTCTTTTTCTTCCCTCTTGATCTGATTTTTCTTGTGCAACAAGATAACTATATAAATATGTATACATATATTGGCTCTAACATATATTTCAACATATTTAACATGTATTGGACTACCTGCCAGCTAGGGAAGGGGTTGGGGGGAAGGAGGAGAAAAATTAGAACAAAAGATTATTCAAGGGTTAATGTTGGGAAAATTACCCATTCATATGCTTTGCAAATAAAAAGCTTTAATAAAAAAAAAAAAAAAAGAAAAAAAGAAAAAGAAAAGAAAAGAAAAAAAATGAGAAAAGAAAAGAAAAAAGAAAAATAGTTATTGATTAAAAAAAAAAAAATGAGATGACTCAGGCTATTTCCAATGGTCTCGTGATGAAGAGAGCTATTTGCACCCAGAGAGGGGACTTTGTGGATCACAGCATAGTATTAACACTCTTTTTGTGGTTTGCTTGCATTTTGTTTTCTTGTTTTTTTTTTTTTTCTTTTTTATCTGATTTTTCTACTGCAGCATGATAGTTGTGGAAATATGTGCAGAACAATTGCATATGTTTAACATATATTGGATTACTTGGGAGGAAGGCAGGGAAAAATTTGAAACACAATGTTTTGCAAGAGTGAATGTTGAAAATTATCCATGCATAATTATGAAAATAAAAAGCTTTAATTAAAAAAAAATAAATGTATAGTAGAGTGATTTCAGAAATAAATAGGGCAAGATCTCTATGAAGTGATATAAAATGAAGTGAGTAGAACCAAGAATTCATTGTGAACAGTAATAGAAATGCTGATATGATGATCAATTGTAAAAGACTCAGTTCCTCTGATCAATACAATGATTTAAAATAATTCCAAAAGTCTCATGATGAAAACTTGTATTTACTTCCAAAGAAAAAATGATGAACTCTGAGTACAATTTAAGACATAGTTTTCTCACTTTCTTTTTCTTTCAAATTAGTCAAAGCAGACTAAGGGATGATTTCAGAAAATCTAAACATAGGACTGATACGATGAGTGTGAATTGTATAGCTAAAAATATAGTAAGAATTATGGTGGAAAAAAAATAGATCACAAAGACCCTTTTAGCCAATGTGAGGAGCTGATTATTCTGGTTAGAACAGAAAATTTAAGGAAGCTGGCAGTGAGAGGGAAAGAACACTAGATTTGGCAAAAACCATGCCTTTGAATTCTGCAATTTTATTTAATATCTGTGTGCCTTAAATCAGATACTTAAATTTATATGATTTAATTTTCTCATCTATAATGTAAACATATTATATCAAGTGATTTTTTTCAGATTCTTTTCTATTTGAAATTCAGTGTAGGTCTTTGAGCAAAGAAATAATATTTTTTAGAAAATGCCCTTTTTTGTAGGTATGGTAGTAGGAGTTTGTAGTGGCAAGAAAGAGATATTGTCCATGGACAAAGGAAGAAGAGGGGAGGAGATGAACTGCTATTTGGGTAGGTTAATTTTTTTATTTTTTATTTATAACTTTATTGTATGAAAAAAGAAAATGACATTTATATTCACTAAATGTAAGCTGATAAAAAATTGATAAGTAATAATAGAATAGGTTTTTTTTCTATATAGGAGGCACTTAATTGAATTATGTATTTATTGTTCTCTTATAATACAAAAGAAAATCAAAATTTAATATTCTTACTTTTTTTTTTTAATAGAAGGATTACAGTGATACCAACATATCAAAAACTAGTAATTTTCAGCTTATAGATAAGTCATGGAATATTTTGATGATATAACAGTATAGCCTCTAAGTTTAACTAACTTCAACAATGACCTATTTTGGAAACACTTTATTGAGCTACCTAAATGCCCCCTCTTTTAAGCTCCATTTGTTATTAATGGCCTCTGGCTTTGAACTTCTACATTTAGCACTACAGTCTAATAACTTTGTGGCTGGCATGTAATCCTAAAAAATAAACATCTTCTCCTTACGGTTAATTTGAAACTTTGAAGGTTATTAGAACAAAACTCCATCTCTCTTCCCCTGATGAAGGTGCATTTAATCATGGTGCATTCCTCCCTCTTTGATTGAGAAGCAGGCACATGTCAGTAAATATTAAAGTTGTGTACCATCTGTTGGAAATTCCTTTATCTACTATACAGCTGCAGGACTTCATTGTCATTGGAATGTGGTCTTAAATCATTACTGTAACTTAATTTAGTCAAATTTATATTTATACTTTCTGCCCCTCCCTAGGTCTCCTGATATAGTTATCTAGTAAACACATTAGAGAACTCAAGCAGAGAACCTGACCTCATTTCCATCCTTTGCTTCTCAATGAACTTTGAATGGTATAATTAACCTGCTCTTTAGTTTCTCTGTAAAATGCTGATATCATTGACTTTTGTTCTAACATCTAAGGATTGTATAAGGATTAATAATGCAAAGAAATGATCCTCAGCAAAAGGTGTCCTATGAATTTAAATTTTATTCATAAGTTAAGCAAATCCTGTACAATCATGTATTGTCTTAGAAATAAATAGACTTAAGAATTATGATTGGCCCTAAAGTATAGATATAAGCAAAGTAGGTATACCTGGAATGAAATAAGCAGAGAGGGAAGCCATGGAACATTTTTTGAATATTCTTGTTTTCAGAATTTAATGTTCAGAGTATTCCAAAAATCTTTAATGTATAATGTTAATCTTTAATAGTTTAAAATTTAATAGTTTGGGGCTTTTTTGTTGTTGTTGATGATGTTTTTGTTTTTTGTTTTGTTTTATTTTTGCTGAGGCAATTGGGGTTAAGTGACTTGCCCAGGGTCACACAACTAGGAAGTGTTAAGTGTCTGAGGTTAGATTTGAACTCAGGTCCTCCTGACATTAGGGCTGGTGCTCTATCCACTGCGCTACCTAGCTGCTGCCCAAATTTAATAGTTTTAATAGCTTGACATTGAATTTTAATTTTTGGAATACCCTATATATTTATAGAGACAACATGATGTATTGGAAAGAGAAACAGCCCAAAGGTAGGAAAGTTTAGGTTCAAGTATTGCTGTGACATAATTGGCTATGTCACTTAATTTTTTTGTGTTCTAAGTAATTTTCAAGAATGTAAGTAGTAGAGAAGGTGTATCCCTGCTTGAGTATTAGAAATATCAATTGGGAGTTTCCTCTACTAATAAAATTATAGGTCTTATCCCTCTCTCTCTGTCTCTCTCTGTCTATCTGTCTCTTTCTCTTTCTCTCTTTCCTTCTTTATCTTTCTCTATGTGTCTCTTTCTCTGCTTCTCTGTCTCTATCTCTCTATCTCTTTGTGTCTCTGTCTCTCTCTGTCTCTCTTTTTCTCTCTCTTTCTTACTCTCTCTTTCCCCTTCAACTTTTTACCTCCCTCCCTTTTATCCTTATCTAAATATTTTTCTCTATAATGACACCAAATCCCACTTTTCATTATATCTATCTATCTATCTATCTATCTATCTATCTATGTTATGATAGTTCAAGTTGCATGTATATTAATGAATACTCAAGGCCCCAGATGAATAGTTACAATGATGGTGCACAAATTTTTCATATATTGAAATAGAGTTTTTAAAATTTTCTATAGCACCTAAATGTTTTCCCTTAGTTCTATTCACAGATTATCAAATTCAATTTCTCACATAAATGAGGAATTTTCTGTACAGAATGTCTTAGAGATGGCAACTCAATCTATTCTTCAACCTTTTCTTTTTGGGGGGAGGAAGGAGAAAGGGAGGAAAGACTTTGCTACCTCAGAAAGCAAACTCCTCTTGGACAGCTCAAATTCTTAGAAAGTATTTCCTTCTATTTCCTTGTTGATTTCACAAACATTGTAGTTATATTTTTGCACAGAGACGGTTTACTCTTCAATTAGGGACACTCAAATATTTAAATATTAATTATTAAAAAAATTTTTAAATATCACATTTCTACTAAAGTGTTTTTCTCTATGAATATTTTTCTTACTCTTTTCAGCCATTATGATTTCCCCATTTTAATCACTTTTGGAAATAATAAAGTTTTAAAACTCAATGTTACTTTGATTGTGTGGATCTTAGAATTGAAAACAATATTTTAGAAATAGTATAGAGACAAAAATAGACAAAATATACTGTTACATTGTTATTCATATTACTTATAACATTATTAAAAGCTCTACTTTTTTCACAAAAATCAATGTATTTTAGCTCTGTAAGGACTTTAAGGTGATCTGATCAGGGTATACATTTTTAAACAAGAGAGAACTGAAACAAGTATAATCTCTCATCTTTCATGTATGTAATTGTGTGTGTTTTTTTTTTTTCCAATCAGGATTTCATATTTATACATCTTAAATTTTATTTTTAAAGTTCCATGAATCATTTCAACTTATTCATTTTTTAAAATTTTCTGTCATTCAGTGTATTAGATAGCTTTCCCTGGTGCAGTGTCAGCTAAGCATTTGTCAAATGTACTTTGGGGAAAGACTTCAAATAAAGCATTAAGAACATTACATTGTGAAGTCAGAAGTGATGGGGAATATTCTACCTTCCTCCAAGCTAAAACTTATCCATGAATCAATCTATTTTGGATAAAGTTATATAACAAATTATGAAATCATTTAATTCTGTTATCCAAACCAACACTCTACTATACTGTTCATAAAAGCATTACATGCTCTCCACAATCTTACAAACACCAACCACATCTGCAAAGCTGTGTTCAATTGAGTGCCACATTTTAAGTATAGTAGAGAACAGAGGCATACACAAACCAGAAAAATCAAACTACCCAGTGTCTGAAATTCATGCCATATGATAAATGGTTAAAGCACTTAGAAAACCTTGGTCTGAAGAAGAGAAGAGTTTAAATAAGCAAGATAAATGTCCTCAATTATTCAAGGTATAAATGTGGAAAACAAATAATATTCCTGAATGGTCTGTGAAAGCCCAAAAGTAGGACCAACAGTATAAATTCAATTATCTTAGCTCTAGATAAAACTTTAAGAACTAGAATTGCTCAGCAATATAGTAATGGCATGCCTCAATAGGTACTAAAAGTTTTCCAGAACTTAAATAAATATATTATAAAAGACAAGTATCTCCAAATATACTATATGTGCAAGAAAAAAATATATAGACTAATAGGATCATAAATGTGGAATTGGAATGGACTTTAGGGGAAAATATGTCCAAGTTCTGCATAAAGGAAAATGAAGCTGGGAAGATAGTTTTCGCAGAATAATTTACCTAGGAAGTGAATGAAGCAAAACTTGAACTCAAAACTTTTTCTTTTCCTGTTGTGATGAAATGTGCATTTGTAAAATAAACAAAAAAGAACCATAGACACATATTTCTGAATTATAATTCACAAATTACGTAGTATTGGGCTATAATTTAGAGTTTAGAAGCTGGTACTGTGTGCTTTCTTAAAGAATGTCTTTAGCAAAGATATAGGACTGGAGGGAACAAACTAAACTCTCTTAATATTCCTCTCCAAAATAACTCAAAATAACTTTACAAAACAAATTTTAGACTTCCAGACCCAACAGAAGTTCAAGATGAGACTTTATTTTATTTTTTTCAGTTCAAATATATCACTACATTGGCAAGAGAGATCTGTAACATCTGGTTGAGTGCACATATATGGCAATAGTAACTGTGAACAAAGCAATTTTAGGAGCTCTCATCCCACAGATAATAAATAGATTAGATAGCTAGTCAGAAATAGATTATAGAGGACCCATTGCTGGCACTGGATACAGTAGATGATGATTAGAAACTCCATTACCCATAATCAGTTATAAATCACAGTTCTAGGGCAAAAAAAGTTCTTGTTCTCATTCTCAAAGGAACATGGACCCTGGTCACAATTCCAGAGCCAAGAGGAGTCCTAGCAGTTGCAGTGTGAGAAGAATAGGATACCTGAACACAGTAGGGAAGATAAGTGCTGGTGCTTGTGGCTGCATGAAAAAAGGTACCTTCCTGAGAAAAGGCAAGTACAGACAAGGAGAGCAGTGACGAATCTCTCTTCTATATCAAAACACTTCTGAAGTACCAAAAACTTGTAAAACTCCAGAACAAGTTCTGAAAATAACACCAAAAAAGCATAAAGCCTGAGACAATGTTTCCCTAGGCCCAACTGAGCAGCCGGACTTTAACACAAAAGTCAAGAAATGGGCTAGAAAAAAATGAGCAAACAAACAAAAAAACAAAAACAAAAAAAAACAAAAAAAAACAAAAAAAAAAAAAACAAGCAACAACAACAAAAGGAATTTGATTATAAAATGCTCCCACAGTGGCAGGGAACACCAGTATACAGATTCAAAAAACAACAATCTCTGAATCTCTCTCTCACTGTGTCTCTCTGTCTCTCTGTCTCTCTGTCTCTCTGTCTCTCTGTCTCTCTCTCTCTCTCTCTCTCTCTCTCTCTCTCTCTCTCTCTCACTTTCTCTCTCTCTCTTTCTGTCTCTCTGTCTCTCTCTCAGACACACACACACACATACACACCAAAATACAACCAAAGCCTCAAAGAAAAATGTTAATTGATCATAATCCCAAAAAGAATTATTGAAAGGATTTGTTTAAGATAGATGAAAGTGTTAGAGAAAAAAGTGAGAAAACAAATTAGAGTGATGCAAGAAAGTTATGAAAAAAATAATTAACAGTTTGGCAAAGGGCATGAAAATACTGAAAAAAAGTCTTAAAAATGAATTGACCTAATGGTAAAAGAACAAAAAAATCACTTAAGAAAAGAAGCCCTTAAAAAGCAGAATTGGGTAATAGCAGGAGAAAAGTACAAAAGTTCTCTAAGGAAAATAATTCCTTACCAATTAGAATTAGTAACTGTCTTGAAGTTCTGGAACTAAGATAAGATAAGCATTCAAAAAGTTCACCAATCACCTCAAGAAAGAGATCCCAAAATAAAAACTCCAAGGAATATAATAGCCAAATTCCAGAACTTCATCCATTTAAGGAAAAAAATGCTACAAGTGACCAAAAAGAAACAACTCCAATATTGGATAGGAACAATTAGGACACATTACCTGACAGCAGCAGCATTAAAGGACTGGAGGTCATGGAACATGATAGATGGAAAGACAAATGGCCTAGGAATATAATGAAAGATCATCTATCCAGTGAAACCAAACATACTTCAAGATGGAAAATGGTCATTCTATAAAATAAGATTTCAAGTTTTCATAAAGAAAAGACCAGAATTAAATTTAAAAAATTTACCTCTAATATCAACATCCAAAATAACTATAAATATATTTTAAAAAGGGGAGCAGCAGGGGGAGAGAAGAAGGGATTCTATTGAGCTAAATGTTTACATTTATACAAAATGCAAAGTGATACTTCAATTCTTAATAAGAATATCACTAAATAAATAGTGCAACTGGAAGGATTATACATAGATGAATAGTATAGGAATAAAGTCAATTTGAGAGAATTACACAAAAATAAAGCTAATCAATGAGAAAGAGGAATGCATTGCATACAGATATGAGAGAAATAGAATGGTGCAAATTATTTGAAGAGGCATAAAAAATGTGGAAAAGAAAATGGGAGGGTGGGCAATGAACCTTGCTTTCATCTATTTTGGTTCAAAGAGGGAATAACGTACATAATCATTTCAATACAGAAAGCCATTTTACCAGACAGAAAAATATGAGATTGAGGAAAGGAGGAGTAAGAGCTGACAGAAAACAGAGCAGATCAGGAGATAGGAAAAGCAAAACATTATTGAGCAGGAAAGGGGTAAAAGGAAAAAAGAAAGAGGAAAATCAGAAAGAATAGGATGGAAGAAAATATACAGATAGCAATCATGACTGTAGATGTAAATGGAATGAATTCTCCCATAAAAAAGAAAGCAAGTGGCAGAATGGATCAAAAAAGAAAAAATAATAATCCTACAATATGATGTTTACAAGAAACACATTTGAAGCAGAGACACACAAATATAAAGTAAGGATAAAGGGTTGATCACAATATATTATGCTTCAGCTGAAGAAAATAAAAGGGTAGCAATCCTTATCTTAGACAAAGCAAAAGTAAAAACAGGCCAACTTATATAAGAAAGAAAAATGCATCCTCCTAAAAAGAACCAATGAAGCAATATCAATAATACACACACACAAACACACACACACACACACACACACACACACACACACACACACACACACACCAAATAGAAATCCAAATTCTTAAAGGAAAAAACAGTTTTGTTCCCCAAACAAAACTATTTTCTATTTCTTCCTATAAGGAAATAGAAAATAGTTCTGCCTGAATGGGAGACTTCAAATGTACCCTCTCAGAACTTGACAAATACAATTAAGAGAATAAAAGAAAGAAACTAGGGAGGTAAATAGAATATTAGAAAAGTTAGATATGACAGCCCTATGGAAAAACCTAAATGAAAGTAGAAAAGAATGCACAGGTCATGTAATAGGGCACAAAAACCTCAAAATCAAATGTAGAAAGACAAATATTAAATGCATTCTTCTGGGATCATAATGAAATAAAATTACACTCAACAATAGGAAGTGGAAAAATAGATTAATAATTAATTAAAACTAAATAGGCTAATTTTTAAGAATAAGTGAACCAAAGTTCAAATCATAAGGAAAATCAATAATTTCAATAAAGAAAATAAAAGCAATGAGACAAAAAAGCAAAAGTTATGTAATGCAGCCAAAGCAGTAAATAGGGGAAATTAATTTCTCCAAATTCTTATATCAATAAAATGGTAAAAGAACAGATTAATAAATTTGGATATTAAAAATCTACAATTGAGCACCAAATTGAAAATCCTCAAAACAAAAGTAAGATTAATATGATTTAAAGTTGTTTTTTTTTTTTTTAATGAACTGATAAATAAACCAAAAGACTGGTTTTATGAAAAAAAAAATAGGTAATCTATTGGTCAATTTGATTTTTTAAAAAAGGAAAACAAATATCCTGTATCAAAACTTAAAAGGATGAAATCACTACCAATGAAGAAGAAATTAAAGTAATTGTTAGAAATCATTATGCCCAATTACATATCAATAAATGTGACAATAGAAGCAAAACTGATGAATATTTACTAAAAAAATGTTACTTACATTAACAGAATGCATAAATAATTCCATCTTAGAAAAAAATAACCACTTCATTAATGAACTCCCTTCTCAGGGATAATTGAGTTCACAAGTGAATTCTATCAAAAATTTAAAAAACAATTAATTCTAATACTTTAAAAACTTTGGAAAAATAGGTAAAGTCATACAATTCTTTATGGCATAAATATGAAACTGATATCTAAAACAAAAAGAAATAAAACAGAAAGTAAGTAACAGATCAATTTACACAATACATATTGATGCAAAAAAAAAAAAAATGAACAAAATATCTGTAAGGTTATTAAAGGAAAATTCTGTACCAGAAATGGAAGGTTGGTTAAGTATTAGGAAAATCATGAACACAATTGACTACATTAATAAGAAAATCAACAAAACAAATGATTATCTAAATAGATACTGAAAAAGTATTCAATTCCTATTAAAACCATTGAGAGTATAGGAATAGAGATACTATTCCTTAAAAGATAAGTTGCAGTATTAATGTAAAACCATCAGCAAACATTATCTGTAATGGGGATAAGCAAGACATCTTCTCAATAAGATTGGAGTGAAGCAAGGATGTCTATCTTATTCAATATAGCAATAAAATGTTGGCTTTAGCAATAAAAACAGAAAAATAAATTAAAGCAGTTAGAGTAATCAATGAGAAAATAAAATTATCACTCTTTGCAGATAATATGATGCTATAATTAGAAGGCCCTAGAAGATTAACTAATTTAAAAAAAAAATAATTAGTAATGTTAGTGATGTTGCAGCATATAAAATAAACCCACATAAACTATCACTACTTCTTTATATGAGCAACAAAGCTCAACAGCAATTAATATGAAAAGGCATTCCATTTAAGATAATTGCAAACAATATAAAATACTTGGGAGTCTCCTTGCCAAAAGAAAAACAGGGACTATATGAACACAACCAAAAAATATGCTTCACACAAATAAGCTCAAATCTAAAAAATTAGAAAAATATCAATTGCTCATGAATAGGCCAACCCAATATAATAAATTCAATTCTGAATATATTAATATACCTATCTAATGTGATACCAGTCACAATACCAAAAAATGTTTGAAAGAGCTAGGAAAAAATGATAAAAATATTCATCTGAGAGAACAAAATGTCAAAAATAAAAAAATAAATTAATAGGAAGAAATACATAGGAAGGTGGCTTAACAATACCAGATCTCAAATTATATTATAAAGCCATAATTATCCAACCTATCTAGTACTGGCTAAGAAATACATCATATTTTAAGATATTATAAAGGAAAAATGTCTTAATATCTTAGATCTATACAGTAAAATATAAATTGAAAGAATTCACTGACCACCTGAAAGAGAGAAAAAAAAAATGAAATCTACCAAAAATATGATAGTTAATTTCCAAAGCTTCCAGGTCAAACGTTAATTTCCAAAGCTTCCAGGTCAAACAGAAAATATTTCTATCAATTAGAAAGAAATAATTTATATTTTGTGAAGCTACAGGATCACATAACATTTAGTGACTTCCACATAAGAGAGTAGAGGGTTTGGAATATGATTTTCTGGTGGGCAAAAAGTCATCCAGAATAACCTACTCAGAAAAAGTAAATATAATCCTTCAAGAGAAAATGGACATATAATAATTATATATATATATATATATATGTATATATATATATGTAGAGAGAGAGAGAGAGAAAGAACTTAAAAGCAATCATGTGAAAATACCATGACCTAATGACCAGACTAGAAAAGTTTGACATTCAAACAAAAGACTCAAAAGAAGCATTAAAAAAAAAAAACCATTAAAAAAAATAACAATATATCTATTATGTCTAAATTTTTCATTCTCATATATTAAGATGATTAATTCCTAAAAACTTTATCATTATTATGTTAATTAGAAGTAGTACATAGACAAAAGGTACAAACAAAAGGCATAGACAGAAAGGATTAAAATGATCTCCCAAAAAGTAAAGGAGTAAGGGGGCAGAGTTAAGATGGCAGAGAGTAGACAGGCCTTTGCCTGAGCTCTTCCTGGCTTCCCTCAGAATCAAGTCTCTCAATGGATTTTGGAGGGAGAGAAGTCACAAATACATGGAGTGCAATATTTCCAGCAGAAGATATCTTGGAAGGATTTCAGGAAAGGTCTGTCTCCATCAGTCAAGGGAGAACAGTGCCTAAAGTAGGCACAGTGCAAGGAGACACAGGGCAGAAAGGCCCTGCAAAAGGAAACCTGTGGGAGGATCTTAACCAAAATACAACAATATTGGCTATTCTGTCCTTTTTCAGAAGTCAGTATATTAGTAAACTAGCTGCGAGACTTTCAATACAATTACAGAAGTCAAATAGTGAGCCCCTGAATTTCAGCAAAACAAGTGACAGTTGGATGCACCCAGCACAGGAAGGAAGCCAGCAGCAACAACCCCAGGGCAGCATAAAACCCCTATTGTCTTATAGAGAAAGCTTGGGAAAATCTCCTCTTTTCCCTAGGAGTAAACCTCAACCTTTAAAAATGAGCAAAAAATAGTTATTGCTTATTTTTGCTAAGGCAATTGGGGTTAAGTGACTTGCCTAGGGTCACATAGCTAGGAAGTGTTAAGTGTCTGAGGCCAAATTTGAACTCAGGTCCTCCTGACTTAAGAGCTGATACCCTATCCATTGCACCATCTAGCTGCCCCGCAAAAAAAAAAAAATAGTTCTTAGCTATTACGGAGACAGGGAAGAACAGACGTCAGACCCTGAGTACACTAAAAGCAAAACAATTCCAGATCAGGCATCAAAGGGTGATATGAGTTGGTCTTCAACTCAAAAAGCTCTCTTGGAAGAATTCAAAAAGAGAGTTTTAATCCAGTCTGCTATCTGCTTCCATTTTCTGGAAGAGTTCAACCCATTCACCTTCACAATTAAAATTACTAACTTTGTATTTCCTGGCATCCTATTTTCTCCAAGTTATATTTTTTTCTTTTCTTTACTCCTTTCCATGCTTATAAATTTTTTGCTTCTAACAACCACCTTCTTCAATCTGCCTCCCCTTTTTAAGCCTCTCCCCCTTTCTTAGCCCTTTACCATTCTACTTCTCTTCTCCCTGCTAAGACTGTCGCCCTTTCCTTCCCCTTTGTCCTCATACTTCCATATATATATATATATATATATATATATATATATATATATATATATATATATATATATGGTGAGAGAAGTTTTTCTATCAAATTAAATATGTCTGATATTCCCACTGTAAGCCAAATCTGATGGGATTAAGGTTGAAACAATATTCATTTCCCTTTCTTTCTTTCCCTCAATTGGGAAGAGAGTTTGAAGAAAAATGAAGAAAGGAAATGAGAATTTTTCAGGAGAGTTTGGCAAAGGAAACACAGAAATTATCTGAATTAAATAACTCCTTAAAAGATAGAGTTAGTGAAATGGATAAATGAAAAGATAAATTTGGTGTAACAAAACAAATACCTGAAAAATACGATTTTTGAATTGGAGGGAAAAAATCAGTGAACAAAACAACACATTTAAAAGTTCAATTTAAAACTATTTCCACCCATATGAAAGAGTGTTCCAAATCACTATTGATCAGAGAATTGCAAATTAAGACAACTCTGAGGTATCATTACACACCTGTCAGATTGGCTAAGATGACAGGAACAAATAACAATGAATGTTGGAGGGGCTGTGGGAAAACTGGGACACTGATGCATTGTTGGTGGAGTTGTGAAAGAATCCAACCATTCTGGAGAGCAATCTGGAATTATGCCCAAAAAGTTATCAAAATGTGCATACCCTTTGACCCAGACATACTACTACTCGGCTTATACCCCAAGGAACTACTAAAGAAGGGAAAGGGTCCTGTATGTGCCAAAATGTTTGTGGTAGCCCTTTTCATAGTGGCTAGAAGCTGGAAGATGAATGGATGTCCATCAATTGGAGAATGGTTGGGTAAACTATGGTATATGAATGTTATGGAATATTATTGTTCTATAAGAAATGACCAACAGGAGAAATACAGAGAGACTTGGAGAGACTTACATCAACTGATGCTGAGTGAAACGAGCAGAACCAGAAGATCATTATACACTTCAACAATGATACTGTACGAGGATGTATGCTGATGGAAGTGGATTTCTTCAACATAGAGAAGAGCTAATCCAATTCCAATTGATTAATGATGGACAGAACCAGCTACATCCAGAAAAGGAACCCTGGGAAATGAATTTAAACTGTTATTTTTACCTTCTGAATCCAATTCTTCCTGTACAACAAAAAATTCGGTTCTACACACATATATTGTATCTAGAATATACTATAATATATTTAACATATATAAGACTGCTTGCCATCTGGGGGAGGGGGTTGGGGGAGGAAGGGAAAAAATCTGAATAGAAGTACGTGCAAGGGATAATGTTGTAAAAAATTACCCATGCATATGTACTGTCAAAAAAATGTTATAATTATAAAATTAAATTAAAATTAAAAAAAAAAAAAAAAAAAAGAAGGAATCTATGGTTTTTTTGGGCTTCTTGCTCATACTTAAAAAATCTTTTGGGGTCTGTCCCTGGGGTAGGAAGTTATTTATTTATTTCTTTACCAGCTTCCTCCCAGACAGGATGGAAGCAGCGGCCCCTGCGCCTGAGCTAAGAGAGAGCTCTGGGAGAGAGTTCCCCACCCCCTCCCTGGAAGTGCCCCAGAGGTGATCAGCACTGCTGTGCCCTGAGGGCGCTGCCTTTTAGCAGCTTCCCTGAGGTTGAGACTGAACAGTAAAGGTGGCTCAAAGCCTAGCCTATACATTCCAGTGGGGCTTGAATGTCTGCAGCAGGTGATGTGAAAAGCCCCTGGGCTCAAACTGGAAGTGTCTGCCAGAAACCACGGTCCCTAGTTCAAAGGTTCCTCTTCTCTGGGACTTCCGTTCCACAGCCTCCAGCCAGGCAAGCCAGGCACTATGAGTTACCGTCCCGCCCACTCTTAAATCTCTTAACTTCCCAGAGGTAAAAGCTTGGGTTGCCTATGTCGGCCACGCCCCCACTGCCGAGATCTGCTGATTCACCCTTGGGATTTGGGAAGATCCAATCTAGTTTTAAATTTTATAGTGGCTTATATTTCTCTTCTGAACTGCTGTTTTATAAGCAGAGAAGAGCTAACAGCCTGTGCCTGATTCTTTTATCTCGGTGGATTCTCTGATCCCAGAGCGACCGGCGCAGTGTGCCACTACCCCACCATCTGAGCTGGCCTCTCTTCTTCCTCCCCTGGGAGTTGACCTTTCCTGCTGAAACTCCAGATTCTCTTCAGCTGGTAAGTCCTGCTTCCAGTCCTTGTGGATTCTATCAGTCCAACGCTATTTCTGAGGCTGATTAAATCTAGTTGATTGTGAGGGAAGAAAGGAGCTTACACAGTGGCGTGTATCTTCTCTGCCATCTTGGCTCCACCCCCCGACTATTATTCTTCTAAAGAAAATAAAAGTAGCTAGGTAAATCTATTTACAATTGTAATATAAAAGATTTTTATAATGAACTTAGAGATTTAAAATGACTAGGATTACTACTTCTTATAGACCCATTAAGTAACAAAGTATTACATATTGTGAATTAATGCTATTTGACAGTGATTAAAATGATAGGTTTTTTGATTAGTGCTGAGGAAAATACTTCACTTTTTCAGGAGATATGATTTTAATGGGACAAATATTTTATCCACACAGATTTAGCATCTTTCTTCCTTAGGAATTTGTGTATGTGTATGTTTATGTGATGCATTAAAACAAAACGAATACACACAGACACACAAAGTAACCACAATCAGGCAAAACAAAACAAAACAAAACAAAAAGAAAAAAAAAATTCTTAGAGATGAACTTATATATTTTCAGTTTAAAAAATTCTCAAAGAAAACACACACACACACACACACAAACACACGCATACTTTTGGCCAGATATAATACATAAAAGAGCTTTTCTGGAATAGTACATTTTGTACTATGTGTTCTGAGGAATATCTTTGAAGGCTAGGGATAGATAAGTGCTACAATGAAATGAGGAAGAGAACTTCACTAAAAGTAACTTTAAATGATCTATATAATCACTTGCAAACTTGGATTCTTGAGTTATTAGAAATTACAAAATTTACAACTCTTTGAAATATTTTGGACCAGTATTTTTAATTTTTTTTCCTTATAAATACTTTGACAGACTGTGTTGCCTTTGGAGTCTGTCCCAGAAAAAAAATTAAATTATAAAATTAAATACACAGAATTACAGATTGAAACACTTATATTAAACTACAATTACAAAAAACAAAAAAAATCAAAAACAAAAACAAAAAAATTCAAGGTTCCAGGCTAAAATCTTCTAATTTAAGTTTAAGATTAACAAAAGGATAAGGAGATAATTGAATCATTTCATTTACAATGAGTAAATTTCAATTTTGTTGCAGAAAAGTGGTGCAGTAGATACATTATTGGGCCTAGAGTAAAAAAGACTGCTCTTCCTGAGTTCAAATCTAGCCTCAACATTTGCTAGATCTGTGAGCCTGGGCAAGTTACTTAACCCTGTTTTCCTCAATTTCTTTAACTGTCAAATAAACTGAGGGAAAATGGGAAACCACTACAATATCTTTCCTAAACAATGAAAAAGGAAAAAAAAAATGAAGAGTCTTAGATGTCTGAAATACCTGGAAATGCTTTTTCTGAATCTATTGAAATGATCCTATGATTTTTGTTAATTTGGTTATTGATATAGTCAATTATGCTAATAATTTTCCTAATATTGAACCAGCCCTTCATTCCTGTTATAAATCCTACTTGGTAATGGTGTATTATCTTAGAGATGATTTTCTGTAGTCTTTTTGCTAAGATTTTATTTAAGATTTTTGCATCAATGTTCATTAGGGAGATTGGTCTATAATTTTCTTTTTTCTGTTTTCGTCCTACCTCATTTAGGTATCAGTAACATGTATGTGTCATAAAAGGAATTTGGTAGGACTACTTGATTCTCTTTTTTTTTTTTTTTTCAAATACTTTATTGGCTGCCACAAACATTTTGGCACATACAGGTCCCTTTCCCTTCTTTAGTACTTTCTTGGGATATAAGCCCAGTAGTAACACTTCTGGATCAAAGGGTATGCACAGTTTGAAAACTGTTTGGGGCATAATTCCATATTGCTCTCCAGAATGGTTGGATTCTTTAACAACTCCACCAACAATATATCAGTGTCCCAGGTTTCCCACAGGCCCTTCATCATTCATCATTATTTTTTCCTGCCATCTTAGCCAATCTGACAGGTGTGCAGTGGTATCTCAGAGTTGTCTTAATTTGCATTTTTCTGATCAGTAGTGATTTGGAACACTCTTTCATTTGAGTGGAAATAGTTTCAATTTCATCATCTGAAAATTGTTTGTTCATATTCTTTGACCATTTATGAATTGGAGAATGGCTTTATTTCTTATAAATTAGAGTCAATTTTCTGTATATTTTGGAGATGAGGCACTTATCAGAACCTTTAACTATAAAAATGTTTTCCCAATTTGTTACTTCCCTTCTAATCTTATTTGCATAAGTTTTGTTGTACAAAAGCTTTTTGATTTGATATAATCAAAACTTTCTATTTTGTGATCAAGAATGATCTCTAGTTCTCCTTTGGTCACAAATTCCTTCCTGTTCCACAAGTCTGAGAGGCAAACTATCCTATCTTCTTCTAATTTATTTATGATCTTGTTCTTTATGCCTGAATTATGGATCCATTTTTATCTTATCTTGGTATGTGGTGTGAAGTGTGGGTCCATGCCTAATTTCTGCCATACTATTTCCAGTTTTCACAGCAGTTTTTGTAAAATAATGAATTCTTATCTCAAAATTTGTGATCTTTAGGTTTGTCAAACACTAGATTGCAACAATTGTTCACTATCTTGTCTTGTGAACCTAACCTGTTCTATTGATCATCTAGTCCATTTCTTAGCCAATACCAAATGGTTTTGGTGACTGCTGCTTTATAATATAGTTTTATATTAGGTACAGCTAGGCCACCTTCATCTGATTTTTTTTTTCATTAATTCCCTTGAAATTCTCAACCTTTTGTTCTTCCATATGAATTTTGTTGTTATTTTTTCTAGGTCATTAAAATAATTTCTTGGGAGCCTGACTGATATAGCACTAAATAAATAAATTAGTTTAGGGAATATTGTCATTTTTATTATATTCACTCAGCCTATCCAACAGCACTTAATTTCTTTCCAATTATTTAAATCTGACTTTATTTTTGTGGCATATGTTTTGGAATTTTGCTCATATAATGCCTGACTTTCCTTTGGTAGATGGATTCCCAAATATTTTATACTATCGACAGTTATTTTGAATGAAATTTCTCTTTGTATCTCTTCCTGTTAGATTTTGTTGGTGAAGTATAAAAATGTTGAGGATTTATGTGGATTTATTTTATATCCTACAACTTTGCTATTTCTTATATGCTTTTTCTTAGAGCTTTTAATTAGAATTTCTGGGGTTCTCTAAGTATGACATCATGTCATCTGCAAAGAGTGACAGTTTGATTTCCTCCTTACCTACTCTAATTCCTTTAATCTCTTTCTCGACTCTTATTGCCAAAGCTAGCATTTCTAATACAATATTTAATAGTAATGGTGATAGTGGGCAACTTTGTTTTACTTCCGATCTTACTGGGAAAGGTTCCAGTTTATTCCCATTATGTATGATGCTTACTGACAATTTTAAATATATGCTCCTGATTATTTTAAGGAATAGTCCATTTATTCCTATACTCAAGGAATGGATGTTGGATTTTATCAAATGCTTTTTCTGCATCTATTGAGATTTTCATATTGTTCTTGTTAATTTGATCATTAATATAGTCTTTGGTCAATTATACTAATAATTTTCCTAATATTAAACCAGCCCTGAATTCCTAGTATAAATCCTACTTGATCATGGTATATTGTTATCCTGGGGATGATTTTCTGTAGTCTTTTTGCTAATATCTCATTTAAGATTTTAGCATTACTGTTCATTAAGGAGATTGATGTATAGCTTTCTTTCTCAGTTTTCAACCTACCTGGTTTAGGTATCAGTATCATGTCTGTGTCATAAAATGAATTTTGTAGGACTCCTTCATTCCCTACTTTTTCAAATAATTTATATAGCATTGGGGCTAATTGTTCTTTAAATGTTTGGTAGAATTCACATGTAAATCCATCTGGCCTTGGGGATTTTTTCTTGGGGAGCTGATTAACAGCTTGTTCTATTTCTTTTTCTGATATGGCATTATTTAAGCAATTTACTTCTTCCTCTGTTAATCTGTGAAGCCTATATTTTTGGAGTTAGTCATCCATTTCACTTAGATTATCAAATTTATTGGCATAAAATTGGGCAAAGTAACTCATTATTGCTCTTATTTCCTTTTCATTGGTGGAAAGTTCCCCCTTTTCATTTTTAAGACTAACAATTTGATTTTTCTCTTTCCTTTTTCTGATCATATTTATCAAAGGTTTATCTATTTTATTGTTTTTTCAGAGATCCAACTCCTAGTTTTATTTATTAATTTAATATATATATATATATATTTTACTTTCAATATTATTAATTTCTTCTTTTAATTTTAGAATTGCAAGTTTAGTATTTGATTGTTTTTTTTTTTAATTTGGTCTTTTTCTACTTTTTAAGTTGCAAGCCCAATTCATTGATCTCCTCTTTCTCTATTTAATTCAATTAAGCCTCTAAAGATATAAAATTTCCTCTTATTACCACTTTAGCTGCATTCCACAAATTTTGGTATGATGTCTCATCATTGTCATTATCTTGAGTGAAATTATTAATTTTGTCTATAATTTTTTGTTTCACCCAATTATTCTTTAAGATAAAATTGTTTAGTTTCCAATTATTTTTGTTCTATTAACCCCTAACATTTTGTTGAATGTGGTTTTTATTGCATTGTGATCTGAAAAGAAAGCATTTATTGGTTCTGCCTTCCTACATTTAATTTTGAGATCTTTATGTCCTAATATATGGACAATTTTCATAAAGGTTCCATGGACTGCTGAGAAGAAAATATACTCTTTTCTATCACCATTCAGTTTTCTCCAAAGAGCTATCATACCTAAATTTTCTAATATTCTGTTTACCTCTTTAATTTCTTTCTTATTTGTTTTGTGGTTTGATTTATCTAATTTTGAGAGTGTAAGTTTGAGATCTCCTACTATTATAGTTTCGCTGTTTATTTCTTCTTGCAACTCTCTTAACTTCTCCTTTAGGAAGTTAAATGCTATACTACTTGGTGCATATATGTTTAGCATTGATATGTCTTCATTGTCTATGCTACCCTTTAGCAGTATATAGTTTCCTTCCTTATCTCTTTTAATTAGATCAATTTTTTTCCTTTTACTTGATCTGAAATAAGGATGGGTACCCCTTTTTTTTTACTTTACCTGAAGCATAATAGATTCTGCTCCAGCCTTTTTACATATACTCTGTATGTATCTCCCTGCTTTAAATGTGTTTCCTGTAAACAACATATTGTAGGGTTCTGACTTTTGATCCAGTCTGCTCTCTGCCTCTGCTTAATGGGAGACTTCATCCTATTCACATGTACAGTTAAAATTACTAATTCTATATTTCCTGCCTTCATAATATCCCTGGATTATGCTTTTGTTTCCTTGCCCCCAAATCCTTTCCCCAGTATTAAACTTGTGGGCCCCACTTGTGTCATGCAGCCCTCCTCTTTAATACCCCCCTCCTCCCTTTTAATCCCTTCCCTTATTACTCTTTTCCTTTTCTCTTTTTTTCTTTCACTTTTTAATGAGGTGAAAGATAATTCTTTTTAAAAGAAATATGTCACTTATTTTCTCTTTGAGCCAACTCTTATGAGAGTAAGATCCACACAATGTTCCTCCCTCTCTCTAACTTCCCTCCAATATGATAGGTTTTCTTTGTCTTTTCATAGGATGTAGTTTTCTTCTTATCTCCCCTTTTCCTTTTTTCTGATACTGTCCCCTTTCCATTTCTATTTCCCTTTTTTATGTTATATCAGTAAAATCAAATTATACATGTGGACTTTATGTATATCCAAAACAGAAATACATTTCTCAATAATTATTTTTACCTTTTTCTGGTTCGCTTAATTGGAGATCCAACTTTTCATTTAGATCTGTTTTTTTCCTTAGAAACAAATGAAATTCATCTGTTTCATTAAATGTTCATCTTTTTCCATGGAAGAAAATGCTCAGTTTATCTGGGTAGTTTATTCTTGGTTGCATTCTAAGTTCTTTTTTCTTTTGCCTTTAGGCCCCTAGATCCTTTAATGTGGATACAGCCAGATTTTGGTTGACCCGTATTGTAGCACTTTCATATTTGAATTGTTTTTTTTTTTTTTTTTTTTTTTTTCTGGCTGCATGTAATATTTGTTCCTTCCTCTGACAGTTCTGAAATTTGGCCACAAAGTTCCATGGAGTTTTTGTTTTTGTTTTTTAGGGTCTTTTTCAGAAGGTGTTTGATGAATTCTTTCAATGCCTATTTTCCCTTCTGGTTCTAATATCTCTAAGAAGTTCTCTTTGATGATTTCCTGTAAAATAGTATCTAGACTCTTTTTTTCATCATAATTTTCTGGAAGTCCAATAATCCTCAGATTATGTCTCCTAGATCTATTTTCCAGCTCTGATGTTTTTCCAAGTAGATATGTACTATTTCTATTTTTTCATTTTTTTTTTTGTTTTTGTTTTGCTTGATTGATTTTTGATGTCTCAGGAAATCATTCATTTCTATTTGTTCACTTCTGATTTTTAATGAGTTATTTTCTTCATTAGCTTTTTTTACTTCTTTTTGTATAGGTCCAATTGATTTTTTTTTAATGAGTTGTTTTGCTCTATGGAATTTTTTTCAATTTCACTTTTATTTTTTTTTTTTTTTATTTTTTTATTTTTAGTGATTTATTTTCTTTTTCTATTTCACAAATCCTACTTTCCTGGGAGTTTTTTACCTTTTTACAATTCACCTTTCAGGAAGTTGTTACTCTCTTGCATAGCTTCTCTTTCCTTTCCCCATTTTCCTTCTAGCTCTCTTTTAAGATTTTTATTAGTCTCTTCTAGGAGAGTGTTTTGTGTTGGGAATCAACAATTGTTTGGAGAGTGTCTGCCATTAGTCTCCTCTGGGTTGAAAAATTGCTCTCTTTCTGTATAGAAGCTGTCAATAGTCCTTTTAATTTTTTTACTCATTTTTTAAAGCCGCAGGGTCTGCCTTCAAGTCCAGGAAGTTACCAGCTTCCTCTGCAGAACAAGGATAGGTGTATGGATAGCCTGTCAACCAGCTACAAAGAGTGTCCAGATACGGGAGTATTCTGGTAAATTGTTCCCCAATGGAAGTGGCTCAGGTCTGCATGACTGGCTTTAGGGGGGAGGGGGCAAGGGGACCCTTCATGAACCCTGCTGTGTGGATTAACGACTGCCCTGAGGCAAGAGTGTAAGCAGTGAAAGTGTTACTACACCAATCCAAAACTGACTGGGCATTAGCAACTGATCAGTTGAATAGCCCTGCTTGGACTGGAAGTGTCTCTGCCCCAGAAGCATAGTCCCGCTGCAGAAGTTCTGTTGCCCCAGGCTGAGTTCCGCACTGTGCAGATTAGAGGCTGCCCTGGCTACATCCCCCTGATGTGTAGTTTTGCAGCTGCCTTGTCTGTGCACAGTTGTGCTGGTCTATGCTGAGTCACTTTCAGTTTGGGGGGAGGGGGGGAAGTTCTGGCGTTTTTAGAGTACCCTGTACATCTGGCTCTAATCTCTTACAATCAAAGCAAAGCAATCTGCCTATGGCAAGGTCATTTTCACTGCTCTTCTAGCCACAGAGGCTACCCCCGTCCCCAGTCCTCTCAGGATTCCAGTCCTTCCTATCTCCCTTGCCTGCCACTGGTCTTTTCCTGGTTCTCAGGACAAACCTGCTGTTGCGGTCTTCCATATTATCTCCAGCTGGTAAGTTGTTGCACCTTTAATCTTAAATTTCACCAGTCAAGCACTATTCTTGAGGCTAAATTCAAAGATTGGTAGAGAGGGCATGAGAGGAATTTATAGAGTCACATGTGCATTCTTCACCATCTTGGCTCTGCCCACCCCCCCCCTTCACCAACTTTTAAAAAAATTATTTTCTTTTTCCAGTTCACAAATTCTGTTTTCCTTGGAGTTGTTTATCTTTTCAAATTTGCAAATTTTGTTTTTCAGAGAGTTGATTATCCACTTTATCTTTTAATAACTTATCCTGACTCTCTTGCAAAGCTTTCTTTTCCTTTCCCCATTTTTTTTCTAGCTCTCTTTTAAGACTCTTTTTAATTTTTTTCTATGAGAGCCTTGTGTGATAGGGAACAGATCATATCCATGGGGGATCCAGAAACAAACTGTTTTTAGTCTCCTCAGAATTTGAAGTCTTCTCTCCATATAGAAGCTATCAATAGTTAGAGCATGCTTTGCCTTTCTTGCTCATTTTGAAAATAAATAAATAAATAAGCAAATAAATAAATAAACAGATAAATAAATAAATAAATGAATCAATCAATCAATCAATCAATCAATAAAACAAAAACCTATGGTTTGCTTATTGGGCGCAGTGGGGGTTTTCCAAGCTACCTCTATATATGACAAGAAGTGGCAGTGAAGCAACAGTGGGAAAGCACTTACTGGCTACACTAGAACCTGAAATCAGATCCTGAAAACAGTAGAGCTGAAAGGCAGCCCTGGGACCAACAACTGAGGCTGTGCCTGGATCACAGTAAGTCACTCTGGGTGTGGCCAGGTCCTGAGAGACTGTAGAGTTTTGGGATTATAGCCTTTACCCCTTGTGTTTATAGCTTCTCTGCTGATCTACGGACTTGCTGCCAGGGCAAAATAGCCATAACTGTGGTAGAGTTTTCTCTACAGATTTTCCACTGGCTGAGATCCCACCCCTCTCCCCTTCAATCTGTTCAGTGTGACTGTGCTCTCACTGCCTTCCAAAATCTGCACCTGGCTTATCCACTTTTTGTCCCCTCCCATGAGGAAAACATACCTTTTCTGGTGAATTTCTAAAGTATCTTTTGTTGGTAATGTGTTGTACTCTCAATTGTCATGGATTCGTACAGCACTAATTCTGAGGCTGAATATCATTAAAATAGATTGAGGGGAAAAACAGTTTAGGAAGATGCATGTATCCTCTACAACATCTTGGCTCTACCCCTTCAAGTGGCATTTTTAAAAATGTAGTTTATACATTGGATACTTATCTTTAATTATTTAACTAAATTTTGTTATACTTTGTTTTCATCATTACCACCATTGTCTTCCTGAGAAATGATAATTTGATTGGATTCAATCAGATTACATAAATTGAACTTTGTTATATACTTGGTGAGGAACTTTTAATGTATTCAGTCAGTTAATAATTTAGTAAATAATCAAGCATATTTTTGGCATTTATTAGGCACCTGTTATCTGCTGGGCACTCTTTAAGTGTTAAGTACTCTTTTTTGTCCTTCACTCTTAAAGAGGACCATGACAGGGAGGTGATGACACAACATGTAAGTGAATTGGATTTAAGTGAAGAGAACTGTGTAAGGTCACTTTTCTCAATTTCCCCTCCTGATTCATTTGGGAACAGCCCACAAGATATAGATCAAGAGCAGTGGAGATGGCCCAGGATGAAATGGGCTGTGAGGGCCTTTTTTTTTTTTTTTTTTTAATTTGGAATTTTTTCCCCACAGTATATATGCATGAGTAATTTTTTTTTAATAATATTATCCCTGGTATTCATTTTTCCAAATTATGCCCCCCTATCCCTTCACACCCCTCCCCCCCAATGACAGGTAATCCTGTTACATTTTACATATGTTTACAATATAACCCAGATGCAATATATGTGTGTAAATACCATTTTCTTCTTGCACATTAAGTATTAGAAATCTGAAGGTATAAGTAAACCTGGGTAGATAGAGAGTAGTGCTACCAATTTATATTCATTCACTTCCCAGTGTTCCTTCTCTGGGTGCAGTTGTTTCTGTCCATCATTGATCAACTGGAATTGAATTGGATCTTCTTTATGTTGAAGATATCCACTTCCATCAGATTACATCTTCATACAACATTAAAGTGTACAGCGATCTTCTGGTTCTATTCATTTCACTCAGCATCAGTTGATGTAAGTCACTCCAAGCCTCTCTGTATTCCTCTTGCTGGTCATTTCTTACAGAGCAATAATATTCCATAACCTTCATATACCATAATTTACCCAACCATTCTCCAATTGATGGACATCCATTCAACTTCCAGTTTCTAGCAACAACAAAAAGAGCTGCCACAAAACATTTTGGCACATACAGGTCCCTTTCCGCTTTTTAGTATTTCTTTGGGATATAATCCCAATAACAGCAATGCTGGGGTCAAAGGGTATGCACAGTTTGATAACTTTTTGGGCATAGTTCCAAATTGCTCTCCAGAATGTCTGGATTCTTTCACAACTCCACCAACAATGTATCAGTGTCCCAGTTTTCCCACATCCTCTCCAACATTCATCATTATTTGTTCCTGTCATCTTAGCCAATCTGACAGGTGTATAGTGGTATCTCAGAGTTGTCTTAATTTGAATTTCTCTGATCAGTAGTGATTTGGAACACTCTTTCATATGAGTGGATATAGTTTCAATTTCATCATCTGAGAATTGTCTGTTTCATATCCTTTGACCATTTATCAATTGGAGAATGGTTTGATTTCTTATACATTAGGGGTCAGTTTCTCTATATATTTTGGAAATGAGACCTTTGTCAGAACCTTTAACTTTAAAAATATTTTCCCAATTTGTTACTTCCCTTCTAATCTTGTTTGCATTAATATTGTTGGTACAGAAACTTTTTAGTTTGATGTAATCAAAATCTTCTATTTTTTGATCAATGATGATCTCTAGTTTCTCCTCTGGTCATAAATTCCTTCCTCCTCCACAGGTCTGAGAGGTAGACTATCCTCTGTTCTTCTAATCTATTTATGATCTCATTCTTTATGCCTAAATCATGGACCCATTTTGATCTTATCTTGGTATATGGTGTTTAAGTGTGGATCCATATCTAATTTCTGCCATACTAATTTCCAGTTTTCCCAACAGTTTTTTTCCAAACAATGAATTTTTATCCCTAATGTTGGCATCTTTGGGTTTGTCAAAGATTAGATTGCTATAGATGTACGCTTTTTTGTCCCTTTGTATCTAATCTGTTCCACTGATCTACCGGTCTATTTCTTAGCCAATACCGATTGGTTTTGTTGACTGCTGCTATATAATATAGCTTTAGATCAGGTACACTTAGACCACCTTCCTCTGACTTTTTTTTCATTAGTTCCCTTGCAATTCTCGACCTTTTATTCTTCCATATGAATTTTGTTGTTATTTTTTCTAGGTCACTAAAATAGTTTCTTGGGAGTCTGACTGGTGTAGCACTAAATAAATAGATTAGTTTGGGGAGTATTGTCATCTTTATTATATTCGCTTGGCCTATCCAAGAGCACTGAATGTCTTTCCAAATATTTAAATCTGACTTTATTTTTGTGGCAAGTGTTTTTGTAATTATTCTCATATAATCTCTGACTATTCTTTGGTAGATGGATTCCCAAATACTTTATACTCTCAACATTTGTTTGGAATGGAATTACTCTTTGTATCTCTTGCTGTTGCATTTTGTTGGTGATATATAAAAATGCTGAGGATTTATGTGGATTTATTTTGTATCTTGCCACTTTTCTAAAATTCTGAATTATTTCTAATAGCTTTTTAGCAGAGTCTTTGGGGTTCTCTAAGTATACCATCATGTCATCTGCAAAGAGTGATAGTTTGATTTCCTCATTTTCTACTCTAATTCCTTGAATCTGTGAGGGCCTTTTTTAAGCAAGTATTTCAACAAGTCTTAGTTTTGACTGAGGTCTTCCCCCATTCAGTGATGAAGGCTAGATAGCAATTGAAGCAAAGAATTTTCTCTTTCAGCTAGTCTCCCCCCCCAAAAAAAATCCACAATTTGTTCATATCCTTTGACCATTTATCAATAGAGAATGGTTTGATTTCTTATAAATTAGAGTCAATTCACTATATATTTTGGAAATGAGGCCTTTATCAGAACCTATGATTTTAAAAATGTTTTCCTAGTTTATTGCTTCCTTTCTAATCTTGTCTTATTAGTTTTGTTTGTACAAAAACTTTTAATTTGATCTAATCAAAAGTTTCTATTTTGTGATCAGTAATAAAGTCTAGTTTTTCTTGGGCACAAATTCCTTCCTCAACCACAAGTCTGAGAAATAAAGTATCCTATGTTCTTCTAATTTATTTATAATCTCATTCTTTATGCCTAGATTTATGAATCCATTTTGACCTTATCTTGTTGTATGGGGTTATGTGATCCCCTCCCTTCTCCCCACCAAATCTAAATAAATAGATGAATGAATGAAATGAATTTTACCAATTTTCCTTCTGGGATGAGAAGATCCTTCAGATTTCTGAGCAAAGCAGAAATGACTGCTATTTGCATTCAACCTGAGTCAATCCAAATCCAAACACTGTACAAATGAGACTTGGTTTAGGATTTACTTCTTGGAGGCCAATTTGAATCAGAATGGTTTTGGTTTAAGGCATAATCCATAAGAAAGAAATCTAGCCATAAATAATTATTGAATTTTTCTTTAAATTTTCAACTTTAATCTTAAATTTGTCTGGGAATATGAGTCAAGGGGTAAACAAAACAGTTACCAAAGTAATTGTAAATTTTGCTCTGAATATTAAGAAATTAAATATTAAAAATATTTGGGTTTCATAGCAATTATACAGATAATTCTTCATTATGTTGAGAACATATAATTTCTTATATGCATGGATTTTATACTTCTTAGAAAATAAGGGTATTTTCAGTAAATAATAGTTTAATTACATATATAAATGTTTATGTTTGTATTTACATACACACAGTCTTTTAAAAACCTTGGTACAGTTTTTAGTTTTAATATTCTTTTTTAGAATTAACTTTAAAAGCTTAAAATAAAACCAAGACTTTTTAGAAGATTACATGTGAATACATAACTGCAATTTTTTTTTTTTTAAAGACCTTAAACCATACTGCAAAATCTTTAATGGAAAGGAGAGAAACAACAAACCTGAGTTGTATTTCTTTGCTCCACCCATTGCTCATTTAAACAAAAGTTTTTATCTTAACTAGGAAACTATATAATGATCTTGATCTCATCAAAATGATACATAGCAGTTTGGTCTTTTAAGGTCAGTCATTTTAATGAATGTGACTTTTTAATGAGTATGGCACATGAATTACAAGAGAACCTGATGCCATTTTACAGAAGCAGACAAATTCTACAGCAAAGGAACTGATATCCTAAGATATCACTTGTCTTAGGGAGCTAACAATGAATTGGTAGCAATTCACTTACTGGTTTTGCATATTCACTTATATAGATAATAGAAAAATAAGGAAAAAAGATTGTAGAAAATAAAAGCAATAAAAGGAATGCTATTACTAAAAAATATCCTATTTCTTAAACATCACATTTATAATAGATTATTAGAGCTGCATATAAAGCCATTAGAAAAGACTGATGCCCATTCAGGATTTGTGAAATTTTATGCTGTTAGAAAAAAATGTTAATTTTGAGATTCCAATATAAATCTGAAACCAACTTCACATTCAATGTTTTGATTAATTTCAGCATTTTGACTCAGTTTGAGAAAAGGGAAAGCTATATTTCAGTTATTTAAAAATAAATGCATAAACAACAACAAAATTCGGTTCTGCACATATATATAGTGTACCTAGGATATACTATAAGATATTTAATATGTATGGGAATGCCTGCCATCTAGGGGAGGGGTTGGAGAGAAGGAGGGGAAAAACTCGGAACAGAAGGGAGTACAAGGGATAATGTAAAAAAAAAAAAAAATATTACCTATGCATATGTACTGCCAAAGAAAATGTTATAATGATAAAAATTAATAAAAAAGAAAAAAATGCATAAACTACTTTCATGGATGCAAGAACTGTTTCAGACTTGATCAAATAGGCTATCAATTTTGTAGTTCTAGAATACTGCTCCTTTTTAGTTCTGTTTAAAGCTTTACATCATTTCTAAGCTTTTTTTTTTTTTTTTTTTTTTTTTTTTTTTTTTTTTCATTAGGGTTTTTGGCAGTCCAATAATTCTTAGATTATCTCTCCTGGATTTATTTATCAGGTCAGTTGTTTTTCCAATGAGGCGTTTTATCTTTTCTTTTCTTTTCTTTTCTTTTTTTTTTTCTTTTCCTTTCAATTTTTGGTTTTGTTGGACACATTCTTCATTTTCAATTATTGAATTCTAATTTTTAATGAATTATTTTCATCACTTAGGCTTTTTATCTCCTTTTGCATTTATACAAATTAACTTTTAAATAAATTGTTTTGTTCATTGGATTTTTTCCCATTTCATCAATTGTTTTTAGGGAGTTGTTCTCATTATCCTTTTCACTAATTCTGCTTTTCAAGGAGTTACTTTTTTTTTTTTTTTTTTTGCCAGATCTATGTTTAAAGAAGTTGTCTTCTTTTTTTCCATTTTGCCAAATCTATTTTTAAAGGAGGTATTTAAGGAGAGAATTTCTGTGTTTCCTTTTCTAAGGCTCTCAATTCCTTTCTTTTTTTTTTTCCTTCTAACTTTTTTTTTTTCTAAAGTAATTGGTGTTAAGTAACTTGTCCAGTGTCACACATTCAGGAAGTGTTAAGTGTTTGAGAAAAATTTGAACTCAGGTCCTCCTGACTTCAGCGCTAGTGGTCTATCCAATACACCAACTTGCTGCCCCTTCTAACCCTTTGAAAAATATCCTTTTTGAATTCTTTCAAGACAACCTTTTTAGTTGGAAAGCAACTCAAATGTGTGGACTCTTCACTTAGGTTTTAATATATAGTTTTCAAATATAAGCCTGCTAAGGGCATGATAACAATGATTAGTAGGAAGTATAGTATAAAGGCTTGCTGGCCAATGATGATGAATGGTTGTTCTACAGGTTGGCTGCCAATTCAGGTGAGTGTGAGTAACTTGGTGGTAAGGATTCAGAATAGTGTTTGGGAGACTGGTTGGAATATTATGCTTTGTTGGTTGGCTGTGTGGAGGAAGGGTATAACAAGGAGAATTAGGATTGAGGCTAGCAGGGCCAGTATGCCACCTAGTTTATTGAGGATCGAGTGGAGGATGGTGTATGCATTCTGGTTTGATGTGAGGGGGAGTGTTTAGGGGGTTGACTGGTGAGAAGTTGTCTGGGTCTCCTAATAAGTCTGGTGAGAATAGGGCTAGTATAAGAAGCACAAGGAGAAGGATTAGGCCTAGGGCATCTTTAATGGTATAGTATGGGTGGAATGGAGTTTTGTCTGAGTTGAGGAAGGATTATTGGAGTCTGTTTAGTGGAGGAATAGAAGGTGGATGATAACTAGTGCTATGATAATGAATGGGAGGATGAAGTGAATGCAAAGAACCAGGTAAGAGTGGCTAAAAAAAACTGTCAAATTCATTCTGCTAAGGTTGTGCCAATGTAGGGGATGTCTGATAAAAGGTTTGTGATTATGGTAGCACCTCAGAATGAAATTTGGCCTTAGGGGAGTATGCATCTGAAGAATGAGGTAGCTATAACAGTTAGAAGGAGAATTACTCCAAAGTTTCATGTTTCTTTATACAGGTAGCATGTGTAGTAGATACCCTGGCTAACATGTAGGAATAGGCATGTGAAAAATATGAAGGCTCCATTAGCATGGAGGTTGAGGATTAGTGGGCTATAGTATTATTAGAGGGCAAATAACTTTCCCAGATTAATTGTTATTCAGAACTCAATCCTCATGCATTCTGTCATCTAACTAGTATTTTTGCTGTCCTCACAATACAATATTCTATCACTTATCGCCATGTTTTTGCAAAAGCTGTTTTCCATGAGTATAATACACTCCCTCTTAATCTTCACCTCTTAGAATTCATAACTTCCTCTAAAGTTCAGCTCAGTCATGATCTCCTATATGAAACCCTTTCTGGTTATCTCCTAGCTGCTAGGGTCCTATTCCTTCTCCTTCTCCCTCTCCCTCTCCTTTTTGATAGTCCACTAATGTCACTCAAAGTCAAATACTATGGCTGTTCAAGACAACTGAAAGGCAATAAATGTGAGTTCTTAAATATTTCCTAAACACATTGGTAAAGTTTGAAACAAATAGATGAAATTAGACTGTTTTTCTTCTGTTTACCAAATGTCAGTTAATCAGAAAATTTAAGCCCCTTTTCAACCATTTGGCTTCACTTTGCTCCATTCTCATTGAAGTTATTTGTCAATGCCAATTAATCTGCTTGTTGCTAGGCAAGAAACCCAAATTACTAGTCTCTGCAATTCTCTAGCCCTAGAGAATCTAATCCATGAAATCTATGTTACCTCTCCTTCTTCCATACTCATTTATATTTATCCAATGCCCTTCTAGAGATATGTTGGTGACTTCTCACTCCTATGAACATGAGGAATTTAAAGTCATCTTTTCTAACCTTTTTCTTCCTACTATAAGCTGCTCTCCACTGATTCAGTTTGACTTGATAGCCTTCTTTATCCCATAAAGGTAGTTTTCTTTATGCATACCCATTGAGTTCTCTATTCCCATCTAGAGTTGCTTTTCCTTCCTTGACAACAGTTGCTAGGTAGGATATAATTTCATTTCTCACTGCAAGAAGGTCCGTGGCAAACCGATAATCTAAAAATAACTTTTAAAGGAAAAAAAATAAAAGACAATAGCAGTAGTTTTCTTTAAAATCTGGAAGAAGCTAGAGATTTTGGCACAATTCTATATGCTGCCAAACTAGCCAGTCAACTAAGTCAATGCAATCAAAAAACAACTAAAATATTTGTTTAGACTTTTTTGAGGTTAAAGGGTTGATTCATATTTGAATTCAGCAGGTCGTTTTTGCAGTTTAGATGCAACTCAGATCATAGATATATATATATATATATATATATATATATATATATATATATATATATATATATATATATATATATATATATATATATATATATATATATATATCCTGCTTAAGCCTAGCATCAACTACAATCTCATTAATGATCAGAAATACCTCAGAATTGTTTTTAGAAAAGTTTTTTCAGATTAATTTTCTTCTTCCATGGAGCAAAAGATTTTTAAGTCCAGAAACAACAGGATATACTTTTTTCCCCCTTCTGCAATAAACCAATTAAGAAGCTCCTAATTTTCATTAACTACATTAAAATATTAAAACTACATCCTTTCCTCCATACTTTCTCTTTCTCCATCCACATGAATAATGTTGGAATATATACAGTCCAACATACATTATAAATATGTTTTATGTATAAAGGGGGCTTTCAGAGCAGATAAAAATATATTCTGTTTGGGTCTTGACAGCTATGATGGCTATTAATTGATGGCCAAGAAAAAGTCTTCTCCCCATTTCCTAGGCATCTAAATAGCAGGATATTGGCTATAGAATTAGTTTTAATGGAAAGAGTGAAAGCAAGGTGAGACATCTGAAAGAATTCACTTGTTATTGATTGAGTTGTATGTGGTAGAGGTAAAATATAAAATAGCTAGGAAGCTACTTACACACACACACACACACATACATACACATATATACACACAAACTATTAGCAAATGGACTACTGAAGTTTGAATATTAACCCCTCAATTGATTATTATAATCAATCAAAGATTCTTCATTACACAGTATTTAATTTTTGTGTAGGAATAAAATTCCTTTTTTCATACCTGATTCATTAGCACCTTTTTACTCTCACCAGCACCACAAATTGCATCACTTGTAAGGGAGGAAAAAAATTGCCCTTAACCCTGAGACCAAAATCGAATTATTTCTCCAAAATCAAAGGTTGGGGTGGAATTGACACTAAGTAGAATTGAAACCAAGTCTTTCATTGTTGATATGGCTGATATGACATACAATGTATTCTTGGGTCTGCTTGTTTTGCTCAGCTTCAGTTCCTGGAAATTTCCCCAGGTCTTTCTAAAATCAGCTTGTTCATCATTATTTTAGAACAATAACATTCCATTATATTCATATACTATAACTTATTCAGTCATTACCCAATTGAAGAGCACTTACTCATTTTCCAATTCTTTGTACTACAAAAAAAAAAAAAAAAAAAAAAAAAAAAAAAAGCTGATACAAATATTTTTGCACATGTGGGTCCCTTTTCTTTCTTTATTTCCTTAGGTTACAGAACCAGTAGTGGCACTGATGAGTCAGAAGGACAGTTTGATAGCGCTGCAAGCATAGTTCCAGATTGCTCTCCAGAATAGCTGGATGATTCAATAATTCAAATCAATAATGCATTACTATTCCAGATGCACATTATTTCTTTTTGTGTAAGAATAAAACGCCTTTTAAAATAACTGATTCAATAACATATTTTTACTCTTTCCAGCACCAACATTTATACCACTTGCAAGGGAAGATAAAAATGTACCTTAATGCTGAGACCAAAATTGAATTAATTCCTCCAAAATCACATCCTCTCCAACATTTATCATTATTTATTCTTTTCATCTTAGTCAATGTGAGAGGTGTGAGGTAATACATCAGGGTTGTTTTAATTTGTGTTTCTCTAATCAATAGTGATTTAGAGCATTTTTTTTCTGATGACTAGAGATGGCTTTAATTTCATCATCTGAAATTTGTCTGTTCACAGACTTTGACCATTTATCAATTGGGTAATGACTTATATTCTTATAAATTTGATACAGGTTTGTGCAAAATCTTTTTAATTTGTTGTAATCAGAGTTGTCCATTTTGCCTTTTATAATTTTTTGTAGTTCTTCTCTTTGGTCATAAATTCCTCTTTTCTCCAAAGTTCAAAAAGATAAATCATCCCTTGCTTTCCTATTTTCTTAATGGTATCTCCTTTATGCCTGAATCATGCATCCATTTTGATTTTATTTTGGTATGAGGTGTGAGATGTGGGTCTAAAGTAAGTTTCTAACATTACTTTCCATTTTAGCTAGCAATTTTTGTCAAAGAGTGAATTCTTATTCAAAAAGTTGAAGTTTGGGGACTCATCAAACACTATATTACTATAGGCCTTGAATCCTGGGTCATGTGTATCTAATCTATTTCATTGATCCACCACTCTATTTCTTAGCCAATACCAAATGGTTTTGATGAATACTGCTTTATAATATAATTTTGTTTGATACTTCTAAGCCACCATCCTTTGTGTTGTTGTTGTTGTTGTTGTTGTTTTTATTAATTCCCTTGACCTTTTGTTTTTCCAGGAAAAAAAATATTATATGGAAGTAAAAAAGTAATAATAATATCTTGGCAGATTGATTGGTATGGCATTGAACAAGTAGACCAATTTACACAAAATTGTAATTTTTATATTGGTTTATTAGCAATGAACAATTGATATTTTTGTTTAGATTCTATTTTTGGGAGAAGCATTTTGTAATATTGTTCATATGATTCTTGGCTTTGTCTTGGCAAATAGATTTAAATATTGTATTTTGTCTACAGTAATTTAAATGGGATTTCTCATTCTATCTCTTGCTGATGGGTTTTGTCAGTAATATATAGAAATGCTGATTATTTAGGTGGGTTTATTTTTTTATCCTGCAACTTTGCTAAAGCTGTGAATTGTTTCTAGTAGGTTTTTGGATGATTTTCTAGAATTATCTAATTATATCACCATATCATCTGCAAAGAGTGAAAGCTTTATTTTCTCATTGCATTTTTCTAATTCCTTTAATTTATTTTTCCTTCTTATTGCTGAAGTTATCATTTCTAGTATAATTTTGAGTCATGATGGTGATAATGGACATACTTGTTTCATTCCTGATCTTACTGGGCATACATCTAGCTTCTCTCCATTACAAAAATACTTGCTGTTGGTTTAGATAAATACTTCTTATTATTTTCAGGAAAGCTCTTTTTATCTCAGTGCTCTCTAGTGTTTTTAATAGGAATGGGTGTGATATTTTGTCAATAGCTTTATCTGCGTCTATTGAAATTATCACATAATTTCTGTTTCTTTTATTATTCATATGGTTGATTTGGGTAAGAGTCTTCCTAATATTACACCAGCCTTGCATTCCTAGAACAAGTCCCAATCGGTCATAGTATATTATATTGTTGATAAGTTTCTGTAACCTCTTTGTTAATATTTTATTTAAAAATTTTGCATAAACAATCATTGAGGAAATAAGTGAGTAATTTTCTTTCTGTTTTGGCTTTTCCTGGATTAGGTATCAGTAGCATATTTGTGTCATAGAAGGAACTTGGCAGGACTCCTTCAATACCTATTTTTGGAAGTAGTTTACATAGTTTTGGAATTAATTTTCTATAAATGTTTGGTAGAATTCACTTGTGAATCCATCTGGCCCTGAAGATTTTTTTTGGGTGGGGCAGTTTACTAATGGATTGTTTAATTTTTTTTTTTCTGAAATTGGACAATTTAAATAATTTATTTGGTTAATCTGGGTAATTTATATTCCCTTTTGGTTAGATTGCTGAATTTGCTGCCATATAGTTGGACAAATAGCTCCTAATTATTGCTTTAATTTCTTTTTCATTGGTGGTAAGTTCACCCTTTTCATTTTTGATGCTTGTGATTTTTTATTTCTTTCCTTTTTCTAATCAAACTAACCAAAGTAGTTTTTTTTTTCCTTTTTTTTTCATAAAAGTAATTCAGTTTCATTTATAAGTTCAATACTTTTCCTTGTTTCAATTTTCCTAATGATCATTTGAGTTTCAGAATTTATAATTAGATATTTAATTGGGGGGGTTTAATTGGTTCTTTTTCTAACTTTTTTAGTTGTGTGCCCAATTCATTGATCTTCTTTTTGTCCATTTCATTCATTTAGGTATTTAGAGATAGTAAATTTCCCCTAAGAATTGCTTCGGCTACATCCCATAAGTTTTGGTATGTTGTCTCATTCTTTTCATTTTCTTAAATGAAATTATGCATTGTTTCTGTGATTTATTTGACCCACTCATTTTTTAGAATTATTTAATTTTCAATTTGTTTATAGTCTATCTTTTCCTACCCTTTATTGAATATAATTTTTATTGCACTGCAATCTGAAAAGAAAGCATTTACTATTTCTGTCTTTCTGTAATTGATTGTGAGATTAAGAAATGAGTGCTTAGGGAGAAATATTAAGGCTGTTATTGACATTTCATCATCATAATAACCCTGGCAGTTAAGTGAATTATTATGTCCATTACAGTTGAGAACACTGAACCAAATAGAGTTCAAGTGACCTACTGCAGGCCACATAACTAGTAAGTGTCTGAGGCTAAATGTGAACTTGAGTTTTATGTTTGAGTACATGATTTACTGAATAGATATCTCACAATATCACTTAATGTAATAAGCTATTTTCTAGTTCAATATATGTATAAATAGTTAAAATGGTCCTTATATTCTTAAAAATGTATTTCATATTCATAACTCTGTGAACTAATTATAATTATTTTGCACATTTTACAAATGAAGATTCTGCCAATGAAAAAAGTTAAAATGACATGGTAATAGATATTTTGCTAAAACTTTCAATTCATGTTTTCTTAGGTTCAAGGTTAATACTCTATCCCTTATATAAACTTACCTCCCTAATACATCATCATCATCATCATCATTATTATCACCAGCACCACACATTTTGTTTCTATAATACATTGGACAAAATGTAAGAAGAGATCAGTTTCCTCTCTACATTAGTATCAGCTTCAGAATCT